>NC_090926.1:595556141-596156141 GCF_040938575.1 Ambystoma mexicanum | reverse complement strand
ATGGCCTTTCAGCCTTTTTAGGCATCAGCCATCACCACGCAGCTCCTAATTAGTGACAAGTACTCCCAGGAGCCATCACCTGTCCACAACTGGAAGCATTGACTAGAACAGGAAAACACCAGAAAGACATGGGGATAACCATTTACAAGGAAGGAGAGAAGGGGCACAGACTAGGGTCAAAACTGAGAGGAGGAGTATGGACTGGAGAGCAGAAGCCATGACTTGGGAACGCTGACCCAGAGAGCTGCCCTATCCAGGCCCTCATGCCACCTGTGCCTGCTGCTTCATGAGGATATGATCAAGACCTGCAAACGCATTAAGAGGAAGCCTAATAATTGTTCCATGAGAGTGACTCCACCATGCCTAATCCTGGGAGGCGGAGTCGGCTCAGGTGGATATGGCTTGGGTACAGGGTGGCAATTTCAGAGCCTGGCAAAGACCTTAAGCAAGGGGTAAAGATTTCTACTGGCCCAGCAGGGTGGCCCGCGGCATGGTGAAGAATATCTAAGCCTGACAAGGACACCAAGTAAGGGAACGACTCGCTGGTAGGACATTGTCGAGTCACTGGCACGGTGCTATTTCCCTCGGACTGAGAATGTCAAAGAAGTTAGTTGGGCCCTATACACCTGAGAAAGTGAGTTGAACCAAGAAGAGGGTTGGGCTTTATCCCGGAGACTGAAAGTAGATTTGGGAATCCTGTGTTGTTATGAAAATGCCCTTTTCCTGCATAGGGTTTTATATAAAACTCATCCTGAGAGAGATATTAAATCCTTGTTTGAAACGTACGTGATCAGCATACGCGCAAATGTGCTCGTATGTGTGTGTGCGCTCTATTGATGCTTCATAACAAATACTTATTTTTTTAATTAGTATAAGGCACAAATACATTGAGATGGTGTGTTACAGAAATATATGCTCCCAGAGCATGCACAACGTCTACATAATAAGCAGTGATGGCCTCTGCCTGCAACATATAGTTATAGCTCCGCCCAAATCAACAAACAAGCATTAGAACAAACAGAGTAGGAATAAAACAAGCAGATATGAGTGCCCAGAATGGGAGGGAGAAGCAGGCATCCCAGAGCCCTGGGCCCCACCCCCTGTTGAGTTAATAGTCCAAACAGCAGATCACTGCGATTTCATGTAGGGGTAGTAATCTGATGATGTGGCAAACTGATGGAGAAAGCACAGGAGGTCCCACCAGGCATGGCAGTAGTTGGGTGGGTATGGAGCACGCTGGACGGTGGGTATGGAGCACGCTGGACGGCGGATATGGAGCACGCTGTGGAAGCAAACGTTCAGGTCAACCTCTTCCTTCATTGCACACTAGGCAAGTCAGGTCCCCCATGCAACTCGCTCCCTGACCATCAATTGGCAACTCCAGGTGTCAGGAGGTGTTCCGTTGAACAATGCAGAGCCAGAAAGCAGCATGGCAAGGAAGATCTCGCTCTGATTGGACAACTCGTCTATGTCCCAGCTTCCAAACTCTGGCTGGACACCCCAGCAGAATCTGCTTATTGCATGCAAAGAGAGAGCCTTCTTAGCTATGCTATAATCTGTGCAAATCACCCCAAATTGGTCTCTTCGATTCTGGTTTCTCTTCTTCTTTGGACTGCCTTTCTTTTGTTCGTCTCCTACTTCCTCTTTTTTATGTTCCTTTCCTTTATGCCCTGCCCCCATCATCGGGAGCCACAGTTGATTCTATGTGTGACTTTAAATCTATCGCTGATTGTAACAAAACGTTTCTGGGCACCCTTCATTTACATTGATTCCGCGAGGGGATCTCTTGCACAGTCTCCGTTCTGACATGCTCTTTAACTTAAATCTGCATCAGTTTGTTCAGGCTCATCACCAAGGAAACTTTCTAAGTCTGCACTTACCCATGATTCTCCTTTCCCATAAGATTGGTCTCGTCACTTTGGTTCTTTTCTTCTGCCCTCCTTTTCCTGTTCCTGTTTCCGCTCAAACACCTCTCTTGCAATCTTTTGTGACTGTTTTCGACATCTAGAGATGTAAGTATTTTTCTGAGTATACAGAGCAATGTAAATCACACCCATCACCTCTTTGCGTCCACAAATAAAGGAACAAAAAGAAATGAGTTGACGCATTGGAAAACGTTGGCGCAAAACACTTGGCATGAACCTTCATGGCCACTTTTCTAATCTTCGTGTTTCAAGTAAGCACAGCTTACTGACTGCCAAGTCACGCTTCCTAGAAAAGCAACTTGCTAAGGCAGCACACAGGCCTGGAGAATTATTTAAAGTTATAAAAGACTGCAGTGGCGGCTTGGGGAGATTTTAAGTAGTGGGTTGGAAGCAACCATACAGATAAGGGGTGTATCAGCCTCTTAAGTCTCTAAAAATTGACAAATACTCCAAAAGAAATACAAATACGGTTGTAAAAATACTTACTACCAAAAGTTGGAAAAAGACACGTAGAATCGTGTGCCTCTACTTCCACCCTCACAGCTCCATGGATATGTTCGGACCAGCAGTACACGCAATAACACAGGAAGAAACTATTTGAACTGCCTGATTGGTAGAAGCAAACATGCATCTTATAATGGATAACTAGGTACAAAGAAATACAAATTCCCAAAACATTTCTGTTTTTCAGTTGAAACATATGTTTACTCACTTTTGGACTTTCATTTTTATTCCCTAAAAAATCATTTTACTCCCAACTTAGACTCAAAATGCTCCCACTTTCAAATCTTAGAAGCACTGGGTGGAATTACTGGGCCTCATTCCGAGTATGGCGCTAACCAATGGCGCTATTAACGCCTTGGTTGACGCCGTACCCGGACCGGCAGCGCCTTGGTGGATGGCGGAATTACCGCCCCATTCCAAGGTTGGCGGGGCGGTAATTCCCCATTCACCAAGGCTCTTCCCCATTCCCAAATGAGCCCCCATAGGGCTCAATGGGAATGGGGAAGATGCAAATAACGGTGACCGTTCATTACGGTCACCGTTATTGGCTTGGAGGCCCCTTTGCGCCCTCGACTTTAACACCTGCTCAAAGCAGGCGTTAATGGCGAGGGCGCAAAGGGAACTCGGAGTTCGGCGGTAAGGGATTAAGTCAGACACTTTGCAGCAGGGGGTATCCCCATAGAAATGCTTTTAAAAAATATTTTTTGAATTAAGGGTTGAAATGTTACATTTTTCTACTCAACTTTCAGGAAAGGTTGGCTAGGAATTACAGGAAGTAGTGGACAGGGAGCACACGAAATGAAGTCACAGTGATCTGGTTAGTTTCTACAAGGATGCTGTGACTTGAAGCATTGCAGATTGACACATATGTGGAGGGTGGGAAAGGGGTTTCCTTGAAGACTTTGCAAAGTTTTGTTCGGAGGGTGAAAATGTGTCCAGTGATGGGGGCATTGTCCAAATGAGGTGAGTTGAGAAGAATGTACTTTCGCTAAATATTCATCAAATCGCTTGTGTACAGGCGCGTTATGAATGCCACATCATATCACATAAAATGGCAGCATAGCTACGTTTGCCAGTGGCACTGCTTACAAGCAGTTGCTGTGATGCCTCTCCAGGGGCCACGGTCTCTGGGTTTTGGGCAGCAAGCAAAGTGCAAAGCAAAGCAAGAGTGTGTGACGGACGGTTGGGTCTACTATAATCCCTTAGGAAGACTGATGCTCCCAGAGATTGGGAGGCCGGGCCACTGAGCAAGGAGTGGCTCTTTGACTAATCTCAAATTAAGCAGCATACCACTCATTGGTCCTCATTACGACCCAGGCGGTAAGTTACCGCCTGGGTCGTACCCTTACCTTCATGGTGTAAACTACGTTTACACCATGGTGGATGGCGGATTTACCGCCTCATTCCACATTTTGAGTGGGGCGGTAAATCCCCATTTCCCATTTACCCTTCCCCATTCCCATTTTTGCCGCATAGGGCTTAATGGGAGTGGGGAAGGCGCTAATTACGCCACCGTAAATTACGGTGGCGTAATTAGCACCATGGTCCCTTAGCGCCATGGATTTTAACGCCTGCAAAAAGCAGGCGTTAAACTCACCATGGCGCAAAGGGACCTCGGAATCAGGTGTTATGGGTCGGCGCCGTTTACGGCGCCGTTAACCCCTTAACGCCTGACTCGTAATGAGGCCCAATGTCTCTACCCGTTTCTCATTTTAGCAGCCTAACTGCTGGAGGCTGCAGGCGTCCACAGACACAGACAGGCTTGTGGTGATGTCACCTATGGGCCAAGAGGTCTCCAACTCCAGAGGTTGTGGAACCCACCCAACACGTAATCCCTGTTTTTTTTACAGGGGATGGGCTACTATTACAATAAATACAGTTTTGCCTTACTCGGGGTCATATCTTAAGTTTGTTTGTTTGTTTTTATTACTTATATTGCGCACCAGACCCAATGGTAACCGGGCGCATTTTATAAGACAGCTCAAAGCTTTGTTACAAGATTGCATGGTCAAATAGAGCAGCAAGAATAATATACAACAAAAAATACAGGAATATATGCAAAATATACAGAAATATACGCAAAAATATACAGAAATATACAGCATGTAAAGAATGTAAAAGCATGTATTTACAGTCCTAAACAGGAATTCCTAGGCTTGGGTAGGTCCAGGCAGTAGAAGATCTAAGGTGTGTCTGCGTTTTTGATCCACGTTATAAGGTTGTGTCTGAAGGTGGGGTAGGGTTGGTCAGACTTTAAGGTGGATGGTAGGCGTTCCAGAGTTGAGCTGCCTTACCCTGAAAGCTGCAGCCACCGACTTTAGTCAGTTTGACTCTAGGTATGGATAGGTTGTTGGAGTTAGCATATCTAGTAAGTCTTGTTGGTTTTAGTTTGGTGAATCTGGCAGATAGGTACTGCGGTGCGGCGTTGTTAAGGCATTTGTGGACCAAAGAGGCAACTTTTAGTTCGATTTTCTCCTGGGTAGAAAGCCAGTTGTTAGCTCGTCTGAGTGCAGTGATGTGGGCTCTCCTAGGAATGCGAAATGCTGCTCTGAGCGCGTTGTTCTGCAGAATTTGGATTCTTTTGATGACTTCCTTGTTAGCCCCAATGTAGAGCGATTTGCAGTAGTCCAGTTTTGATAACATGAGCGCTCTCGCAAGTGTGATGCAGCTATCGTTTGATAGGAAGGGTTTGCCTGCTCTTATCAATTTGCAGGTGTAGGCGGTTGCAGAAGCCATCGCATTGACCTGCTTGTTGAAAGAAAGGGTGGAATCCAGGTAGAAACCCAGGGTTTTAACCGCGTGGGCGGTTGTGATTTGGTTGTTGTCGATATTAAAGGAGGAGTAGTTGGGGTCCAGTTTTTTGAGGGTGGAGGGTGTACCCAGGATGATGATTTCAGTTTTGTCATCATTCAGGCATAGACCGTGTGTGGCCATCCATGCCTGGATGATGAGATACACTCTGTTCACCAAGGCCAAATCCTTGTCGTAATCACCGGTAAGTGGTAGGAGAATCTGGGTATCATCTGCATAATTAGTGTAGGTGATGCCAAGAAGGTCCAGATTATCGAAAAGGGGCTTAGTGAAGATGTTGTAGAGTGTAGGCGAAACACAGGATCCCTGGGGCACTCCACATGTGATGGGGATGGAGTCTGCTGCCGCAGTGGTGGAGAAGACTCTCATTGTCCTGTTATTGAGGAAGGATTGGATCCAATTTGTGGCTTCTTCTGAGAAGTGCGCGGCTATATCTAGGTGTCTGCAAAGGACCTTGTGGTCAACAAGGTCAAATGCGGCGGATAAGTCCAGGAGGAGGAGTAAGGCTAGTTTGCCTTGATCTCTTAGCTCATCAATTTGCGCTTTTAGGTCTAAGAGGGCAGTTTCGGTTCCATGTTGGGGACGGAAGCCAGACTGTCGTACTCCTAGTAAATTGTTGTTTTCAAGGTGTTTCTGTATTTGTGAGTACGCCACTTTATCTATGATTTTTAAGAGGAATGGTACGGTGGTGATTGGGTGGTAGTACATGGGTATGGCAGGGTCTAGTGTCTGTTTTTTAAGCAATGGGAGTACCCAAGATTCTTTTAGGTTGCTCGGTATGGTCCCTGTAGAGAAAGAGGCGTTAATAAGTTTTGAGATAAAGGGAGCCAGATCTCTGGCTGCGTCCTTTATCAGTTGAGGTGGACATTGATCCCCCTGGCAATTGGAAGGTTTGAGTGACAGTATGATTTTTTCTGTCTCAATAGTCGATACTTTAGAGGACTTAAAGCGAGGGTAGTTGGTGTTATTTTTAGGAGGGGTGATAGCTGTTTTGGGCTTAGTGTCGAGACTGAGCGAGGGTTTTTTCGTGGCAATTTTAGATTGGAGAGTTGTTACTTTGTTGGCTAGGGCTTGTTGAATGTTGGTGCACCAAGTTTTATCTTTGACACAGTTGTCAGGCACTGGGATGGGGATTCTATTTCCTTTAGGATGATGAAGAGTTCTTTCATGCTAGAGTTAGCTTGGGCTATTCTAGTGTTGTATGTTTCCCGTTTGGCTGCCAGTATTTCCTGTTTGTAGAGGGTGGATATATCTCTCAGGGTGCTTTTATTTTCTTCAGATGGTTGTAATTTCCATGCGACCTCGCTTTGTCTTTTTTTGGAGCGAAGAGTTTTTAGGTGGGGGGTGTACCAGGAGTTGAGATGGGCTTTAGGTTTGCTGCGTCTCACTTTGAGTGGTGCAATAGTGTCCAAGGCAGAGGACATGGCTTTGTTGTACATGTTCACTAGTGTTTCAGGGTCCAGATTGTCTGGTAGTGAGTTAAGTGTGGGGAGGATTAGCGGGAGTAGGTTGTCCGGGGTGATGTTTTTCTTGTTTCTGGTTGAGATGGATGGTGCTGGCTGGACTGGGGAGGTCGTAGGTCTGATTGTATCTAGAGCAAATGTTATAAGTCAACTGTTATAAGACTATTGAGACAGAAAGGTCTGTCCAAATTAGTGGGGAGATCGATAGGATGGAGACATTGCAGTTGTGGTCTGCTACCCAATCGAGTATTCTACCCTTGTTGTGGGTAGGGTGAAGTACTTTTTGTGAGAAGCCTAGCTCAGAGAGTAGGTTGGCTACTCTAGTTGCCTGTGGGTCATTTTGGTCGTTGAAGCCTAGGTTAAGATCCCCTAGCAGGATCACTTGTGATGATTGTTTTAGGTTGTACGATAGGATGGTAGAGATGTCCTCCTCAAAGGTTCCAATAGGGCCTGGAGGTCTATACATGAGGTGAATAGTGAGGGTTTGGGAGTTGTTAATGGCTAGTTTAGCTGTTAGGCTTTCACATGAATTAGTGTCGTTCGAGGGCAGTAGCCTGATGGATAGGTTGGATTTAATGATAAGGGCTACGCCCCCTCCGCGGGCTTCACCTCTGTCTGCCCTTAGGATGGTGTAGCCGTTGGGGGTTGCTAGCATAATGGCTGGTCCTGCGGCGGCATGTAGCCAGGATTCCGTGATGGCCAGAAAGTCAACATTTTCGGTCTGGATAAAATCAGCAATCTCAATGGCATGAGCAATCAAGGACCTAGCATTAACTAGTGCGCCTTTTAGAGCTGGGCTGGTGGATGGGGGAGTGCATGTCTTTTCATGGGTTGTGGCAGAAGTGTGCATACGTGCATTCTGTGTCTTTGGGTGTGGGCTGTGTGGTTTTTCTATGCCCTTATTAGGTAAGGGTTTGCTACGGTTAGATGTGGTCAGTGTTCTGGCGCGTGGTTCACATAGTTTTGCAAGTCTGGCTCGGAGTCTGGCATTTCTAGATATGGTGTTGCATGGTTTAGATTCGAGGGTTCTATGTAGTTGAGGTTCTTCGGTTAGGCAGTTCTGACTCAATAATGGTTGAGGTGGAGTCTGTGTCATGGCCGGGGAGTGAGCTGAGCGTTGGGGGGTCGTGTATTCAGTGGTGGGAGTGAGTCTAGGTATGTGGACAAGGAGTATAGTTAGAGTGAGAAGGGCTAGTGTGGCTTGTAGGGTTTGCATCTTGTGACTTCACCGTGGAGGGTGGCAGATTGAACTAGAGTGAGGCTATGTAATCCGGCCTGATCAGGGTTGGGGCCTGTGCAGATAAGGCAGATAGCTCAGGTATAGTAGATGGGGTCTAAGTTTGGGACGGTGGCAGTTGACTAGAGTACATTCGGCAGTACAGTTGATAAGTACATTTTTCAGTAGGCAGGCTAAATGTAGCTATCATAGGCGGGCTGAATGCAGCATAGAGTGCAGCATGTTATCATAGCTAGTACAGGTATAGGTAATGGCAAACTAGGCAAGTGCAGGTAGAGGCAGACTAGGCAGGTAAGGATGATCTAGCTATGGCAGTGTATCACCTAAATGCGAGAGTCATAGTGCAGCCCAAAAACACATTGGGATACATGAGGTAGCTAGTTTCGCCTATTGACGACCGTAAGGCCTAGCACAAATCAGAGGCACAGCGCAAATCAGGTGTGGTCTATTGGCGACCATAAGGCACAACACAAATCAGAGGCACAGCGCAAATCAGGTGTGGTCTATTAGCGACCATAAGGCACAGCACAAATCAGAGGCACAGCGCAAATCAATTGTGGTCTATTGGCGACCATAAGGCACAGCACAAATCAGAGGCACAGCGCAAATCAATTGTGGTCTATTGGCGACCATAAGGCACAACACAAATCAGAGGCACAGCGCAAATCAATTGTGGTCTATTGGCGACCATAAGGCACAACACAGATCAGAGGCACAGCGCAAATCAATTGTGGTCTATTGGCGACCATAAGGCACAACACAAATCAGAGGCACCGCGCAAATCAATTGTGGTCTATTGGCGACCATAAGGCACAACACAAATCAGAGGCACAGCGCAAATCAATTGTGGTCTATTGGCGACCATAAGGCACAACACAAATCAGAGGCACGGCGCAAATCAATTGTGGGCTATTGGCGACCATAAGGCACAACACAAATCAGAGGCACAGCGCAAATCAATTGTGGTCTATTGGCGACCATAAGGCACAACACAAATCAGAGGCACCGCGCAAATCAATTGTGGTCTATTGGCGACCATAAGGCACAACAGAAATCAGAGGCACAGCGCAAAACAATTGTGGTCTATTGGCGACCATAAGGCACAACACAAATCAGAGGCACAGCGCAAATCAATTGTGGTCTATTGGCGACCATAAGGCACAGCATAGATAAGGTGTGGTATGTTGTAGACCCTAGGTGCATCACGTGATGCAATGAGGCAGCGTCTGAGTCCAGAATAGAACATAGGCTAGGTTGGGCAGCGCCTGGGTTCGGGTAGGACACTTAGGCCAAAAAAGCCATAGGGCAGCAGTTGGGTTCCGAGACGTGCCTGAGGCTGATGAGCTAAAAGTGCCATGAGTGAAGACGGTAATAGTGTGCCAGAGCGCAAATTTATCGGTACACGCTGGCAGGTTAGAATGCTAAGGTTCAATTATCTAAGGTAGGGAAAACAGACGTGTTGCCGAGATCTAAAGTGCAGCAGAGAGAGGCAGCTGGCCTACCTTGAATATGGAAAGGAACCCGGTCTCGATCCTATCACCTGCTGCTTCTGCAGTGAGTGAGGAGAGCTCCTACTCCTCCTTGGTGCAGTCGGAGATGCTTCCGGGTGTGAGGGCTCCAACACAACAGAATGGTTTTGGTCGGGAATGTAGATTGGGTGTTGCGCTCACAAGCGCTAAGCAGGGGCAAAACAGGGCCTTATACTGGCCTTCGACTGGCCGCCGGCTATTCCGCCTGCCGGCGGAAGTTCAAGTTTAAATGCATTCGTTGCTAGGCGACCGGGGGAAGCCGAGCCTCGACTTCATGCCGCATCGCGCCCGACATTTTGTTTCAGGAAGAAATGTCGGCGCGGTGCGGTGCGTGCACAGATGGGTCACCGGTGCTTGTCCTTGATGTGGGGGCAGTGTGGGCAGATGGAGGGGCCCTGGCAGGGCTGGTGGTTTCACCTCCAAGCCTGGGAGGGATGGCCCGTTGCGGTCGTGGTTGCGGTCGCTGCGCTGCCTCCAGGAGTTGGAGCGCGTGGGTGGCTGCTGGTGGGGGCTCCTGCCCGCGCCACTTCTGGATCTCGTGTGTATTCAATATACTCACCCTATTCCTATGACCACCTGTTTGGAGAGAATATCAATTTCTTGGATTTTAGGGGCACTTTTTAGGGCACCTTAAATATATTATTTTTCCCTCCTTTTATTTTTGCATTCCTAATTTATTTTTGGTTGTTAGAGGGATGTCCACTGAAGGTCCACTGCTCCTGCAACCATTTATGAGTCTCTATAAGTAGATGGTTTTATGTTGCCCGTAAAGCTCTCAGTTCGAGAAGTGCTTCTAAGCAGCCAACATGTGCCCGAGGGTAATTATATCCCCCTACATTGTTTTTAGGGAGTAGGCTGGTGGCAGCTGTAATTTAGCTTTGCTTGTACGAGCGTTGCAAGTCATTTTACCTCATTGATAGACCAATGTACCCATTTTGGTAGTCCTTGGGGTACCGATGTACTCTTTAATTCCTGCTCTCGGTCATTTTGTCTATTCATTTGTTCTAGGGAGACCAAGGTAGTACTAAAATTGCCATTATGCCCAATATGGCTATTTATGAGGATGGGGGTCCTGGGGATATCTCTGATTGGGGCTATATGCTGCTAATCACACACCCAGGCTTCCTGTGTCGTCCTGCTGACTCCACTTGTGTCCTGAGTTGGACCGTCCATGCTGGGACTGCCAACAGGCCATTTGACCATTGCTTCCCATCAGGGTCTTCCAACCTGGTGCTTGTCGCTGCAGTTGCCTGACAAGGTTGGAGGACCCCACAACACCTTCTTTTGTTCTATTGAACCATGATACAGGCCTAAAATGGGACTCTGCCCACGTGGGCTCTTTGTGAGCCCATATGGCAGCCTCCATATTAATGTTTGCTTGTTTAGACTAGTATAAGTCCCAAGGCTGTTCCTCTCACATTCAGTAGGTATGGTCTGGGATGGGTGTCAGTCCTAAGGGCCAACCAGATTGATTTGCCATGTGAGCCCCTTGTCCCTAGCCCCCCTCTTGTGATTGGGGGGCTGGCTTTAGCCAGCTCCCCCGAGTAGTAGCACTTAAGTGGAAACCCTGCCACTCCTCAGTCTCTTTCTGCTGGATTTTCAGAGGTGTATCTACCCGCTGAAGGATTTCCCACCATTAATCTCCACTGCTGCATTGTTCGGCCCTCATCTGGCCATATAGGCTGGAGAAGTGGCCTGGGCACATCTCTGGTTGGGGTTCTCGGCTGCTAGAAGGCCATCCCGGCCTTCCTGCGTACACCTGCCACTCCACTTGTGTATTGAATCGGGCCTTCAATGCTGGGTCCACTTTCACACCGTTTTACAGCCACTCAATGGCATTTACCAACAGGGTCTGCCAGCTTGGTGCGGTCACATGGAAGTATAGCAGGGTGCCACTACCCCAGCTGGTCACCCCCAATCCATTATTCCCATGCATCGTTTTCTGCCAGGCTGCAGTCTACTTGTGTACGCCAAGCTGCAGAAATCTTCTTTGTTGGGTTCCTTCCTCTTCCGAGAGTATTCCTTGTATGTGCTTTCACTGCTGGGATAAGAGCCTCAATTCTGAAAAGGCTGTTCTTTTGTTGGTCGTTAGCATCTCTGTTGGCCCAGGGTTCAAGTCCCTGTAATCTGGATCCCTGTAAACCACACCTAAAAAGGAGTTCTGCTGTTATCGGGTTGTTTTGCGTGAGTACCTACCTCTGGTACTGGGATGGGAGATGTTTTTCGTGATACTCTTTATTTACTTCACCATTAGATTCACTGATTCCAGAACATGGATTTCAGGCCCAATTTCAAGCTGATGATACTGTCTTTCTTTTCCATCGTGTAATGATTCTGTTCATCAGTATCTATCAGCTTGTCGCTTAGTTTTTAATTCTTTGATGTCTTTTCATTTTCTCTGTCTTAATCCTAAGACATTATTTATTTTGCCGCCTCCTCTCATATCCGCTTGTACTTCCTGTTGGGCATCTATCTCACTACTTGGCGTGTGTTTTAGATGCCTCTTTCCCTTCACAGGCCTAGATTGCTTCCTTAGTTGAGTTTTTTTCATTTTCACCTTTTTAATATTAAGAAAAAACTGAATTTGTTAACTTTTGCTGCCACCAAAATCTTGTTACAAAATATTGTTTTATCTTGTCTTAGTTATTGCTGATCTTTATATGTGGGACACCCTTACTATAAAAAAAAAATTCTTTGCTCTGTTTTGCATTATTCTGTAAGAATTGTGTTAGGCCTGCATTTTTCTTCTACCATTTGTCCTTACTTGGGTCCATTATGTTGGCTTCTGATTAAATTGAGATGTCAGTATCAGTTTCTTTGTTTGGTTTATAAGTGTGTTCATGCCTTGGCTCCTGGTAATCCCTGTTCTCTGGTCTCATGACATCATCCTCCCAGGACTTTTCATTCTGCTTCTCAATTTTTTCTTTCGGTCCCTTGCTCTTCCTGTGCAACTTCTCATTATCGTTTATTTCAACTTTTGGCCCCAAAATTGTGGACCTGTCTTCATTTTGCCAGGTGGTGGGTGATGCCCTCCAAATCATAGATAAGGGTGAACCATGCCTCCACGTCCTCCTTGACCAATTGGCTGCATTTAATACAGTTGACAACCGCGTCCTTCTCTTCTCCTTCCTGGCAGGATGGGATTCTTTTGCATACCTACTACCTATCAGGTAGACACCTGGCTGTTGAAATTAACTTGTTGCATTCTAACCCGTGCCAGGTCTCCTACCGGGTCCCCAAGGCTCCATCCACTCCCCAATACTTTTTAACCTTTACATGGAGCCTTGGGTACTCTCCTCAAAGATCCCAATATAGCCATCCACCAATACGCGGACGATTCTCAGTTGTACATGAAAGTAAATAGCGTGCAGGACTTCATTCGTATCCATGATTACCTAGCCATCATCCAGTCCTGGATGTTGACTGCCTAACTCAAACTAAACTCATTGAAGACTAAATTCATCCTCATTGGTCCCCCAAACTAAAAAACAAGTTGTCCAGCAATGGCTCAATTATATGCATCTAGAAGGATTTGATCCACAACTCTGAAACTCAGAAAAGTCCTTATACTTCACCATTGACAGCAGCCTGTCTTTCCAGAAATACATAGCCAGGAAGGCCCAAATAGCCTGTCTCAGAATCTTTACCCAGCTGCTCACTTGGCTCCCCTAAAAGCAGTCCACAACGCTGCAGCACATCTTATTACAGGAGCATGGAAATTTTACTGAATTACCCCCATGCCACTCAAACTACATTGGCTTCTACTCCAAGCCAGGATACTGTTTAAGACTGCATGTATCATCTACAAAGCCGTCACAAGTAGCACACCAACGTCCTGGCGGCTAAGCTCCACATATCTGGTGGCGCACGCTCCTCGCGCAGCAAATCGACAAACTGGCTTGAATCACAACTCGTCCGCAAAGAGTGGACCCACAAACAATCCTTCTCCTGTTATGCACCCACCCTCTGGAATTCAATCCCAGTATTGGCTCGGAATGCCCCCACAACTCTCCAATTTCGTAACCTCTCAAAACATGGCTCTTTCAACAACACCTGACAAAGGACTAATTCCAATGGATGCACATACTGAAGCACAGACCTCACAGTACTGTGCTACTGTTAAAAGATGGCAGCCCAAATGCAGGCTAGCCACACTCTGTACAGTGCTGCGCTGCTCTCGAGCTAGGTCTGCACTTTAGGTAAGAAAAAAAGAAAAAGAAAATTGGACTATTCTCTCTTGTTTGAACTTAACAATTTAAGAAATGGCTTGTGTCTCACTTTCAACAAGTTGCTTTTTCACAACATGCTACCTTCTCAGTTGATGTTTTCTTTTGTAATATGGATTGTTTTATTGATCATGTTCCTGTCATTTGACAATGTTTATTAATGTGATAATGTACTTAATGTGCTAATGTATATTAAGTGCCTTTCTTTTGATTATTATTTGTACTGTTTACATTTTTGAACAGCTCTTTGGATAAAAGTGCTACATAAACACAGTATACAAATAAATACATTTCTCAGGGCACAGTCTATCCAACTTGGAACTCTCTTCAAGTGACTTTGGGGTCCTTAATTGCTCCTGGACATTTTTCCTACACCCTCTAAGGGTTTTGAGAGTTCTATGCCAAGGACTTGATTTTTCACATTTGCCAATGATTTTAAATGCATTTTTAAAGTCATACTCTCCACTCGTGTAAATGTAAATACTTACTTACAATGTGTCTTTTTTTAATAGCACTGCAACCATTTTTCCCCGGGGTGAATGTCAGGGGTGAATGTCTGTGGTAACTGTGTCTAAAAGGATCTGCCTTTTTAGATGTCCATCTGGGTGTCTTTCCGAATTGTTTTGTACCCTCTATCACTGTTTTAGCACTGTATTTTTCAGTTACTGTTTCCTGAAGGTTTTCTCAAAGCAGTCTTCTGAGAATTAATGAATTAATTGGAGTTGTAAACGTGCTATTGGTGTAATATGAATGTCTTGACCAAGTCTGGCTATTGCCTTTCTACGTACAGGGACTAGGCATGTATTTCACTGAAGACCTGTTAAACTCAAGACTTGGCAAAACTTGCATAGAAGTAGTAAACATTTGCCAGACTCTCCTATTAGAATCCCCTGTACTCGTACCCTTTTGCACCTGCTACCATCATTCTATCAATGGCCAGTTAATACCACTATGGCAGTGCATGGCAAGTGCCTTCCCATGCCTACACAAAAGCCCAAACTTGTGGCACTGCCAATGCTGGGTTTTTAAATACCTGCAAACTCAGGATTACTTTAGATCTGCACATTTGCAAACAATATCTTCAGCAGCTCTAAGTATTCTCTATGAGACACACTGCCGGGCTGTCTCATTCTTTTATTAAGCATGTCTTGAACCTACTAACCTTGGTCTGGACCGAATCATGTGTAGATAAGCTAATGTCATTGCATCAGAAGATGAACAGCCCCTTTTCTAGGAGCGGTTGCCCGGGGCGCAGAGTGACACAAACGAGGCAGGTGTGAATCTGCCCCAGGGTGCCATGGAGAAGTGCACCCCATAAACACATGCACCTGCATTGTGCAGTGGTTATGGAAACCAGGAAGCAGTCTGACTGAAATGTATGGTGGGGAGTGCAAGTAGGGGACTGAGACGGTTTGCAGAATTGCTGTCATGTATATAAAAAGAGGGGGGCGTGGCTAAGCAGCCATGGTGTAAGACACGCTTCTGATCGTCTCCTGCCGATCCGTAATGATCCTTAAGTGTATGGGCACCTTAACCCTGAACATTCGCTACCTGAGATAGACCGGAGCCGGTGGGAACACTAGCTGCATCGAATGATGGAACTCAGCTCAAAGTTCATCAAGTATTAGAGCGGTTACTGCTGAAATTGTGCTGGCAGTGGAGGACGGCGCTCAGAATTGAAGATGGCGGCTGTCTGAGCTCGCCGTACAAAGGAACGGGAAGACTGAGAAGGAGGGCTTGCTGTGCGCCTTGAGGGGAAGCATCCTTTGTCAGCTGGGAAAGCGGCACAAGTGGTAACGTGAAGCACCCAAGTTGTGCTGTTGCGGAATGCAGAAGAGCGGCCGCCTCAGCTGAGGCTCCGGATTGGTATGCACAAACGGGGGAGGTGCGCCCTTCATCGCTGTGTGCCCGTCGCATAGGACACAGGGGGCCCACGGAAACGGAAGTGCACGTGCGCTCCATAGACCCGACGGCGCAAAAGCGCTCTGTGGATCCAACCCAATAGATACAGGACACCCCCGAGGGCCCCCAAAAGCGGCTGTAAATAAGGCTGCAGCACCCATCTGAGACTGAGAGGCATATGAGGCCAACAGAGGGCCCCCAATGTATGGCTAGCCCGGTGGCTGGTTAGGAAGACTGCAGGGCCTTCCCGGTCTACGACAATGTGGCTAGGGGCCAGCAGACCTCACCTTAAACTGGGGGGATGCCAGACGGCAGGATGACATCCAAACTCCCCAAATCCAGGGGGAAGCAGCCCACAATGGAAGACTTCACCAAGGCCCCGCAACAGGCGGAGGGGGCGAGACCAAAGGACGAGATGCCACTAGAGGACACCACTCCGACGCGAGTTGACCGGCAGATCCTAGAAGCAATTGCAGACCTCAAGGCCACATGGGAAAGCAAGCTAGAGGCAGCCACTGCCGAACTGAAGGTAACGCTGGAGATCAAAATTGGCGCAGTACAGGAGGAGGTCAACTTGCTCAGATTGGACGTGCGGAAAATGGCAGAACGCACAGACGAACTGGAGAAAGAAGTGACCATAAACACGACAGCCCGGGCCTCTCACGCATCAGAGATCCACATCCTGAGGCAGCAGGTGGCCAACCTGCAGAACAGGGCAGAGGAGGCCGAAGGGCTTTCCCGAAGGAACAACGTGCGCTTAGTGGGCCTTCCGGAGGGGGAAGAAGGCCCTAACCCGACAGACTATGTTGAAAACATGCTGTTGCAGGAAATAGGAGTTGGGGTCTACATGCAAGGCTTCGCGGGGGAGAAGGCACACAGAGCGCTCAAGAGGAGACCCCCCCTGGAATCCTCCTGAGGCCAATCATCGCCAAGTACTGAACTACCGGGACAGAGAGAAGATACTTGAATATTTCCGGAAGGGGGGCACCATACAAAGAGCTTCTGCGACTATTTCGGCATATCCTGACTACACACTTCAAGTGCAGAGGCGGAGGCTTAACTATGGGACATTGAAAAGGAGATTGCGAGAGGCGGTGATGCGATGCATGCTGATATACCCAGCTAAGCTGAAAGTGATCCACAAATCCAAAGTTCTGTTTTTCGAGAGTCCGGAGGACGCAACAGATTGGTTGGACGGCCAAAATTGCCCAGAGGGAGTGGACGGCCGAAAGAAGGATGGCACGGACAAATAATGCCCGATCCTGGGACCGAGGTGCTGTACATATTGTGACTCTGGGTCTTGATTATAATACAGTGTATAGATGTGTTGATTCTCAGGGCGACAAATTCTATTGTGATCTGGAGGATGCCCAACGTATCATGGTAACTAACAGGAGACAAGTAGGAAGCACTCTTAACTCCAATAGTTAGGACGTTAGTTAGGTCACCAAAATATTGGTGACACCCTGCCGGGCTCCCGACCTCGGCACTTCGAGGCGGGACCAAACGCGGGGGAGCCTTAGATCCAGGGATGGAGCTGGGCATTAGTTGGGGCATGGTTGGGGGTGGGAGGGAAGGGGAAGTGTGCAGTGTGCAGTGGTTAAGCCTGTTGATGTAAAGGGCGATCTACAGATGCTGTTTGCTGCTCTTGTGCCTCCTGTAGCTCTTGCTGAGCTTCTGTTATTCTGTGCCCCTGAATACCTTGAAGTGATTGCCTGTCACGCTCCGAATCGTGTCAGACTGCGGCTGGAGCCGTAGCAGTTTGAAGTGAGCGTGCCTAACAACCGATGTGCATCACGTGGTAACAACAAGCCACGCCCTCTGGAAGCACGGACAAAAGAAAGACCCGACTGCCCTTGCGGCGTTATGCCAGTCGGTGTAAAGGGCGATCTACAGATGCTGTTTGCTACTGTTTACGGCTTGTGACGCGGTAAGCACAATAACTTTTTCTTTCAACACAACTGTATAGTATTGATCTAATTGCGAGATAGAGATAATGGACTCCACTAAACCCCGCACTAGATTACAAGAAAAATTGGAAGAGACATTAGCTAATGCGCCAAAAAAAACATATCTACTGATCCAGTTGCAAGCCCCAGTCAAGATCAACTTAGCACTCTCGCTAACACAATAAACAAGACTGACCAACCGCCTCTTGCTGAGTCAAAGACAAAAGGTAAATTAATCACAGCCATTATACACCATTTAACAGGAAAGGATGAACAATCTGATATAAAACCTGCAACGAAGCAAGACAAAAATAAAACTAAGCAGACCGCTCTAGCAATTCAAAACAGCATGCCTCCTTCACACACTGTGACATCCACACAAGCTGCAAAAAATTGTTCAAAGACATAACCGGATTTACCCTGTACGCCCTCTTTACAGCAAAGAGCGCGAAATGCAAAACAACAATGGCTAACGTCTTATTACCTGGTAGACTCTCCACAACGAAACACAAATAAACTACTGGAAAACCATGTGGTCCGCCTATCTCTTGACATCACGGAAATAGATGCTATTATGGACTCACAGGGACGAAGAAAAGACATTTTCGGATGCCCAAACATCAACAAAACAATGGCAACAAACAGCACATCCACGCCAATCGACAATAAAATCAAATCCATGCACATTAAAACCTCTCCCCCCCATGCCTTTGCATCAAAATCCTCACCAATGGACAATACTCGACCTGCAATAGACGAGATTACAATGAACATTCCCACTGAGACTCCAGAAAGAATTCCAACCACAATGCTGGATCTCCAAAACACGCTAGTGGCTGTTCTCTCATTAGCCATGGTACCCTTCCTTAATATCCAAGAAGCAATGGTAGATTCTACAAAAGATAAAGCGACCCTATAGGCTATGATCTTAACAAAACAAATCAATATTGAATCCTTCATAGGTACGACACAAGAACGTCTCAACTTTGAGGCAGAAGCTTCCAGGACCTGGCAAAGCCGACGGGCAGAAATCACAAGAAGTGACCGGGTTGATAAACAAAACCTTACAGATACCCTTACAAAGATCACAAAGATATGTTGGATGACGAATCAAAAAAACATGTTGGCACAGACAACAAACCAGATCACTTCTTAACACAACCCCAAAGTGATAAACCAGAAAAAGCTACATCTGATGTCAAAATCAAAATAAACCAAACTACTCAATACAAAATTCAAGTAGACTCTGTAAAGTCACCTATAAGTATGGCAAATACTGAACCCTCATCATGCACCCCTTTTGACATCTTTGACCTAACCAAACGAGGCCATCTAGGAAACCAACCAATGCCAAAGAAAAAAACACCAGACAGGCTCCCGAGCGTTCCTAAGAAAACTCCAGGAGGTCGAAAAACAACAAACGACACCTATAATATCAACTCCAAAAAATCCTGCAAATATGAAGGAACAAGCTCGACTAGACATGAGGAAAGCCTCTACGACACCAAGATCAGATCCCAAAGAAGTAACGACTGGCTCGGAACAAACATCGATGCAAAGAGAGGACGAACCACTCGATGCACTACTAGCTGTCCTTGATCAAGATGCAGTAATTGATTTGACGAGGAACCGTCCTGACAATCCTATAGTGCCTAGTACTCCTATCGAACTGGATGACACTCTGACTGATCCTCAAGATGAGTTACTAATAGTCCTAGATGAATGTTCTGAGAACTCAACTGCCAATTCGATCTTAATTAACACATCCACCAATATCTCCTTCACATATTCTACAGTATCGAATGAGGAAAGTTGGAGTTCAGTTGAAACTGAAAACTTCTATAAAAGCGAGGAAACGACTACGGGACAAGGCGAATGCACATCCATTCGACCAATCTTTGTGGATCTGAGGAAAGTAAATAATATCTTCTGGCTATCATTGGCTGCAACCAATCTAAATCCTACTGAATCATTAATTATGAACAGATCAAACATTTTACGTCTATTCACAGTTATTCCACAATTGACCCAAATCACCTCGAGAGACATCGATGTCCTACACTTTCCAAATAAAAACCAGATGAACCGAGTCCACATTGACTTCTACAATCAAAAGACGATGATGCATGTTTTGTCAACAAACAATCACTTAATGAAACTGGGATTTACAACAGAAGAAGTCCTTGTAACCAAATCTATGGCCTCAAAAAAACTAAAAATAACTATGAACTAAGAGTATTCGAATCAAAATAAACAGAAGATTATCGAAAAAAAACAAAAACATTATGCAGTTAACATCTTACAATGACCTGCGGGACAAAGATACGCAATCAAGTTATCATCCGATCCGTAGGACAGACCAAATGCATCTCGACATGTCTTACAATGCTCAAATTAAACAAAAACTAACACAACGAGCCGACACTCAAAACTCAAGAATTAAGACCTACCTATAACAACCAAAAACTAAAGAAACAAAGATAGAAGAGATAACACTATGCTCCTGGAATACCAGAGGTTCAAACCATCTCTTCGAAGAAGGATCTTTAAATAAAAAAAAAGCAACTATAATCTGCCTTCAAGAAACTCGGCTGTCTGAAGAGGTAATATGTGAAGGCTTTTCGACCTTCATGAATCCAGCGATTACTTCACATCAAGGTAGACCGTCATCAGGCATGCTGATTATGACCAAAATAAATCCATCTTGGTCAATCGTATCAAAGCAAAATCTACACTCCTGGGCTCAATACATTATCATCTGTATCCAAACCCCAAAAAAAAAATCCAGCTATCTAACAGTCTTCAATATTTATTGGAACCCAACATCAATGAATGAGAACACATTCCTTGATTCAAGTTTTGATGAATTCGACACAATTGCCAGTTTATTTAACTCAACAGAATTTATAATTGCTGGTGATTTGAATATCCACCTCTATAGCCCAGAAGGTTTGAGATTAAATTCCTCCAATCTATCCTCAAAAGCAAAAAAATTGTCCAAAGAAACTTGTATTAGAAACCTACACTGACTGAGCAACCACGAAATGATCAAGATAAACCTCCTCCAACATGGACCAGTGAAAAATCCAACTCAATTATAGACTATATCTTCATCTCAGAAATTATACTAAAAAACTTAACAGCAACTGCAAATCATCCACAAATAAATAGTGATCATCACCAAATTCTAATAACATGGACTGCTGCACAAACTCAAATTCCACAATTAAATCTCCCAGAGTTGGAGCTAAACAATGGTTTAAACATGCTTCGAATAAACCAACATCAAATGGCCGATCTACTGACAAATTTTGAGTCCTCAAATTTACCAGACCACTCAAAATTCAACTATGAGTGGATCCTGCACAAATATCAGCAACACAAAAAAACTTGTGGAAACAACCAAAGCAAACACAAACATCAGTTTAACCACAACATTAAATCAATGAAAAATAACTTATATAAAAAAATTCGACAACTCAAAAAACAGAAAACAATAAGCTTTGCTGTAGAAATAAAAAAAAGAAAAACAAAAATATTCCAACTTCATAAAATCACATAAAGCTATAATGCGACAATCAGATGCAGAAGCGATTCTTGCGGCTTTAAAACAGAAAAACACCAGACAGCTGTGGTCGCTTCTAAACGAAAAATCTAACGGATCAACCATGATACAAGAGGAAGAAGCTGAAGAATGGTCACAACATTTCAAAAACCTCTACAAAGCGAAAACAGACATTTCACAAGCAGAAAGCTTGCATAACCAACATGCCTGGGACCTACAATGGGATAGAGATGAGATCAGAAAAACTATCATATCCTTAAATCCATTGCCCTAATCTATGGTGAAGGGTGATCTGAGAGTGTTCTGCCCTCATAAGCCCCCACAAACTCCTCAAGTTGATCCGCCCCTGTGAAAAAGTAATCGATGCATGGGTATACTTTATGTACACTCAAATAAAATGAGAATTCTTCCTTAGGTCCCATCAGCCAACTCCAGATTTCCCACAAGTTCAGATGCCTCAATAATGTCAACAGGACTTTGGCTGGTGGGGACTGCCATGTGTATATGCAATCTGACCTATCCAGTGCTGGGTCTAGCATGCAGTTGAAATACCCTCCTCAGATCCATGTCATCCCTCGAAAACGGGTCAGTCTCGTGTACAGGGAGCAAACAAAAGTAGATGCATCCTGGTTTGGGGCATAGGTATTGATCAGGCAGACCTCTTTTTGGTCCTGTGCACTAGCGTAATCCTGCCCTCGTCATCTGTGCAGACTGTTACCTTCCTAAAAGGCACCGTCAGGGCAACCCAAATAAGGACACCCCTACCATAATTGGAAATGGCTGACCCATATCTCCCCCCACCACTTTTGCAGGACCTGGGTTTGTTTATCAGCTGTGAGATGTGCCTCTTGTAGAAGTGCTATCCGGATCCCTTTTCGTCACATGTATGTCACCACCCTGACCCTTTTAACATAATAATTTAAGCCCCTGACATTCCAGGAGGAAATCTTCAGCAGTTCCGCCATCTGGTCCTAAACAGTGTTCTCTCCTCACCCTCTACCCCTCCATTGTGATTGAGGACTTTCCCTTCCTGTTTCCTCACCCTCGGAGTAAACTCCTGGCGTCTACTCCTCCCTTGAACTAACACGTTTTGTAGACAAAACAAACCCCCAAACCTGAACTAGAACAAAACGCCAACCAGAACCCGTCTGCAGAGGCATAGCTGACTTTTATTCCGCTACCATCCTGAGAACTTGGCGGTTTGGTACCACCTAGTAGCTCGAATTTACCTAGGAGAAGAAAACCAGGAACTACGAAGGGGGGAGGCCAAACATACGAGTCTGATCCTTGCAACCACCAGTCTTCAACCTACTACAGTTGCGGAGAGGCTACTCGACCCACCAAACTTATAGCCTGATGAGACCCCTAAAAGGTTGCCTTCTTAAGTGTCCGTGCATCTCCGCCTCTCTTGTGCTGAGACATCCTGCATCTGGTAGCAGTTCATGTGCCATTGTCCGCCGCTGCCATCAGCTTCATCCGGTTAGCGTCCATCCATGCATTTACATCTTCCGTAGCATCGAAGAATAGGGCTCTTCCGTTGTGTATCACTTTTAGCTTCGCTGGATGTAAAATCATATATTTTATACTCTGTTGTCGTAGTCTCTCCTTTGTCAGGACAAATTGACCCCTCCACCTCTGCACTTGGAGGGTATAGTCTGGGTAGATTGCTATTGCCACTGACCCTCAGCGGATCATGCAATCCTCTCTGGAGAAGGCTAGGATCTTCTCTTTGTCCCTGAAGTTTAGTATCTTGGCGATGATCGGTCGGGGTGGAGCTCTGGAGGAGTTTCCTCACCAACACCCTGTGGGCTCTTTCCACCATGAACCCCTGTGACATTACCCCCGGACCTATCTCTTGGAGCAGCATGTTCTCCACATATGTGGTGGGGTCTATACCTTTCGCTCCTTCAGGTAGGCCTAGAATTCGGATGTACAAGAGCAGCAAACAACGTCTGTAGATCGCCCTTCACACCGACAGGCTTAACCACTGCACACTGCATACTTCCCCTTCCCTCCCACCCCCAACCATGCCCCAACTAATGCCCAGCTCCATCCTTGGATCTAAGGCTCCCCCGCGTTTGGTCCCGCCTCGAAGTGCCGAGGTCGGGAGCCCGGCAGGGTGTCACCAATATTTTGGTGACCTAACTAACGTCCTAACTATTGGAGTTAAGAGTGCTTCCTACTTGTCTCCTGTTAGTTACCATGATACGTTGCTTCTCCTTGCTCTCCCTGCCGCAACTTCTGCCGGATCCTGTAAAATCTTGACTTTTGTTGTCAGCTCTTGGGCTTTCCCTTGTAGCTGCTTGGTTGTAGTGGCCATTTCCTCCACTTTTCCTTCTCACCCACTCTGCCCGCCAAGTTGCGCACATCCTGCCACAAAAAGCCCACGTCGCATTTTATTTCAACTATGCAGGATTCCATTGACGTTCTTAGGGCTGCAATTGCCTCAAGTATTCTAGCATCTGCGCCCTCTGCAGGCGGATTTTGGCTGTCTACTGGCAGTCGCATCTCAGCTTTCTGTAATTCCTGCCTCTGCTCCCCTTTTCCAGCAAACAAGTTCATCTTTGTTTGCCTTGATTTTGCTGAGTGTTTCCCTTTCCCTCTCTCTCCGGCATCTGCCCTCTGGGTGGTCCTTTGGTCTGCACCTGTTGCGTATTGTGCCAGGCTCTGCACTTCAGCGGTAGCAGGAGCCACCCAGTCCGATCTTGTGATAGCACTTCAGCTGGCGCTTCTCCTTCACCTAAGTGTTCTCTCTTATTCTGCCACCGGAACCCCCCAACCCTGTCTGCATCATCTCTCAGCACCCTTTGGTTCCTCCTTTACTATCTAGGTTGTAGCTTTTGCACCGGCTGTTTGCCCATCTGTTCCTTCACAGGGAATCTCTGTCTTGCTATATCTTCCTCCAGCTTCCCAGACCCAGGAGGGTGCCAGCAGTGGGGGGCAGCTCGGGGGATCAGGAGCCCACCGCAAGTCCGGTATTCAGACGAGGGAGGGGGGCGAGCTTCTTCTCCCATGTCTCTTTGGGCACTGTGCTGGCCTCCCATTTCAGTCTTCCACTTACAGTATCTCAAGACCTTTATGTTCCTCTGGGCCTCGCGTTCCAGCACTCTGGCGGGCATCTGCTACTTCCAAACTGTAGTCCCGTTGCATGTATCTCCACTGCTGTGGTGCCCAGAGTGCAGTGATGTTCTCTTCGGGGTCTCCTCTGCGTTACCGTCTGTGTTTCTGGTCTGCCTGCTTGTGGGGCCACTCATCCTGTCCAACTTTATATGCCTGATGCGTTGCTCTGCAGCACTGCTTGCCTGGCACCTGCTCCTCCGTACACCACTTGATGTTATCAGACGGTCGCTTTGCCAGTGAGTGATCCCAGTTCTGGCTCACCCCATGGGTTACTGTGGGCTGCCAGCTGGTTGCCTTTGTCTTTGCACTCTCAGTCTCCACACTTATCAGGCTGCGCCCGCCATTTTGGGCAGGAGACTCAGGCATTCGGTTCATTCTCTGCGTTCTTCCGGCACCTTTACGGGCTTCTCGGAGTCTACTCACCCTCTCATTGCCTGTCAATGCTGCCTGCTTATCGTAGGGCCCTTTTTACTCCATTAGCTGCACGGAAAGTGTATCAATTGAGGATCGTTTTAGGGAGCTCAGATGAAACACGTCTCCTTCACATCGATGCTAGCCACGCTGCCCCTGAGAACAACTATGAAGTCTTTTCATGTGTACACAGCAATGGAATCTAGGCACAGGACACTAAATTCATCTTTGCAATCCAGTATCTGGTTGGTTAAGGACAGGTTTCAGCCCACAATACTGTTATGTAGCTGTTATCATTATATCAAAGTGATAAACAGGAGCCTTTCGTGTGAGTCCTTCTTCATTTAATCACATTCAATAACTGACCTCTTAACACTCTAACATTCTAGATCCCCCCAGCCCATTCCACACTCTACTACATCACTCTACAGTAATCTATGGAACTACTAAATATAACATCCCCCTCTTACTTGTCATCTAACTAGCTCCCTACAGATTAACAGCTTTACCATCTGCAGGTACTTGAATATTATATGAATTTGTACTTACAGATTGATGATTTCACATCTACATTTGTTCAATTGAACGATCTGGCTTGCGAACCACCCAGCAAGGGCGGCTCCTCAGGACCATATCCCGAGACTCAGAGTTCCCACAACATTTTAACTCACAGGAACTTGAACTGGTAGGAACAATACCCACACCCATAAGTTCAGGCTGTCTCTGAGTAACAGGAAAATCCTCTGAACCCATGGAGTCATCATCTAAGATAGGAATATCATACATATGCATTTCTTCCGGTACCCTTACACCAGGTTCCTCATCATTGTCAGAGTCATTGTCTGGATCCTCTTGAAACATTCGCCTGAAGAATGAAGCATTCCTTGTAATCTCATAGTTGTCTTCTCCCACCGAAGTAACCATGGGCCCTTTAATTCTTTTCACTCTTAGAGCCATGGGTCTATATCTTGAATCCAATTTCGTACGCGGCCTTTGTCTTACTAATACAGTCTCCCCCACTACAATTTGATCATCTTTAGCCTTTCTCTTCCGATCAGTCCATTCCTTAATTCTTCTCCTTTTAATCCTATCACGCTCTCTGATTTCATCGTCCTCTGTCAGCGTGTAGTCCTCCACCTGCGGGAGTCTGATTCGAGGCTTGTACCGTATCATTAACTCAGAAGGCGAGTACCCAGTCATTTCATGCAGTGTTATGATAACTTGGTAGCATTTGTGAAACTGCTTGTGGCAATGACATATTATTCACCATGGCCCTCTGTCGGGCCCTTTTCAAGTTAAGCATAAACCTCTCGACCATGCCATTTGCTTAGGGCCATAGCAGTGTGACTTTTTGATGCTTGAAGCCCAAATGTGCTGCAAATTTTCCAAATTGATGTCCTTGAAATGGTGGTCCATTATCAGTTTTGATTATCTCGGGAATACCCCATTCACTAAACAATTCATCCAGAACTACAGCCACATGATGAAATGCAGTTGACATTACGTGCTTGACAAAAAAAAAAAATGAAGGACCACCCTGTTCCATGGACCATCAGGTAACGGCACAATCTGAAGAGGAGTTGCACTACTTTTCGAGGCAGACACTTGGCATGCAAAGCAATTCATTTGAGTATCTTCAATAATCAAATCCATGCAAGGGAACCATACCTGATTTCTTAATATTTTCTTTGTATTTACCACTCCACGGTGCCCTTCATGTGCCAGCATCACAAGGACTTTCCTCAAACTCCATAGTGCCACAAGTCTATGTCCTCTCAGTAGCACTCCATCACCCATTGCCGTCAATTCGCTACTTATTCTCACCAACTTTTGAAGATCTTTCTTATCCACCCCTTCTTCTGCACTTTGCTCCATATCCAGCCACCTCCACCTGCCAGTCATGGTGAGTCGAACGGCTGCCTGAATTGTAGGATCATTTTTACTTTTTTCCACAAACATTTCCTTGGACACTGTTGGTGGCAGAGCATTGAGGGACAAATATGACACATAATCCCCCGCCTCTGTTTGTATCTCAGCATCTGGCTCCTCTCTCGGATGTCTGGACAAATAGTCTGAAGGACTGGCCTCTTTTCCTGGCTTATGCACAATAACATAGTTGTACTCCTGCAAGCGTATTCCTGTCATGACCCTTGATCCTGGCCCTCACTGGCAAGTCAGCCTTCCAGTTAGGGCCAGGTCAAAGGCCTTAAAACCTCATCCAAGACTCTCTTGGAGTCAGTCCTTGCGCCTTTGGCGCCAGGCTCATAACCATCATGAAGACCAACATTAGAACGGGACTATTTACTTGGGATTATTTAACTTGGGGGAGTTGAGCCAACATGGAGGCACACACATAGCTCAGTTACAAGGAACTGAGCTATGCGGTCTAGTCTTTTGGGTGTGGTAGGCCTGGTACTACTTTACCTGAACTACTTTGGGTGTGGCAGGCCTGGGACGATTTTACCTGGACCACTTTACCTGAGATTATTTAAACCGCACTCAAACAGCAGAACATGCTTTGCGTTATTCGGCTGTGGGCAGCGTAACGCTCACTGTGTCCAGTTCTTTGATGCCAGTTTACCTGAAACCAAGGACCTTCAGAGAGAGAAAGAACACTACTAAACTTACCTGGAACAGTATCCTGTCTTCAATCCATCGTCGACATACGAACTCCATCATCCGGCACCGCATGCATCCTGGAATACCATAACCTGGAAAGGGGAGGAAGAAAGACAGCATTAGTAAGCGTTTACTCACGTTTCCTCCCGAATGAAGAAAGCCACACAATTCTTACCTGGTTAGTAATCTCCTGGTCAGTATCATTGATGGAACATTACAGCACTTGGCGAGGAACAACGCAACCTGCAAGGAGAGAAAAGACACAGGTTAGCAACATAAAAGGCGAAACAGCGCCGCGCATCGCGCATCACTCACCGGACAGCATCGCGCACACCACGCTTTCGCCTACCGGCCCATGCTCATCTTCAAACTGCATAACAACACCAAAATACCTTTCCATACCTAAAAGGAAAGAAGCAAGACATTATTATTCAAACTAAGAGGAACATAAGAACTGCATATAAAGACTGTAAAGCAACAAACCTACAGAGACGCAGCAGGCCTGGATTCCCACAGGGGGGCTTGCACCAGTGAAGTAACTTGGTCGCTGCTTGCCCCCCCACATCTACGCGCCCCTGCCATGAAGAGCAGGACAGAGAATCCACCTTTTACAATATTAAGGTGAGGAGAGGGCCCAAAGGGGAGGAAGGAGTTGAGGCCAAGGGAGGTGGGAAAAAATAAAGACAATCTGGTATTGAATCCAGCTCTCCTATATTGCAGACCCATCTTCAACCAGAGGCCTTACCAGGGACCGGGAGAGGGTTGGAGAGTGCAAATCATCCAACCAGGGCTGGGTGGCGTCCCCGTGGATACCAGGTGAGCGTAGCAGAACGCAAAGCCTCAATAATATTATCCACCTGGGTGTCATGGAGACTTCAAAGACTGACCAGTTAGTTCAGTTGTTGGGACAATTATGCACTGAAGTACATTCAGCCAGGCAAGAAACCAACGCTTTTAGGAGGGATTTGATTGTTACTAAGGATTGTACCAACTAAATAAGTAGACAATTGCTCCAATCACAATCAGGACAGACCCCATTGCCTGGTAACATTCCGCCAGCACCAGTACCAAATTATTCCACCAATCGAGTACAAATAACCCTTCCTGGGGCAGTTTTACAGGGGACCCCAAGAGGTACGCAACGTTCATGAACCAGTGTCGTTTCATTTCCTTTGCAGACCTGGGGCTTTTCCTAACGACCAAGCGCGGGTTACTTTTGTCTTGTCATATCTGAGTGGCAGTGCTGCGGATTGGTCGGTACCATTGGTAAGTCAGGATAACCCGTTGTTACATGACTTTGGGCGTTTCCATATGGAAATGGAAAAACTCTTTGCTCGTCATACCCAAGGCTAAGCATTAGAAAACAAACGTTTGTCACTCCGTCAAGAAAGTCAAGACTTGCTTACATATATAGCAACGTTTAACAGACTAGTCGTTGAAGCTGGGTGGCTTGAGGAACAAAGGACCACACTATTTCATCAGGATCTACGAGGGGAACTAAAGGATGTCCTTGCTCAAGTGGTTAACCCACCTAAAGAGTGTGGAGAATTCATCAACCTTGTGGTGCAATTAGATCACAGATTCCAAGACCGAAAAGCGGACCGGATAAGGTTAGACACTCGAGCTGTGTATGTCCGGTCAAAGGATAATGTTCCACGTACATTGGAAAACACGGTAGAACCCATGCAAATCGAAGGTGTACGGCCCCGTTTAACTAAAACTGAAAGAGACAAGAGAAGGCAACAGCAATTATGCTTATATTGCAGAAAATCAGGCCACTTCCTCAAAGAATGTCCAGTGAAACCACCAAGGAGAACTGTTGGAGCCACAGAGAAGGAAGATAATAACAAGGAGTCGGAAAACTACCAAGCCCGGCAAGCGTAGAGGTCCACTTGTCGAGTGAGAAGGATGAGCCACAGACCTCACACTTTGTATTACCAGTAATTTTGATCAATCACCAACAACCGTCTCGGATGCATGCTGTCGAAGCATACATAGAAAGCAGAGCAGTTGGGAATTATGCAGACCAAGATCTGGCAGCAGGGATGGGACTTCCCTTATGCTCTAAGTCGACTACTGAAAAAGTTACTACTGTTGATGGGACAGAAATAGCTTCCGGACCAGTAACCCAATGCAGAGCAACACTAACCCTACTGTGCCAGGATGGACACCGAGAATCTATTACATTCGATCTCATCAAAGCTCCTCAGTTTCGACTAATCTTAGGGATGCCATGGTTGGTAGCTCACAACCCTCTAATAGATTGGCGTGCCAAGAAGTTGGCCTTTTCCGATGACTGTGCTCGCACCTGTTATTACCTAGAAAAGGGGAAAACAGACTTATGTACATCTGCTACTCCCAGTACAGCGGCGATTGTACTAGGTGTGACTAGTACTCTACCAAATGAATACCAAGATTTTCAAGACGTGTTCCAGAAAGAACAAGCCAATACTCTACCACCGCACAGGCCCTACGATTGTCAGATCGATCTCATACCTGGTGCACAAATTCCTTGTGGTCGAATCTATGCACTTACTGAACCAGAAAACCTCCATTTGAAATCTTATCTTGATCAGTACCTGGCAAATTGATTTATCCTCCCATCTAAATCACCGGCAGCCAGTCCCTTATTCTTCGTACCAAAGAAGGAAGGAGATTTGAGTACTTGCATCGACTATCACGCATTAAACCAGATCACAGTGAAAAAACGTTATCCACTGCCCCTTATTCCTGAATTATTGGATCAAGTCAAAGGCGCCCAAATCTATACCAAACTGGACCTTAGGGGGGCGTACCATCTTGTTCGAGTGAAGAAAGGAGACGAATGGAAAACTGCCTTTCGTACCAAATACGGCTTGTATGAATACCAGGTAATGCCTTTTGGACTTTGCAACGCTCCTGCTGCATTCCAGTACTTTATGAATGATGTTTTGCGGGAGTTAATCGACGTTTGCGCCCTGGTTTACATTGATGACATCTTAGTGTATTCTGCTACAAAAGAAGACCATGTCAGGCATGTCCGCTCCGTCCTTACTAAACTCTGCCAACATAAACTGTATGCAAAACTTGAAAAATGCTCTTTTCATGTCACCGAAGTGGAGTTCCTCGGTTTTATTCTCACACCAAAAGGTATCAGAATGGATAAGAACAAGGTAGATGCCATTCTTAACTGGCCGTCACCCACTTCATTTAAAGGAATACAGAGTATGTTGGGCTTTGTAAACTTTTACCGCCGATTCATCCCAGATTTTTCCCAAATAGTGCATCCAATTACATCACTATTGAGAAAAAACAATAAAAAGTTCAATTGGACCGAAGAAGCAGAAAAGGCCTTTCAAGAACTTAAAAAGAAATTCACTTCTGCTCCAGTTCTACAGCATCCTCGCCCAGACCTCTCTTATATAGTTGAAACAGATGCCTCGAGCATGGCTATGCGAGCTGTTCTCTCACAAAGGGACCCAGGAACTGGCCAGTTACACCATGTGGCATTCTGGTCACGAACATTCTCACCTTAACTCAACTATGCTATCACAGACAAAGAACTCTTGGCTATAAAATCAGCTTTCAAGGCATGGCAGCACTATCTCCTTGGTGCTAGAATACTGTCACGGTCATAACTGATCATCGAATCCTGCAATACCTAAAAACAGCAAAGCTCAATCATCCCGTCAATGGCGGTGCGCTCTTTTCTTTGGTGAATATGACTATGTGATCACCTACCAGCCAGGAGTCTGAAACGGTAAGGCTGACGCCTTGTCCCGCATGGTTGATGATGAAAAGGTATACATAACTCCAGATCCAGTAGCCATCATTCCAGAAGACAAACTCCTGGGTCTTACGACAACATTGACATAGGGTGAACTCCAAAACAAGATCCAACTCTTAATGGATCCCACTTTCTCACAAGAGTGGTGTACTCAAGGAGAACATTACACCATTAAAGACCAGTTACCATATTTTAGGAACCGGCTATACTTGCCAAGTAAAGATTTACAGAGCAGGTTATTTCGGGTTAACATGACGCCCTGATTGAAGGTCATCCTGGAATTGCCAAAACTCTAGCTAAAGTAAAACAAAACTATTGGTGGCCACATGGCGTAAAGACATCATACAATTTATCCAATCTTGCGGTGTGTGTGCACAAAACATGTCCCAAAAGCAGAAACCAGCTGGTCTTCTCCAACCTGTTACGCTCACCTGGTATACACGGGGACGCCCTTATGGCCTGGTTGCCAGATTCACCCTGGACATTCCCGATTCTGGACGATGCCTTATATGGCGGTCGGGCCTGAAAACACAGGAGGACTGGACTTAGGAACAGATTTAGTTTCCTCCCACCAGCCCCCTGGACTCGACCTGATGGCCCACTCCTCACCTTGTTAAGATGACTGGCGTACTCTCCGTCCTGCCTTCTGTGCAGAGGCGCGTAGTTTTCTGCGGGTTGAAGCGACCGAGCTAACTTCATTGGTGCTAACCCATTCAAGTGTCTTTAAGCAGGTAAGTCTGGTTATAGCAGTCTTAAAATGTCCTTTCTTTTCTTTCTTGCTATTAATGTCTTTTCTTTGTTTGTTTCCCCTTAGGTGCACAGAGGTTCGGTGGGTGCGCTACTTGGATCAGGCTCCTGCCAGGATGATGGACACTGGAGCGTATGATGGATGGTAGGTTAAGCACGAAGTGCGGCGCAGTAATGTCTTTTCTTGCTAACCTGTATTCTTTATTCCTTTTCAGATCGCGATGGTCTTTCTGGTTGTGTGAAGATTTCCAGAGCGGAACGGGTCAAGAAATGCCCAGCCAGGTGAGGATTTTGTGATTACTGCCGTGAATGCTGTGAGTAACCTGTTTTAACGTTGTCCTTCTTTCTCTCTCCCTCCAGGTGCTTCGTTCCGGTGCGTGCGTGGTGTCCTGATGATGCTGTCAACTGGATGAAAGACCGCAAGCTGCAGGAATCGACGGATGGAAAGTTGCAGGTAAGCAGAGACTGCTAATGATGTTCTTTTGTCTCCTCTGCATGTCCGCTATTCAAGGATCGGCGGGTGCTGGTCTCTGAATACAATGAGCGTCACGCTGCTGGCTGCAGAATAAAGCGAAGCACGTTCTGTAGCTTGGGTGTGGTTTATATAGCCCTCTGTAAAGTAGTCCAGGTAAAGTATTCCGGGCTACCACACCCTAAAACACTGCACCGCACAGTCTGGTTCTTAGGAACTAGACTGTGTGGGTGCCTCCATGTTGGCTGCAGGCCTTCACAGAAAAAGTCGTCCCTTCAAGACAATGTCCCAATCTGAACATGAGCCTGGCGCCAAAGGCACCAGGACTGACTCCAGGAGAGTCAATGATGATAATGCAAGGCCCTAGGGGCCCCAAGTGAACTCTGAGTCCTAACACTACCTGGCATGTGACCATGCCAGTGGGGTTTTGGGTCACGGGTCGTGAGACAACCATTGGAAATTCCTCCCACACCATGGCACACACTGTCCCTTGATTTCATTACAGATCTACCTCCCAGTCAAGGATTCAACACCATCTTAGTAGTTGTAGACTTGTTCTCTAAAATGGCACACTTTATTCCTTTTAAGGGTCTTCCAAACGCATCCAATTTAGCAAAAGTATTCCTGGAGGAAATCGTATGGCTACATGGCTTTCCATCAGTCTTGCTCTCAGTTCGAGGTAGTCAGTTCGTATCCAACTTCTGGAGGAAATGCTGTTCAATGGCCCAAACTGACATTCGACTATCCACAAGTCACCATCCTCAAACAGATGGGCAAACAGAAAGAACAAACCAAAACCTAGAGCAATACTTACGTTGCATGTTACATCAAGTGGAAATAAATTGGAAGGACTTGTTATGGATAGCTGAATATGGCTATAATAATTCATTACACACCAGTACTGGACAAACCGCTTTCTACAATATATATCTTAGACATCCACGTACTTCAGAATTGGATCTCCCAACCTGTTTGGAAATGCCAGCGGTTAAAACCCTACATGTGACTATTTCCCAGGCCTTCAAAGAAGCAGCAGAACATTTACTCCAAGCCAAGAACAGACAAAAGAAATTCGCTGACCAACATCGTAGTAAAGCCCCTGACTATCAAATTGGAGACAAGGTCTGGTTAACCTCAAAATATGTGCCCATAAAAGGGACTCGGACCTTTCGTCCCCGATATCTGGGACCTTATTCTATTGAATCCATAATAAATACAGTGACAGTTAAATTAGCCCTACCTCCCACTATGCAGATTCATCCTGTGTTTCACGTATCACTCCTGAAACCGGTACAACCCGGTACTCAGGTTACAACACCACCAAAACCAGTATTAGTTGACGGAGAACCAGAGTTTGAAGTAAAGGATATCCTAGACTCAAAACACACCAGATCCAAACTATACTACTTAGTTGATTGGAAGGGATACGGCCCTCAAGACAGATCATGGGAACCTAGTGAATACATCCATGCACCTCGCTTAATTAAAAAGTTCCATCAGAATTATCCAGCCAAACCAGGACCAGGCGGAAGTGCCACCGTGAGAGGGGCCTTGGGGGGGAGTGCTGTCATGGCCCTTGCCCCTGGCCCTCACTGGCAAGTCAGCCTTCCAGTTAGGGCCAGGTCAAAGGCCTTAAAACCTCATCCAAGACTCTCTTGGAGTCAGTCCTTGCGCCTTTGGCGCCAGGCTCATAACCATCATGAAGACCAAAATTACAATGGGACTATTTACTTGGGATTATTTAACTTGGGGGGTAGGGGGGTTCAGCCAACATGGAGGCACACACATAGCTCAGGTACAAGGAACTGAGCTATGCAGTCTAGTCTTTTGGGTGTGGCAGGCCTGGGACTACTTTACCTGGATTACTTTTGGTGTGGCAGGCCTGGGACTATTTTACCTGGACTACTTTACCTGAGACTATTTAAACCGCACCCAAACAGCAGAACATGCTTTGCATTATTCTGCTGTGGGCAGCGTAATGCTCACCGTGTCCAGTTCGTTGATGCCAGCTTACCTGAAACCAAGGACCTGCAGAGAGAGAAAGAACACTACGAAACTTACCTGGAACAGTATCCTGTCTTCAATCCATCGCCGACTTCAGTTCCACTCACCTGAAGGTACGAACTCCATCATCCGGCACTGCAGGCAACCTGGAATACCATAACCTGGAAAGAGGAGAAAGAAAGACAGCATTAGTAAGCGTTTACTCACGTTTCCTCCCGAATGAAGAAAGCCACACAATTCTGACCTGGTTAGTCATCTCCTAGTCAGTATCATTGCTGGAACATTAATGCGCTCGGCGAGGAACATCGCAACCTGCAAGGAGAGAAAAGACACAGGTTAGCAATATAAAAGGCGAAACAGCGGCGTGCATCGCGCATTACTCACCGGACAGCACCGGACCGCACTTTCGCCTACCGGCCCATGCTCATCTTCAAACTGCATAACAACACCAAAATACCTTTCCATACCTAAAAGGAAAGAAGCTAGACATTATTATTCAAACTAAGAGGAACATAAGAACTGCATATAAAGACTGTAAAACAGCAAACCTACGGAGTCGCAGCAGGCCTGGATTCCCACAGGGGGGCTTGCACCAGTGAAGTAACTTGGTCGCTGCTTGCCCCCCCACCACATCTACGTGCCTCTGCCACGAGGAGCAGGACGGAGAATCCACCTTTTACAATATTAAGGTGAGGAGAGGGCCCAAGGGGGAGGAAGGAGTTGAGGCCAAGGGAGGTGGGAAAAAATAAAGACAATCTGGTATTGAATCCAGCTCTCCTACATTGCAGACCCATCTTTAACCAGAGGCCTTACCAAGGGACCGGGAGACGGTTTGAGAGTGCAAATCATCCATCCAGGGCTGGGTGGCGTCCCCGTGGATACCAGATGAGCGTAACAATTCCCCATCTTTCTATAGGCTGAGGAATTTTAATCCTTGGATTCCCAAAAAGTGAGATCAGAGCTTGATGGTCCGTGATAAGGGTGAACTGTCTTCCAACCACAAAGTGATGAAATATCTCAAAAGCTCACACAGCAGCTAAACTCTCTCTTTCCGCTTGTGAGTATGCCTGTTCAATTGTATTCAGAGCACGACTAGCATTAGTCACAATGTGCCTTCCACCCTCCTTTCCTGGTTCCACTTGTGCCAAAATCGCTCCTAGTCCCACAGGGCTGGCATCCACCGTAATCTCAATCTCCCAATCTGGATTAAAATAAACCAATTGTCGGTCACTGACAAGCTCTTTCATGATCAACGCAAAGCCTTCCTTGCATTTCTCATCCCATCTGAATACCACATCCTTCTTCAATAATTGTCTAAGAGGATCAGTCAGTGTTGCATAATCAGGTACATATCTAGCACAATACCCAGCCATTCCCAGAAATGATCTTAATTCAGCTACTTCTTATGGTGGCTCCAATCCAAGAATGACATTCACCTTCTCTGGGTCAGCCTTTATTCTACTTCCCGAAAATACGTGCCTAAAAAATCGTAAGCTTCTCTTGTTCACATCACATTTGAGGCCATTTAAATTCAACCCGCTCTTCTGTAAGATTCCACATACTTGTTCTAGTGCCTCATCATGTTGTTTCTGGTTCACTCCATAAATGAGTATATTGTCTCTATAGTTTAACGCATTTTTCACTGGTGCTATGACTTTCCTTATTGACTCTTGAAATATTTCTGCAGCAGATATGCCAAAACTCAGTCGCTTATATCTCAATAAACCATCATGGGTGGTAAATGTGGTTATAGGCCTGGATTCCGGGGCAATTTCCAACTGATGGTATCCCAGATTTAAATCTAATTTTGTAAATTTGGTTGCCTGATTCAATCGAATGATCATGTCTTGAATATTGGGTCCTGGATAACTTTCTCTCTGTATCGCTGTATTGGGGATTCTCATGTCCACACATAGGCGAAGATGACAATTTGCCTTTGGCGCAACCACTAATGGTGATACCCACGGTGTGGGACCACCCTCCACCCTTTCAATGATGTCATTATCGATAAGCTGCTGCAGTTCTTGAGACACCTTCGCTTGTAGATGAAACCCTATTTGTCTTGGATGCTGAGGAACCGGATGAACTTTGGGATCAATGTGCAAATGTCTGACATCCCCTTTCAACTTTCCTACACCATTGAACAAACTCGGGCACCTTTCCTTCAGTCTTTCCACATCTAATGTTTCCTCCGTCATAGCTTGTACATCATGACATTGTGATGGCACCCCTTTCATTATTTCCGACTGACTATAATTGACATCAATGAGTTGTAATTTTGTAGCAGTCTTACAACTGATGAGACATCTTCCCACTGCAGGACTACTTATAACGTGCATTTCAATTGGTACACAGTATTTCTTATGAACCAAGCCACAATTAAATTTCCCTTTAGAAACTAGCGGCTGCGTTCCCCCCCACTTGAAAATCTCAGCCTTTGATGTTTGCAATGGGTTTAGCTCAGCTATTCTTTCATATGCCTTCTCGCTCATCACATTCACCGTAGCACCAGCATCGACCGGAAACAGTATGCTCTGTCCACCTAGACTATACTCCTTGCTGTACCTATCATATTCAGTGTATTCCTTGTTCATGCATTCCTCCTCTGGTGGAGGATTTTCATATGGGGTTCCATATGATATCCCTTGTTGACTTTGATCATGGTACGGTCGTGGGGCCTCAATTTGTTCCTGCTCCATTTGCTCTGTCGCTTCCACATGTAAATTATCCATAGCTCTAACAAATCCCGGTTGTTGGGCCTGTTGATTTTGATTTGTTCTTAAATTCCCATATGACCTTGTCAATTCCTTCTCTGTGTATGCCCTTGCATTAGAACTCCTCTGAATGTCATACCTTCGACTTGGGAATGTTTGTACATTTGGCTTACATGCAGGCACTAACAGCATTCTTTCCTGGCACATCGTCTGAAAATGGTTCTCTTGACCACATCTCAGGCACATTTGGCCTATGGCAGGACACTGACCTCTGTGCGGGAATTCAAACCCACACCTGTAGCATTGTCTTTCCATGGGATTTTTGCGATTGTTGTTCCACACTTCCTGGCGAGGTATTAACCCAGTCGGCCCGTTGGAATATCTTCTTTGCCATTGCACATTTTGACTCTGATGTATGACAGCAATGGTGTCCAATCTTTTTGGATTTTCTATATTTGCCGCTTGCGTGTCAACTCTTTCGTAAACTCTCGCCAATTCCAATACTTGTTTCAGTGGAAGGGATGTTTTTAGTAAATGCTTTCTAAACTGAGATGATACACAACCCTCAATAATTCTTAATCTGCTTCATCATCACTAAAATGCATAAAGTCACAGTGTGTTGCCTTTCGCTGGAGGCGCAGTGCAAATTGCGCTATGGTCTCATGTGGGCTTTGTGTACACTGATTGAAGATATATTGCTCAGAATCCTGATTTGGTGGAACTATTATCCGGGTATTTATTGCTGTCACCAGAAGTTGGTTTGTCACCTTCTCTTCTGAAGGTATTGGGCCTCATTAGGAGTGTTGCGGTAATGCAACAATAGCCAGTAGTGCTACCGGCGCCGTTGTTACCTCACCGCAACATTCCGAGTATGCTCGCGGGTGCCGCTCTGGACTCCTAGTCCTACCAGGCGTGCAGAGCGGGACCCGCTAGCAGAACAGGATGCTAACAACTGGCCCGTTATTTACAGGCCCGTTGTTAGCATCCTCCCCATTCCCATTTGAGCCCCATAGGGGCCCTATAGGGGCTCAAATGGGAATGGGGACGCACCGGGTCTGGGTCCTGTGAAAGGGAATTACCAGGCCCTCCAAGGTCGGAATGGCCCGGTAAGTCCCCTTTTGTGGGACCCAGACCTGAATTTGGGGGAATAAGGGCATGCATGGCTACCTTCAAACTTGTAATGAGGCCCATTGTCTTGAGGATGCTTTTCATTTCTTTTCTAACTAGGTTTTTGAAAATATCAATTTTATTGGTGCCATTTTGGTTCCCAACCGCTATTAAAAATTCTTCAAATTCGTCCAGCCATCTTGCCATCGTTGTCCTTGGCCGTCCTGTGGCTCTAGGTTGAATAGATTTGGCCTGCGTAAATAATTAATTGGATTCGCAGACATGGCTGTTCCTAACGCGGCATAAGAAGGACTCATGTCCCCACTCGCATTTTCAGAAGACATGTTTATTACTTATCTGTGTGTTTAGCAACTGTTTCATTGCTTTGTTTTAATTTTCCGCTTCTCCACTATGTGTTTATTTGCAGGTTTACTTATTTAGCTTGTCCTGTAACACTTTACTTCCTCTTTGAGCAAATGTTCTTATAATTATGTTATTGCTTCAACCTATTTATGGTTGCACTTTCCACTTTTATTCTTTACGCTTTGCCAATGTTGCTTAATTACTTCACTTTCTTTCTTTCATGAGACTTCAATATATTATTTTGCTTTGCTTATTGTCTCATTTGCTTCGTTTATTTCTTGTCCATGAATGGTGTTTATTGTGCCAGTGAACTGATATGCTTGAGTGGAGCCTTTGTTTAAATTATCTCGTTCTTTTGTTGGTTTTATTGTCACTTTTCTTTCATACACTTTCCTTCTTTACGTTAGCGATTAGTGTTTATATTATCCGACAACCTTTATATCTGTCAAGTTTATCATATTCATGAAGTTCGATATCATTCCATTGCACTGTCTCGTTTTAGTTGTCATTTAATGCCTTGCGTTGCCATGACAGCCTTTCTAAGTATCATTGTGTACAAATATGGCGGCACGTTTTCCAACGCCTTTACGTTCTTTCCGCTGATGCCTTTTACACTTTCATACGCTCGTCTCCTACTGCTTACCACTCGCGCCGTGGATCCTAAGTAAGTTCGTTTTCTGTTCCCAGTTAAAAAATGCAGCGCACTTTACGCCCTTCTTTTTCATGTGTGCACCATTCATGAATGTCCCTTATGTCCAACCACTCAAATGGCGGCCTTACCGTTCCTCTTTTTCTTTTTCTTTCGTTTCTCAACATTTCAGCGGCTGCTCCACTCAGCGCTGCTCCCAATCATCTGTATTTCGTCTCTTTTTTTTTTTTTTGCTTTATCGTTTCTCTCCTCCGTTTCTGGTCACGTTTCCCCTCGTCGCCATTGTTACGTACCTGTTATCGTTATATCAAAGTGATACACAGGAGCCTTTCGTGTGAGTCCTTATTTATTTAATCACATTCAATAACTGACTTCTTAACACCCTAACATTCTAGATCCCCCCCCCCCCCCCGCCCATTCCACACTCTACTACATCACTCTTCAGTAATCTATGGACTACTACATATAACAAATACATCAGCCTGCGCTACACAACGAAGCTTAACTGACTGTTGTATTTCCTTTGGACCTGTAGCTGTAGAGGCCTCACCAGGTGACATGTTTGCACCTGGGGCAAGAGGTGCACACTGATCTTGAGCATTATGTTTGGCGGTCCTTGTTTGTGTCAAGTGAGTGAGCCACAAATGCTTGGGGGGAGGGGCATTTGATGTTTGTCCTGGGCACCATATTACCTAGAAACGTGCCCTGAAGATGTAACATCTACTACAAACGCTGGTCTGAAGCTGTGCATCAGGGCCTGCGTCTCCTCTGGCCATAAGGTACACCACCACAAGATCCTGCATGACAAAGAGGCCGATCTAATCACATGTTTAGTTTTGCTGTAGTCAGCTAGGACTATTTTGTCAGTTTATCTTCTTAAAGATATCAGTAGTTCCGAAATGTAACATCCAGTCATAATTCTATGGTGCAGCCCTTGCCTCTCTTCAGGCCACATTTGAGGATCCCAGGTCATGTAAAAAAGAGATGTTCTTTATCAGTGCAAGGATACGTGCTTTCCCTGACGTAGGGGTGTGTCGATAAATGGACGGAGAAAACACCTTTATAAATGGTGGGTGGAATTCTACTTACATTTTTTTAAATAGTGGTTCTGCATGCTAGATGACATTTTATAAAATTACAGTTTTGTAAAAAAGTCATTGTTTTTCAATGTGTACCTGCTTTTTTGTATATATGGACTGCCCCCGTGTTATTTCTATGTGTTCAAACCACTGCTTCTTTGAGTGTACCGCTAGTGAATTGTCTTTTTCTAACCACTTTACTCTTTGTAAATTTTGAAAACAAAAATAGAAAGAAGACAAGATGTGAGAGAAAGTGATGGCGGCGTGTGAGAAAGAAGAAGCTAAGTCTTGCCGTTGTATTACTTAAAGGTGAAGTGCCTTTTACTTCCTCTGTCCTCTGCAGATAGTCCCATAAGAGATGGATGTCTTCAAGGGAGTACGTATGCAGGTGTAGGTGAGACACAATGACCACCAGCACCAACACCAGATCTCCCCACGGCACCATGTACAGGCTGAAAAGCATCAGGGCGAGATCTACCCCTCGGGTCGGGATGGGATGCCCAGAACCAACCCAAGGTTTGAAGCGGGAAGGGGAGCCCAGGATAAACCCAAGGATAGGAAGTGTAAAGGATGCAGGAGCTGGGGGGAATCAGTTAAGGGTTGCAGTAGTATCATGTGAATTTCTCATCCTTACACCACTGTAAAAAAGGAGTCTGCTCCTCGTCACCATCCTGGATGGGAAGTGGACGAGGGTGAGGAGAATGAGCCAGGGAAACATGACAATACGTTTTACTCTTGCCATGCACACTTTTCCTGGTCACCTTGGCGATGGACCCCCTACCCCCAAGAATCCTAGATGTGTGGTCTGATTGTGGACAATAATGAGGCTCAGTAAGGGCCTTTGCAGACTTCTTTGGGGTTGCTCTGGCAGTCCCAGGAAGTAAATCAGACTGAATGTTGTGAGGGCCTGGCAGATGTCTTGTCAAGGCCCCAGATCAGGGATTCCATCAGGTTGCAGTGGCGAAGATGATGTCAGGATGTGGTCTAGAGCCAAAATACCTGCTAAGCACAGGAATACCAGAGCATTCCATAGCAATACCTGAGCTATAATGGGGGTTGGGGGTACATTGGCACCAAGCATGCCACATTGTATGAATACTTGGACATATAATGTCAATACCTGGGATCCAGTGGGAGTAGCTGACAATTCATGGCATAAGTTGGGTGTTAAGTGGCAGTGCATATATGTCATGGCAATATATGACCTAGAATGGTAGTACCTGGACAAACGATATTAATACCTGCCACATTGTGTGATTCACCGTACATATGCTGCCAATACCTGAAAAGTTGTGGGACTGTTTGGGCACTTGATGGCTGCAACAATTGCCCCTTTTCAGGGGGAGGGTGCATGATGAGTGAGGAAAATCTAAAGGCCCTCATATTATCCCTTGTCTGCCCTCTGGTAACATGTGTGAAGGCCAAGGCTTACTGATCAAAGGTGTAAAAAGCTCAAATGAAATCAAAACAAAAGATCTTACTGTTCAAATTAAATAAAATGATACAATGATAAAAGCTGTGAGGAACCTGAAGGTGCCTCAGCTGCTAGTCCACGGGGATCTGTCATTCAGGTGGCCAGGACACGGCCAGTGCAGGAGTAGCACCTGGATGGTGGGTCTTCGGGGAGTGGAAGTAGGACACTGAAGGGTGAGACACGGTATCCCCTTCCTTATGACACCTTTCCCCCATCCTACCAGGTAGGCTATCTAGCAACTCAACCTCCCCCCTTTCTGACACAAACACTTTCTCACGGGCAATTCATTGTGAGCAACAAAGGACTAACACCAGAGCCATATACCTGACATGTCCCAACACAAGGGTCAGGCAAAGTCAGGCAATTACTGATAACTACACACACCTGACCACCACACTTCCCCACATGGATAAAAGGCAGAGCACGAAAGCACACTCCGAGCAAGGCCAAACGCACGAGGAAGCAGCTATTCCAGAATAGCAGTTTAAACCAAGGAGAAAGGCAGCAAGACCGGAGAGGACGACAAGGAGGGATTTACGCTTGCCCTTTTCAAAAAAGGATTGCGACTTTCAAGAAACCTCAAGGAAAAGAAACATAAGTCCTGGAATCATAGCTGATGATCAGTGTATCGTGTGTCAAAGGTACACGGGGCCCTCCTGCATTGATGGCCAAGGCGGGGAGAGCAATTGCCACCGAGGTACTGTCCTTGACTCCAACAGCAAAGCAAGACCAATGAGTTCAGCACAGCCGGTGAGTCAGGAGATACTAATAGCAGACACGACTCTGTGATACGCAAGGTTGCAAGTGGGAACATTGCATGAACAAGGAATGTTTGTGCGATTGAACTTTATGAAACCAAAATAGGTACAAGATACTGAGTGGTCCGGCACCACGTGGTTGCTCACTCGAAGTTCTCTGTTCGGTACCCCAGAGCATGCAAAAGATTGTTGAATGGTGAAATGGAAGTGGTCCTGCAGCGGGTTAAGTGGAATCCCATGCACATTCGAGAGTCTTTGATTACCTACGGACTGAAATTGGTCTGAGCCCGGAAGAGGGGGACTAATTGTTTAAAAGGGGATCTGAGCCCGGAACAGGTGGATCCGAGGTGAACAGTAAAACTCACCTGCAAAAATATTATTGTGGCAAATGTGAACCCGACTGAGGGATGCCTGCGAACTGAAATTGGTCTGAGCCCGGAAGAGGAGGCTAATTGTGAAAGAAGGTTCTGAGCCTGGCCGAGGGGATCCAGGGCGAAGAGTAAATCGCCCGACTTGAATATTTGGAATGGAACTTTTTTTGGTTTTTTTTTTTGGTACATCAGGCCCTCTGAAGCAAGAGACTTTGAGCGAAGCAGACTTGGGCACAGAAGGCCCTGATGTTGGTAAAAGGAACCGTGACCTCGTGCCGAAGAAGCCCAAGAGTGTGCTGTGCTCGAGTGACCCACCTTGTCCCATGCTAAAAACATGGGGAAGGGAGGCCAACATCCTGACTTATCATTTTGTGAACACTTCTTGCTTTTTGTGAACATTATCCTACACTATTCTGTAGCATAGCGGTAAGGATTGGCAATATTATTTTTTAGAATAGGCCTTTTTTATTTGACTAGACGCCACTAGGACTGTATTATTATTATTTGAGGTTTAGATAGGCATTTTTCACGCCCCTGAGAAAGTTCAATAAACACCTTTGAACTGCGATCACTTGTGTCTGTCTTACTTTGCTACCATGCCTTCCTTACAAAGCACAATAAAATGGGGACACAGTGGTCACTGAGATTGCATTTGACATGGGGTCCTATTGGGAGTAATCTTCACAAGAATGTCAAAACAAGGGAAAAATAACCAGTCTCTGGCATGGAGCCAAAATCCCATCACAAGGGCAATCCAAAGCTGGATTCACTGAAGACTGCACCAAGTTTGGCAGTCCTACAGCTGTCTCAGCCAGCACTTCCTTCCATGATGAAAAGGCCCACACCAGTTCCAAGGCATTGAAGCATCCAGTGAGTGCTCTCCTTCACTGGGCCATGGGCAGGGGAAATGCCCGTTGTTGACTATCTTCTGCTGTTTGGATCAACTTCATTGTGGTCCATATGTGGAATTCGGAAGTGGGAGAGATGCCTTTCAGTTGTTCAGCAGTTCAAAGTCCCTCTGTTAAAAAATACCACATGTCAGAAGTAATACAAAAAATAAAGAAAATGTTAATCAACCAAACATGAAAATGAAATACATAATAAATAGAGATACATCAAAATAGAATGATCCGTCGTACTAACAACTGTGTGTATACATCTCATATTGTTCATTCCATCAATTATTATTAGTATGGTATTTATTGAGTGTGGTCCTAGCTTTGAGAGCGCTTTACATAGGTAACAACAGAACAGATAGACAGTGAGGGGTAGGACACTGAGGGCCACAGAGGAGGGGTCCAGCTGTACCGGGTGGTGGGGAAGAGAGGGGTGGCAGCATCTAGTGAGTCTGGTGGAGTGAGGGGCAACGTGATGGCCTAGGAGTTAAGGGAAGAGGTTCCTTGAAGAGGTGGGTCTTGAGTTCTTTTCTGAATCGTAGGAGCGTGGGGGCAAGTCTGATGCTGATGGGGTGGAGGTACCATAGTCTTGGGTGGTAGGCAGAGAAGGTTTGTTTTCTGGTCCTTTCCTTTATGCAGTGGTGGATTTCAAGTCTGCACGTGTCCTGGCTTCTGGTGGTGCACTGTCCACCAGAGTTGCTGAGTTTCCCTGCGAGGCAGCTGGGTGACTTCAGGGTGACTGCCTTATAGATGATGCAGCAAGACTTGCAGATGATTTGTGTATGCAGTGGGAGCTAGTGATGGTCGATGAGGCATGGGTTATTTGATTGTATGTGCATAGACCCTTGATGAGTCGTGCGGCCCTGTGTAGGACACTTCTCAGCGCACACAGAGGACAATGGGAGGCATTCGAGGAGTGCATTGCTGCCATCCAGGTGGGATGGGACCAGTGATTGAACACTGGATCTAAAGCTGTCCAGAGGGAGGAAGGGCTTGTCTTTCCACAGGAGGGAGAGCTGATACCAAGCTATCTGAGTTTTCTTAGCTATGTGTGTCTCAAAGGAGAGGTGTCTGTCAATGTGGAACCAAGGGACTTGGCGCACGAGGTGAGCTTGGTTGTGAAGCCCTCAGAGTTCCTGGTTGTTAGCAATGTCTGTATGTCTGGGAGTTCATGTTGTTTGTTAAGAGTTGGAATTCAGTCTTGGAGGGGTTGAGCTTCAAGTATGCACTGGGCATCTAAGACTAGATCAGCGAGAGGCAGGTTTCGAGCCTATGGATGTCCTTGATGGAGTCGATCTTGAGGTATAGATGTGTGTCATCAGTGTATTGGTGGATGTGGATGTTGTGTGTGGCTAGGAGGGCTCCCAGTGGCTACATGTATATAGTGAATATCACTGGGGGGAGGACGGACCCAGTGGGACTCCTCTAGATTGCCAGTGTTACGTGCCACCTGTGAAGTCCAACTGAACAAACTGCTTGCGGTTGGTGAGGTAGGACTTGAACCAGCATAGGACAAGGATGCTGAGCCCCATGCGCCAATGTAGGGTGTCCGTAAAGTCCTGGTGGTCTACTGTGTTGAAAGCGATCAAGTGGTCGAGTAGAACCAGAAGGCATGAGTGGCTGACATCAAGGATGTTGAGGGCATCGTTGACCACCTGTATGGTTGCTGTCTCCGTGCTGCATCTGAGTCTGAACACAGATTGTTAAGTTTGGAGGGGAATGTTAGTGTCGATGTGTTGCTGCAGTTGTGTAGCAACCACTTTCTCGATGATCTTAACTAGGAAGGGAGGATGGGTGAAGGGGTGATAGTTACCTAGGTTGTCAGGATCCAGAGTGGGTTTCTTTAGTAAAGAGAGGATTTGTCCTGTTTTTAGGGTTGATGGGAAGGTGCCTTGGGTTATGGAGCTGTTGATGATCTCCAGCTTGGGAAGGAGACCTTCTGTGGGGAGGGCCTTGAGAATGGATGCTGGGAGGATGTCATCTGTATATGATGTGGCTTTGAGGGTGGCCAGGGTTTCTACCAGGTCCTGTGGTGAGAGTGTCTTGAATGTTGTCCAGGGTGTGGAGATTTTGCAAGGAGGGACATGAGGTGGGTTTGTGGATGCAGAGCTGGTGTCTATGTGCTGGCGTATCTTGCTGATTTTGTCGATGAAGAAGGTGTTGATGGCGCTGTATTTTTCCATGGAGTGTAGTATGGCAGAGGTGGCTAGCGGGTTGATGCAGTGCTTGCCCGGTTTGAAGAGGGCTATGCTTTTGTTGTTGGCTTCTGCTATGGTGTTCTGATAGTAGGATGCCTTGGCTGTGTAGACTAGTTGTCAGCGGGTTGCTCAGAGTTCCTTGTGGAGCGCCAGGTCAGATGCGGTTCTGGACCGACACCAGGTTTTCTCGTTTCTGGATGATGTTTGTGCTGAGGTAGAGTTCTTGCGTTTGCCAGGGTGCTGACGGTTGTGGTTTGCAGGGGCATTGTTTAAAAGGCACTTGTCGATCGATGGAGGCTGAGAGGGTGGCATTGAGTGCTTTCAGTAGAGTGTCACAGTTCGGTTGGGGGTGTTCAGTCCATGTAAGGTGTATGATGGCTTCCACCGGGAAGTTCTTGAAAGACCTGAAGGTTTGTCTGATGGTTTTCTTCTGGGAGTGCTTGACTGGGGTGGTGCGCAGGATATTGAAAGGCATGGCTAGATGGTCAAACCAGTGAAAGGGGAAAGGAGAGCTGTAGTGGAGGGAAGACAGTGCATTGATGATTAGTTTTGGGGATGTTACCTTTCTTGTGTTTTGGATCTTCCGTGTGCTGTGTGAGGCTGAGGATATAGAGAAGGCTGAGGAGAGCTTTCTTCATCGGTTTGGTGGCCTTGTTGCCTGGGAAGTTGAATTCACCTATGAAGGAGTTGTTGGCATGCATGAGGGACATGGTGGTGACCAGGTCGGTGAAGTCTCTGATGGAGGTAGTGTTAGGTTTGGGTGGTCTGTAGATAAGATGGAAGGTGACTGTGTCCATCGGGGAGAGCAGAAAGTGGCAGTAGAGGACTTCAAAGGAGCCAATGTTATCAATGATAATATTGGGATGCACGTGCAGCTCCCATAAACGGCCAAACGGTTCAGGCTAAGAAAAATCTATTAACACATGATAAAGTGAAGGGGTGCGACATCAGAAGCGTGGGGGCACAGTTGGAAGAAACACATTTATTTTTAAAGTAATAATAGAAGCTTAGGTAGGCCCAGGTATAGGATGCAAGTGATATTGTGTAGCACTAGTGAAATAAAGTGTGTAATGATGATGGTGCAGGCACAGGGCCGGAGTGCGGAAAACACTGAAGCATCCCCATATTGGAAATGAGGCCTTGCATTTTGTATTCCGTGTTGGAGGTGTAACAGCATGGCATAATGAAGAGTTTGAATTACTCTCCCTTTTCCCAAGCACCAGGAGTGAAGCTGAGGACAGTAGCATTGTTTAATTATATCCGGCTGTAGGCCTGTGAAACAAGATTGGAATGTGATGTCATCAATGATATTTGTGATGTCATCTTTGATGCCCTGGGTGTTAGTATTAGCAATGCACGTAGATGCTGCGAGTTATGGTTGCTGAGCTTACCATAATGGGGGAATGTGCAGTGTTTTTTGGTTTCACTGTGAAGTATAACATCCCTTTTAACAAAGTTTTTTTTACTGAATTTACATATATATATAGAGCAGGGAACGAAAACAAAGGGGCTAAATATATGATGTGGTCAGTGATGTCACCAGTTACATTTGAGATACATCTTTCATGTTCTGGGTGTGACTGTTAGCAGTGCACAGTGGTGATGGCAAGTATGGGGGCTCAGTCTGCCATAACTGGCGAATTTCAGGGGTTTTTCGGTTTTAATTTGACCATAATGGGGAGGGCCAACATTTTTTTTTTTTAGTGAAGTGCACAGGTTTTTCGTAGGGCAACTTAACCATAACGTCCCCACAACAACGTTTTTTTTGTAGTGAATTTTACAGATTTTTGGGAGAGCAACGTAACCATAACGTCCCTTTAACAAAGTTTTTTTTAACTAAATGCCATAGGCTTTTAGTAGTGTAAACACATCATAACAGTACGTTAACAAAAATATTGTACTATATTTATCAGGGTTCTAATAGTAACACATAAGCATACTACTGTAAAGGAACATTTGAAGTAAATGCCCACCTTCCGAAGAATTCCACATTATCATATGCTGGCGCACAGCATGGGGGCGTGTTCGAAAAGTCATACGCACTTCACAATGACATGTGTAACTGGGTGATAGTGGAGAAGTACATTGTATATTCTTGTACGAACTTGAAAATGGAAAATTTCCGGCACAGAACTCGACAAGGCAAGCGTGCAACACAATATAAGTAAGAGTGCATACCGACGTATCTGGATCATTAACCCCCATTCCTCCCCAAAGAGTGAGGGATGAATGCCATAAGCAATTCGAGATTTTACAGCAGTAACCCGCGCTACCAAGAAAGAGGAGTTTTTTGTCTTCAACCGGAACGCCTCTGGCGTTCCCGGCCGAAGAAAACAAATCCTTTTTCAAGATGGCCACCATAGGGAAGACAGGTGTTGGATAGAAACCCTTCTTCGCTTTCCATTGCAAGCTACAGAAAGCAAAAATGCGACTGTGTGACCGTAAAGGCAGCACCACATTTGTGTTCCTTGAGAAATGTATGGTTATAAGCAACACCTTTACCAGAAAGGCAGTCCCTGGTGGACATGGCGACCTCAATGCAATGTTTTGTCCCTTCCAGTAATGGCCAGTAGCCACATCCCCAACATTGTGGCCACTAACCATACATAGATGTTACCCCTCAGAGACGGAAGCTGTACCGTTGATTTGTTATGTACATGAGTACATTTGTTAAATATCAAAACACTATCACATACACAACATAAACCTTTTCGGGTGTTGGCAATGACCTTTACTTACATGTGTTGTAAATGTAGTAATTTTTTTCTGTAAAAATGTGCTTACAAAACGCAAAGGAGTAGTCTACTTACGTTTACATAAAATCTGAAACAAACTCTGTGATGGGAAGCGCAATGACGTTAGAAATACTGGAAGCAACACCATTACCACTCACCGTTCGACACATAATTTCGTAAGTGGCACAGGTCGAAAGGTGTGAAGATATGTGTATTGGGAGGGTGTAACCATGTATTATTTTCAAACATTTCTGTGCACCAAACACTTTCAGTGCACCTTACCTCATTTTCCCGCTTTTACGAATATAGTAAGTATTTTGAACTAATGTTGGTTAATAGGGCATCTGGGTGACAGAAATTTGTCTGACGGTGACAGAAATTGGCCTGACAGCACTAATGCATATGATATGGGCCTGACCCTCCCATAGCCAAAGCAAGTGGGGTATGCAGTACCTTTCTCCATAACGTTCCTTGGCAGCTTAAACAAATGCGTCCATATTGACATATGTGACGTGATGTAGCACCTACAAAAGAACACATTACAACATGCAACGTAGCATGCCACAGTGTGAAAGCAGAATACATTTGTAAAACAAAACACTGACATTTCAAAATTAGTACAGTAGTTTTATTTCACAATAAACTGAGCGAAATCATCAACCTAAGCAATTAGTAAAGTAGTTATGTTTCACAATGAACTGTGCAAAATGATTGCCCTATGCACATTTCCATACAAGTAGAACATTTCTGTCTTTCGTCGACAATGAAAATGTTAGTGGGCATGTTGGTTTCTTTCACACACAGAAAGTGAGCGTTGCGCCACAGTAGTCGTTTTCCTCCCACATTGATGTGCAAGACGACGTCAACCGCTGTGATCTACACCACCAGAAAGGATGGAATGTTACTTCTTATTGCAACAGCAGCGTACGGACACAGAGGGCCAACACGATCATCCCACTGAATTATAACGCACAGACAACCGGTAATGAACAGTTGCATTTGACGGTTAAAAAAGCTGTCACTCAGCAGCTGTAATTCATGATAATCACAATAGGGAATGAAGTATCTGAGGGGAAAAGCGTAAATAAAACGTATATCAATACGCAACCTCTGCACAAAACAAAGTAGTAACACATACTTTTATTAGTAAAGAACAACTTAATTAAAAAAAAATGTACTGGCACCTTACAAATGGCGACATTGTGCAATATGACGCACAGACAACCGGTAATTAACAGTTGCATTTGACAGTTAAAAAAGGCATCACTCGGCAGCTGTAATCCATGACAATCACAATAGGAAAGGAAATATCTCAGGAGAAAAGCGTAAATGAAATGTATAGCAATACGCAACCTCTGCACAAAACAAAGTTGTAACACATACTTTTACTACTAAATAATAATTTAATTTGTAGAAATGTACTGGCACCCTGCAAATGGCGACAATGTGCAATGTCCATAATGGGGAAAAAAAATTCAATGGCACGTAAACCTTGTAATGCAGTAGGAAAAACTATGTTTTTTCCCCCAAAGTAAAAATGTAATATCAATTGGGTATATAGGCAGGAAAAATACACGTACATGATGTGGACCTGCTCCATTGCGTTAGCTGCAGTCAGACATTACTGTAACTAATACTTCATGGTTGGTGCAAATGTTTTTGAAGCATAACCTTATCAAACGATATGTTTTTCTAACTGATACTCCCTACATTCTTTCTGCTCTTTCCCTGGACCTCAAGGTTAAAAAACAACTGACCCTTATGGCTGTCGACAAATATGCGCCCGTACTGAGCTCGTATTTGAAACAGAAAATGAAGTGGCCTTCACTGCGAATGCAAATACATTCTCATTTTGCAACAACATATCAGCGGCTATTCATGAGAACCGCTACTCCCGTACACGCGCGGAACTGCTGTGTGTGCGAAATAGAGCAGGTGGCTGCCTCAGATTCCTGCCAGTCTGACCGCAGTAATGTTGTTTATGTATTCTAAAATGGACGCAGTAAGTTCATTTCATACAATGAGTAGCAAGTTTCACTGTACCGTACGACAGTACTAACAATAATACTTCAATGTTTCATTTTCTACTACCAAGTCTCATTAACACTCACCCTTCGAAACAGTGTTCCATAAGTGTAAAAAGTGCATTGGTGTCTTCTTCGTTTAGGTATATTAGCAGCGATGTCCGCGTTCAACAGAAAACGAAGTAAACATGGCGGACATATCGAAAGATTAAGACGCACTTCACGCTGTGCCACAACCAATCGGTGAAAGCGCAACATGGTCATGGCCAGCACACCACGGAATAGCCAATTGCAATCATCTCCACGGAGCGAACAGGGAAGTGTGACCGCGGAGCGGACATAGATATCACTAATTTGTAGAGACATACTTTTTGATCGTTTTTAAGGGAACTACTGGATGGATTGTCACAAAATTTACAAAAGCACGCTTTCACGACCAAGCCCCTGCCACTGCCGCAAATTTGGTTGAAAGCCCCCTCTGGACCAAACATCTCCAAACTTTGCAAAACAATTCAGAGTGGCCATATACTTTTTTTGCAAAGTTTGGTGAGGATTCGTCCAAATGGAGCGGAGTTATAAGCCGCCCAAAAAGTGCTCTTCCTATGGAAACAGCAACTTAACCATAACTACACGGCCACTAGCGTGGCCGTGTAACATATATATATATATAATGTATAGTTAAGTAACCCACAAGGGGTTACAAAGTACTTTGAACCAGGGCCATTTTAAGCACTTTTGGGGCCCAGGGCACGGACACCCTTGGGACCCCCTCCACCGAATCAAAGGGATTGAGGGATCCGAATATCTGGTTGCACGCCCCTCACGTCGCGATCACCACCCATACATAGCTTGATATGCTGGCTCGCATCGATCAAAATAAGCATGGCTACTCCCTTTCAGTCCCTTTATCCTATTCATTCTTGCTGTAATAAGAATGATAAACAAGTAGCATTTCAAGGGCAACACTGGCAGTCCACGACAAGGGTACTTGTTTTCTAGTATAGGTACAGGCCACGTTTCATCAATAGCAGCCACCAGGAAGGTACATCGGTCATAGTATAAATGCTGGACAGAGATCGTATGAAAAAGATGCACATAACCCAAAATAGACAGAGGACCCAGATTATCTGCCTCAAAGAAAGCAAAAGTGCTCAAGCATGGACACAGGAGACTGATTGGAAGTACTGAGAAAACTACATATACCATAGAATAGATAGTGGGTGAGGATTGGAAACTCTAGGAATGCGTCCATATCCAGAAAGGCTGAGATTAGAAAAGGGACATGGTTTTCAAGTAGTGTTTCCATTAGAGAGCAAAGCAAGGCAAGTGGTTGTGGAGTGCAGTATATAAATGCTCACTATTATTATAGACTAAGAAAGACTATAGCCAGTCAAAACATGAGTAAGCCTTTTTTGAAGATCATACCCTGAGAATGAAATCACTCTGGGATGACACTTTTGAAAGTTTTAGGGACTAGTAATTTTGACAGGTTAGGCAATACGAGATTAAATAACATTGGGATCACACATGGGTTAAGAAGTGGTGCTGGGATTTGCACCCATTGTGCAATTTCTGCACTTTACAACTTTATTTTGCAGTTATTTTCCAGTTCTTATCATAAAAAAAAGAATCAGATTTTATAGAACTGACTTGGAACGTACACAAATCACATAACACAAAATGACAATTTTTAAAAACAAATGTTATAGCAACATATTAGGCAAAATGGGGCTACTTCTAGCTTCGCTGTCTCCATCATCAAGGAAAGTATACAAGTACGAGCATACTAACTGATGTGATCTTAAATGATTGCATCTGGTATTCTCTTTTGTATTTTAAAGCTCTTTAAAAATGCCCAAAACAAAGGCTTGTGAAATTGTTATTTATAAAAGTGCAGATAAACCTTTGAATTGTAAAAAAAAGCAAACTGTTTTGTGTCAAATGAGCAGACCTTAAAATATGCTTGCCAGAGGCCTGCGATATCTGGTCTACTTTCTTCTGTCTAGAACCCCTTCCAATTAAATGGCAGATATAAAAAATACATAAAAAGAAAGATCAGGTAATGTGTTAAACAATGCCACCAGCATGTGAGAAGGTAAACCTTTCCACAGAACACAGCGCAGTATGGTCAGTGATATAATATGATTTGTCCAGGATCACCGTATCGTGTGCTGGCAAAGCCAGAATATGAGAAGGAACGCCTTGGTTGCACAGTCCTGAGTTTGATTGGCTAATCGCATCACCAGGCTAACACTTTATGCTCATCATTAGTGGTAGCTGCTTCGCTTTTGCAACCACCCATCTGAAGAAACCAATTTCTAGACCGTCACCTTACTGGTGCTATGTTTGTTTTTATAGAAACCGCTATCTGGTGCCGGTACATTGCTGATAATAGCAGCTGATGTGCGAAAAAACAAAGTAGATATACATGCAGGTTATCAACCTCAGACATACGAATGTCTGAATTTGCTTGCTGGAACTTGGTTTTGTAATCTTGCATATGAACACAGATCTCTGCAATGCAATGCTTAACACACTGAGCTATATTCTGAACCACCCCAGCAATCGAATGTATCAATATGCATTTCAACTTAAGCTATTGCACCTGATCACAATGATACCCCAGGAAAGGTCAGAATGCTGCAAGAGTTGTGCCGCAGTGAATGCACAAACTATGTATACCACCACAGTGCACACAGAAGCATTACAGGATGAATTAATCAGAGCAGAATGTAACTGTCAACACCAGACAGGCAATAGGTTTGGCCTCAGCAGCATGCCATAAAATATGTGTGCCCTTATGTTTGGTGAACAATAGAAACTGACATTTTTAGATCAGGCAGCCTTGCGGGGCCCTCATTCAAGGTGGGGGCCCGGGGCAAGTGCCCCTGTTTCCCTCCCATAAAGACGTCACTGCAATTGACACTGTTCTTGTCTGCACCTTGACTGTCGTGATCCGCAAGTTTCGATGCTGAGATCACCCAACATGTGTTCGAACGTGGGGGTGGGAGCATAGGTGTCCATATGAAAAAAGGTGACTGTAACGCTCACCTGGCTCCCACGGAGGCGCTGGTCTAGTCTGGGTTGCTGTGGCCTCTTCAAACGTGATGTGCAGAACTCGGACCACCGATTGAACAGGACCCCCAAATCTTGCTTGTCTGGCCCGTAGGAATATCCTTCTGCAGATGAGAAAGGGGTTTAACTGTCTGCAGAATAGTGTGCTTGCTCACCCTTTTCCCCCTTCGTTCTTCTCTGACTTCCTCCAAAACCCCCGGTTTAAGCTCACCTTATGGTTTGGAAGGATAAACTCTCCATCCTGCTTCTGGTGCAGGGGCGCGCGTTCGTCCAGTTACTTCACTGGTTTTCAGAATGGCGCTGGCAAAATCCACTTGACTTTTCTGAGCGATACGCCGTAAGTATGAAGATTCAAAAGTTCAAGTGTGAGCCTCTTTTTATGTTGTTTTCCCAACCTGTGATCTGTCCTTTATTTCAGGTGCAGAACGAAGGCGATGCGTTGAGGGGTTAAATTGCAGATGGTAAAATCAGGTGAGTTAGTGATGAGGGCGACCCCTCTAAATGTCTTTATAATTCCCCAGTAATGTCTTTTGTCCTTTCCCCATAGGGGCCGGGGTGCGGTACCTGCCAACGAAGCGGCGCCGACCCGAAATGTGGAATGGTTCACCAAGAAAAGCCGGTAAGTATTATGGCTGAAAATTCGGCTTTCCACCTGTGTTCCCTCTGCTAACCTTTTGTCTCTTCTTCTCTCCCCTAGGTGCAGAGATGTGGCGACCGGTGCTGACAGCCGCGATGGAGCCGGGAGATGTCTCAAGGACAGGTGAGTGAAGCGCGGCGCTGCAGCGAGCAACGCGATGCTTTTAAATGGAAGTCTTTCTTCAAGAATGCTGGAGTGAAGATTCCGGATGCAGGTAAGAAGTTTGAATAAGTTCTTGGTTTTCACCTTTCTCTTCTCTTCTTTCCTTACAGGTATTCCAGGTTCGAGGTGGGCGTGGCTGGAATCCATGTGCAGGAGCAGACACGGTGAGCGTTCAGCTGCTGGGATGCAGAACAACGCGAAGCACGTGTGGCTGTCCGGGCGTGGCTTAAATAGCCTTGGAAGAAGTCCTAGGTAAGTATTCTTCCACAGCCCCACCCAAGTAACAAAATAGTCCCTTCAGTAAAATAGTCCCTCCTAAGCCTCATTTGGCTTGGGTCTTCATGCAGCATGGTCTGCATCAGGTGAGTATGCAGCATGGTCTGCATCAAGTAAGTGCACCAAACACTTTCCTTTATGAGCCTGGCGCCTATGGCGCCAGGACTGATGTCCAACATGAGCCTGGCGCCAAAGGCGCCAGGACAGAGTCCAAAGAGCCCCTATAAGAGGCCGCTGGGCTTTTACCTGGGGGTATGATGCCTGCTCCCGGGGTGCTGGGCCTGGCCTGGTGCTCCATGGGGTAGGCATCATGACAGTGACACTGATTATGTGTTTGTGAACTTTGTTGCCCTCCCCCAGTCAGGAGCCAGTCAACAGTTTGCAACGTGACATTGATCTGTTTTGGTGACTGATGAAAAGATGGCCTACATGTTTAGGGATGGCCCTGCGTTTGCTTTTGACACGAGTAACCTTACTGAGTGGCTGGTTCATTCTAATGTTCTGCAAGCGAGGGGCACTTACATGGCTTATGATGTATCCTGCTTCCTGCAGGATGTACCCTGGGCCAGTAATGCACAAGGAGCAGGAACCAGGCTGACCCAGGTAAGTGGAAAAGGAAACATGTTTATTTCTTCTTATGTTCCATAGTACAGGTAATAAAGTAGGAGAGATAGTCACAGGCCTCCACCCTGGTTCCCTGCCCAGCTCCAAGTCCCCAACTGTAAGATGTGGAACTCTGAAGTGCCCCAACACTCTAAGCTCCACAGAACATTCCACAAAGCCTCAGCACTCACAAATGCAATAAACATAACATCCAAAATACCACAGTTTACATGACTAAGGAGAAGCATTTTGTGCATGCCTGACTTGCTTTACGCATCATAATATCATTCCCGGAAGTGCGGTTGTGCACCCCGGGGTCTGGTGTTCACTTACAGGTGCACGGTCCCTTTACCTTGTTGACCCTCATCAAGCCCATTCCGTTAGATGTCACTGTGGACTCGTTTGTACAGGGGAGACCCAGTCCGATCAAAGGCCTGGTTATTGCGCAGAAGTCATCTATTCGCACTGCTGATCGGCGAGCACCAGCGGATATGGACTCTTGTGCCTGGCACCACACAGTGGCATAGTTACATTGTATGTGTGGTGTGCAAGCGGGTGCAGAGACACAGCATATGGCAGATCAAGTGTGCGGGTTAAAGCAAAGGAAACTTTCAGGATGGCATTTAAGCCCAAACTACGCTCACAGGGTCTTAACGAACAACAGGATTTTCGGGTTTATAAGAATGAATAATTCATCATTCCAGTCCGGGATTTGAGGTCGAGTAGTCTGATCGTGGATGGGCCATTATGGGAAGGAGAGCTTGAGAATGATTGGCTGAGAGCACGAGGGATCTAGTACCAGTTTGAGTCGTGGATTCATGAAGTAAACGTGTTTGAGCAGTCTGGAGAGACTGGTGAGTATTGTTACATGAGAATTAAGTATATATTCATTTTATTTATTTATTTATTTACTTATTTATTTATTGCAAAAAAGGTAGCAGGTGCCCCTCTCTAGAAAGAACATGGCATGATAACCTGTTCGGTCATTTTTACCCACTGTGAGAGTCTGCACCCATCGCTTTTTGTTCACTGTACTTTACACAAAGGAGGAATATCCATTTGCATATCAGTCTTTGTCCCGCCCACAAGGGCAGTCCAGCACCGAAATGCCTAGCAAACCTCTTTTGAACAAGAGTGCCAACAGCACTAATTTAGGGTGACCAACCCCAAGTTCCTTGTGAAAATACAAAAAAGGTAGCTGTCGCCCCTCTCTAGAAAGGACATGGCATGATAACCTGTTCTGTGGTTTTTACCCAATTTGAGAGTCACTGCTGAACTGGTCAAATCGCGTATTCTTGTCCAAGCTATGAGCAGCTTGCACGTCCCTGCCTGGGATCAACAGACCGTAGATTTCTGGTCAAAAATGAAAATAGTGGAAGGGAGATAGGAGAGCAAGGATAGGAAAAGAAAGGAGGAGAAGGGGAATGGAAGGGAGCTTGACATTTGGGAAAACGTGATTGGGAAGTTATAAATAATGAATTGCGGATGTAATGTGGGGATGCACGAGTGGCTGAGAAGTGCTCGGCTATTCTGAATATGATGAAAGCCATGACTGAAAGGGACACGACTTGAACATGCCGTTCTTTTGAAAGGTCTAGAGAAAAGGACTACCAAAGACAACATATTGCCAGATATATCTCTTGCTTAAGTATAAGATCTTTGGAGGAAGGGTAAAAAGAGCCTTATAGGATGAAAAGAAGTCCACTGCTTGGCCGCTTTGTAATGGATATTTAAAAATATGAGGTACATCTCAAGAAACCGGTTACGAATGAGCATAAATGACCATTGACAAGTTTTTCCAAATTGTGAAATGAGAGGTTTAATCGAATGCACATGACCCTTGAAGATCTAAGAGGCCCACATAAAGGGAAGATTACTCTAATGCAATATCAGACAAGCATGGCACATACAAATGCAAACGAGACTTATCAGACTATGGGCCTCATTAGGACCCGGGCGTTAAGGGATTACCAGTACCGGTAAGGACACTGGTGCCAGTAATCCCTTACCGCCCTATTCCGAGGTCCCTTTGCGGGTCCTCCCTTAACGCCTGGTTTTAACAGGCGTTAAGGACAGGACCCGCGAAGGGACTTTGGAGGTAATAACGGTACCGCAATTGCGGTACCGTTATTACCGCCTTCCCCATTCCCATTGAGCAATATGGGGGCAAAAATGGGAATGGGGAAGGGCCATGGTGAATGGGGAATTACCGCCCCCGCCAACCTTGGAATGGGGCGGTAATTGCTCCATTCACCATGGCGGAATCTGAGGCCCTATGACCTGAAAATAGCCGCCTAGTGGGCCAGGCAGAGTGGGACAGACTCAAAAACGCTAATGCTGCTGTCCTGCCTCCAAAACTGGCAGCGTTCTCAGTTCCTTGGTTTAAGGCTATGTTTTTGCAATCACTAATGTTTCATACATGTATGAAAACAGTGTTTGCTTCACTTTGGCTGTTCCCTGTTGCATAGGATTGGTGTAGGGTGCCCGTGTCCGCGAATCCTTAGTAGCTCTTACTGGGAGGAGGCTGCATCGACCAGATAGGCCGGGCCCAATTGTGGTTAATGCTAAATCCTCGGATTACGAGACTAATGGTCTGATGCATGGAGTGTTTTCCTATGGGATTGCGCCATTATAAAACACTTCTATGAAGCAGGCCCAAAAGGTCTTGCTTGTAAAGCTTTGATAGGAAGCGATGTATGGGCGTGAGATGGTGCGGAGAGCCCCGGAGCCGGTGTGTCTATCAGAGGTAGTGGGGCATGTAGATGGTGCCAAACAGTCAACACCAAGGAGCTGTTGGTGCTAGATTGGACTGTAAGTGGTTAATGAGCAAGGTCTGAGTGAACACGCTCTGCTGGGGGTGCACAGAGTTATTCCTGAGAGAGTCTCTTCCATTTCAACAGCAGAACCGGAGGCCTTCTACCTTGGCTATCAGGTGATAGTGCTAAAGTGTGAACCATTAATACAAGAAGGCTGCCTCGAGGAACACACACTCAGGGTCTATCATATGTTTATTGCATGCACTAAAGGTGTCTGTTTTGAGCCATTTTCCCAGCCCTGAAATAACATCACGCAGGAAGTGGTGGAAACAATCCACGAAACCTATACATGAAACCAAGGTGTATATTTAAGCAATTATGTAACGCAGACTTCTAGTCACATCAAGGCAAACAATCATTGGCAATGCCAACAGTTTGGGCTTTTGTGTAGGCATAGCGCACAATGGTGAGCACCTGAATATCTAATAGCAGTGCCTGGCAAAATGCCTAATACTTATACAAAAGCTAAAACTGTTGGCTTTGTCAATGTTCTTTTTAACAGGACTTCAGTGAAGGACACTGATAGTGCTTTTAAATCGAGTGGCTGAAGGTAAACCTGGTTTAGACATTTTTATTACACCAGTCGCGCAGGGTATTTAGATCTCCAATGAAGTCATTAACTTTCAGAATAGTACTTTGAAAAAAACTCTGGCAGGCACTTTGAGTGCAACGTTTGATGGTAAGGCTTGATTAAACCGAGATCAAAGAGTACCAATGAGTAGGTGTTTGGGGGGTTAGGGCAGGAGCTGGGTGGGAATGGCGATAGGGATTAGCATGGCTAAGAGCAGTCAATGGTTCGGCAAATAACCAAACAACACCTTGAAGCATTATGCCCCTCCTCGAATGCCATGTCTACTCTCATGCACTAGTTTTGACTTACATACGACTTTGCGACCTAGTAGCCCAAACTATTAACAGGGCTTTATTTCCACACAAAGCTATAATTGTGTTATATAGTCTTTCAGGCCGTCTGGAAAAGGCATTGTAGAGGAGTGTCAGTTAGGGCACGATATTTACCACGTGAGCACCCTATAAGAAATGCCGCACGAAAGCTCGTTTTGAAGTGCGGTAACACTGAGGGAAAGTAAGACTGGACGAGGATCAAGGGCTACTGATGACGTCCGAAAGAGTTGTAATCGCGCAGTCTTAAAATGCATCATGTTCTACAATGTGCAAAACAGAGCGAGGTAGAACAACTGCAACACATGAAAAATGCATCGCGTCCAGTGCACTCGTTTCAACGGTTTCATAAATACATGCAAATAATCCAGCATGCTACTAGTAGCCACAGATCTTCAAGTAGATCCCAGCAAACCCTCAAGGACCTCTGTCTAAAACTAAGAGTGGGACATGGACGCAGCATCCCCATGCCCAGGGAAAAACAACCCCAATTCACAAGCCACTTTCCCAGTGACCTTTCCACAGATCTAATTCAACAGAACCTTAGCCCAGACTACTAAAACGCGGATTTCATTTTTTTTTAAAGGCCACAATTATAATTTGCTTTAAATGGGCCCGCTCTAACATCCCTCAGTACCTGCACTGCTGTTTTCTGGCCGTATTGAGGGCCCGGGCTTCTCCAAGCTAGAGCCGAGCACCGGTACTCTATCACAGTGTCAATCTGTCCAGAGGCTTCCCAGCTTCACCTGTGAAGTGTCAAAGTGCAGGAAAGCGCAGCTGCGCCCCCTGGTGTTTCGGTCTATTTCAACAAAGCACAGCAATAAGCGAGATTAGAGGTTGATGGCTCAGGCACAGGGGTCAGGCTGATTTATCATCTTTAATACATACCTTCAACAAACTTTCCACTGCACCCTAATTTAGCAATACATTCCTGCTAAGGAGAAATGAAGTTTGAATCATTCAAGAAGTGGCGCACCACAGCCCACCTTTATACTTTCACACTTTCACACTCAGGCAGGCGCAGTCATACCCCACAAGCAGAGATACATTTACGATTGAACTACGAAGAACACAAAATGCACTGAAACTCAGATGGGCCTGAATGTCCATGAATTTGCGCTTCGTTGTGCAAGCAGTCATAATTGTATTGGTGGACTAACATGCATGTGTTAGGGAGAGCCGTCCTCTTTATGCAATTAGCAGATGGAAGAAAATTCCCCTTTCAACCAAAGAGTGTGTAACTGTCTATTGAGAAGCTACCCTCAACACAGGGAGTACCTTCCCTCTCCACTCAAGTGGTTACGCAACAAACTGTTTAACAGATTCTTTTCTTTAGCTCTAACTCAGACACATATCATGCCCCTTGGATCCCTCTCCCCTGAGCTAGCAATGAGCCAACAACCAGGCTGGTGTACGGGAAATATATTGGTATTTATTTAAATAAAAGTGATGGAAATGAGCACAAGCATATCAAACAGCACTTTATCCGTGGCACAACACAATCAACTTCTCGCAGCATAAATTAAAAAAAGAAAAAAAAGTGAGTTGAAAAGAGCACAATCACAATTCTTCGCTATCTGCAAATTTCACTTCTGGAAAAAATTACATTGATCAATAATGAAAGCAATTATAATGTAGAGTTGTGCGGTTTTGATTTTCCTGTGGGCTTAAAAGGCTAGCAGTAGGATTTCCAGATTCATACAAATACATATGGCAATTATGATTTTGCCCACACTTTTGGTTTAAAATAAATAGGGTGATTCATCACTTTGTTTTTCAGACCCCCCCCCCCACTACTTTGGTCTGTGTTGGGGAAATCGGACAGAAACATTTAAATGATTTGGGGAATTTTGGATTTCAGATCCCCTCAACCCCCACTACACTGAAAGGCCTTTGTTGGGGAAGCTGGAGAAAAAGGTTGGACTGAGTTAAGAACAAAGACACCCCTCTTCCTTAAAGAAGTGGGTGTCAGCTGGACAATAAGGATTATTACATTAATTCATAGGTTATCATTTTCAGCACACACTGGAAAGTGAGCTTTGCTAAATTTGAATTTTAACAAAATTCACCCTGTAGTGTTCTGCCAAATGGGGAATTAATTAAATTAATGTTTTTGGTTTAATAGGGTAAGGATCTACACAGTTTTGACCCCCGCCCACTATAAAAGGAAAGGATTCAAGGCAAGCAGACTCCCCCACCTTTTGGTTTTCCAGGGCTCAGTGTAACGCTCACCTGATTCCCGTAGAGGCGCCGGTCTTGACTGGGCGTAAACCGTATCTTCAAAGGTGATGTGTAACACACGGCTGGCTCTTTGGGATGGACCTCTGTGCACTGTATGTCTGACTTGAAGGGTAAGATGTCTGCAGATAGAAAATATGGGATTAAGGAACTGGGTTATTGAATGTCTCTCTCTTCTTCCCTTTCTCTTCTCCTGTAGAACCCCAAAGGTTAACGCTCTCACCTTAGGTAAGTGAACGCTGTGCTCTCCATCTGCCTCGGGGCAGGGTGCTGTAACCAGTTTCTTCACTGGATAAGGGGAGCAGGCCTCTTGACTTCAGAGGACTGCTGTCCGTCGTTTACTGCACGAACGGTAAGTTTCGAGTAATTCTAATGTCTTTAAAGTCTTTAGTAATGATGTCTCTTGTTTTGCAGGGTTCCGGCGATGGCGGATGACGGGCTGAAGTGAGTTGAAGATGGAGCCCGTGTGATGAATAGAAGCGCCTGGAAGCACGTAAGTAAGCGCTTGTTGCCTGCTTCACGATGCGCTCTAACTGTCTTTTTATTTTGCAGGTAAAAGTTCGGAGCGGCTGCAGGGTGCCGGAATACCCACTGGGTTAGATGTGGAAAGGAGTAATGGCACGTGAGTATTAAAGTTCCCCAATGTCTTTAAACGCACCTTGTTTTGTCTTTCAGATGCGGGATGCAGCGCCGAAGGCCTCCGGAGCGTGCGAAGAGTTGGTAAGCTTTTGTCTTTCAGATGCCGGAATGCAGTGTGAAGACCTCCGGAGCGCACTAAGAGTAGGTAAGCCTTTGTCTTTCAGATGCCGGAATGCAGCGCGAGGCGTTGGTGACAGCCGATGGACCAGGTAAGTGAAGCGCTGTCACTGAAGGCCGTAATGCTAACCTGTTCTTTCTTGTCTTTATAGGTGTTGCTGAAGACTGGATTCAGGATGGTAAGCCTTTTTCCTTAGGCCCAGGATCAGATGCAGAAGACACGATGAGCGTTCTGCTGCAGAGGATGCAGAATAACGCAAAGCAAGATTCATCCATCGGGTGTGGTTTAAATAGCCTCCTGTAGTGCTTAGGTGTCTCCTTCCACAGCCACGCCTAAGAAAAGAGTTCCTGCTTTCCAGAAGAGTTCCAGTGTTCTGAATCTAGGGAGTGGCTTCTGCCCCACCCAACAGGAAAAGTAGTTCCAAACAGAAGAGGATCAGAGGCTCAACTGGCAGGCAAGTAAGCAGCATGGTCTGCTGCAGGTAAGTCCACCCAAGCATTATGAGCCCGGCGCTTCCAGCGCTGGGACTGGGCATATTTATGAGCCTGGTGCCACTGGCGCCAGGACTGGGTCCAAAAGGTCCCAATTGGGACTGGTTGGCACTCGGAACCTGGGTTATGGATCTGCTTCCAAGGGAGTTGGGAAAACCCTGACCTTTTGGAAGCAGAGATCATGACAGTACCCCCCCTCAAGGCCCCTCCCAAACCGGGCTTCTCCGGGGGTTTTGGCTTGTCAGGAAATGTTCGGTGAAATCTTTTGATTAGGCGAGGAGCGTGGACATATTCAGCAGGTTCCCAGGATCTCTCTTGGGGGCCGTAGCCTTTCCAGTCAATTAGGTAAAATAGTTTAGATTTGGAGATCTTGGAGTCCAGAATGCTTTTGACTTCAAACTCGAGTTCTCCATCAACTAGGATAGGTTTTGGAGATTTAGTTAGTCGGGTTTGAGGTTGCACGGGTTTTAATAGAGAGACGTGGAAGACCGGATGTATCTTCATGTGCGGGGGCAAGTCCAACTTGACCGCTACTGGGTTTACTATGGTAGTGATGGAATAGGGACCAAGGTATCTTGGGTTGAATGTGCGTGGCCCTTTTAGAGGTAGATATTTGGTGGATAACCAGACTTGATCTCCTACTTGATATTGAGGGGCTTCCTTCCGATGTTGATCTGCTCCTTTCTTGTATTGTTCTTTAGCCCTTTGAAGGTGAGAAACAGCTTCCTTAAAGGCTTGGGTGATTGTAGAATGCAGGTAGTCTACTGCTGGTGTTTCAAGATCTTGGAGGGGATCCAACTCCGAGGTTCGAGGGTGACTGCCGTACAAAAGAAAAAACGGGGTTTTCCCAGTTCCCGAATGGACAGAGTTATTGTAGGCATATTCGGCTATCCAAAGGATGTCTTTCCAAGTTTTTTCAGTTTGTTGCAGCATGCAGCGTAAATACTGTTCCAGAGTTTGATTGGTCCTCTCGGTTTGTCCGTCGGTCTGAGGGTGGTGACTGGTCGATAGTCTCACATCAATTTGAGCCGACCGACAGCAACTTCGCCAAAAATGAGAAATAAATTGACTACCTCGATCCGAAATTAGAACCGAAGGAAAACCGTGCAGTTGGACGATGTTTTTGAGAAATTCTCGGGCCAGAGTTGCTGCTGTTGGCAAGCCTTTGAGCGGAATGAAATGCGCCATCTTGGAGAATAAGTCCACGATTACTAGAATCGTATTGTATCCGGAGCATGGAGGTAGATCGGTGATGAAGTCCATAGAAAGCGTATGCCAAGGGCGAGGTGGGATGTCAATAGGGCGTAAGAGGCCTGCTGGTCTTTCCTTTTGACTCTTGTTTTGGGCGCATACTCCACAGGACATTATAAAGTCTCTGATATCTTTTTTCCAAGACGGCCACCAGAAGTAGCGCTTGATCTTTTCTGAGGTCTTGGCCATACCGGGATGTCCTTCCATTAAAGAATCGTGATAACAAGAGATTACTTTTTTCTGTAAATCTGTGCTGGGTAGGTATAATCGTTCTTGGAAATACAATAAGTTGTCCTTTACTGCAAAGTCCTTTCCCTGCAGATGCCAATTCTGTATGTCTGCTGGAGTTACAAGTTGCCTGGCTTTATCCTTAACTTCCTCTATGGATTCTGTGGCGATTACACCCAGAATTCTTTGTTCGGGAATGATTGGTACAGGTTTAGGGTTGATCAAGTGTTCTTCCACTCCCATCCGAGAAAGGGCATCAGCTTTACCGTTCTTTGTACCAGGTCGATAGGTAATTATGAAGTCAAACTCGGCAAAGAATAATGCCCAACGGAGTTGTCTAGAGGATTGGGCTTTTGCGGTTTTCAAATATTGCAGGTTTCGGTGATCCGTAATCACAGTAACGGTGTGTCGGGCCCCCAGCAGATAATGCCGCCAAGCCTTAAAGGCAGACTTGATAGCCAGAAGTTCCTTGTCAGTAATCGTGTAATTGATTTCAGGAGGCGAGAATTTGCGGGACCAAAATGCCACGGGATGCAACTGATTGGTTAGCGGGTCCTTTTGTGATAGAACTGCCCCCATGGCAAGGCTTGAAGCATCAGTTTCCACGATGTAGGGGAGTTCGGGGCGAGGGTGTTTTAAGATTGGTGCAGAGATAAATTTAGTCTTCAAATCCTGGAAAGCTTGTTCCGCCTCGGTAGACCATTGAAAACGTTTGTTTTTCTTTAACAAGGCAGTGATGGGCTGGACTATTCGAGAGAATTCGGGGATAAACCTGCGGTAAAAGTTAGCGAAGCCTAACATGCTTTGCACACCTTTTACGGAGGATGGTGATGGCCATTTGAGAACTGCATCGACCTTCTTTGAATCCATACGCACTCCGCCAGGTGATAATATGAATCCCAAGAATTCAACTTCAGTCACGTTGAAAACACATTTTTCCAACTTAGCGAAAAGTTTGTGTTGACGCAATCTTTCGAGGACCATTTTCACGTGTTTCCGATGTTCAGATTCCGATGAAGAATAAACGAGGATGTCGTCAATGTAAACAACAACGCACACATCTATGAGCTCTCTGAGGACATCGTTCATAAAATATTGAAAGGCGGCCGGGGCATTGCAAAGTCCGAAGGGCATGACCTGATATTCAAATAGCCCATACTTGGTGCGGAAGGCCGTCTTCCATTCATCGCCCTCTTTTACTCGTACCAAGTGGTAAGCTCCTCTAAGATCCAGCTTTGTATATATGCATGCTTTTCTGACTTGGTCCAGGAGTTCAGGGATCAAAGGTAACGGATATCTATTCTTAACGGTGATCTGGTTCAGGGAGCGATAATCTATACAAGTTCTAAGGTCTCCTTCCTTTTTTGGAACGAAGAACAAAGCTGAAGAAGCAGGGGACTTGGAAGGACGAATAAACCCATTTGCCAGGTATTGATCCAGGTATTGTCGAAGGTGAAGGTTCTCAGGCTCGGTGAGGGCATAAATTCTACTACAAGGAGGAGTAGATCCAGGTATCAGGTCTATCTGGCAGTCATAAGACCTATGAGTAGGTAGAGAGTTAGCCTGATCCTTCCGGAAAACATCTTGGTATTCTAGGTATTCGGGAGGTAACTGGGGAGTCTCTGAAGAAATTGCTGCCAGTGCAACACCAGGTGGAGGGTGACAAGTAGAGACACATTCTGGAAACTGGACCGTTCTTGCTCGCCAATCGATCAGAGGATTGTGTTTCTCTAACCAAGGTATTCCTAGAATAATCTGAAACTGAGGGGCCTTGATCACATCGAACACGATCTTCTCATGGTGTCCATCTTGACTTACTAGCGTCACCTCTTGAGTGGTATGCGTTACTGGCCCGGAGGCTATCTCCGTACCATCCACCGTAGTAATGACGTCCTTTACAGCCTTGGGACAAAGAGTTAGATTCATCCTCAAAACCATTTCATGATCCACATAATTGCCGATGGCACCGCTGTCGACGTAAGCTTCAATTGCATGTAATCGATCCGGATTATCAGGGCTAATGAGGACCATAGGTATCACGAAATGCGAGGTCACGGAACTGGTTTTCACGCTCGGCAAGAGGACCTCTATTCTTGTCGGGCGAGGTCGTTTCCCTGCTCAGAGTTTGTAACTTTGGTAACTGCAGCTCCTACTGCCTTCTTGGCAGGTTTCACCGGACAGTCTCGAAGAAAGTGCCCTGAGTTTCCGCAATAGAGGCATAATTGCAACTGTTTTCTCCTTTCCCGCTCCTTTTGTGTTAGAGGACCTTTCAGACCCCCTACTTGCATGGGTTCCCCAGAGTCTACTCCTTTGGAAGGAGTTGGCGGTTTGGAAAATACTCGAGCATCAAACTTGGAACGATCGGCCTTCCTGTTCTGCAGTCTGTGATCTATTTGAACGACTAAGTCTATATAATCCGAACAATCTTGTGGGGGATTCACTACTTGGGCTAACACATCCTTGAGCTCTCCACATAGACCTCTATAAAACAGCGTAATCTTTTTGTCCTCAGGCCATTGAGTTTCCACTATCAGTCTGTTGAAAGACGCAATATAAGCCAAAAGGTCTTGATTACCTTGTCGCAACGAAAGAAGCTCATTGTCCAAGGCCTGCCCCTGTGAATGTCTTGCGAACAGTTTTTCCATACTGAGCTGAAAAGCTTGAAAATCATGGAGGACCGGATCATCTTGATTTACTAGAGGGATCGACCAGTCTGCTGCATTGCCACTAAGGTACGAAAGCACGAAAGCTACTTTAGCTTGATCAGTTGGAAAGGCTGCTGGCCGGCATAAGAAATGCAACCGGCACTGATTGATAAATACTGCAAACCTCTTTGGGTCACCAGAAAATCGTTCGGGCGGAGCCAGAGGTACATTCCCAGGTAGGTTGATCTGCACTGGATTCATAGAGGATGTAGAAGGAAGATTTCCCCCAGATGCAGGTAACGGGGTCTGTCCGGCTTGTGACTGTAGCAATTGTCTAGCGAGATCATCTGTTCGCTCCTTGGAAATAATCAGTTCCCTTCTTAGAGCGTTCGTTTCCTGACGGGCTGCATGCACTTCTGCCCTTAGTTCCCCAAGTAACTGGGCTAGCTGGTCGGTATCCGAGGTTTCCATAGCGCCTGGACGGGAGTTTTGTGGTAGGCTTTGCGTTCTGTAACGCTCACCTGATTCCCGTAGAGGCGCCGGTCTTGACTGGGCGTAAACCGTATCTTCAAAGGTGATGTGTAACACACGGCTGGCTCTTTGGGCTGGACCTCTGTGCACTGTATGTCTGACTTGAAGGGTAAGATGTCTGCAGATAGAAAATATGGGATTAAGGAACTGGGTTATTGAATGTCTCTCTCTTCTTCCCTTTCTCTTCTCCTGTAGAACCCCAAAGGTTAACGCTCTCACCTTAGGTAAGTGAACGCTGTGCTCTCCATCTGCCTCGGGGCAGGGTGCTGTAACCAGTTTCTTCACTGGATAAGGGGAGCAGGCCTCTTGACTTCAGAGGACTGCTGTCCGTCGTTTACTGCACGAACGGTAAGTTTCGAGTAATTCTAATGTCTTTAAAGTCTTTAGTAATGATGTCTCTTGTTTTGCAGGGTTCCGGCGATGGCGGATGACGGGCTGAAGTGAGTTGAAGATGGAGCCCGTGTGATGAATAGAAGCGCCTGGAAGCACGTAAGTAAGCGCTTGTTGCCTGCTTCACGATGCGCTCTAACTGTCTTTTTATTTTGCAGGTAAAAGTTCGGAGCGGCTGCAGGGTGCCGGAATACCCACTGGGTTAGATGTGGAAAGGAGTAATGGCACGTGAGTATTAAAGTTCCCCAATGTCTTTAAACGCACCTTGTTTTGTCTTTCAGATGCGGGATGCAGCGCCGAAGGCCTCCGGAGCGTGCGAAGAGTTGGTAAGCTTTTGTCTTTCAGATGCCGGAATGCAGTGTGAAGACCTCCGGAGCGCACTAAGAGTAGGTAAGCCTTTGTCTTTCAGATGCCGGAATGCAGCGCGAGGCGTTGGTGACAGCCGATGGACCAGGTAAGTGAAGCGCTGTCACTGAAGGCCGTAATGCTAACCTGTTCTTTCTTGTCTTTATAGGTGTTGCTGAAGACTGGATTCAGGATGGTAAGCCTTTTTCCTTAGGCCCAGGATCAGATGCAGAAGACACGATGAGCGTTCTGCTGCAGAGGATGCAGAATAACGCAAAGCAAGATTCATCCATCGGGTGTGGTTTAAATAGCCTCCTGTAGTGCTTAGGTGTCTCCTTCCACAGCCACGCCTAAGAAAAGAGTTCCTGCTTTCCAGAAGAGTTCCAGTGTTCTGAATCTAGGGAGTGGCTTCTGCCCCACCCAACAGGAAAAGTAGTTCCAAACAGAAGAGGATCAGAGGCTCAACTGGCAGGCAAGTAAGCAGCATGGTCTGCTGCAGGTAAGTCCACCCAAGCATTATGAGCCCGGCGCTTCCAGCGCTGGGACTGGGCATATTTATGAGCCTGGTGCCACTGGCGCCAGGACTGGGTCCAAAAGGTCCCAATTGGGACTGGTTGGCACTCGGAACCTGGGTTATGGATCTGCTTCCAAGGGAGTTGGGAAAACTCTGACCTTTTGGAAGCAGAGATCATGACACTCAGTTCTACTTACATAGAAAGCCTCCGGTTTAAGTTCAGGGAAGCCCTCTGCATCCCAGAACACTCTGGAAAGATAGGGCAGGGGTCTGGCCCCTCCACTCTCAAAGATGGACTCCCACTCTCCACCATAGGACCCAGTCAGCTTTGAGGCATTCCTAGAAATAGACAGCTGCACCCAGATGCACTCTCAGCAATGTCCTCTGGTGTTTCCTTACATCTGTCAGATGGTAAGTTTCAGCAGCCTTCTTCATGGTCTGTGTCTGTCTGTGTCTGTCTTTCTGTGTGTGCAGTTCCCTTATATAACAGCAATGACACCACCACTTTTACAATCTTGGGGAAGTACCCTGCAATAATTCCCGCAACTCTTCTCTCTCCTCCCAAACCCAGCCTCCAAGTCACGATTGGTTTAGGAGTCTGCAGCAACATATGGCAATTCCCATTTCTAATCACCATTTGTTCTCCTTTCAAATTTTTGGCAAAAACTAGTTATATATCACAACTTCATAATTTTATTATTAACTGCCACAATATACATATTGTCTGATTCAGCTAATCATGGGGAATTATATAAGCCGACCACCGAGTCCGTACCATGTAGTGCGCCCATGTGGCACCGTTCTGCCATTTCCATAAAAAGCATAACAGTTATGAATATGTAAATTATTACCCATATCCCTCATTTTATTCTCCACCCGCTCACCAACTCTCACATTTGGAAAATGTTTAGATCTGCCAGAAACACATCTTAGATAGCTATTACAGTTCCCTGAGTCGCAGGTGGATGAATTTTATATCTCCAAAATCACCTGGAAATTACATTAAAAATGGTACATAGATGAAATCAATCCACCTTATGGTTGCTGAGAAAAAGGCCTAAATGATAATAGTCCTTTTAAATTAATTGTAAATGGTCATGTGGGACAAATGGCAATTCTCCTGCCTTCTGGCCATTTGTTTTCGCTGGGTCAGCCTGTATTTTCTTCTCAGTCTCTTTGTGTTGGAAGCTTAATCCGAGGTGAACTGCACAAGAAGCTTTTCCTATATTTGAAATTAGTACACAGATGTTGGAAATTACATTTTATTTAATTCAAGTGTGTGTTAGAAGCATAGACAATTGTGCTTGTCCTTTGTGATTCTGGCTTCCCCTAAGAGAAAAGTGTGCTGTACAAGTACAAAAGGTAGCCCTATGATATGTGCACGTCAAAGTGAGGCAGAACGCAATGCAGTCTTATGGGTCCTCTTTCCTGTGTGAGGCACGGGTAGCCCTGAGAGTCACTGTACTGGGTTATTATTCAGAATGCACTGTGTGCATGTATTCCTCTGCACCTGATCATGTGTTCCTATGGTGCCCTTTGTAAGGAGTGAGGGAGCGTGCATTCTGGGAAATCCAGTTGTGTGGGGGCATTGCTATGCATTGTGGCATTTGGTAGGCTCTTAATCCGAGCCCTTTTGACATGGAAGCTTTATTCAAGAGACAGCAGGCCATAGGAGCTCTGCCCTGCTCCATCTTCCCGCTACTATCTTTACCAAGATTTCAAAAACAACACATACAGGTCACAGATCTGCAGTAGAGGTGCCCGTTCTGTGCCACTATCTGTGTCTCTAGCTTTCTCTATGTTCCTCTCTTTCCCTCTCTCACTCTCTAGCACTCTCTATTTCTGGTGTAAAAGGCATGGTTGCCTCCCTTGCTGCCCCAGTTATCTTATCCAGTTGAAATGCGCTCATCTGTTTCCTCTGCATAGGTATGCTGCAAATGTCCAATCAATAAGAGCAAGGGTTTGCCTCACAATGCAGACTGCATATGGCCTACGGCGCCGGCGATGCCTGGGCATCTGATCCGGGGCTGGGAGACAGTATCTCCATGTACAGATGTAATCGCCTGTTCTCATATTCTGCCAATAATATTCTACTAAGCTGCAATGAAGGCAGTATCACATGCAATCAGGAATATTTCTGCATTAAGGCCATGGCGTGCATTTATATGTTGGCTCACAATGGGCATATGTGACTTCACTTTGCATCCAATCGCAGTACCTCCACATTTGAGGCTGCCCCTGGAATACGATGATCAGATCTAGATGTATGAGGCTGGGAAAATCCAGACCTATTGGCTTTGTCAATGCTGATCGTGTTGTAGCAGAGGTCCCAAGTACAGCCCGCACTCCAATCCGAAGTATGGGACATACGAGGAGCAAATAAATCAGCAGAGAGCCTCAGTGGGGCGCTGTTCAGTACCAATTAGAAGAACCGCACCCATTGGGGTACCTATGCCTAAGAAAACCTGGACAGTAAGGTATCCATTGAGAAAACCATTTCTACAAATGAAACGGAATGAAGATTGTTTCAGTACAGTCCCTGAAGAAGCAAAAAAGGTCTTAATGGAAGACGAATGGTGACGCCACAAGAAACCAGACTGACTCACATTTGGAAGAGATGACGACCTGCGAATGACGTAAAGAGATGAAACACCATGAATAAGGGACATCGCAAGCTTAAAGTGAAAGGACAATGTAAAATGTAAGAAGCTTATGCCATGAGCATGACGAAGATATTCAGTTAGTTTACGCATGTACATATGCTTGGAACTGCAAGAAAGTTAAGAAAATCGTGTGGCTTGCTACGCTTAGTGGTAAAATAGATTGCAGCAAGCGCCACCTATACATATCTAACTCAAAATAAGCATGTTATATAAGTATACTTCCACTATGGACAAGGCAGAATCAACCAAAGGTTACTGGAGGCCGCATGAGGAGAGTTTCATAGTTAACAAATCAAGAATAAAAGGCAGAAGCGAAACTCAGACAGAGACAAATCGTGCCAAAAAGCCAAGGCTGTATCAGCTGAAATAGACTTACAATACCTACAATTAATGAAGCAAAGAACAGAATATCCTGCTCAGAAAGGTCAAGATAAGAAGCCAAAGGGAGGTGGTAGGCAAAACGAAAATCAAATACACGAATTACATGAAGAATGAGGTGATTTCACGGTGTCTGAATCACATGACCAGCTGAGCAAGAATAAGGGGGACTTTCACACCTAAGCGTGGCAGTGGGCCATGTTAGGCAGAAACCTGTGCAGTTCCCTTAGGGACCTCTGCAAAAGGCTTAAGACTACAGGTGTTGGCAGTAAACCCAATTGGTAGCAGTCTGTACCACCCAGATTTACCTGGTAGCTGTGGCTGAGCAGCCAGACTTCTCTCAAGAAGAGTTAGAGAGTATATAGAGTATACAAGATAGGTACCAAAATACAGTTGCACAAGCAAACACTGACCAGAGCTTTTGGTATCAAGCATATCATTATTTATTTAAAGACACACTTAGAAACACTCACGCACTATTATTATAAGCAAGTTCAAAAACACAGTCACTATTAATATATATACATCCCTTATTCCTTATTAGACAAGTCTTAGTTAACACCACTTATTTCCAGACAGAGGTGAGCACTTAACTACAGATGGCACTCCAATAAGTTTAAGAAAAAGGGAGGGAAAAGGCAGAAATTAGGAATAGCACACAACACAATCCTTTAGGAGCACTTAGCAAGGCAGAAAAGTCAAAGTCTACTTGTGAGCAAAAAGTTCAGGTGCAAGTCATGGCGTCGTCCAGAGGAAGAGATGCTCAGACGTGGAGGAAAGCTGAAGGTCGTTGCACTGCCAGGGAAGAAACCAGCCGCGGAGTTCTCCGGAAAAAAGGTACTACCCTTTTATCCGCTGTAGTGGAAAAACGTGGTATCCCGGTTGCCGGGGTGCTTGGCACAGGCAAGGCGGCCACGAGATGATCCGGGAAGGCGAAAAGGCGGGCAAACTGGTTATCCCCACCAGTCAAAGGAAGAAGACTCTTTGGGATGAAGATCTCCTCTGTCGTTGGATGAAGTGGTGAGTTGGTTCAGCAGGGCTCCACCAGTGGTGTCGTCGTTGCAGGTTGGCTCAGCTCCTCCCTCTTCGGATTCTTTGGTCCTGTGGCGACGTCTGAAGTCCCAGTCCCCAAAGCCCTGCTTTTATGCAGAAAACCCCCATTCATCAGTCCTAGCTGTCACTCAAACATGCTTAGTGGTGAGCCGGGCGGCTCACCACTTGGCCAATCACACAAGAGTGTGACTTGAGTTGCTGAGGCAACTCAGTCCAGGGTGCCTAAACCCCCTCCGACACCCCCTGTGGTACCCAGACAGAGTGGCACCACTTTTGGAGGCTTCTGTGGAGAAGCCCGCCAAAAAGTGGAACAAAGGGCTTGGGTTGGAGTCACAGAAGCGAAATCAAACGCCATTTTGGAACTGAGTTCTGGCAAAAAATACCAACCGGTGAATTAATATTAAATAAATAAACAGGCGGTATGTTCGAGGCTATTTTAAAAAGTATTAGCCTCGAACAATGGGAAAATCCCATAGGAATATATTCGCAGTTGAATATAAAAAGTAGTATCCACCGCCACCAGCCAAAACTGGCTCAGGGGGGACTGGACAGTGCCCCCTCAAACAACAGACCCAGGGGCAATTGAATTGCCCCTACCAGTCGGCCCACAATATGATGGTTTGTACTGGTTCTGTTCACAATTTAGGACTAGTAAAGCCAATGGTGACTTTACATGTCCTGGGAGACAGTAGTCAGTCCCAGGGTATGGAGTCTATGTTTGGGGGTCACTTTGACACCCCTGTGTTACGGCACGGAGGGTGCTGTGTAACACACATGCCAAAAATACATGAAACCCTATGGAGTAAAAGACCCCATAGCCCATAAAACACATTTCAAAGTCAAAGGATATCTCAAATCATGTCTAATAGTGGGAGAAAAAGAGTCTCACTCTTAGCAGGAGAAGAAAAAATAAACCCCAAAAAACCAGCAAAGCTGCTGGGGGACTCACTAGGTTTGGGAAATTAGCCTTAACAGAGAATTCTCCCTAACAGGCCATGCAAAGATGTCCAAACTTTTCCAGACAGAGATGCAGTCTCGAGGCCAACCACAGTGAAATAATTGACACATGACCACTGAAGTGATGATTGATAATAGCAATAATTGGAAGAAGGCTAGGGGAGCTGGCGAGCACCCTGCACCTGGCCGACCATTCTGCATGCTGCTAGGCAAAGTGGAAAAGTATGAGTGGGGTTGGTGCCAACCCAATCATAGTGGACCAAGTAATCTAAGGTCCTATAGTTAGTAGAACCAATGGAACGTCATGCATTTAGTGACATCTACAGTAGCCATTTTTAAGGTAGGGCTTAGATGCCCCACCTGACAATGTTTACCCAATCCCCTATATAGTACCTATAGTAAATTTTCCTTCCAAGAACCAATAAAATTGCATGCAACATTTTAAGCATTATGTCAGTGATGATGAGTTTTTAGTATAAATGATGTGTTTTTTATGAAGTTTGTTGGAGTTGTGAAGCGAGAAGGAAGATCAAGCAACCGCTGACTTGTCGTTAAACGACTCCCTTTGCCAAACTATTCAGTTGTCATTATTGATTTGATGCCAGAGTACGAATCTGCATCCCCATCCATCTCACGGGTCCTGCTATTCCATCTTAAAGTGCCATTGGGCAACCCCCAGCTCTATGGGCCGGTTGGGGTCCTGGTGCACAGTGTTTTTAAGAGCAAGACAATCCTGTGGTAATCCTGTGTGAATGGCTATTCTATCACTGCTGGAAAGATAGCATAGTGGTAGACTGCATTTTCTGTAGGGGCGGGGGTGAGGGAGGTGTGTGTCTGTTTTTGAAAAATGATTGGTGTAATTTCAATTTGTAATAGATGCGATGGATAATTCTTACACGCATTTTTTGATCACCAAGAGACCATTGATTGTGTGGGGTCTGAATGGCCAATATATTCCTAATTTACATCACGCTTCTCCTCCAAAGCCTTTGCAGAATGACAGAATGACCCACGACAGGCGCTGAACTTCCGTCCTCACTGCGTGCATTACTGTGGCAGTTCCACTGCTGAGCCTCAAGAATGTGTTTGTTCTTTATAGAATGTGACATTTCTTTCTTTTTCTTGTTACACTTCTATATGAAATGGCTTTGGCTTGGACCAGATGCATGTTCAATACCATTGTGCGGTGTGCGCCCAAGAATTATGTGCACCTCGCATGGTCGGCAGCAAGGTGAATGATTGGAACGTCGCGGCCGTGAACGCAGTGCGAGAGGGCAATGCGTCTCCGTGTGGAAGGACTGGGCCCAGAGTCAAGGACGAGGGAAGGATTGCGGTTCATAGAAGAGAAACTGCCACGACTTTTGAAAGGTTTTTAATGTATTGATGTTTCATGTAGCGCCAAGTACACGTAATTCCAAAGTGCTTTCATGTGGAAGTTGGGTCTATGGGAACATGAGGAAAAAGTGAGGAGGTTAAGGATGGATTGTTAATGTGCTTGAGGCAACTTCGTCAAACCAATAGCAATAAATGTACTAGTCACTCAGGTCTAAGACGTCAGAGGTGGTAGAGCCGCTAGAGGGGTGATGTCATTCTGGGAAGGTCCAGCTCGGCGCTCAAGCATAGCCGGGGAGACTTGTTCAAACATATGTGTAGTGCTCATGTTAACGGGGCGTCACTTGGTTGCCTTCTTAGGTTTTGTTAGGGAGAATTCTCTTCTAAGGCTAATTTCCCTTACCTATAGGGTCCCCCAGCCGCTTTGCTGGATTTGAGGGGTTTATTTTTTTTCTCCTGCTAAGAGTGAGACTCTTTTTCCCCACTCTTAGACATATTACTGATGTGTGTTTTAGGCTATTTTTGTGCTTATGGTCTATGAGGTTTTCTCATCCTCATAGGTATCATCTTTATACATGTGTGTTACACAGCACCCTCAGTGCAGTAACACAGGGGTGTCATAGTGACTCCCAAACATAGACTCCATACCCTGGGACTGACTACTGTCTCCCAGGCCATGTAAAGTCCCCATTGACTTTACTAGTCAATAGTTATGAACTAAACAGTACAACCCATCTTACTATGGAAGTACTGGGAAGGGTTAATAGTTTTTCCCTGGTGTTCATTTTCGAGAAGGTACTGTCCAGTCCCTCTCTCCAAAGTTTCTGGCTGGTGGCAGTGGTTACTACTGGCGGGGGGAAATTCTCCCGGGGCCGGCTGGGCCGTCCGCGGACCTCCGGGCAGGGAGGCCCCAACTCCTCCCGCGTATCCCAAAAATGAGTATGAGGCACACGCAAGAAGCAAGGTGATTCTGCTGTTTATTAAACAAACGGCAGGGATGGGTCAAGGATCGTACGCGTCCGTCCTGACACACTCTCTCTCTTCGTGGGGCTCGCAGGCCCTTTTTACCTTGGTATGACGCGCTACTCGCGTCACCTGGGAAAGTTAGCAAAAAACCTATCGCCACTCTGGATTGGTTCCTCGAGTGGTAGGGTTAGTATAGCATACGTATAGAGAACGCTGTTAGTGGTTGAGGGTCAGTCAGGTGGTATACTTGGGTTGTCCCTTCAATTAGATACATGAAAATTGTTACATGAAGACCCCTGAGGATTGGCTAATGTTAATGGCATCAGTGATAAGTGCCCCATGTTCTGATTGGTCCACTCGCGAGCCCCCCAGTCTGGGACCATCGCTGTTCCCAGCTCGCGATGCACCTGTCATTTGCAACAATGTATAACTATGGGTATGTGCAGACAATGCGAGGATTTGTTCATATGCTGGAGGGCAGACTACTCCCACTGCCACAGATGTCCATTGAGTCGCTTAATTGTTGCTGCCTGTGTCTCAAAAAGTGGGATCCAGGCGCCTCCTTCCTCCTGGGCCTGGCACCCTGTCAGGTTCGGCTTGGTCACGTGAGGAGAGACCGTGGTTAAGGCAGAATTCTGCACATTTAATATTGCATTTTCCACTGTGTGTCTGGCTTAGTTTGCAGGTGTGACCTTGGCTTCGGCTTGTGGCATGCGAGTTTGCAACATTGTGCCCTTGACTGTCTGTTCTCGCTGGGCTCATTCTGCAGGGTCAGCAATTGTACTCTTGCTCGTTCAATGTTCATGGAGGCTCTTGCTTGCGGCCTACTTGGGCCTGGTGCATAGGTGGGGATGTTTGATGTACGGCGCTTTAGGTTATGGTATCATATTGCTTTATCCCCAGTATCATGTCTTCGTTATATTTCTCATTGCAATGCATGGGGTAGAAGAAGCGTCAGCAAGCATTTTAGATGAGTTTGTTGTGCGTCTTGCGTTTCTGCATTTTGAAAAAGCTATGTGAAAAATAATAAAGATGCGCGTCAGTGGGTGTGCCCGTCACCTACGTCATAGCACTGAATATGTACTTCGTGTGGATTGGTGTGGGAGTGTCCAGTGTGCATGTTTGCACGGGTGTGCTGACCGTTGGCTAGGTCGTCATGGCATCTCTAACGATGTGTTCATTTACTGTCGAATGGTTCAGTCGAGTTCATCCATGCCGCAGGTGTCGGCATGAGCAGGGCAGGCTGGTGGGCAGGCTGGTGGGCACATCCATATGTTCCTGTACCAGGGTATTTGGTCGTCTGGTAGATAGGCAAACTCCTCTCGTGGCGGGTGTCTGGGCCGCGATCCTCTAGGCCAGGGGTGTGAGGGGATTGGTGGGAGCCTTTTGTTCCATTTTCCCACTTCAGTCCCCCCTCTGGTCGACTTGTCGACCACAAACATATCCTTTTCCTTATCTCCTCTTACTCTCCATATTTTAGTTACTCCTCCCAAATGTCCATAGTGGTTGACATGGTCTTCAAATGACCAGTACATATATACACAGGCTCCTCCAGGTGTGCAGTACACCCATTTCCCTATGTAGCTCCTTGGGTTTCTTGGGTTTTCGAGCTTCACAGATGGTGGGTCCAGGTGGTTGGTGATGATCTGTTTGCGCAGTTTTTCTCTCTCTTTTATTATTGTGCCTGTGTGCTGGCCATCATCTGCCGGCATCAAGGGGTGCATACCAACCATTTCGATCATTTCGTCTGTGGTGCGTGCCTTCCGGGCCTTCCAAAATCTTATTATGATCAGTACAGCTCCAGCCAGTATTATGCATCCAACTATAATCTTCAGTCCGTCCGACAGCCAAGCTGGCATCCATGACCATAACAGTGAAAACCAGCTGTCATCCTTCTTCACTCCTTTACTTTCATTCATCATTTTGGAGTGCATCTGGGCCAGTTGTGATACTGCTTCTGTCAGTGTACCATTGTCAGCATCGTTAGCAGGAATGAATGTGCAGCATGATTGTCCTATCTTTGCGCAGACTCCTCCTTCCATTGCTGTAAGGAGATCCAATACATATCTGTTCTGTAGTGCTACCATCCTCACTGCTCGCAGTTCCTCTTTTATTGCGTTGAATCCATTTACTGTAGAATTAATTGTCATCATTAGCTCCCATCGAGTTATCTGGAGCCATTTTGCGTTTGCGTAGGCTTGTAGTCCCGGATGTATTATTGACGAGAAGAACATTGCTGCTCTGCTGAATAGTCTGTGTTCTGGTGGGATTGAAGTGAGTGCTGTTTCCGACCTTCCCCATAGGTAATTTCCTGTCAGAGGTTCTCCTTGTCTTTTCTTTCTATTCAGGACATTGTTGGTGTTTTTGTTTTCGTTCTCTGACCCCTTCTGAGGTTTTACAGATCTCTTCTTCCTCTTGTTTCCTTCATCCATTTTAGGGAAGTTCGCCATGTTCACATGTTTCTGGGGCACCACTAATGATGGTACATTAACGTGTACCATTGTGCATATACCGTTCCACAGAGGGGGCAGTGTGTGGTATGCCTTGTTTCCGCAGGCCCAATAATGGTCCATTAATACTGCTGTTCCTGCTCCCCCCTCAGGTAACTCCATCACGCTTGCAAAGTTGGTGTTGTATCCCACGTCCACTTCTCCTCTATGTTGGTAGCATATCTTAGGGGCAGACAGCGGCAGTATGCTTATTGGGTCTTCATCCTTCTCTATCCACGTCAGCATGGGTACGTACTTGACCCAAATCGTCCAACATCGGTTATTGTGTTCATTAATAGTTGTAATATTTTCTCTTGTTACCATGTTGCTGCCAATCACTCCTATGTCCCATTTGTTGTCCATGTACACCTTCCCGGTTATTGTTACCAGTGGTCTTTCCCAACATCCTTGTTTACCAGGAACTTCAGTGGCATACCAGTCACATGGTAGGTATTGTAGTGTTACTTTCTTTGTTTCTCCCTTTTCAGGGCCACTTGTCATGTATCTGAATGCTTCAGCATGCAAACTGCTCTTGTGGTAACTCAAATAAGTCTTGAGGAAGTTGTTTTCGTATGGATATGTGTCTCGCGTTTTCCACACCAGGTTCACCACCGTCCCTTGAAATCTCCCTTTCGTTTGGAACAGTGCCAGGTATTTTATACATCGTGCTGTCTTTTCATCTATTTCCGTGGCAACGAATGTTCGAGAAGCGCTCATGGCGTATGGGATCAATGAGCAGACGTAGCAGCTGTATTCTGTTGTCTGCTTACCTATTTGGGTCATGTGTTGATACCACATGTTGTTCGAGACGTGTGCTGAATCTGTTATGTAGTTATCAATACCTTTATTATCTGAGTATGTGCTGCGTTAAACTCTATTTCCCTTATGTGGAATCTTGCTAGTACCACCTGACGTGACACCTGTTGCAGCCGTGGGTGGGGGTATATTAGGTTTGGGTACAGCCAAAATATTGATAGCATAACTTTTCTGCCATACAGAGGCAGCCAAAAACCCGGTGATCATCAAAATCCCTATCATCTTTATTACAAAGGCTAGTCTCACCGGCATTTAGCTCTTACCTTGCTGCAGTCTGGCAGCTTATTCTTGCGACGTTACAGTTGCCCGCCTGAAAATTCTCAATATGCTTGTTATTAGTGTTAGTTGTTGTTTTCAAGCTCTCCCTATCAAGTAGTCGTTCAGTGCCCAGGCGAAGAGCTGTTCCCACGCCAATCTAAGCGATCTGTCTCTTAGGGCAGGCAAGTGTTGGTGAAGATGGGGCATTGATTGTTCTATGGCCAAGGTAAATGCTGTGTAGTAGACATGTACCCTCCTTCTTTTTAGGTACTTTGGCCTTTTTATGTGATAGACAAATTGGTGTGATAGGGCTTCAGGGTAGTTATCGTCTGAGGGTAGCATCTACTCCTGGGCAATGAACTTTGTTAGTTATCTGTTTTCTTAGCAATACAATAATACGCGGTACCTGCATGTGCGAAAAAGGAAAAAGAGAACATTTAAGTGTTTACATGTGTATATGTGCAAGACAATGTCCGTCAATTGGGTGGTTACTGTAGTGGGTAGGGGGTCGATGGGCAGAGGGTTTGGGCTCAGCTGGCGGAAGTCTCTTTACTCTTTGATCGTGTGACCATGGGGTGGGCGGTATAGGAATTACCAGTTTCAGTAGTTGTCTCTGGGGAATCTGGGGGGTGGCAGGGTATGGAGACACTTAGGTCGTCAGCTGTGGTAGAAGTCTCTTCCTCCGTGGGTGACGTTGTCGTTGTTCTTCCAATGGCCCTGTCGGTGACGCTAGGGCGGGTCTGGAGTTTGCAGATCTTTACGTCGTGTAGGTGATTCCAAGCACGCTTGTCCTGCAACTTTACTGCTCTCGTAGATACCTCCTCTACAAGGTGGGGACTAGTGAAGCGTGGGCTGTTCCACTTTCTATTGAAATTGCAGAGTAGCACGTGGTCACCTTTAGCAATTCTGCACAGTTTTTCCTTTTCCAGTCCTTGGTCCTCGTCTTCTTGTTGGTAACTCTTAGACCCGCCCCGCGTGCGCTCGAGCTGTTGAGACACAAACACTACACTAGTAACCAAAGAAGACACATATTGGTACATTTCATCACCAAGAACAGTTGCAGTGTTTTCATAGTCTGTGAATGCCCTTGATGTTGGCGTTAGGGGAAGGCGCATTTGTCGTCCGGTCACCACCTCATGAGGAGTGAGGTGGTGGTCGGAGCCTGGTCTATTCCTCAGCTCAAATAGAGCTAGCGGAAGGCAATACAACCAACTCTTCTTTGTTGTTTGCTGTATCTTTGCAATTGCCTCCTTCAGTAGGCCATTCAGGCGTTTGCATATACCGTTGGCCTGTGGGTGATATGCACATGCAAATTTATGCTTGATGTTCAGTAAGGATGTGATGTGCTGGAACATTTCATTAGCGAAATGCGGGCCATTATCCGACCGCAGTACCTCGCCTGCGTTTCCCCACCTGGGGAAAACCTCCCTCACTAGAAATTTGGCTGCTCTAAATGCATCTGGATGTGAGCAGGGTCCTGCCTCAATCCACCTGGAGAATGGGCATACCACTACAATCATATACCTATTTCCTTGACATACGTTGATCATATCAACATAGTCAATATGGATGTGCAGAAAAGGTCCCTCTGGCCGGGGTATAGTACCTTTTATCACTTTCAGCGTGTGACCGGCCGTAAACTGTTGACATGTGAGACAATTGCTGATAAAATTTGTCACATGGGAATTTAACTCGGGACAGAACCAATCTTCCCTAATTCGTGCTGCAATAACTTGCTTGCCTGTGTGGGCTGGGTGGTGGAGTTGGCTCAGGGCGGTGTTCAATAGTGCGAGTGGCATTACCATCTTTCCAGTGTTACCCTGGCGCCATAGTGCGTCAGTTGGTGACATTGTACATCCTCTTTTTACCCATATTTCTTTTTCTGCCATTGGTGCAGCCGCTTGTAACTCCATTATCTGTGTGGCTGGGAGATGGGTGTACCCTTCTCTTATCAACATCTCTTTAGCTATCCCCCTCCCTCTCCCTCTCTCTGACTCTGGGGGGTTCCATATCTCACCAAAATATGCGGCATACTTCGCATGTGCGTCTGCTGCTGCATTTCCTCGTGAGATATGATCTTCTCCATTAGTGTGTGCAGTACATTTGACCAAAGCTAATTCTTGGGGGTCATTTATTACTTCAATTAATTCAGCTAATAAGAGAGCATGTTGCACTGGTGTGCCGTCAGCTCTCTTAAACCCTCTTCTCCTCCATTTGGACAATCCTGAGTGGACCGTAGACGTGACATATGCGCTGTCAGAATATATAGTTACTCTTTTGTCAAAGCTTTCCTTCAACGCCAAGATCAGTGCAACCAATTCTGCTGCTTGAGCAGAGTAATGTTGTGGTAATTGTACGCATTTCACCGCCACATACACCGATTCCTTTGTCATTTTTACCACTGCTGCCCCAGTTCTCCTTATCCCATCACTTTGGTCTATTGTTGATGACCCATCAATGAACAAGAGCTCCCCTCCATTTAGCGCGTCCTCTTCAACTTTTCTACTACATGAGTACATTTCGGTAGTCTGCGTACAATCATGTGCATAGTCGCCTTCCTCAATTACTTCCGCTATAAACCTTGCAGGATTAACTGTACTGCATCTAACAATTGATAATTCTGGTCTAGATAAGATGATCTCATAACCTGACGCCCTCTGTGTGGTTAGTGTGGACTTAGGCTGGTTCAGTATTGCAAATAGTGCATGTTCCACAAATAGTGTGGTTGGGCACCCCATTGTAATTGATGATGCTGACTGCGAAGGCAGCTGCGGCGAGACCTTGTTCGCAGGGGAAATGTCCTAACATTACAGGATCCAAGTGACCACTGTAAAATGCTACTGGTTTGTAACCCATGCTTGTTTTTTGAGCCAACACTGCTTTCATTACTGCTGAGTCGCAATGTGAAAATATAAAAAATTGTCGTTCATAATCTGGGGTGGCCAGTACCGGAGCAGTTGATATTGCATCTTTCAGTTCATCAAAGGCCTCTTTCATTTCCATTGTCCACCCCAATTTTTTCTCCCCTTTGTTAGCTTCTCTTAATGCCTCAAGTAGGGGTCCTATGTATGAGCTGTAATCAAATACCCATGCTCTGCAGTAGTTGCACAGTCCCAGGAACTGCTGCAGTTCCCTCACTGTTTGTGGCAACGGCGTTTTTGATATGGCATGTGCTCTTTGTGGTGCAATCTTTCTTCCGTATTGGGATATGAGCTGGCCAATGTATAGTACCTGTTCCTGACAGTACTGTAACTTCTCTTTGTCTACCTTGTAACCCTTTTCAGCCAATATTGCCAGCATCTTCAATGAGTCCTCTCTGCATTGCTTTTCGCCTATGCTGCAAACTATTATATCGTCAACATACTGCAACACTGTGCTTTCCACTTCAATGCTTCCCAAGTCCATCTGTATTACTCTGTTGAAAATTGAGGGTGACTCGCAGTACCCTTGTGGCAATCTGGTGTGTTTCCATTTTGTGTTTCTGTACGTGAAGCTTGTTAGATCTTGTGAGTCTGGGTGCAGGGGTATTGAGAAGAAGGCATTTTTGAGGTCAATCACTGTAAATCGTGATGCCTCTGCTGGAATGCCACATAATATTGTGGCCAGGTTTGCTGCTATGGGGTATTCTGCTTCCACTATGTTGTTCAAGAGCCTGAGGTCCTGGATGAAGCGCCAAGACCCTCCTTTAGCTTTACGCACTGGATATACAGCTGTGTTACATGGTGATTCTGATGGTACCAATATGCCATTGTTTATAAGGGCCGTTATTGTTTCATATATGCCCTCATCTGCCTCTTTTGATAGTGGGTATTGCTTCACTCTAGGGAGTATTGCACCTTTTTTCAATTTTATTCTTACTCCCCCTATGCTCTTTATGCACCCCACATCATAGGGACTAGTAGTCCATAATGATGTTGGGACTTTTGCCATATCCTCCTCAAAGAAGGGAACTGGGGTGGATGTGGGTGCTTCAAGTGCCATTGCAATTTTCTGTGCCACTTGTTTGTATGTTACTCTTAGCCATATGTCTACACTCATCATAAATACCGTTTCACCTTCTTCCTTTTCTTCTGAAAAGAGCTCCTCGTCTGACACCTGGGTGAGCCTGCATCCCTCTGCTAGGGCTATCACTGCCCTCCATGCTCTTCCTTCTCTGTCTTGGGCATGTACTGCGATGTAATCAGCAGTTGCTATAATGCTCTCCATGCTCACTGAAATCACCTTTCCTTCTGGTTCATTGGCTGGTGTTTCTGGTCTGAACAAATAGGCTGTTGGCCTCCTCCAGATCTTTCCTTCTATTCCTGGCATCCATGCAAATGCCATGTCTGTTCCGTACTGGAATAGTTTGCCATCTACTGGCTCAGCCCTAATCACTGTCTGTCCACAATAGGCTTGCATAATTTGTCGTGCAGTGAGCATGTTTATTCCTGGAGTGGAGCAAATTATGCTGTCCTCCGTAAAGGAGATTGTCATATTCAACCTGCTCATTATGTCTCTCCCCAGTATGTTTACTGGTGAGGCCCTAGAATATAAAAGCGGGACGGACCTGTCATAATCCCCTATTGATAAGGGAATGTTATCAGTAAAGGGAACCAACCCCCTAGCCCCAGAGAATCCTTGGGTGTTCATGGCTTCACCTGACATCTTAAATTTACCTTCCCTTATGCAAGACCGGGTCGCCCCGGTGTCAACAAGGAATGACAATTTTTTGTCACCTATCGTTACCTCTATGCGTGGTTCCTCCGCACTATTAGGTGTTACCGACAGGATGGGACACACCAAGGCCGTCTGTGGGCTGTCCTATTGTGGGTATAATGATTGACCACTTCCTGTGTAAGGGTTGTGTCCCAGGACCATCACCCTTCCCAGTTGTGTTTGCTGTAGTTGTGTATTGGTAGAGGTTATTTTATGGTCTTGAATTTGGGCAGGTTGCTGTACTTGCTGCACTTGATGTTGTTGTGGTGTTATCGCTACCTGTTGTTGTGGTAGTGAATATGTCTGTGGCTGTTGTTGTGTTACTAGTTGTTGCTGTACATTTCCCGGTTGCAGTGCCTGCTGTTGTTGGGTGTCCTGCTGTTCTCTTGTAGGCCCTTGTTGTCCCTGTTCTCCCCATGATGGTGTGCCTGGTCTCATTCTACATGTGCGTGACATGTGCCCTAGTAATCCACAAATCCAACATACCGGCGGTTCCCTGTTCTGCCATGGAAAGCTCCCTGAATTGTCCTGGTATACTGGTTGCCCGGAGGGGTAGAAATTTCCGAATCCTCCCCCTTGCTGTTGTGTGTTATAGCCGTATCCCCTCCCCCTCATCATTCCTCCCCTTCCCCTGTTGTAATTATAATATCCAGCTCCTGGCGTTGAGTATCCTCCTCCCATGTTAGTCGTGTATGGTTGGGGCGGTGGCAGCTGTTGTGCTACAATCTGTGATGGTTGTATTTGGGAGGGATCTTATGCAGCCACTACTTGTGTGGGGTTTTGAGTCATTGTTGCAGGTGTAGTTATTAGTGCACCTTCCATCGTGGATTTGGTAAGTTTTTTTCTGTACCAATTTAGCCTCTTCCGATTTTCTATCCTCTTCCTTTTGTTTCATTTTTTCTTGCCATGTCCTACAATGATGTACTATCGTCAGTTGTATTTCTGGCCATGCTTTTGCTTCCATCCCCACTACCTTCTTTAGTTGTTTCTGAACTGCTTCTGGGAGCCCTTGTATTAGTATATGATAGAATATTGCTGGTGTTTTGTCCCATTGTTCTCTAGTTTCCATACGCCACTTCTCTTGAATTTCCTGGATAGAATCAACAGGATCTTCGTTCTCCCGCATCTTGCGTGAGGTAATTGCTCCTATGTCTGATGTGTCTGGGTACTGTACCCTCAGAGCTTGCCATAATGCATGTCTGCAGTTTGCGAATGGTGCCCCATCGTGTGATGTATTTGTTATTGTGACCCCGGGGAAGCCTGCTCTCTTCCAGATGTCATCTGCTGCATCCCCCAATATTGATATTAGAAGGCCCTTTACATCCCCCACTGCCAGTTTCTGTCCTGCGGTGTGTTTTTCCATTTCATATATCCATTTTCCCGCACCTCCACTTAATGATGGTAGCCTGCACTTTATATTTTCCTTGTCTGCATGCTTCCAAGGGACGTATTGTGGTCTAACCCCTCCCCTCTCCAGAAGTGGCATTAAGTTGTGTCCTGTTTGACCCCCTGGGTTCCACAAAATTGAGTCCGCGCACCCCTCCTCTTCTTCCGTGTCTTCTACATCGTCAATTGTGTCCATATTTCCCCTGCTCGGAACTGTTTCTCCTCCATCTCTTCCCCTTCTTTCATCATTTCCTTTATTTAATGTGGGCGTGTGTATTCGTTCTCCCTGCCTGCGCCCAGGGAGGTCTCTAAGCCTGCTTGCATAGGGTGTCAGTTCGTGGGGGAAGGGTGCAAGTTTAGGTGGGCATGTTGCACGTAATGAGTGTGGGGTGGTGGAGCATGTTGGACGGGATGATGAGGGTGTAGCTGCACGTGTCTGCCTTCCCGCCATTCCTTGCTCTTCCCCCTCACTTCCCTCCAGTTCTTCCTTTCTCCTGCAGGCCCATGGTGAGTCTCTATTTGTCCGGGTGATGTATAATTTATCTAGGCTTTCCCTTTCACTATTTCTTCCTTCCTTCTCCATTCCTTCTTCTTCCTCACTACAAAAGTCATTCAGGAATGGCAACACCCAATCTGTCTTTTTCCCCCTAATCGTTACTGTTTTTAAGTCTATTAGATCCGTTCCTCCCGTTTCTTTTTTACCAATTGCTCCCCTTTGTGCTGATGTTGTTGCTACTTCTGTGTCTCTGTGTACATACCTCCTTACTTCACTCTCCCCTCTCCTATCTTCTCTTTCCCCTTCATTTTTCTCAGCTATTACCCTACCAATTTCCTCTCTTTTCTTTTTTAATTCCTCCATTACTTCACTACTCATCTTTTCCAATATCCTTTCATCTTCTTTCTTCCTTTCCCATCTCGCCCTTTCCCGTTCTAATATACTCTCTATCATCCTCCCTTCTTCGTATTTCCTTGTCGTTTCTGATAGTAATCTCCTCTTCCATATTGCCATTTCTTTTTCTTTCTCTTCTTCCTCTCTTTTCCTGTCACGCAGTGCTGCTCTCGATACCCTTTCTGCTACTGCCTTTACCCATTCGGCTTCTCTCTTTTGCTCCTCAGTTCGTTCCCTCATTTTGTCCAACTCATTCTTACTTTCTTTCCTTTCCCGGGCTCTCTCTCTTTCCTCTCTCTCGAGCTGCTTGATCAGGGCATTCTGCTCATCCCTTAATTCTGCTAATCGTTCCTCCAAAATCTCTTCCTTTTGTCGTAACAGCTCTTCCTCCTTCCTTTTCCCCTCTTCCCCTTTCATTTCACTCTCCCTGGTATTATCCTCGTCCATTTTCCTTACTACCTCCTTCTCTTCTCCTGTTAATGAACCTTGTAATTTTAATAGTACCTGCGCAGCTACCCACTCATCATGTCCTATTTCCGCGATCTGCTGTTCTCCAGTCCTCCCCTCCCCTGCGGACATCTTCCTGTGAGCTGATCCCGTCGTACTAGTCCGCTCCCCTCCCGTGTGGCCACCTGTAGCTGTATATGGTGGCGGGCTGTATGCCGGGTTCGAGTACCCCTCAGCCGCCCTTAATTGTTCTCTTGCTATTTCTCCTAGTTCTCTTAAAGGATACAACCCCCCTCCCTCCGTTTTCACTACCTTCGCTAGGGGTATATCGTCGCTCTGTTTCTTTTTTATTTCATCTTCGTTTGAGTTGTTACTCTTTTCTCCTCCCTCTTGTCCGTTCCCCGTGTTATGTGTGCCTTCACTCTCTTTTTCCCCATTCTCTCCTTCCTCCTTAATCTCCTTTTCTTCTGTTGTTTCCCCCACAATGAACATTCCGTTTGGTCCTGGTCGGGACCCTTGGAACATCCTCCATAAGTGTAACACCTCCACGTGGTGTGTCAACTTCTTCTCCTTGTATGTGTTATGCAGATGGGCTAATAGTGAATGTTGGGTATATGGATCGAAACTGCCATTAGGCGGCCATGGTGTCGTCATTTTGTTGTCCGTCCCCTGTGTCCATTCTATGCTGTATTTGATCAGTTTCTCCCTATGGGGTGACAGTGTTTTACATATATGCTGCAGCGGGGTAGTGAGGGTGTTTCCCCACCCTCCCGATCCTGTCCCGTGTGACATAGTAGCACTTCAATTGTTATTCTCCCTCTATATAGTAGTGGTTATCTTGCTAATAGTCTACGCTATACAATTTCAGATCTTTACCTGGCCCCGTAATTTTGGGGACTTGCGATTGTCCGCTGAAACAAAATAGTAAAATATAGCATTTGCATTTGTATATTCTTTTCTTTCTTTTCTTCCTTTACCGAACACCTTTACGGCCCCCTGCGGCCGAGGCGCACGTAGCCCCCTGCGGCTGCGTGCCCCGTGTGACGTTCTTGTACAGCCGTCCCACTTTCTTTTACCCCTCCTCCTCTTTCTTCACTTGTCGTGGCCGGCGTTCTCCGTGCGCTGCCACGTCCCCCTTTTCACCTTGCCCCTATCTACTCGTTACCGTTTATCTCCGTCTCCATTCCCTTACCATTATTCTCTTCCCCACCACTCTCCGAAAAATGCCTCGCGTTCGAGATATCCTATGAAAGCCCTACTGGTGACGTCACCGATCTCTTCCAAAACTACTGGTAAGTTCTTTTCATGTTTTTTTTTTTAAAAGGCCAAAATATGCTTGCAATCCACCCCCGTTAACCCCACAGCTGTCTTCTTGTCACGCCTGGAACAAGGTAATCAACAATATAATCGGACTGCGCACGCTGCGTCGCCTCGCGTGTGATACGCCCCTCGACAGGAGGGCTTAACCAGCCAATTATCTTCCGTATTAGGCAACCAGCTAGCTACCGCCTACAGGGAAACGTCATCTATCTATCGAGTTTCCTGCTCGATCAATAGGGATCCCCATCTACTCATTGATCAATAATCACCAAATCGTAGGAAACCGCACACACACACACCCCTACACGTGGTCGCGACCTAGGCCAATCAGTTTCTACGAGCGGCCGCACGTGATGTTTTCGTGCTCCGCCCCCTCCTCTTCCGTAACGTAGCAGACTGCTCTCGCACTTGTCCAGCTACCGTTCACTTCACCGTCAATTTATCAAACCTTCGCCGCGCACCTGTGTAACACCTCCTGCCTCCCGTATTCTATTCCTCCCCCCTCCCTCACAATTTCACATTGCTTGTTGGGCGTGGCATACTCACCAAGTTCTCTTGATGCGGGGCCGCTCGACTGCGTGCACCCCTCCAAGCAGCTCGCCACCTCCCCTCGTCTGGACCACGTCTGGACACTCGCCAACCGCGGGCGGGATACTTCTCAACCGGCTCCCGAAGGCCAATATCCGGATTGCGCTGTCCGGTCTTCTCGCAGTTCCGCGATGGTCCTGTAGTCCTCAAAAGGGGGCAGCGGCAGAGGGGGCCGCGCCGCCGGGCCTCCTCGCAACGGGAGCACTCGGAAAAAATAAAATAAAAGCAGATCTTAAACAGATCTCAGCAGTGCCTCCAACTTGTCGGGGGGAAATTCTCCCGGGGCCGGCTGGGCCGTCCGCGGACCTCCGGGCAGGGAGGCCCCAACTACTCCTGCGTATCCCAAAAATGAGTATGAGGCACACGCAAGAAGCAAGGTGATTCTGCTGTTTATTAAACAAACAGCAGGGATGAGTCAAGGGGTCAAGGATCGTACGCGTCCGTCCTGACACACTCTCTCTCTTCGTGGGGCTCGCAGGCCCTTTTTACCTCGGTATGTCCCTTCAATTAGATACATGAAAATTGTTACATGAAGACCCCTGAGGATTGGCTAATGTTAATGGCGTCAGTGATAAGTGCCCCATGTTCTGATTGGTCCACTTGCGAGCCCCCCAGTCTGGGACCATCGCTGTTCCCAGCTCGCGGTGCACCTGTCATTTGCAACAATGTATAACTATGGGTATGTGCAGACAATGCAAGGATTTGTTCATATGCTGGAGGGCAGACTACTCCCACTGCCACAGATGTCATTTGAGTCGCTTAATTGTTGCTGCCTGTGTCTCAAAACGTGGGATCCAGGCGCCTCCTTCCTCCTGGGCCTGGCACCCTGTCAGGTTCGGCTTGGTCACGTGAGGAGAGACCGTGGTTAAGGCAGAATTCTGCACATTTAATATTGCATTTTCCACTGTGTGTCTGGCTTAGTTTGCAGGTGTGACCTTGGCTTCGGCTTGTGGCATGCGAGTTTGCAACATTGCGCCCTTGACTGTCTGTTCTCGCCGGGCTCATTCTGCAGGGTCAGCAATTCTACTCTTGCTCGTTCAATGTTCATGGAGGCTCTTGCTTGCGGCCTACTTGGGCCTGGTGCATGGTGGGGATGTTTGATGTACGGCGCTTTAGGTTATGGTATCATATTGCTTTATCCCCAGTATCATGTCTTCGTTATATTTCTCATTGCAATGCATGGGGTAGGAGAAGCGTCAGCAAGCATTTTAGATGAATTCGTTGTGCGTCTTGCGTTTCTGCATTTTGAAAAAGCTATGTGAAAAATAATAAAGATGCGCGTCAGTGGGTGTGCCCGTCACCTACGTCATAGCACTGAATATGTTCTTCGTGTGGATTGGTGTGGGAGTGTCCAGTGTGCATGTTTGCACGGGTGTGCTGACCGTTGGCTAGGTCGTCATGGCATCTCTAACGATGTGTTCATTTACTGTTGAATGGTTCAGTCGAGTTCATCCATGCCGCAGGTGTCGGCATGAGCAGGGCAGGCTGGTGGGCAGGCTGGTGGGCACATCCGTATGTTCCTGTACCAGGGTATTTGGTCGTCTGGTAGATAGGCAAACTCCTCTTGTGGCGGGTGTCTGGGCCGCGATCCTCTAGGCCAGGGGCGTGAGGGGATTGGTGGGAGCCTTTTGTTCCATTCTCCCACTTCACTACCATTTATATTCGACCACAAATATTTTCCTATGGGATTTTCGATTGTTCGAGGCTACCACTTTTTCTGAAAGCCTCTAACAATTCGCCGGTTTATTTTTTTATTAACTTTAATCCGGTGTTTTTTTTTTGCCAGATCTTTTATGCAATTTCTTTCTCGTGTCTTTCTCTGTAAACCTGATGTCCTTTTGGCAGGCTTCTGCACAGAAGCCCTCCTTTCGGCGCCACTGAGTCTGGGGTAGACATGATGTGTGGGAGGGGGAATAGGCACCCTCTGCCCTGATAGGCTGGGGGGTTATCCCTCCAAGATAGCCAGCCCACTGTGTGAGTGACAGCTAGGCTGAATAAATGGTTTTTTTTTCTACATAAAAGCAAGGCTCTGAGGACTGGAAGAGAGAAGTCGCCACTGGACCTAAGAAATCCAAAGAGGAGAGAAGCCGAAGACATCTGCAACGACGGAACCACCGGTGAAGCCCTGCTGCAGATCCTCACCACTTTTCTTCAACGACTCGAGAAGATCTTCACCTGCAAGAGTCTTCTTCCCTTGAACTGGTGGGGCCAACCAGTTCGCCAATCGGCTTCCAGGACCTGCCTTGGTCGAATCACCAGTGCCAAGCACTCAGAGACCGGATAGCCAGGCACCCGTCCACCACGACCGCGATTTAAAGGAGCGTACCTTTTTATCCGTTTCGGCAACACCGCGGCTGGCTTCATCCCTGGGCAGTGCAGTGACTCAAACCTTCCTCCACGGCGAGAGCCTCTCCTCCTCTGCTGGATCTCACAAACGGCAGGAACTGCCAGGAACTACCGCCACCACAGGAGCCGCCTCCACTTTCAAGGTACATTGTTCCGCCAGGCCTCCCGTTTCGTGGGGTATTGCTAAAGGTGTTTGAAATCCTTTACTTACCTCCAGGGTTGGCCGCCCCTATCGTCTAACATTGTCTTTTAGCCTCTGCACCCTCCTTTTTAACCGTTAAACAAAGACTTGACTGCAGCTACTAGAACAGTTTGATCTTGGGCACATTGCCTTGTACCACTGACTCTGGCACAGGCCTATTGACTCTGGCTAAATCTGTTACAACTGCCTTCTCTTGATTGCTTTTCGACAAGAAATGCGTTGGTGCACCTAAACCTCGTATAACCACCTTTTCCTTCCCTTTTCCACATTGTGAATTGCCATTTTGCTAGGTTTTCACCTAAGTATTGTGTATGCTAAAGTACTGCATTGCCTAACTTTTTCACAATCCATTTGGGAAGTGTTGCTGGTGTGTTTAGGAGTCTAACCCTGTATAACTTGACCTTGCCCTCCCTTTTGAGGAATTGTTAGAGTGCCATTTCTGCTTGGTTCACACTGTGCCATTTTGCTCAGTTTTCACTCTTGCTCAAACTTGTCTACAATTTAAATAGGGAGTTGTGTATACTTTTCTTGACTGTTTTAACTTGCTTTAATGAAAGTGATCTATTTGTAGAATTAAGAGTGTGTAAAATAGATATATATATATATATATATATATATATTTTTTTTTTGATACAAGCTTCGGTCAGTGTTTCCTTGTTCCATAGTATTGTAGTCCTATTGTGTAAACCCTGAATACTGCTCATCTCCCTCTTGAGATAAGTCTGACTGTTCAGCCACAGCTACCAACTAAATCTGTGTGGTACAGACTGATACCAAAGGGGATTTATTACATATACCTGTAGTCGTAATCTTCTGTAGTGCTCCCCAAGGTAGGGTGACCAGATTTTCAAAACAAAAAACCGGGACGGCCAACAACATAAAAGAGGGACTACCCCATCGCAGTCCACCAATTACTGCCCCTCCTCCAACACGCCCCCACAACCACCCCCAACCATATTTCCAGCACTTCTCCTTTCTATAAAATGTTTATAATCTCATTTGTGCAGTTTTGTCTGTGAATCGTGGCATGTTAATTCAAGACGAGCGTTAGCTCTAATTGATATTACATCGCCTGCTGGACAACCATTTGCAAGCCAGTCTCCATGGAACAGTCAGTAAGTGTTCTCACTTGTACTTGAGAGGTTGGGGGTTCGAGCCAGACCCCCAACTTCAAAATGCTGAAAGTGTTGTGAAAAATAATTACGGTTTTTATTACCGGACCCCGGGACGGAGGGTGATTTCCCCGGTCTGGTCACCCTACCCCAAGGGAACTGCACAGGATTCTGCCTAACAGGTTTCGACCCAGATACCCCTGATGGTGTATTGCCCTTGGCCTCACCTCGGAAAAGCCATCATCCATCTAATACTTTTTTTCTGTGCAGATTGCACGTAGGGAATTGTAGACCCATACTTTCAATGGGGACAATGTAACTGCAAGTCCCAGCATGCAACGTGAAGGTGGCACAAAAGACAGGTGGCACTACAAAATGAGCCGGGGCTCATCGAGGGGGCGTGGTCTAATGGCTGGGGTCTTGCTGAGCCACCAGGCCACGCCCCCTTGACAAGCCTGGCTCAATGGGCTACTTACTGGCACCCCTGCCAGGCAGGCTTTTGTAGAGATCAGCGCCCTCTCCCTTTGAGGGAGAGGGCGCTGATCTCTGCATTTATGTTCTATAGGCTTGCCTGGCAGGTGGAAGCCCTCGCCTTTTCAGCCTTAATGGTGGCGCTGCCACTCGCCAGCTGGGGATGGGCAGCGTCACCATTATGGCTGAAAAGGTGAGGCCAAGGCCTCTGGAAGCTGAGGCCTTTTTCTTAAAGAATGAAACTCCCGCGAATGTGCGGGAGCTTCGGGATTAAGAAAGCAAAGCCTCTGCTTCCAGGTGCATCACGTTTTCTCCATCATGGTGGCGCCGCCCCACGGGCATCTCTTGCTTAAAGTCATGCCTCGCACGTGTGGCGACATCATTATGGCTGAAAGGCATTTTTTTCTGAAGCCTGAAGCTCTCGCAGATGCGGCAGAGCTTTAGGCTTTAGAAAAAAGCTTTTTTGTGTAGTGGCCGGGGCCCTTAGTGGGCCCTGGCAGGGCCCTGCCTCAAGATGAGATTTCGGAGTCTGCCAGGGCTCGGCCACGGCAGGCCCCGGCCCACTTATAGCCCTGGGTGGCACTAATGATCATGGGAGCAACACATGCAACCTGTAGTTGTCCGAACCTTCGACAGGGGAATAGAAGTCCGCTGAGAAGGAGAGGAAACGACAGTGTGTTTAGCAGGCCGTATTGCTTCCCGGTGTGGCCACATCCTTCCTGTGCTGTAATAACCAGAAATGGCACAGCCAAGGGTCAGCACCGTTAAAAAAAACAGAGGCACAAGGAGAATCGGAGTCGTTTTTTTAAAAAAAAAAAAAGGAAAATAAATAAATAAATAACTGCGGTTTGTGAGAACCGTAGGCTGATTGCGAGCATGACGCATGTTCGCGGCCACGTGCGTCCCTGCACTGGAAGTTCTGGGCGTGCAGCCAATCGCCGCGTGTGATTGCCATCCCAGCAGCCCCTGGGGCCACATTGGCTGATTATAAACACGACTGTTCTGCGTTGCTGGTGATCTCATTGCACCTTTAGTGACGGAGATGGCAATTCATATTTTTAGCTCCATACAACCCCGGAGGTCAGGTTTCAATTATTCCCTGCCCAAAATAAAGCTATTGTTTAACAGTTCAAAGGTCACCATTTGGGGTGTTAGTGGCAATTCTGACATTTGAATGCTGATTTGGTGTCTGGTTGTATATGCCACAGATGAAGTACTGGGAGCGTGTACACGAATCTGGAAGTACAGATTAGTGTTCATGTCAGAAGTGTGAAAGTTTCACTTGTATGTCTACTCTGCCCTCCCTGTGAGTCCTCATATGTCTAGTTTATAGTCATTAGTATCAATTTTACAAAATATATTATTTAAAGTTGTATTACTTTTACATGTATTACTTAATATTTATTGTATTTAATAATTCTTACATGTTACAAATGATTCATCAACAATTTGTACATTGATACATTTTTTGTAATGTTCTCCTAATTATTAATACAAATCAGTTAACTAAAAAATCATTAATTAAAAAATAAGAAAAAATAAAGAAGTGTGAAAGTTCATTTAATTTATTACGGAATACAGTGTGCGTGATAGTACGTGTTAACGTGTGTGCTAATTAGTAGCAGAATTACATATAACTGCGAAGTACAGTTCAGTGAAAGCAGGGCACATGTCTTACAAAGCAAGTGAGGGGGCTCATTAACACTAGCAGTGGAAGTGATGTCACAGGAAGTCTCATCGCAAGCCCTATACTCAATTGAATTCTCCTTGTTGATACGAGACATGGTTGGAATGCGTAAGAAGACCTAAATGCAGAGACATTTGAACAAGCAACAAAACTGTGCAGTGCTTTAATATGTTTTAACCCACTTCTAAAACCACCTCTAAACCAGTTCTGCATCCTCTCCCCTCTTCCGCCCATTTCCCTCCCCTCCCTACTTTACCCTGCTCTGACTCCCTCCCCTCCTTCCTCTGACCCTCTCCCCTGCTGTGGCTACAGAGCCTCCTGTGACAACTTCCTCTCCCAGCCCCTGCCCCCACCGATCTCCCCCACCTCTGGCTCCACTCCCACCTCCATCCGGTTCCCCAACGCAGTGTCCCTATTCCACAGACCCTCTCAAACTCTGCCCTTGCGTTGTCTGCCACCTCCTGCTACTTCCTTGTAGTTCTCTGCTCCTCCTTTTTTCCTCTCTACGTGCACCACCTGCCGCCTTGCTCCACCTCTCTGCCCCCACATCCTTTACAGATCGGTGTGTTGTGCCAATGCCCTTAGGAAAAAAAACAATTTATGCGTAGGCAGTAAGAGTAATATGCACTGCTGAATTGGCTTTTTTCCTGAGGCTGCATTATGGATTCCCTGGTGGAGACGAGGCTGGCGAAGATAGACTTTGACAAGTGTTTTTTAACTCTTACCTTTGGAAGTTCTGCAGCGGTCCCACGATGTACACCCCCCTCCCCACCCTAGAGGCATATGACCTTTCACCACTTCAGCTTGGCTCACAGTAGAGCTGAACATGCACCGCCCCCTGACAAGATGGGGTAACGTCAGAGTCATTCCTCACAGACTCCCTGGCCTGAAACTCCCAAAGGAAATTACACCTTCCAAAGAAAACATTTGTCAAGAGCCCCACTAAACTGTACAGTTTGGGAAACATTTGTTAGGAAAAGAAAAAGTTTTAAAGAAAACATAAAAACACAGTTTCCAGCCTACTCGCATTAATTTTCCCATCGAGAAAAAGTGCAGTTTTTGAACAGCTGTAGCGTGAAAACCGCTTGCCACATTTGGACAAAATAAGGAACAATTTGGCACTTGCCTTAATTTCCTTGACTGATTTGAGGTAGATCCATCAAGTAGTTTTTAAAATATAGGCCAGAAAACGGGGTCCCCCCTGCTTCTTAAAACCTTTATATTGGTCTTGGTGCTTTGCAGCCGAAAGGTCGAGGAAGGGTAGTAACTTTTGATTTATTGCTAGATGGATTTGCATGACATTTTCTAAACAAAAGGTTTTTGAAGTACCCCCGTTAAAAATTGGGAATTTTGGAAACAATTTGTTAAAAAAAAGAAAAAGATATTAAGAAAACTTAAAAGCGCTGTTTTCAGCGGACTCGCATTCCTTTTCCCATAGAGAAAATGTGCAGTTTTTGAACCGCCGTAATGTGAAAACCGCAGGGTAGATATGGACCAAATAAGAAACAATTTTGGCACAACACATTGACATCATTTCCTTGACTAGTTTGGGGTAAATCCATCTAGTAGTTTTTCAAATATTCAACACCCATGTTCCTTAAAACCTTTGTATATTTCAGCCCTGTTGCTTTGCGACAGAAACGCTGAGAGACTTTTCAGAAATGAAAACCTGTCTCTTTTTTTTTGCTCAAATCAAGTTATTCTCACAATATTACTTGGAGAAGCTGCAAATTAAAAATCTCAAATCACTCAGAACGCAAGAGTTCATACCTGGTCACCTGGAGCCATTTGACCTTTGCCGCTGCTTGAGCACCAGGTGCCAGGAGAGATGAAAAAAGGTTTCTGTGTGGCTAAACAGCTGATATTGATCATAAATGTCTGCTACAGCCTGTGATGATGCTGCTGAGAGGTAGTTGGACCTTTTCCTTCGTAATAATTGCTCGGGATTTTCACTATCAAACACAATCTCCAATTTATCTTTATGTGGTGATGAAGGGGACACAAGAGGCACAGGTGAAGGAGGGGGCACGGATGTCATTTCAGGCATTGGATGAACCAGAATCAAATGGACGGGCACATGAAGGGTAGAAAGACTGCACACACCTCGCCAGGCTGGAAGCAACTGCCTGTATACACAATGTCCACAGATCCAGAAGTTGTCAAGAAGGGCAGCTCTACCTCCAGTGAAATCTGCAATGCGTAGAGTGTTACTGCAGGTCCCATTTGTGCCAACGGGCACTGTGCCATTGCCCTTGAAACATAGAGAAAAATGTGTAAGTGTCAGTATCTTAACAGGTTTGTCTGGTTCTTTCAGCCACGTCCACACTCTTTGATTATGTGTGCCACCCTTTCTTCTGAGAATCCCCTCATTCCTCCAGCTCTGCAACTCTTCACCCCTTGCTCCCATCGATTTTTAGAAAAAATAGCTCCTTCCAAAATCAATTGAACTCTTTGAGTACACCTAATATTATTGTACTCTGCCTGCTCGGCCATTGAACAGTTCTCATAACTGGGTATAACTGATGCTTTATTTGACTGCTCTTTAAATTCCCTCAAATCCTGCACAGGGCTAAGTGCACTAGACATAGCGCATCTGCTACCTCCATCCCATTTGAAATAAACACCCTAGGAACACCAGAAGAATGGAGAATGAGAGAGCAGATGTAGCAATATCCTATGGGATTTAACTTATCATCAAGCGCCTTGATGCCTCTGGGTTTAGTGTGCTGTAGAAATGCAAAAATAAATAAATAAATCATCATTATGGAAAAAAATCAACATTTCTTTTTCCTGTTAACATTTTCTCCTCATACTTCATACGATTAGACAATTCTAATCAGTGCCCATTTGCCATATTCAAACATGATGACCCAAGGACCAAAAAAAATAAACACAAAAACAATCATTGTTACACAATTTACAATCATAAACATTTCTTTTCTTCTACCACAATTATTTAAACTCCAGATCTCCATCCGCACCCTCCCTCACACTGATACGAACAGTGAATCCCTTAGGGCGTACTTAACGTCTATGCCTGCTCCTGCTCCCTGCAGGTGGAGGGTTGCCAGAATCCCTTCAAGTGTCTTTTAGGTGGATCCAACTCTTATTGCCCTTCACCTTAACGTCAATCGGAGTCACGTAGACTACTGTGTTTACACCATGGAAACGCTGCTCATTCCAGCAACGCATGAAGGTAGATGTATGATCCCCAGGAGAAGCTGTATCTTGTACTGATCGTTGGTAGTCTCCCCGCTTTCTCCTGTTGTCTGTTGGTGAGAAGACACAACTTGTGATGATATAATCTTAACACTTTTAGTTAATGCTATAAGATACTCTTTGAACTCCTCCCCTAAAATCGCTGTGCTCTTGTGTGCATCTGATGTCATACGTGTAGGTGAGAGAAGTGTATGTAGTCCACTCCCAGTCATGATTATGTGAGGGCTTAAATGATGGTCCTTCCCTGGCTGATTTCGTATGTAAAACAAAGCTAGGTGAAAGCAGGTATTGATAATGATAATGATATTTTATTTGTATCGCGCTCGTACACAAGGCCCAGTGACATTGAGAACACGCAAGTGCATGGGAGAGGGAGAGAGTGCAAAGGAGGGAGGGGAGAGGTGGATAGTGCTGTGCAAAAATAAGAATAAGTAAATAAAACATGAATAAATACATAAATAACAAAAAGCAACACATGGTGGTAGTGCAGCCAGCAAGTGGCAAGTGCTAGGAATAAGGCAACAGAAACAGTTGTCTGATTAAGTGTAGAAAAAGAAAGGGGGGGGGCTACAGGGTTACAGTACAAACCCCGGTGCAAGGGATTGCCTGGAGGCAGTGCGGGTGGGTGGCAGGGTGAGCAGGTACCTGGGCCCTAAAGACAGAGAGAGACCAGGTGCACGATGCCGAGGCAGAGCAGATCAGCAGGGGTGAGGAGGATAGAAGGCAGAAGCAAAGAGGAAGAGCTTGAGGTGCTTTCGGATTCAGAGATGGTTCTCCTCAAGTTTCAGAGTGGCAGGGAGGCTGTTGCAGAGGAAGGCCCCAGCCGAAGACAGAGATCTACCCCAGCACGTTTCTTTGGAAAACGACTGACCCTGATGGAGTTAAAGGTGGAGGAGCGAAGAGCTGGGGAGTCAGGGCCGGTACTACCATTAGGCAAGGTTAGGTGCTTGCTTATAAGGTGAAAATGTTAGAGTGACAAATGCCGCCGACAGCAATAACCACTTACACATTTTTTGTATACATATATTTATTATTCTCTCTCTTTGGTCATGAGGCGAGTGGTGTTAGGAAAGATTCCTAGCCTGACTTTAACTAGTGGAGCCCAGCCTTTTGCTGTACTCCACTCAGCTTTATCTCATCTCGTTATGGGGAAACTGACATGCCCTTCAGACTGTCAGTACTGAGAGACTTTGTTTCCCTTAGTCTTTCAATTTGTTGCCATTTCTTGGTAACTTTTTATCAGTGCACAATGTAGCTTCGGTACAGTGCGCTGGGGTCTCTTTTTCATTTTTAAGGCCCTAGACACCCCCGAAGAAGAGATCACATCTCTCCTCACCAACAACGCCAAACCAGGCTCCAAGAACATTCTGCTAGGCGACCGTAACTTGGGCCTAAACAACCCCAAAGATAGCAATGCTTTGGCTCTAGCTAACACTATGTCAGAACTAGGCTTCCTAAAACGCATTACTACCCCCACACACAACAAAGGGAGAAGCCTTGACTGGGTCGCTGATCTCAACTGCAACATTAAGATCCTATCCAACCTACCTTGAGCCTGGTCTGACCACCACGTGGTCACGTTTAACATCCAGGATCCACCAGCCACCCCCTCCATGCCCCTCTTGCCCCCCCTGGCCATAACGGAAAAAAAGCAGATCACCGGAGAGAAGATGCTCCCTCTACTCTCGCCCATCACCAATCAACATAACTATTCCAACCTGAACATTTAAAAGCTGGTAGACCTGTACAACCACACCTTCACTGCAGACCTAGACAAAGGAGCTCCCCTAAAAATGCAGAAAATGAAACAAACAGCCCGCCTCAAGTCTTGGTACACCATCAGCCTTACAAAGCTCTGCAGTTCCAAGAGGGCAGATGAGGGAGCTTGGAAAAAAACATCTGCCACTAACAAAGAGAAATTCTATATAGCGTCTAACAAATACAAAAATGCCATCCACCTTACAAAACGGGATACCTACAACGAGAGAATTAGTAACGCAAAATCAGGGACAAAAGAACTCTTCTCCATCCTCCGGGAACTAGAAACACCTATAACCCCAGATGATCATTGTTCCAAAGACATTCAGTGTTGTACTAACATCCAAAAAGCACTTATGGACAAAATCACCCTCCTCGAAAGTAAAATTGAACTAAAAAGCATAGTCTGATCCTGGAAGACCTACACTTCAACCACTCTAAGCCGGTGCCTAACCTAGCTACCCCCTTCCAATTCTCACCAGTCTCTATTCCAGAAGTCACAAATATCATTGAAAGTCTTAAACCTTCTAGATGCCAGGGAGATTCCTGATGCCCCACCTTTATCAAAGAAATGGCAGCCAATCTCGCACCTTTAATTACGACTTTCATCACCTCCTCATTTGAAAGTAGCACAGTACCAACCAACCTTAAAGATGCCTGGGTCCTCCCTCTCTTAAAGAAACTGACTCTTGACCCTAACAGTCCCACCAATTATAGACCCATTACCACTGATAGATCTAGATAGGGTGGCCTATCTCCAAATACAAAAGGACCTCGAAAACAAAAATCTTCTGGGCCTCCACCAGCTCATGGCATTGAAACAGCACTCATTGATCTTAAAACCCAAATGGACGAGCTCAGAGATAATGGAAACATAGCTCTCCTTCTTCTCCTAGATCTCTCCGCGGCCTTCGACTTGGTCAGCCACAAAGTCCTCTGCAAGCATCTGTCCTCTGCTGCCCATTTCTCCACCAAAGCAGCCATGTTGATCAAATTCTTTCTCCCCAACAGGACCGAGTCTTCTCCACCACAGCCTCTGCCTACCCGGCCCCAGTTCCTTGCGGTGTTCCACAAGGATCATGTGTCTCTCCAACTTTGTATAATATCTTTACAAAGGCTCTTTTTGATCACCTTGACAGTTTGGGTATCACCTACACTAACTATGCAGATGATACCCAAATACTCATCCATCTCTCATGCGACTACAACGCAGACTCCACTCTCCTGAACAAAATCTAGCAAGTCATTCAAGCTTGAATGGCTATCCATGGTCTATGCTTGAATGACGACAAAATGGAACTCCTCCTTATTGGCGCTCAAAACCGGCTAAACAAATAATCCTCCCAATTTCAATCCTTCACCATTGACAACAAGATCATTCAAGTCGCCAAATCATTCAAAAATCTGGGAATCTATCTAGACTCCAACCTCAGCCTTACTGAACAGATTAACGCCACTGCCACCTCAGTAGCCTACATGGCCAAAATTATAACTGCCTGCAGACCGTTCCTCTCGCCCAACAGTTGCATCATCCTGGCCAGAGCACTTACCTTATCCAAGCTTGATTACTGCAACACCCTGTACAATGGAACTAGTCTGCGCAATTTGAACAAACTCCAGGTACTACAAAATAACGTGCTAAGAGCAGCCTTGAATATACCCAAAGTCAATCACATCACCGCCACACGATAAAGTGTCCACTGGCTTCCAGTTAAAAATACAATCATCTACAAAACGCTATTATTGACACACAAATGCTCAGCCAACTCTGCCCCCAAATACCTCAACTGCAAGTTCTCTAAAAACCCCTCCGACAGACCCTCCAGATCTGCCAAGCTGAACCAGCTCACCATCCCAAGATACAAACTAGAAAAATCGGGGGGAAAGAGTTTCCCTGTCCTGGCTGCTAAAATGTGGAACACACTGCCTCTTGATATAAGATTGAGAATGTGTACCTCCCCTTTCGAAAGAAACTGAGAATCTGGCTAGCTGCTCAAGAATAATCTATATCCCTGCATCTAGCCCCACCAACAGTGAGACCTGACCCTATGCTTAGTTTCTAGCTATGCTTCTGGCCACTCACCGCACTTGTCCTATCAACATCTATGTAACTCATGAGCAACCCTTCTTCAGAACGCTTAACCTGTAACACTGAGCCGTGATTGTTTTCAATCTGTAACATTTATCCTGCTCTGCTCGAAACCTGCTAGCTCAAGACCATGCTAAGTGTAATATATGCTCACCTTTACTCCCTGCCTGATGTAACCTCTGTTTATTCGTTGCCTGTGTAACCACTGTATGTAACCTGTACAATTGTGCCCGGATACCTTTGGGTTTGGGGCGCCATACAAATAAAAAACAAACAAACAAACTAATGGCAGACCAGAGGTGCCAACATTTTCAATGCATTTTGAACAGGATAACGAGTTATTTTCCTTGTAATTTCGCAGTACTGCTGCTTTTAACTATAAAGCTTATGTAGGCACATGCATTTCCTGCAAGTTTTGAACACCCTTGAACCAGCACAATTATGAAAACATGGAGACACCTTAAACAAACAATCGTTTGAAGAAAGCTATTGCAATACTGGAGGCAACACGTACGTGTGCAGGTGTATTCCACTGGAGGGTCCTTCGGTTTCCTGAGCAACGTTGGGAGAAAAAAGTCCATCCCTTACACTTTGAGAAGTTGTCCAAAGGCTGCAAGCCGTAAGGCGTGCCTGGCACTCTGAGGTATGTCTTCCCTTTCTAGCGTGCTAAGTGACCAATAGCATCAGTTGCCTCTTTCTCACAGGGATTGTAGAGACCGCATATGATCAACTGGGTAATGTTGAATATCATTAGGAAATGTAAAGATGCCTCCAGAAACCTGTCGCAGATTTAAAGCCGATTTGGCCACCTGATTACACCAGGTAAGTTTGTTGTCAAACCCAGGTAATCAAAATGGTCTCAATCCTTCAGTTGGTCCCCATTCAAAAGCATATTCTCAGATTGACCCTTCTTTTCACTGTCAAACATCTGTTGTGATTTACCTGTAGGGCCGTAGCTGCCATATAACCATTGTATTGTCGACCAGTACTTGGAGTGATTTTGGTGTTGTTGCCAGGAGCACAGCATCATCTGTGTAGCTCCAAACTGGCAACCACTTGGTGCCGCACCTTGGAACATCAGCATTCGTGACCGACATTCTTTCAGTGAATTTATATAAAGATTTAAAAGGAAGGGGGCAGCACACACCCCTGCGATACAACCTTACCTACAGCGATGTCCTCGCTTAGTTCCCCTTTGACCCCAAACCTAACGCGTACCCTCACGTCATTGTTGAAGGCCATCAACATTTGGAAAAGGGCACTAGGTATACCCAGCTCATTCATGGTTGCCCATATGGAGTTCCTGTCTATGTTGTTAAAAGCGGAATTCAGGTCCATAAAGGCCATGTAGACAGGAGACCCCGGGATGTGCACATGCTTGGCAAGGTTCAGATACAGGTTCAGTCCCTGATAATTGGTACCCGTCCCAGGTCCAAAAGTAAGATCAGCATCAGACAGGATAATTCCTTCCGCTGCCCATTCATTCAATCTCCTGAACACGATGGCCATGATGAGCTTTGAAGAGCTATCCAATACAGATACAGGGCAATCAGCAGTGGGATCAGCTCTGTTTCCTTTCTTAAAAATTGGAACGATAATACCAGTTTTCCAGCTGTTAGGCAATTCATTTAGACTGATTACGGTGTTAATAACTTGAACCAGGGTAGGTGCCCATGTACTGGGCTGACAACGGAAAATGTCACTTGGGATGCCATCAATCCCTGGGGATTTATTTGCCTTTATCCTGGAGATCACAATGGGCATATGTTCCAAAGTAATTTGGGGGAGAGGTTCCCCAGAAGGGGTGATGTTTCCTTCAGAAATACCTGAGACGTTTCCCTAACAATAATAGACATCCCTAAAATGGTCTAGCCAGAATATCTTTGAGATTTGAGTCTCAGGGTCCTCCGTTGCATTTAGGTCCAGTGCGTTAAAGTTTCTTGTAACAATATTCCAAAAGCCCTTGTATCGTTGTTCTCAGCGGCCTCACATAAGCTAGCATATGCATCAGTTCCAATCTCCCTCCTCCAATTGGACAGTTGATTTTTATATTCTCTCTGCTTTTCTCTAATGACACTGGTGTTGGGAGGCAGCTGCTTAAGAGCTGCAACGAGTGCTTTCCTTTTATCCTTACATGCTACTGATACCCAAGATGTTCGTATATTATTGGTCGGCCCTTCACCAAGGCCTGGTAGTATGAAAATCCTGTTGCAAGTCCTAAATATTGAGTGCTGTAACTATGTCTACCTGTTTCACATGTAACTTTATTGGAGTCATTGACCCTACTCTGTAGGCTGGCTTCCATATCTGTCGTCCAACGTACAACCCTAGTATGCTTCTTAGTTATATCAGCAGGGAAGCGTGTGACTGTGTAAATCCTCCCCCTACCCCTAGCCTGGTCAAGCAAGAGCATACTATGGTCGCGTTCACTCCTGATATGGGTCTCAAAGTTACATATACTGGCCCACCAGGAAATAGGTACTAGTATGTAGTGAATGATACTCCTATGTCTCCCATCATCAAAATTATAATTACCAGAGCCAGGTGAGCTGATCCTCCCATTAATTGCTCTAAAACCCATACTGGGTAAACTTTACCACAAAGACAATGCCCCATTCGATGATAGCAGATCTACCAAGCTAGGTTTGGGTAGGCACATGGATAGTTCCTCATCATTGTCTTGCAGCAGCTCTACCCCCATGTCAAGTCTAAGTTTAAAATCCCCTCTAATTATTATAGGATAGTTAATAAAATATTTCAATTGATCTTCCTAGCATGGCTATCCACCAAGACTAAAAAGACCAACAAATAAATGGCCAGTCCACCAGATGGCCTGCCTTTGGTGCTAGTCCTTATTGCCAGGAAAGAATGAAGAGAGTACCCTTCTATGTCAATAGGGTAAACGGACCAGGTTTCCTGGAACATTAAGATGTGGTGTTTGTTACTAAAATTCCACCAGACGGGACTAGTAAGCCTCCCCTTTAATCCATCAATGTTCCACACCAGCAAATTCAGATTTCCATTTTCCTCTGGCATGTTGACCTTCTGTGCTAGAACAGCACTTGGTCCGGCCTTTGTCCTCATGTCGTCCCCAACCATTAAGCGCCTGCGCCATACAAACGGGAGGCAGACAGAAGCATCTGATGCTGAACCGTCTTTTTAGAATAAGAGGAAGTTCGGGCCTGTCAGTCCATATCTTCTAGTGTCTCAAGACAAGCATTCCTACTTTGATTACAGTAGGTATTAGTCCTACTATTCTTTGGATCCAGGCCAATGCTGTTTCCCAGTGGCCAGGAAGGTTTGCAGGAAAAACCCAAGGAAGCAAAGCCTATGTCAGAGGGTTTCTGGCACCCGTGGCTCCTTTTCCATAGTGTCCAGGAAATACTATGGAAAGGGAGCCACGGGTGCCAGAAACCCTCTGACATAGGCTTTGCTTCCTTGGGTTTTTCTGCAAACCTTCCTGGCCACTGGGAAACCCCATTGCCCTGGATCCAAAGAATAGTAGGACTAATACCTACTGTAACTTCATGTCAGAGTAACACAATCCCCTGGAATATGTTTACAGCTCTCACCCACCCAGTCTGATCTTTGAGCCATCAGGAGACATGTACTCCTGCGCACTCACACTCCACAGATCGAATCAATAAAATGAGTTGCCTTATTGTTTTATTGTTTTCTTCGGACCTAGGATCTGATAACTTTGTGACATTGGACAGGACCAAAACCATCAGTGCCGCTTGGGCGTGCAAGCGTAGTGAAAAGTATTGAAGTCAGTATTACCCAATGTTCTCTTCTCCCCATTTAGCGTACCCATCTTTAGTTTTAGATGTGCATATAAATAGGTGGCAAAGCTGGAGAATTCATTGGTAGAGCCGAAACATTGCTGAACCAGGGGCTCTGGCTTAATCCCCCACCCCTGCAAGAATAGAACCCTCACTTGCCACCCTGCCTCTCTGCCAGTATGCATTATATAAATGGTTAGAATTATAATTATTTATAGAGTAACACAGTAGATTATAATAATAGATAATTGGGGAAAATAAAGCACAGTGACAAAGTGATTTACTTAGGATCACATAAGGTATGAAGTGTAGGAGGTGAGGATTTGAACCCTGTCTTCCTGGTTCTACAGTTTCCAATCTAGAGAGCATGGGAGATGTAATCTACTCCAAGCCCATCTTTAAGATTGGAAACAGCAAAGTGCCTTCTGCAGAGATGTTTGTCAAGGGCTAAACTAGTATACTGTTAATCTAGCTGTTAAAGCACCATTGTATCTGCAAGAGGGAAGGAAGCCTATTAATCATCTGTATCCTGGGTTCAAACATATCTGAGGGTACCCACGATTGTACACATTAAGGGGCACATTTTTTGCTCCCCATAAAGATGTGGCGGGGAACTGTTACATTTCACTTGAACGTACACAGGTCCCTGATGCCTTATTCTCCTCATTTGCATGGTGGAGTACAAAAGGGGAGGGTAAAAGGCATGTATGCCTCCCTTTTGCACTCCGCTGTGCAAATGAATTAAATGCTGCCTGTCGTGTATCCATGGCAAGCAGTGTTTATAATGGAATCCTGTGCAGTACACCTGTTTTTGCTGGTGTAAAAAGCAGGCGGACTCCAATAGAAATCCACAGTATTTGAACCAACATGAACATTCATGCTGGCACAAATGCTGTAGTATGTACATGGTAGAGTTGAAGGGCGTGGTGGAAGCATAAAGTACTATCCGCTCCTACTCTTGGCTATACAAATGAATGAAAATCAGCCATGATGGAAATCTAGTGCATAAAAGGCTTACGCAAGAATTTTACACATTAGATTCCCATTATGGGCTCATGTACAATAAGACCCTAAGATTATATTTATAATGAAAATTCACTATAATTATAATCTTAGTCTGAACAGTTGGGTGTACTTTCAAAGCACCAAAGTTACATGATAAATCAACCTGATAAAATATAAGAGAAGTCTTAGTCGAAATATTTGTTCATTAAGCAAGTATGGATCACTTTGTCATAAACAAGAAAGGGGTCAATCAAGTCCCGCAATCAGGTGCAGCAGCATGCATGTCAGCTCAGATCCCAGCAAAAATCAATCCACCTCCTGTTACCTTTCTAGAAGTGTACCTCTGTCTCCTTTACCCTATTTTCCTTTCCCATCACCCCGTATCCTTCCCATGCACCACATTCTTGATTCCCCTTTCCCTTACATTTATCTTTCAGAACTCTGCTCCACTTTTGCTCCATTCTTTAAAACTTAAGTCAATCCCTTTCCTTTGCAGGCAGCCCCTTCTCTTACCCACATCGCTCGGTCACCAATTCCTTTCCGCCTCACCACCTTCTGTGGTCCTGGCTCACTTGCAGACAGAATACCACATTGATTTGCCAGTCAGTCTCTGCCAGATACAATAAGAAGCTCTGGTCTGGTCATGCTGCTAATTGTAGGTATGGGGTCTGCCCTTGGACAATGCAGAGCAAAAGACGCAGAGGCGACTTGGCTTTTATTTTGCTCCCAAGTTTCACATTCTTGGAAAGTCGACTACATAGTTCAATTCATGAAAGCAGACTGAACTGCAAGGATAATCGGCCTGGTATCTGGTGAAGGAGAGGGAGCAAGAGCAACCTATTATATTCATTTTTGTTGGCAAGGAAGGTGGAGTGTGTGTGTGTTTCAGTTTCTGTGAATGTGGTGATGTGTTTGACTGTATTTGTGACTGTGTTTAGTATAGGTGGAAGGGTGTATCTGTCTTCATGTGAATTTATATCTATATATCAGAGTCGAAGGAGGTATATGTTTTCATGTGTCTTTATATATCAGAGTCGAAGGAGGTATATGTTTTCATGTGTCTTTATATCTATATATCAGAGTCGAAGGATGTATCTGGCTTCATGTGACTTAATATTTATAAACCGGAGTCTGTTGATTTGCACATGTGTCTTTTGATGGTCACATAAGGTAAGTATTCTGGACAAGACAATCAAAATGAATCACAGACTTGTGGGTCATTCAGAGTTGGGTGCCAACAGTAGACTCAGCAGCATTTGCCAGATTCCACCCATGTTACCTAGTACCCAATTCAGGGTTTAATGAAATACCATTGGCAGTGTTCCATGTGAATAATGGCAGCAAAATTTAGGACGATTTCCGCAGAAAATACACATAGTTATACCTCCACAACTTGTCAAATTGGCCCCACATTTTTTACACTTTTTTGTTATACAGAAAAAAGGCGCAGGTGCTTCCCTTCAATAGAATGAAACACGTTTTTACAAAGGGGAGTGAAAAGGTGGGCATCTGATTGCCCCCTCTCACCATCTTGTCCCTTTTGTGCATAAGAAATGTACAGTAGTAGAATGAGATACTACCGTACATAACCCATGTCTGCCTTTACATTGAAATGTTAAAAAAAACCTTTTTACGTTACCACCAGCTGAAGTGGTATTTCTGAAACAGCTCTGGAGACATTCTAGAAATACCACCTCCCGGGTGATAATCTTTGAATTGGGTGGATTTTCAGAAATACCACTGGTGGAGGTGGTAACTTTCCCAGCGGTATTTCATGAAAAAAAACTCCACACAAATTAGTTTGTAGTCTGCCAACAATTACAGCTGAATGTTACATCTTTCTGTGAAGTTTTTTCAACTGTGCCCAAAAGTGAGTGCCACACACAATCCAACAGCCGTTTCTATAAGCACTATATAGTAACAGCCAATCCATAGGTGCTATTTGAGGGGCTATTAAACTCTTTTTGCAATGAACTTGCTGGTGATCAAGAAATTCACCAGAACCTAGGGGAACCATTCTTACAGAATGAAACCGAGGGAAAACTCTGTTTAGTTATGGACTCTTACGTCCTTGGCAAGTACCATTGGTGAATGGGGTGCAGTGGTGCCTCGTTGCTCCCCTTGCAAACCCTCCCCAGATCCCTGCCACATGAGCACACTGCCAGTCACATTCTGTGAGTGCATGGATTTAGGCTTCAAGTGTTTAGCCTTAGGCATTTGATTGCATACGTGTGCGTTTTATGTCAGTGCATGTGGCCATGATCACAGCACTTGGTCATATGAGGATGCAAGTGGCTGATGGTGTCTGCCTCTGCCCATGAGGCCCCATCTAGGTATGCAATGTTACTAGTACATTGGCATTCTAGGCTGCTCTAAACCCAGGAGCGCTCTCGCCCAGTGTACCACCCCTGTGTCCCAGTGCCATGCCTCCTCAACTCTGCCCTTTCCCTTTCCCCACCCCTCCTTTGCTGCTTCCCATCCATGTGCCCCCCTCCCTCATGCCCATTCCCTTGTAGCAGGGTATATGATGACTCTACCTGGCACAGCGGGTGAGAACTGGTCACATGATGTCAGTGTAAGGCATGTTGGAGTGCCTGAGCCTTTAATGGCAGTCCAAGGATATTATGGCAATAAGTGACATATAATGAGGGAACCTCATCATGTGACAGTACAATGATCCCATTGTGTAAGTTGACATGTTTATTGTTTGCTTGTTAGGCGCTTATGCAGGCTCGATTCTGATCTCAATGCCTTGGATGTTGTAGGAGTAACTCGGCATTTAATGCCAAAGCCTGGGACCAAGATGGCAGTACATGCCATATGACGACTAACCTCGGCCTTGGATGCCTGCCTATACTTGGGCATCAGGACTCAGCAAGTTATGTGATGGAAGTACATGGGCAGTCAAACCTGGTACTTGCATCTCCCCCTCACTCCTGCCCCCCCGTGTACTCATTGCCTTTTAGGCTGAGTAGTGTGGGCCCCCCCTTCACTCTTGTTCCTTGTACCCCGACTCTGGAATAATATGACAAGCAGACTTGGGTGTGGAAAACGTATAGGCCGTAGGCTTATTTATTTTCTACCGAAAATAACACCAAAACATAACATAACAGAATACATCACACCAGATGCTTTTGGGCACATCGTGTCCAGGGTTGGAGGAAATGCCCAGCCTTCTTCTCAGCAAGTCTTTGTTACCCTTGGGCATCTGACCCCGGACACGTGCCGCTGCCTACGACTATCTTCTACCGTGTACCGAAGAAAGTACTCGCCGTTCCGGTTCCTCCTTCTTCCTCCTTTCCTTCCTTTTTGCAGGGTGGGTTAGGTGGCAAAATGTTTCCTTCTCCCCCTTTTCCAGGCCCTAGGAGCCTACCCGAATGAGGTGAGCTCCTTCCTGGTTTGTCCTTCTCTTGGTTTCTGTGGGGTTACTTATACTCCCCTGGTCCTTTGTTGTCCCTTTGGGGGCCGGGCTTCCCCTGGCCCCCCCGTTGCTTTTCTTTCGCACCTTTCCCTGTTGTGTTTCTTGTTTCCTGGCAGCACCATGGGTGGGGGCGCCGCCTGGCTGCCCCTCCCCTTGCTTTTTGCGCCGTTTCGTCCCCCACCCTGCGCCCAACCCCCCAGGCCCTCCATCGTGCCGTACTTTGTACGGTACGGGGCCTGGGGCATAGGCTGAGTAGTGTGGGCCTCCCCTTCGCTCTTGTTCCTTGTACCCCGACTCTGGAATAATATGACAAGCAGACTTGGGTGTGGAAAACGTATAGGCCGTAGGCTTATTTATTTTCTACCGAAAATAACACCAAAACATAACATAACAGAATACATCACACCAGATGCTTTTGGGCACATGGTGTCCAGGGTTGGAGGAAATGCCCAGCCTTCTTCTCAGCAAGTCTTTGTTACCCTTGGGCATCCGACCCCGGACACGTGCCGCCACACCTGAGTGGATGTTGCCTCAGCCGCTCAGGTCCCCCCAAAAGCGCCCCTATCTGCCCTGAGAATGTTGCTATAACAAAAACACCCCTTCCCTTAGTAGACATGTGCGCCCCAGGTTCTCCATGCTATTATTTCTGACATGAAGCTTTCCGTTTTTCCCCCCATTGCGTGCCATGCTACGCAGTATACCTGCTGCTGCTGCCTCTATGGTAGTGGTCCTTCTCTCCGGTGCAGTTCAGGTATTTTGCTCTCACCTCTACCCGACTGGTATACTAACCTCGCTTTTTGCCTGGCTCTCCCCATCTATCGTGTGACGGTCCATTAGTTCCCCTGCCCTGAAAGCCCCATGGTATGCCCGGCCCAGCTTTTCTTTCTCCCTTTGGCCAATGCCTCTTCCCAACATTCACCCCTTTTTGCCGAAAATACACCCACCTCCTGCGCTCCTATTTCCACCACTGCATTTATTACCTGCTTCTCGTACTGCTTACCTGTTTTGTACGTTAGGGCGTTCGTTGCTTGCTTGTTTATGACCCGCCCTGTATCCTTTTTCCCTTTTGAGTTAACCTTTGTAGTCAACCGTACTTTCCTATCCAGTTTTTTAATGGACTTTTCTTTTTCCTTTTGGCCAATGCCTCTTCCAAACCTTCACACCCTTTTTCCGGCGCAATTTATTATTCGTTTTTTTTTTTTCTTCTCCCATTGCACTCCCCTGCGGTCTTCCTTTTCCTTTTTGCGTTAACCTTGTAGTTAACCGTTCTTAAAATTCCAGAGCTTTTCGTGGACATTTCCACTTTTCCTTTTCCCTTTGGCCAATGCCCTTACCAAGCATTCACACCTTTTCTCAGCTGAAAAATTATTTATTTATTTATTTATTTTTTTAATTTTTTTTTTTTTTTTGTAATACTTTTTGAGTTAACCTTATAGTCAACCGTTCTTCCGATGGGACCCATGCCTTCTTTGGCGTGGGCGTTTTCTCCTTTCTGGTGCCCGCCTTGGATCCCTGCATCTCTCGCCACTGAAAAATGCGCCAAAGTGACAGCTACACTTTTGATACCACTGGGCATGATGCACCCCCTATCCTCGACCCGTGCACCACTGCCATGTTATCCGACTGCACCACTATTTCTTTTTTATTCAGCTCCTCCCCCGCTGCACATAATGCTACCCAGCTAGGAAACAATTCCCGCCTGCGTGTTATTCCTATCTCATGCAGCCTCCTGCCCTGCTTTTGGTAATTTCTCTGTGCACCACTCTCACCCTAGTGTTGCACCGACGCCAAGTTCCCTTGCCGCACCCGTGAGCAACACTCTTTTCCCCTTGGTACCTCCTCGTACCCTACCTATATGGAGCCCCATCCTGGCCCCCTTGTCCTTGGCTCAATGCTTCTTTAGAAAACCACTTTCCCTTGTTCTATGACCCTTCCCGCCGTATTTAGTTTTTCAGCTAATGCTTGCAGTTCTGTCACGGTGGCCTTGTTCCTCCCTTTTATCTGACTGCCCCTTGCCAGACTGAACCTCCCCTCTATCCATATGCCATGAGCTGGCATGCCCCATATGTAGACATTTGCCCCTGAAATATTCCTCCTCCCCTTGCATACCTAGCCATTTCTGTGATTCCTTTTTCCTGCTCAACTCTTCTTTTAATACGTTTAAATATGTCAGGTTAAAAAAGTCCCATCCCATATCCGGACAGCAAACCATTTCTCATCTAAACTCGTGGTCCTCTTCATTCCATGCATCCCCCCCCCCCCCGCATGCCTTGTATACTTTTAAGGCCTTTTCTGATATGCTACCAATGCTATCCCGTCCTCTGGGAATTTCTGTAACATAATGGTGGGCATTTGTCTGGAAGGCAGTCATCCAGCTGTCGAAGCTCTTTACTACTGTTGCCCTCCTCAATGCGCCTTTCTCGTCCTCTTTTATATCTTCTATTGACCCATTCATCACTCTTCTTAGCAGAGAATAAATGTTAACCACCTCTTTTCTCCATATTTTTCCCCCTTTACCATGTCATTTATATACCATCCCCTTGCCTTCGTGGACCTGCCCTGTGGGTCATTGTTGGTCTGCCGTATTTAGTCATGAGGGTCCCCTTTCTTTGTCTGCTTTAACTGCAGCTGCTACCACTGTTGGTGCCACCCCCTGCGGTGGGTTCCCTTCCACTGGTACTGCTGTTGCTCCCAAAGGTCCTATTGGCTGTGGATTGGTACCTTGCGGTACCCCTCCTGAGTTTGGCACTATTGGTGCCCCTTGAAGTGTTGGGGCCGGAGTCCCTCTGAGTTCCGACCCTGCCTCCCCCTCCCCCTCCTTGTTTACGACACCTTTCCATTTATCCCATGCCTTCCAATGATCCCCTTCCTCATTATCGCTTCTCTCTGTTTCGGATGATGAAACCCCTTTCCCACTAACTCTTTGTTCTCTAAGGTGGATTTCAGATTATTTGGGGTGTTCTGAGACCCTTGTTATTCTATTTGTAATCACTTCTTTACTCGTTTTGCCAGCAATGCTTTCTATGATATCCTCCTGCAATTTGTTCCCTGGTGTCCCATTTCACCTTAAGCATGTTTATGTCCTCTATTGATGCATACTGTCCTCTCTTTTGGCATTCTAGCAGGGAAAGTCTGATGCTCTACCGACTGAGCTATCCAGGCCCTTCAAAAAAAATCTATGAACTCTTTTCTCCCTATTTTCACCTTTACCTTCTACTTAATGTGCCATGCCTGTGCCTTCGTGGACCGGTCTTGGGTGTCCTTACCAACCGTGGGCCTACCATACTGGGTCACCCTCCTTTCCTGCTGTGACTACGACTGTCCCTTGTATTGTTACATGGGTGAACCCTGCGGGGGTCACCGGTAAGCTGGGGTTCATCCCCTGGGGAATAAACCCTGACGGAATCCCTTGTGCCACCCCCTGTGGTATGGGGACCCCGTTGTCTGCTGTGCACTTTCTACCTTTGCCCTTTTCTGTTTCTCTTTACTCATTACCTCCTTCCATTTCACCCATGCCTGCAAGTGGCCCCTCTCTTCATCTTCACTACTCTCTGTTTCAGATGTTACCACCCTTTGCTTCTTCCCCTTCCCTCCATGGGCTCTGGGCAACTTACCCTGAACCGTGATGCATTTTTTCAACATTTTCACAATTTTGTCCCCAATATTATTAGCAATCTTTACAGTACCTTTTTTGTTTCCTTTCTTTTGCTTTTTCCTAAGCACCTCTGGCTGCTCCTGCGATCCCCTTGTCGCCTCTCACGTCCTTTTCCGGCCTTGTGGTATCGCAGCCTCCTCGTCGCTGCCGCTGGAATCCTCTAGCAGCCAAGGCGACCTTGCCCTTGCCCTTTTCTCCGTCTTCATCACATCCAGCACCCATTGTGCTCCATACTCTTTTTCTGCTTCCTTGGCCCATGAACACTTGCGCTCTTCTCGTCCTTTCTTCTGCCATTTCGTGAACATTTTTCTTTTGCTTTTTCCTAAGCACCTCCGGCTGGTCCTGCAATCTCCTTGTCGCCTCTCACGCCCTTTTCCGGCCTTGTGGTGTCGCTGCCGCTGTAATCCTCTAGCAGCAAAGGCGACATTGCCCTTGCACTTTCCTCCGTCTTCATCACATCCAGCACTCCTTGTGCTCCATACTCATTTTCTGCTTCCTTGGCCCATGAACTGAATGTCTTTTATTGTTGGTTTTTCGTGCCTCTCCTTTGAACTATTGTGTGGGCTTCGTGCTGCTTCGTTTTGGTCCACAATGCATTAATTGTGTGCTGTCCCTTTAAAGATTTTCGGCACGTCCCCGCTCCTTCCGATCACGTGTGTCCGTCCGTAGCCACGTCCCTTGAAAAGCAAGTGGCAGAATTTGCTTAATTTTCCAGTCCGTTTCTCGCCAGTCGTTTTTTGGTCCGCTTCGACTCTGCTGCCAGTAAAGCTCCTCTTTCCGCCCATTGCGGCTCCTCTTTGTGAAAAAATGTGAGATTTAATTGGCCCCCGCGTGATTTGAACGCTCAACCTTCTGATCTGAAGTCAGTGGTGCCACTGTTGTGCCACGGTGTCCTTGTGTCTGCTTTCCCCCTTTCCGAATTACTTCTTTCGTTTTAACCGATAGTTAAAAGCATGCCCAGGAGGTTCCGGACATTGGATTAGAACTCAGGTCCCCAGCGTTCCAAGACCAAGCACTTACCAGTTGAGCCACTGTTGCTGTGCTGGTTGCCAGGCAACGCCTCCCGGGCAAAAGTTGCAGACCTCCTTCGATTGTGTGGGCGGTGCAGCCCCTCCTTCCTGGCTGCTCGCTGTGGCCGTGTGTTGTCTCCGCCTCCCTGCTCTGCTTCCGCGGTCCTCCAGCTGCCTCTCCCCGCGGTGCTCCGTCTCCCTGCTGCTGGACGGTGCCGCGCTCCTCACGCCGTTCCCTCCGATCGCTGGCGACGGTCTGGTTCGTCAGCTGCTTTCCTTTCCCGAGGTTTTTCTTCCCTCAAAGTCGGTCCGGACGGTGCCTTCAACCGCGACTCCCCCCTTCTCTGGTCCTTAGCACAATGAGCTCCTTCCGCTTACCCGCAGAGGTGAGCGCCCGCTTCTATTCCTTTCCTGGATGACTCCTTTCTGCTTACCCGCAGAGGTGAGCAGCCGTGAGGAAAACTGCACGATCCTCGGACCCACTCCTCCACTGGGATTCTCTGCTCACGCCGCTCTGTCTGCAGTGGGGGAGAACCAAAAGACACGAAAAGCCCGCAGAGGCAAAACGTCAAAATGTTTCCTTCTCCCCCTTTTCCAGGCCATAGCAGCCTACCCGAATGAGGTGAGCTCCTTCCTGGTTTGTCCTTCTCTTGGTTTCTGTGGGGTTACTTATACTCCCCTGCTCCTTTGTTGTCCCTTTGGGGGCCGGGCTTCCCCTGGCCCCCCCGTTGCTTTTCTTTCGCACCTTTCCCTGTTGTGTTTCTTGTTTCCTGGCAGCACCATGGGTGGGGGTGCCGCCTGGCTGCCCCTCCCCTTGCTTTTCGCACCGTTTCGTCCCCCACCCTGCGCCTAACCCCCCAGGCCCTCCATCGTGCCGTACTTTGTACGGTACGGGGCCTGGGGCATACTCCTCTCACTGTTCCCTATGTGCCTTACCTTCTCACAAGCTCGTGCACCCCCTCCTACACTTTTATATTGCCAGGTCCCATTTTAACATTTTGTTTGCCATTCCCCCTACCCTGTACCCCTAACACCCTTGCTTATAGCGGAACACAGTCTGGGGCACCTGTGGGGTGTATACATTATAATGGAGACATGTACAGCCAGGGGTTAATAATAGCCGCCAATGATCATGAAACGGCCAACAAGTAGGGAGCTGAAAAACTAAATGCCCACTGATTATCACCTCGTAGTCTTTTAACACCATTTACTACACTTCCGCCCCTTGCTGACAAAGATGTTATAGCTTTTCAATTGGCATTTAGTGTTTCAGCTCCCTGCAAGCTGTCCTTCTCGTGATAATCGGCAGATATTAACGGCTGAGTGTATTTCTTTACCATAAATGTGCACTTCCAAGTGACGGCCTGAAGGGCTCTAGCAAATGAAGCTTGTAACGTGAGGGCCGTAAAGTGCACATTTAAAACCTCAGACCGAAAATAATATAGAAATAAATTTATTGGCCTATTATAAGACTTCTGATTGGCAACATGCGAGCAGTTGATGGAGGGGGGCCCATGAGTCCTGAGGCCCCTTTCATTTGAAAAAGTTGAAAGGCCTTGAGCTCGTCCAAGCCAAATGATGACAGTTTTTGCCCATTTGAGGACGTGGCTGAAAGCCCGCCGCCCCCATTCTCTACTCCTACCCATGCTTCTGCACATGTAACCCCTTCTGTCACGTGCTCCATCCTTTCTGCCCTTCCTTTATCCCCTTTGTCCGTTCCTTTCTCCCCTTTGCACCTCTTTCCAGTGCGCCCCTGCCCTAAAACAAAGGGCATTTTCACTGTAGAAAAGCCCCAACTACTGTTGTTTTCAATGCTTATTTTATTTATAGGAGCAGGGTATCATAGTTTTCCTTAAATAAATATCTACACTCTTTATTTACTCGAAACGCCATACATCGAAACTCGCATCTGTCTATATTCTGAAAGCCTCTGTTACAGGCCATTCTTTTTTAACTTCATATCGTGACCCTGACCAACTGACCCTTACTTCCTCTCCTCATGACGTCATGGCAAACATGAAAGCTTCTAACTGACTTACTTGCCATGAACAAAGCATAATGGAGGCGGTACTGACCTTTTGGCATTGTCAAATACTTGTTTTCAAACATATTTTACTTAACTATTCGGTTTTGGAGTCAAAGAAGTGTGCCTTTAATCTTTCTAACCCAGCTATTGTTGGGCCCGTTTTTCAGGTTTTGCTGCCGGTGGCTTTTCCAATGAAACCAGAAAGAAAGGGTACATGGGTTAATGGGCATACATCCGCAGCCACCTGCAGTCAAATGTTGAAATTCCAGGTGTGTGGCTCAGAAGTTAAAGCACATTGTAGAGATATCGCGAGACCCGTGAGTCTCGCGAGATTTCGCCCGTGGCCTGAAGTGCCGCCTCCGCGCTCCGAGCGCGGATTACAGGGGGATTAGGAACGGAGCAGCAACGGGAGCAGGACGTGTCCTGTGTGCTCCTTCCAAGCACGGGCCCCAGAGCACACATAAAGACTTATGCAGCATGTGCTAGTTATGGCCACATTTGTAGGGCCTGTTGCCCTTTGACATTATTCTTTAATGCAAGTAAAAGCAAAGTTATTGCATGCTGTGAAAATAAAGGCATCTAAGAAGATAAGACGCCGCCTGTCTTATGTGAAGATATTATACAACATAATTGGCGATGAGGATTACAGCTAAAACCCGCGCAGGACCATGCAAGGAGCAACCCCACCACCGCCCTTCCTACAGACTCCAGGTAGACCTGCCATTCCGTGGCCACAATGGCAACCATTGTTCATGACGTATGTCGAGGCCTTGGGCGGTGCGGGCTACTCGGCGGCGAGACGCAAAGCAATGTTACTTAATGCCCTGGGCGTCGAAGGGCAGAGAGTGTTTGAAAGTCTCACCCCGGGGCAAGTGGCTGCCGAGAACGACGATGTTTTCAAGGAGGCTGTCAGGAGGATTGTTAAGAGGTTCGCCAGCAGAGAGAATACGGTCCTGCATAGAATACGGTTCTACAGCCGCAAGCAAGAAGCCTCAGAACCCGTTGACGATTATGTTACCAAACTGCGCGAATTGGCGGCGCTTTGCAACTTTGGTAACAACGCAGAGAGCCTCATCTGCGACATGCTGGTAGTTCACACCAATAGCAGGAAAGTACAAGACAAGTTCATTTTGGAGAAGGAACTACTACTGGATAAAGCGATTGACATAGCGAGAGCAGTTGAGGAAACAGCCGGGAGAAGGAAAGAACTCGCTGGAAGCCACAGTCCTGCTGAAATACAAGCTGTGGCATTCCGACCGAGGAAAGAGAGGCAAGTACCTGACACGAGAGAAGGGAAACGGGTGAAGAAAGAACCTCTGAAATGCCACAGGTGCTCAAGTACAAAACACCTGGCGTTCGACAGAGAGTGCCCGGCCAGAGACAAAGAGTGCTCAGTATGCAAACAAATTGGTCATTTCTCGAGTGTGTGTCGTTGGCGCAACAAGAAAATCACGAGCGTAAACACTGACCACAACACGGAGTGGGAATCGTCATCTGAAGACGAAGGGAGACCTACAGTTATCATGGTGAACAGCCCACGGACCAGAAGAGAAAAACCCCATTGTGCCATCAAGATCAATGGGTTAGAAACAAGAGTCATGGTTGATTCAGGGTCGGATCTCACCATAATACCCCTGCGTACGTACAAAGAGATGGTGGGGACAGAAAAGGTTCAAGTGCTCACCACACGACACAGGCCAACGGTTTTTGGCGGGGTGTCAATAGACCTACTGGGATACATTAATGGAAAAGTGGAGTTTAAAGGAAGAGAGACCACCACCAAAGTCTACTTCAGTCAAGAAGGTCCGGCAGTATTAGGATGGGACGACCAGGCTAAACTGAAAATCAGACTGGACCCCAGCACGGAAGATCAGGTACTGTCGGTCAGTGGGAGCAGTGCGCCAGTATTAAAAGGAGATTATCCTAAGCTATTGTCAGAGGAGCCAGGGCACATCAAGGGCTTCGTGCACAAAATATTGCTCAAAGCCAATGCCGTTCCAGTCAAACACAAAGTAAGGCCAGTACCTGCAACTGCGAGAGACACACTCAAATGTCAATTAGACAAAATGAGGAAGGATGCCGTCATCGAAGAAATCGAGGCCTCTGAGTGGCTCAGCCCAGTTGTACTTATTAAGAAACCGAACTCAAAAGAGCTAAGTGTCTGTATCGATCTTCGCAGCCTGAACGTAGAAGTTATCACGGACAGCTACCCACTGCCGAGCATTATTGAGTTGATCCTCATGATGAAAGAAGACAAAATATTCTCTAAATTAGACATGAGGAACGCGTACCACCAAATACAACTGCACAAGGAGTCCAAACCTTTCACCGCTTTCATAACCCCGTTTGGCACGTATCAGTTCACCAAGATGTCATTCGGCTTATCATCTGCTGCTTCAGCGTTTCAGCGAATGATGGACGCCCTGCTACAGAAGGTCAGAAATGTGGCTTACTTTCAGGACGACATTCTTGTCTATGCAGGGGATGAACAGACACACGACGCCACATTGAAGATAGTTCTCACCAAACTGCAAGAAGCCGGAGTGAGATTAAGATATGAAAAATGCGTATTCAAGGCGAAAGAAGTCGAGTATTTGGGGTACAAGATATCAGAGAAAGGCATAAGTCCCAAACAAAATTTGATGCAGGCCATAACTAAAGCACCAGAGCCCACCAACAAAGACGAAGTAAGATCATTCCTCGGGTTGGCGGAATACTATGCCAAATTCATCCCCAAATTCTCGGAAACCACAGCACCGCTCTGGGAACTCCTTAAAAAGGGATCGGAGTACATGTGGCAAGAACCCCAGAAGAAAGCGGTGGAAAGCATAAAACAACATATAGTAGAAGCGCCATGCTTGCAACCGTTCAACCCTGAGTGGGGTACGGTCATCACAACAGATGCCAGTGCATATGGACTAGGAGCTGTGTTAACTCAGAAGAAAGGCGACACGGAACGTGTGGTAGCTTTTGCCTCGAAAGCTTTATCATCAGCCGAACAAAACTACTCCACCATAGAGAAGGAGATGCTAGCGTGCGCACGGGCAGTGGAACATTTCAGAACATATGTGTGGGGCACAAAATTCAAATTAGTTACCGACAATAAACCCCTTATCCACATGCTCAGCCCAGGCGGCACAAAAGTGTCAACGCCCAGATTGGCACGCATAGCAGCCAAACTGCAGGAATACACTTTCGAAGTACATCACATCTCAGGATGGAAGAATTCGCAGGCAGACTGCATGTCAAGATTGCCAGAGGACAAGGATAAGGCCACTACCTTCCTGCAAGAAGAATGCATTGTAGCATCCATTACAGATCTCAAGACACCAGACTACCTAGAACTCAGTGAGAAACACTGGGCGGAAGAAGATGGAAAGGACCCGACCATGGCGAGAATTAGAGAGTGGATCAGGAGCGGGTGGCCAAATGAAAGGGCAGTTCCAGAAGGAATGAGACCTTATTGGAAAATAGCAGATGAAATTTCAGAGGCAGACGGAATAATCATGAAAACGGACCAAATAATCCCGCCCATAGGCATGAGAAAAATCATTCTCTACAGAGCCCATGCGGGCCACTTGGGAAACACCATGACACGTCGAAGAGTGAGAGAAGCCTACTGGTGGCCGTCCACGGATCAAGAGATCCGCACCATGATCGAGAGATGCCATGAGTGTCTCAACAGTGACAAGCGCCTAAAGATCAGACAGGCGCCCCTGATCCCTACGGAAGTCCCAGAAGCGGTGTGGTCAAAAGTAGGTCTAGATTTCATAGGGCCATTGGAGGCGATGACGCCCGAACATCGGTACGGCATAGTGCTAGTGGACTACTTATCAAAGTGGGTCGAAGCCGAGTTTGTTCCCAACATCACCACCGCAACAGTAATTGAGGTCCTCACAGCCATCTTCCAGAGAGAAGGGCTCCCCGATGAGTTAGTAACGGACAACAGTGTACAACTGATTTCCAGAGACATGGAATTGTTCCTGAAGAAGCACCACATACACCAAAAGAAAGCAGCACTATATCATCCCCAAGCCAATGGGCTTGTCGAGAGAGCCAACAGATTTATCAATGGGGCTATCCAATTAGCTACTGCATCAGGGATGGACCCTCTCAAAACCACAAAGGAGGCCATAGCAGCTCACAGGTTAACTCCCAACGGGATCACCCAAATTTCCCTGTTTCGCATGTTGAGAGGGAGGAGAGCAGCCTCCACATTAGTGCCACCATGGCTGGCCAAAGTAAGAGAAGACGAAGAAGTAGACATGTCGGAAGTGGTATGGAGAATAGAAAACAGCAAAGCACGCATGAATACATGGAGTGATAGAAGAAGCAGGACCAAACAAGGGTCAGATGTTAAAGAAGGAGACTGGATCAAAATACGGCTACCGACCAAGGATCAACTCACGGGCTCACGGTTCAGCAGACCCGTAAAAGTGATTCACCAAGGATCCAACCATGTCCGCACCGAAGATGGACGCACATGGAACATGGAAAGAGTGGCCTTGTTTGAGAAGAGACAAGAGAGAGAGAAGACCGTCGAAAGATCGGAAGCCGAAGGAGAAATGAACCATGAGAGAGGGATAGAAAGTGAGCCAGCGGCCGATGTCAGACAAAGAGAAGAAACTGAACTGGAAGCGGATACACCCGCGGTAGAACGAGAGGAGGAGCTGCAGGAGCTACACACTGAGAAAGGTGATCGGCCACGGAGAGAACACAGAAGACCGGTGAGATACAATGACTATGTCTTACAATGAACTGCCTTTGCATTATCAGGGTGAGGTGTGTAGAGATATTGCGATACCCGTGAGTCTCGTGAGATCTCGCCCGCGGCAGGAAGTGCCACCTCCATGCTCCGAGCGCGGATTACAGGGGGATTAGGAACGGAGCAGCAACGGGAGCAGGACGTGTCCTGTGTGCTCCTTCCAAGCACGGGCCCCAGAGCACACATAAAGACTTATGCAGCATGTGCTAGTTATGGCCACATTTGTAGGGCCTGTTGCCCTTTGACATTATTCTTTAATGCAAGTAAAAGCAAAGTTATTGCATGCTGTGAAAATAAAGGCATCTAAGAAGATAAGACGCCTCCTGTCTTATGTGAAGATATTATACAACACATGCTGCACATCAGGCTGGCTGGCGTATGTGAAACCTGGGGTGCCTGTTGCGCAGAACTGTGTAAACTCTAGTTTGAAGATTCCACTGCCGGTAAGAGAGCTTGGCGGTTAAGGGTGCCTCCTCTGTAACAGACCTGCACACATCTGAAAACCCAATATCCTGACATTCCGGCTGACCCTCGGCATAGGTTTAACTCCGCCACAAAACTCTTCCTTGGCCCCACCCTCAGGTTAAAACAATGGGGTACTCGTAAATATGAAGGAATCTAAAAAAACTTCACGCCTTGATTGCAAATTAGTATCAACATATTTAATGCATTTCCGTCTGGGTATCCATAAACGTTGTTGTTTAGTTAAAAATTACATACAGATACACACATGAGTTCTTCTTTATTATGAGATCATCCTCTATTTGGGGCAAAAACAGGACTTGCATAGTTCGCATTAGTCCTCCTATTTCTGCACCTGTCACACGGCCTGATAATAAAACATCACAGTGATAGTAGATTTGGGTTGAGGTAAGCCCAACCTGTGTTTCGCGAGTTTGCATGACCCGAATCCAACATGGCCGCCGCCAACAGTCCATTCACCACATGCATCATCGCAGCTAAATGATGTAGACCTGCATCAGAGTAACCTGGCCAGTGGGTTGCTGCTGCCTCAACACAGGGAGCAAAGGCTTTTCTAGTATTTGTGAGGTCCCGTGTAGCAAAATAGGTGCAGGGCACTGTCATCATTGGAAGTGGCATAACCAGAACATTACAGAAAGTCACATCTCAGAGAGTGACATCGGTCTTTGATACTTGAGGGTATTGTGGGATTATTATACATTGGGCAAACCCCTGTTAAGCATTTGTGAGGCCCAGTTAGACGCATTCTGGACTTTGCTAGAAATCCAATCATGACAGGTCAGGTGGCGGACAACGGTTATGAAGCTACCAGGAGCGCAAGCCTCTGTGTCTCTCCACTGGCGGCCCATGCCTTGGGGAAGGCGGTGGCTGAGGAGTGAGAGAGACGTTCCTCTCCATCCACATCCATCCCCCCAGGGAAGTCATTTATGGGTCGCCAGGGGGTTGCACTTGCGACACCTGAAGCCTCCCTTGTTACCCCTGTGGTCTCCCTTGCTCCCCCTAAAAAGAAAATTACAAAAAACACGTTTTTTTTTTTACATGCCATGTGGCTATTTGAACTATTTGACTAGTTGTCTTTCTGGAATTCCATACCATAATTGCTAGACTCATTAAAGGTTTATTTCAGGCACACTTCAGGGGGTAAGTCACTGATTTAGTCTGTTCTTAAACACCTCAAATTCACAATGCAGAACAAAATTCTCCAAAAAGCATTTAGAGTAGAATAAGCATCCATTTCGGACGATGTATTTTGCTTTTCGCAAGTTGCAGTTATAGCATGTTTTTTTCTACCAATACATATGTGTTTTGTATCTTTAGCATTAATACGCAGGAGCCCGTAATATGCAATCCATACTCTTTTAATTACATTTCATAACTGGCCCCCTAGATTCTAGATTTCCCAAAACCCCTGTACATTCTACTATGACATACTACTGTTCTTGACTACAACAGGAGCTATTAACAACACAACAACCCCCCTTGCTTATCATTTGACTTATATAACTACACAAAAATACTTAACTTCACCATCTGAATATATAGAAAATCATTTAACTTTGTACTTACAGACTGTTGACCTGACATTTACATTTGTTCAATTAATCGATCTGGCTTACGCACCACTCGATGACGACCACTCACAGACATGTTTCTTGAATCCACTTCTCCACTACCTCCTAACTCACCAGCATGTGAAACATCAACTACAGGACTTAAACCACCAGAGCCTCCACCCACAAGTTCAGTCTCTTCTTCATTAGCTGGAAACTCTTCTGAACTCACAGAGACATTATCCAACATAGAATTGTCAATCATCTCCACATGAGGATTAGGTCCTGTTTCATTCTCGGCATCAACATCAGTATCTTCTTGAAACATCCGCCTAAAGAATGATGCATTCCGTGTAATTTCATAATTATCCTCATCAACTGCAGTAATCATGGGTCCTTTCACCCTTTTCACTTTCAGAACCACAGGTTTGTATCTTGAATCCAACTTTGTGAGCAATCTTTGCAGTACTAGCACAGACTCCCCCACCACAATTTGATTGTCTTTAGCCTTCCTTTTATAATCAGTCCATTCTTTGACTTTCCTTCTCTTCATCTTGTCCCATTCTCTTATCTCCTCATCTTCTTCCAGAGTATAATCACTTAACTGCAGGATACGGGTTCGAGGTTTATATCGTATCATTAGTTCTGACGGCGAACACCCAGTCATTTCATGTGGGGTGTTCCGATAACTCCTAAGCATTTGTGACACTGCTTGTGTCATTGACATATTATCCACAATAGCTTTCTGTCTTGTTCTTTTCAAATTGAGCATAAACTTCTCCACCATACAATTTTCTTGCGGCCACAGCGGAGTCATCTTTTGATGTTTAAATCCTAGGTATGCTGCAAGTTTCTCAAACTGATGTCCTTGAAATGGTGGACCATTATCCATTTTGACAATTTTAGGAATACCCCACTCACTGAATAGTTCATCCAGAACACCAGCTACATGATGAAAGCAGTTGACACCACATGTTTTACCAGCGGAAATCGGGAATATTCATCCAATGCCACCAACAAATATCCTCCTTCTTCTGGGGGTCCATAAAAATCGAGGGCTACTCTACTCCATGGTCCATCAGGTAATGGTACAATTTGAAAAGGACAGCACTGCTACTAGAGGTAGACACCTGACATGCAAATCATTTTTTTAACCATGTCTTCAATTATTACATCCATACACGGGAACCATACTTGATTTCTCAATATCTTTTTAGTATTTACTATTCCCCGATGCCCTTCATGTGCCAGCATTACTAGAATTTTGCTTACGCGCTTTGGTGCCACCAGTCTGTTTCCTCTCAACAGCATTCAGGTATCTCTTCATGTCAACTCTCCACTTATCCTTGCTAATCTTTGAAGATCTTTCATGTCCACCCCTCCTTCAGCATTTTGCTCCTTCACCAACCACTTCCATTTGTCAGCCATGGTCAGACGTACTGCCGCTTGTATTGTCGGATCACTTTTACTTTTTTCCACAAACACTTCTCTCGATATTGTTGGCGGTAGAGTATTAAAAGATAAATATGACACATAGTCTTCTGCCTCTGTTTGCATTTTATCATCAGATCCTTCCCTTGGATGTCGAGATAAATAGTCTGCAGGATTAGCTTCTTTCCCTGGTTTATGTACAATGACATAATAATACACCTGCAAGCGTATTCCCCACCTCTCAATGCGTGGAGGCATTCTAATCCTTGGATTTCCAAAGAGTGAGATCAAGGCTGATGGTCTGTAATAGGTGTAAATGGTCTTCCAATCACGAAATGATGACATTTTTTGCAAGCCCATACAGCAGCTAAACTCTCTCTTTCCGCTTGCGAATATGCCTGTTCAATTTAGTTCAATGCACGACTGGGATACATCACAATGTGTCTGGCATCTTCCTTTCCTGGTTCAATTTGCGCCAGAATCGCCCCCAACCCCACAGGACTGGCATTCACCGTAACTTCAGCTTCCCATTCTGGGTTAAAATAAGCCAACTGCCGGCCACTAACAAGTTCCCTCTTGATCAATTCAAAACTCTCTTTGCATCTCTCGTCCCACGTGAACACTGTCTGCTTCTTCAATAGTTGCCGAAGAGGATCCGCCAGCATTGCAAAATCAGGTACATAACGAGCACAATATCCTGTCATCCCCAGAAACAATCTTAATTCAGTTACATCCTTTGATGGCTCCAAATTAAGAACGGTATTTACTTTATCTAAGTGTGCTCTTATTCCCTTTTCTGAGAACACATGTCCAAAAAACCGTAAACTTTGTTTGTTTACATCGCATTTGGATCCATTTAAAGTCAATCCGCTATTTTGCAAAGCTGTACACACTTGCTCTAGCGCTTCATCATGCTATCTTTGAGTAACTCCATACACTAGTATATCATCGCTATAGTTAAATGCATTCTTCACAGGTGCAATGACTTTTCTTATTGCCTCTTGAAATATTTCCGCTGCGGATGATATTCCAAAACTTAATCGCTTATACCTAAACAGACCATCATGAGTTGTGACTGTAGTTATGTATCTAGACTCAGGGTCGATTTTCAGTTGATTATACCCTTGATTCAAATCAAGCTTTGTAAATCTAGTCACTCGATTTAATCTAATGATCATGTTCTCAATATTAGGCCCTGGTTGCCTTTCTCTCTGTATGGCCATATTGGGAATCCTCATATCTACACATAAACGAATACGTCCATCTGCCTTTGGAACCACTACCAATGGAGACACCCATGGTGTGGGACCACTCTCCACATTTTCAATTATATTATTATCGATGAGTTGTTGTAGCTCTTTAGAAACTTTCTCCTGAAGATGCAATCCTATTCTCCTTGGATGTTGAGGAACCGGCTGAATTTGTGGATCAATATGAAGATGTATTGCATCTCCTTTCAATTTCCCCACTCCTTTAAATAAATCAGGAAATGTCTCTTTCAGTTTCTCTAGATCCATCTTTTCGTCTGTTATAGTTTGTATGTTATGACTTTGTGGTGGTACACCCTTTATCATTTCCGACTGGTTATAGTTTACATTGATAAGCCTTAGCTTCGTTGCAGTCCTGCAAATAATAAGACATCTCCCTTCCACAGGACTGTCTATGACAAACATTTCAATAGGTATATGATTATTCTTGTGCACCAAGTCACATTTAAACTTCCCTTTCACAACCAATGGTTGCATTGCTCCCCACTGGAATATATTAGCTTGTGATGGTTGTAATGGGTATAGCTGAGCTATCTCTTTATATACTTTGTTGCTCATTACATTCTCCGTAGCACCGGTATCCACCAACATTGGTATATTCTGATCTCCTAGACTCACTGTTATTTTTATAGCTGTATTTCCATCTGACATGTCATACATCAATCTTACATATTCTTTGCTGTACATGTCATATTTTAAATATTCATTACTCATACCCATATTCATGCTTCTCTCCTATATCGGAGGATTTTCATTCGGATCACTATAGAACTCTTTTACTTGTTCTTGATTATGATATACTTGTTTTACTTGAGCTTGTTCAGGTTCTGTTTGTCTTGTGTCTTCTATTTGCAGAGCACCCATTGTCCTTGTAAATCCTGGTCGAGAAACTGGTTGATTTGAGTTTGGTCTTATATTTTCATTCAACCTCTCCATGCTCGCTCTTTCGTTGAAATTTCTTTGACTGCCATACCTTCGACCTGGAACCATCTGCACATTTGATTTTTGTATAGGCGTCCATGGTATCTTCTCTCGGCACATATTCTGAAAGTGATTTTCTTGACCACATCATAGTCACATATGACCTAAGGCCGCACATTGACCTCTATGTGGAAATTCAAATCCACACCTGTAACATTGCCTTTCCCCAGGATTTCTGCGATTATTGTTCCAATAAGGTGTTGACCCCAATGACTCATTTGAATATCTTCTTTGCCATTGTGCACCCTGATTTTGATTCATGACGGCAATGGTGTCCAGTCTCTTAGGGTTTTCCATGTTAGCTGCTTGTGTGTCTACCCTCTCATAGATTCTTGCCAGCTACAGTACCTCTTTCAATGGAAGGGACTTTTTAAGTAGGTGTTTCCTAAACTGGGATGACAAGCAACCTTCGATGATCCTTAATCTGATTGCTTTATCATCATTAAAATGTGAGAAATCACAGTATGTTGCGTTTCGCTGAAGACGTAAAGCAAAGTGTGCTATGGTTTCATGTGGGGTTTGAGTGCATTGATTAAAAATGTAACGCTCATAGTCTCGATTTGGTGGCACTATAATCCTTGTGTTTATTGCTGTCACCAGAAGCTGATAGGTCACTTTTTCTTCTGCTGGTATTGTCTTAATGACACTATTCATTTCTCTTCCCGCCAAGTTTATAAAGATGTCCAATTTATTGACAGCATTTTGGTTTCCAACTGCCCTTAGAAATTCTTCAAATTCATCAAGCCACTCTTGCCACCTTTGTCCTTGATCGTCTTGTGGCTCTAAATTGAAAGGATTTGGCTTCCGCAGATAATTAGTTGGGTCTGTTGATATGACCGGTGTTCCTAATATGGGCTGTGATGAGCTTGCATTTTCAGAAGACATATTTTATAATTTCATTTGTACAACATTTAAAATTTTCTCTATATGTTTTATTGTTCCAGATTTGTATTATATTCTTTCATTTATCAATTGATGTCACGCAAAGATTTGGTTTGTTTACTTTCGTTTTGTTATGTTTTACCTTGCTCCCCTTTTATTTGCATTTCCTTTTGTTTGTTTGGCTTTATATGAATTATGTGATCCAGTTCGTAATAGTCATTCAACGGTGCCGGGTTGTTATGACAACATTCTAATATACTTAACAGTATCCAAAATGGTGGCTCATTTTTTACGTTTTTCTAGGTGCTTTTTTCTAGTGTAGGTGCAGCGTCTTTATACGTGTTTGTTATTGGTTGAATCGAGTGCTTGCGCTTTACTTTAAGTAAGTACGTTTTTTTACTATTCAAAAGATGCAGTCCTCTAAACTTTGCTTGTCTTTGCTTGTAGTCCCACTTTAGTGATAAATGTCCCTTTATCAGCCTATTTATGATGACGCTAATCCATATAGCATGCGTCTTACCGTTTTCATTTTATTTTCAATCCTCCAGTTTCTTATTCAATTTCTGCCGTTCCACCTTCTTATTTCCGTCACGCTATACAGTTGTTACTTTTCGTAGGTTTCGTTTTTCCTCGTCACCATTGTTTTGTATCTTTAGCATTAATACGCAGGAGCCCGTAATATGCAATCCATACTCTTTTAATTACATTTCATAACTGGCCCCCTACATTCTAGATTTCCCAAAACCCCTTTACATTCTACTATGACATACTACTGTTCTTGACTACAACAGGAGCTATTAACAACACAACAATATGGTGATCCATTCTTGTATGAATTGTATTTCATGTTACCGTGATATTGTAACCATATTTTTCAGTGTACTTAGAAACAATGCTATGTGATGCCACTTCCTGTTTTGTCAGGGGGAAAACTGTTGTGTTCCATTACTTCCCGTGATGTCACTTTGGGGTGGGGTCAAACGACATCACTTCCTGTGATGTCATCAGAGGTCAAGGGTCATATGATGTCACTTCCACTACCCCATGCATTTTGGTGAAATGACGTCCTTGCATCCTCCTCCCCCACCAGTCTCCTTTCCTATCCCACCTTTCACCGTCTCACTCCTTGATCAGCTGCCTCAATCATTAGTCTTCCTTCTCATTCCTAACATCTCACCCCTCCTCACTCATCACACATTACAATATATAAACCAGAGAAATGCTACAAAATTCAAGACAGGGGACACACAGTGATCTCGGAAAGTATTGTTCACAATAAATACAAATTGAGCTAAGTGCAATCAATTAAAATTAACATAAATGGTATTTGTATTTATTTTATTTTATTCATTTATAAAGCGTGCATCTGCCCAAGGGCATTGTGGCGCTGTTACAGGAACCTTAGGCATATGATACATGGCGAATACAGGAATCTTAAGCATATATCCAGATGAGGGAATTCAATGCACCAATGTTACGCACATGAGATGGAAATCTGGCGAGTAGGAAACATAACTGAGTTGGAGGTGTGCAGAGGAGAAATGAGGATGTCCAAGATGGATGCCATACACACATTGGCTACCAGCATAGAAAGTAACTGTTGAGGAGGAAATGCTGAATTGTGATAGGATTAGTAATGTCGACAGACCACGGTCTACTTTTCAAATCTAAGGCCACTCCTTAAACATTTGAACTTATTTTTAATAAATATGCAAATTCTGCAAGCGATGTCCTGCACATCCTCGCTTTTAGCTCACATCATTTTGAATTCCGGTGGTGAGCTTGTAGTGTTATTTTCACTTTATAAACGTTTGGTTACAAAAACCAGATTGTAAATTATTGTGAGCTCACAAGCCAGGGCTTGAAGAACAGCTAATAACTTATAAGGGGCCACTGGATATCTCTGAACACATTCCAACTTAAAGAAACATTTCTAAAGAGCCTGTCATGTAGTCCCCAGCTTTGAATCATTCTTTGACACAAGCATGAAGACATCTTCTAGGCCTGATGATATTAAATGTGAAGCTCTTTTTAAAATCTATTTATTGAGATGGCAAAACCCATCCAGTGCATACAATACCCAAACCCACCTTGACATACACACAATGAGTGTGTAGTATTGCCAGCAAGAAATCCTGAAAGCTAGAACATATCGAATGCAACTACCAACAACATACAGTCGGGTGGGTGGGTTTACAGACAAGATAGCAGTAGCTTTGGGAGTGCCCCTATGCAAGAGGGTGAGGGAAGAGGAAAACTGAGTTGGCGGGGAGGTGTAGGTAGCAATGGGGGTCTAGAGGTAGGAGGTTTGGAAAGTTCTGCGGCTAAAGGCAATCCACCCATCCCAATACTACCCAACAAGCCTCGATACAACCAGCTATATGCACAAGTTAGACCGCACCGGGTCAAAAGCGTCCCAGAGACCACCAAGATAATAACAAATCTTTCATTGGCTGACAGGGTCGACACTTCCAAGAGCCTGTGGTCCATGGTAGGTTTCACTAAGATTTTCCAATGCACCAGAACCTGCCTGGTTTCAACCATTAAACCTTAATAGAGTCATTTTCTATATGCTTGTGAAACCACCAGATTCTGACCAAGGAATACTGGCACTTTCACTGTTCGAGTCCATGGGACATAAAAGGGCATGGTCACATCCACCTAGGCCATAACCTCTGACCAGTATGCCACAACATTAGAGCCTGACCACACCATATGGGCCATGGAGCCCTCCTTTCTATTACATGACAGGCAAATTGTTGTACGCGGAAAACCAGCTCTTTGCATGTTGACTGGCAACCAATATTATTGAAAGTTCATGCTTTGTGGCGTGAATCTTGAAACGAGGTCCGCCTTCATGCTCATTAGGGCGGCACAGATTGCCGTCTGGGAAATCAAAGATCCCCTTGTCAAGCACCTCTTCCCACTCTCAGTGTAGCATCAGCTGTGGTGAGCTGAGGCAATAAGGCAATATTAGGATGGGCAGAGGTAGGGGGGTTTCAGGATGCAGCAATGCTGGAGGTTCCAAAGAGCTCCTGTCGGAAGCTGTATCTAGGCCGTTCCCTTTCCTCCAGCTTGCACTTGAATTCAAGACTTAAATGAAGACCATGGTACTGTTGTTCTACATCTCCATCAAAGGTAGAATGCCGCAGTGTAGCCATAGTTTGCCATTTTGCGCTTGATGGAAGGGTTATACTTGGCTATGGTTTATAGACAAGGGCTGGAATATTTACGGGTAAACTGTGCACCCTATATCCCAAGGCGTCTTCTCCGTTCCATGGAAGCTCAACTAATTGAAGTCCCCCGGTTTGGGTCGGTGGACATGCTTTTTTAATCTCTGCTGCTAAGCTCTGGAATAATTTGCCACCTTCTCTTAGAGGCACCAGAAACCATTATCAGTTCCGGCGTCTATTGAAAACTTCTTTGTTCTAATTGAGATCACTACCCTCTCAGCCCTCTTCCTCTGGTCTAGCGCCAAGATGCCTTCGGGGAAATGAGCGCTGTACAGATACTTATAACATAAGATGCTAGTTTGAGGCATCTCAGTGGAGTTGTTGGGTGTCCTGACCCACGTTTAAGCTATCATGCTGCAACATTTGGTGCTGTGGGCTTAGAAAATTCAAGATGGCGGAAAACCCACATGTGCGCTGAAATCCAGGAAAGCTGCGCAGTTTGTGCGCACACTAAAATGGTTGCCTCACTTGCCACCCACCAGTGCGAGAATGAAAGGCTGGGTTGCCATGAGGGAAATGGGTTGCCAAAGGAAAAACAGTAGCGCCGGTTAGCTTCAAAGCGCTTTAAAACCACCATTGGACTACCCGCACAGTAGTCTGAAACCATTGGGAGTGGCAATGCTGATTGCCAAAAGCAAACCCATAACTGTTGGGAATTCATTTTCTTAAATCCCAAAAAATGGGTGCAGTACCAGTACTCACCACTATCCAAAAGCCGGCAGTTTAAAACCACCCTGTGTTTCTCTGAAGGCAGGCTCAAACTGTCTATTTTAAACATTGCAACACATCTAAAAACTCACTGGACACCAGCAGACATTTGGTAGAATGGAGTGTTGTGTGCCTACAAAATCTGGGAAATGAAGAGCCCAAAACAATGCTTATAACAAAACTGCTATGGAGTCAGCAGTTTAAGTTGCACTGGATTTAAAGACACTAAAATCGAAAATGTTTAGATTAAATGAGTGAGCTATGTTTGGTGTCACATGCCTTTGTAACTGTTTAAATGTCATAGTTTTAAACTTAGAATCAGCCTTCTAGCTGCATATGTAAAAATGTTTAGTTTTATTTGAATGCAGAAACTGGGGAACAAAAAGTGACATTTTATCTGAAACCCGGCTTAAGGAACTGATTCTGCCTGGCAACTACCCCCATCAGGAGTGAAATTTGAGTCACCACTGTGTTCCCAGGCCAACCTTCCTTTTGCTGCCCACACTAAGGATATGCCATCTATCTGATGAATTGAATTATCTGTGCTCTGCAAGAGAGTGAACAAAGCCCTCTTCACTCAGGCAAAGGTTTTTATTACCGCAGTCGTAAATTGTAGCTTCCTCTTGGCAGGAGCTGGGAGGAGCACTGCCTGTGAGAGCAAGCTGGCTTGGCAGAACTGGAAAGAACCAGAAATTCAACCTTGTGCTGAGGGTAAACCACACCCCTTTGGAGCCAGAACATAACTTTAAAAAGATGAATAACTCATAGAGCGGACATGTGAAAATTTTATAAATGACACCATAATTCTTGTGATTTTTCTGCCCACATTTTAAGAGGTTTTTCGACCCGGTGGCGTGTTCAGGGGGGTGTCAGCGGAAAAGTGGATATAACTCTAAATGTATGCATGTTAAAAATCTGAAACTTCATCAGTTAATGTCCCTACTCCCTGCACACATGTATGTAAAGTTGGGTCCATGTCAGAAATTGCAAAATCAGTTAAAAAGTGAAATATGTGCCAGTTCTGAATGCAAGCTCCCAGGAAGAGCAGAGTTTGAACAGGGGATACCTCCTGTAATGCATGATGGGTGCATATGATTTTAAAACAATATGTACCTCTGCAAATATGTATTTGTTTCAAATCTAGATTTGTGTGTAAGTTGACAGGAGGAGTGGACTTTCTGCAGGCTGTAAAATGACATCACTCTGACTCACAGTTCATTCCCCAATCAAATGATAAATGGAAGTTTGACCAATTAGAAGCTGAGAGAGAGGTAGGGTCAGTGATGCTAGAACACACCCACATTCTAAACACATAAAAGCAGACAGACAGGACAGATAGGTCTTTCCAAATCCATCTGCAGCGGGACGCTCTGCCGGAAAAATCCATACTTACCTCCATCAACCTCCAGAAAGCCAAACTAGAGACTTCAATCTATCCAGAACTAAGAGAACCAGAGAGAAAGCAGTGCTGTACCCAGAGAGACCCAGACCAGCAGAGAGAGCTGACCCAGATCACTGTGAAGTGCAGAGGCCAGACCAGACCAGACCAGAGTCCAGTCCAAAACCCTGACCAGATCCATGGCGAGGCCCATTTCACTCAAGAATATAGTGTGAGTACCTAGAATACTGTGCAGAACCAATCTCTTAGTTAAAATAATATAATTCAATCCTATTTTAATCTAAGTAGAACTGTCTCCTAACTGTCACCTGTCACTTGTAAAGCTGCCACCTGTCATTTCTAGTTGCAAGCTGCACTTGTCATTTTGAGCTTTTGAAATTTGCAAACCCAAAAACGACCTTTATTAAATCGCTCATATCTCCGCGACCGTTTGGGCTAGAGACTTGCAGTAACTTTCCTCTGATAGCTTAGAATCGTAGCTTTAAATCGCACCCCTTATAGTTTTACCGCAATCGCGGAACACGCATCCGTGAATTTTACCGCGATTTGCAATTTCTTCACATGTAAAAACTGCTGCTGTTTGCTTTCCATTTGCCAGAAATTCGTTTTAACCTGCTAATTATCCCTGCATCATTGCTAGTGTGAGCCTGGACTAATATTAACTAGATACCACTTACCCTGAACCTCTGAAAGGGAATTAAAAGCGTTTCCAGCATATTTCTCATTCATTGCCAGCACATATCAAAGCAATTTGGGCCTGTGATTTCAAAACTCCTATCTGTTTTCTGTTGTCTAAGCTTGGGGGGGATTGAACTGATTACATTGATTGCATTTCTGAGAACTGTGTGTTTTCCTCCCATTTCCTTGCATTGCATAAAGAGGGGGGGAGTGAATAGCCAGAGAAAAGTGATTACATTGTTTGGTTGAAGTCATATTGAGTATTTTCTGTACTGCATTCATTGAATATTGCATCCACCTGAGCTTACATAAAGCATCCTCTACCACATTATACTTTTGTTCCTATTTACCAGTGTGCTACCTTATCCATTTCATGTCAACTCATTAGTGATTATAAGAAGTGTGCTAGTGCCAGATTCTCCGTTGTTGATCTTTATCATATCAGATTAAGTGTGCTATTCAATTATTAATTTATTATAAAGTGTGATATAATATATATTGTAAATTATCAAATAAACCTTTTAAACTTGCAAAACAGAACTACTTCTTGGCTCAGTGGGGTCAGGGGGATTCCAAGAGAGGGGTGTTATATAGGGGTAGTCATCCAGAACGCATGAACTGGACCTAAAGATATATCAATAAGGGTTTTCATTCAGTATTATAGACTAGGCGTTGACTTAGCTGTAGTGTTGAATTGAATCCTCTTACAAATTGGGGGCTCGAGCCGAGACGTTGGGTTAGATTTACCACTTGTGCAGCTTAATACAGTGTGCTAACTGACGGGATACATACATCCGGTCGGATCACCACGCTGCATTACGCTGTGAAGCATTCCTCAAAAGGGACACTCCAAGAAAAGTTCTGTTCTGCAAAAATAAAATACAAACTTCTGTAAGTCAGGACAGAGACCAATCTCTAGAATGACGACCTTAGTAGACATGAAAATAGCCAGAGAGCACCTCTTGCATAAGCTATTTGTGAGAGGTGAATGGACCGAACAGGGCCAGGATGCGTGGTTGCAGGCCATCACACAACAGGTCACTGAAACAGGGTCAGATATATATAGAGATCAGGGTCCCTTACATGTGGCCCTGAGTGAACTATATATGGCTCCTAAAGCCAAAGATGAACACAATAAGATTGCCAGGGTAGCGGCGTATTTATATTTACATATGGGAGCCGTGCAGGACAAATGTGCTGAAGGCCAAGATCTGGCGAGTAGGCAACTGCTGGCATTACAGAAGGTCCAATCTGACCTGGTCTCTTCTGAGCAGAGGCTGCAGAGGAGCCAGGAGTCAGAAAATGACAGCAGACTGTACATCACTAAAATGAAGGAGGATATGGATGTGCTGCAAAAGGAAAAGTCAGAACAGGATACCAGATTTCTGGCCCTGCAGAAGGAGCACCAAGACAGTTTGGACTCCTTACTGCAGAGCCAGAAAAAGCTGGAGCAACAATTAGACTTTAACAGGGCATGCACGGAGCAGGTAGCCACCTTGCAAAGTCATCTAGATAGAGTGAAGGTAGAGAGCAACAAGCTGATCTTGAAAGACCTGGATACCCAGGCAGAGTTTGATGAGGAGCGCCAAAAAGCTGGTGCCCTTCAACGGCAAAGGGACGACCTGGCGGCACAAATGCAGGCTCTTAGTCAGGAAAGAGACGCCTTAGGCCAGGAAGTCTGCCATTTAAAAAGAAAAATGGAAGAAAATCACCTGGCCCACCAGGGACTGGGTGATCTCCAAAAAGAACACCAGAACTTGTTAGAGCACACCAGGAGGGTGGAGGATGCTCTAGCAAGAAAGGAGCAGGCCAATAGGGACACAGCTCAGGAGGTAACCCTCCTGCAGCAAAGACTGGCCCAGTTCTCCAGGACCAACCAGGAAGCACAGAGGGAAAATGAGGCTCTCTGCCAGCACAATGAGAGGCTCCAGCAACAGGTAGGGATGCAGGAGAAACTGATAGAGTCGAGTAAGGCCTTAACAGAGGAACTGAAAGCACAGATGCAGGCTCTTGCATTGCAACAGGGAGCAGGGGCGGATAGAGATGAGGTCCGCTGGGAAAGAGAGACTCCTGACCATAACCGCAGGAGCCCTAACCCCAGGGGCCTTCATCTCCCCCAGTCCCTGGACTCTACCACCCCCATGTCCCCTGGCGCACATGAGCACAGGGCCACAGGGATGGCAGATTACTATCCAGCTAAGAGTATGGGGCTCATAGGCCAGTACCACTCAGGAATGGAGTGGTGGGCATCCGGGTATGGGCACCCAAGTACAGTACAGTTCAATGGGGAACCCCAGGAGAGTAGGCCCATTAAGGGCATCCTGAAAACCTCTGCCCAGTTAGGTCAGTGGAGGGGGTACCCATCAAATCCTGGCAGCAAGGAGGAATCTGAAGACTCCTCTGAACTGCGCAGGACACAGGAGACCAGGTCCCCACATTCTGCCAGCCATTCCCAGGCTCGCAGAATCCGGGAAAACCTGGAAGAACAGACGGGAACCTCTGGGAGCAGTGCCTCTGAGTCCGAGGAAGAATGGACAAGGGTTACCCGAACCAAAAAGGCCAATAAGGCAAAAAGGGCCTTGCTTAAGGACCCCTTAAAGCAGATTAAGGCGATCAGGAGCGTCATCACGCCTTACCATAAGAACGCTAAGTATTCTGTTTGGGAGCACTTAGAGTTGTTTGAACAAATGATGGAGACTTTCCATTTGAAGGACAGCCAAAGCTGTATTCAATATGTAAAGTGGACATTCTCCCCGGAATACTCCAGTTTCTTTGCGGGGCTGGAGGACCAAAATCATTTAAGGTGGTCCACATATAAGGCGGCCATCCTGAAACATTTTTCTGTTCACAGAAATCCTCAAGAGGCTCGCAAGGCAGCCTACAATTTGCAATGTGGGGAGGATCAGGCCCCACAAGAATTTGTGCAGGAGTTAAAGCGTGCTTTTGCACAGACCACAAGAAGGGTGCGCACGGATAGCAGGGAATTTATTAATACGTTTTTCCATGCCTTGCCCAAATATATCATGACCCAGCTCGTGAGGGATTTTCACGAGAAAAGATCTTTAGACTGGGTCATTGAACAGGCTACCCGGATCTATGAGGTGCAGAAACCGGTAGATAGCAAAAGTAATGCCCAGAAAAACCCCAAAGCCAACAGCACCCCTGCTGCTGCCAAGGTGGCAGAGGTAAAGGTCACCCCCGTTTTGGATTTGGAGATGGGGGGGCCTAAAAACCTACCTGCACCTAATAATGCTAGGCCCAGAAGGTCCTCGGGCCAGTCACAGACAGGGAGCCAGGGAGGCAGCCCCACAAATGGGGTCCCTCGCTCTCCTGATTATGTAAGTCCCCGTTACAAGGGAAATCGACCCATCCTGGGTTATGTGTGGAGTCCTCCAGCCCAAGGGGGGGGATCCAGACAAGCACCTAACCCAGGGAACTTCCCTCCAAACTTCCCACAGGAGGGCAGAAATTTACCAAACCCTGGGCAGAACTTTTTCCCCAGATATCCACCCGACTTTCAGCCCCAAAACCATCCATCCTTCTTTCCCCAATTCCCTGAGCCCAGACCACTGAATCCGGGAGAGGGGAGGCCAAGGGTGGAGGGGTACCCAAATCTTCCCAACCCGGGGTATTACCAGAGGAGGGACAGCTACCCTTCCCGGGATCAGCCCAGGGGAGAAAACAGGGCCCCGTATCAGCCTGAGCGGGTTTCCCAGTTAGAGCGCCAGGTTCAAAACATGGCTGGGGCCTGGGTCACATACTGAGGGCTCAGCAGAACCCTCAGATGGGCGTGCCGGCGCAGAACGCACCCAACTCTGGACCTGGTGCTCCAGAACAATGACGGGGGCAGCACCCCGATAACACACCGGTTCCCAGGGAGGAGGCACAAAGGGAAGGGGGGTGTAAAGCCTTGGAGGAAGCTTCCTTCCTCACTTGTAAACAGCCCCTGGAAACCCAGGAACCGGAAACGAAATCTCTTGCCCCTGAAAGTCTGCCTCCTAAGGAGCAGAGGGGGGGGTAGGAGAAACAAAAGACCCAAACAGACTCAGTTTGAGGAGGAGGTACAGATCTTCCAATTTGAGGGAGAGGGATCCTCAGAGGATCCTGAGAAAAGGATCTTCTCCTTCAGAGAGGGGGGAACTCCTCCCAAAGAAAAATGGGTCCCTAGGGATGCAAATCCAGACTGGGGAGATGTGGAGACTGAGCTACCGCCGCCCACCATCTCATCCCAGAACCAACAGCAAGAAAATCCCCTGGTTCAAACCCATCCTGGTGACTGCCTCCAAAAAGGGGGGGGCGGCCCGGAACCGGAGCCAGGGGAACCCACAATGGCTCTGATCTCCAGTTGCCAACTTTTTCTTTCAGATTCCCAAGGCTCTCCACAGAATTCTGCCCAAAATTCTTCTCTCGCGATGTCCAAAACCAGAAAGTTAGCCCACCAGTTGTCCAAAAATGTACATTATCTGTGCCCCCTTGAGGAGAAGGAGGGAAGATATTATGCCCCGGTACAAGTACAGGGGCAGGGTACAATCTCGGCACTGGTGGACACTGGATCTCAAGCTACCCTTCTGTCAAGAAGGGCCTTTGACGAACTGAATGCAGGAAGGGGAGGGAATTACCAAATTCCTCTCACCTCTCTTCCTGGGCAACTCCAGAACTTTGACGGGAAGGAAATTCGTGTCGAGGGGACTGCAGACTTGGACATTAAAATTGGGCGACATAAGTTGAAACACCCGGTCATAGTTGTGACCCCAGAGGGCACCCCTTGTTTACTAGGGAATGACCTCCTGAGGAGGTTGTCACCCTTAATAGATTGCGTAAACAAGGTCCTCTGGACCCAGACTAGCCGACCAATAAAATTAAAACAGAGTGTCAACCATGTTAGTTTAAACGGCACCTGCCACATGGTTGAACAAAAATCTGACCAAGTAGAATTTCACTTCCAGAACAACCAAATTCCAGACGTGACAGTAATAGCAGTAGGACAACAGACTGGTGATGGGGGGTCCTCTCTATTTCTGAAAATCAACCTTCCTTCCAGTCTAAAGTGGTATTCCACGCTGGAAGGAAACACTCTGAAATTCTATACTAATCCACAATCAGAAACTCCCACTCCTATAGTCCAGAAAGATGTGAAATCAGCTCAGAGCCTGGCTGAGATTCAGCAAATTGGAGAGCAGTTGTTCATCCCTTTTCAGTTAAATGATGGGAAGGACTCTGTTCTCGCTCGAGTGTGTGTGAACAACGGTAAGAGCTTCATCAGCGAAGCCATGTTTCGCCAACTTCCAAAAGATCCAGCCATTCCCACCTTCAAACTGATAGACAAGTGGGAAATGGACCTGGAAGCACCTAATTCCAAACATCTCCTGCCAAGCAGGTGTATGCTCAAAATCTCCATTGGCAACAAGAGCATAGTCCACAATTGTTGGGTCGTGCGAGACGTCCCTGCCGCCTTTTACTTAGGCAGTGAGATTCTCAATCGCTTTGCCATTAGTTTGGACCTAATAAACTTCAAAGCTTGGTCCCGATTAGCGGATAATCCCATGGGCTTTGATGATCCAGAAAAAGCATTTAGGTCAGCTCAATTGCTACCTTATGCAGTTGAAATTCAGGTTAAAGAGGAAGTCACCATCCCAGAAAGGACCCGACAATTCTCCCTGGAAGTGAAAGTTAAAAGGGGACAAGAGTTGAAAAACCCTGATGCTTACATACATCTAAATGCTTCTCTCCAACAGCAAGGGTTGGGGGTAAACCCAACTCCATTAGTCAACATAGAACATGACACCATTCTAATAGAGGTGGATAACAGCGACTTAAAGAGTATTACTCTAGCCGCAGGCACCATTATTGGAATGGCGGTTGATGACCGACATTTTTCCATCGACTTATTAAATGAACTGTTAGGACCAATCCCTAAGGACTGTTTTGACAGTGACAGTGAGGACGATACAACACCAGACAGGATTTTTACCCGGCATGGGGGGAACTTCCTGGTGTACACTTCCTGCCCCTATGGTAAGGAAGATGTGACTTGTGACTTCAGGAGGGATGAGGTGATTTTCCAAGTCCATGAGGGCTGCCTTTCCCACCTGAAGCCTCCGGTCCAAATCAGCACTCTGACCAGGGACTGCTCCACCCAGCTGGAGGAGGCCGCGGAGATAGCCAAACCAGAAGTCTTTCCAGGCTTCAGGCAGATGGTGGAAGAGAGAGTCAACCTAGCTGATGCCTGTGTGACTCTGGAACAAAAGCAAAAGTTGAAACAAGTTTTCTTGGATTTCCAAGATCTCTTTGCGGTAGACTCGTATGACTGTGGTCGCACTGACATCCACACAACAACAATCCCCACGGACCCTGGCATGACTCCTGTGTTTGTGAAGCAATATCGCTTGCCTCTCGCATCCATGGAGTCCCTTACCGAAATAATTAAGAACCTTGAGTCCCGGGGAATAATCCGTCCCATCCACAGCACCTTCAATAATCCGGTGCTGGGAATATTAAAGCCAAACGGCCAGTGGAGACTCTGTGCCGACCTTAGGGAGCTCAACAAACGGGTCCATACTTCCCGATGGCCTCTGCCCTACATTGACCAAGGGCTGGCCCAGATCCAGGGGTCACAGGTATTCACCGCAATCGACCTGACCAATGGATACTGGACCGTGCCTGTCAGCAGGGAGGACCAATACAAACTGGCTTTTACCTTTGGGGGCCAGCAGTACACATGGACCCGGACTCCCTTCGGATACCTCAACTCCGGCAATGAATTCAACATTTTCCTACATAAGGCCATGCCCGACCTGGGTGCGAGGGGTAACCTGGCTTATGTAGATGATGTCCTCATCAAAAGTTCATCTGTGGAGGAACATATAGCGGAGATCCGTTATGTTCTGACACAGTTGAGGGCCGCCGGAGCAAAACTTTCCTTTCAGAAAGCACAGTGGTGTAGAACCCGTGTTAATTTCTTGGGGCATGAGATTACTCCTCAGGGTCTTTGTCCCCAGGAAAAGAAAGTGGAAGCACTTCAGAAACTGAAAGACCCCACAACCCTGAGGGAACTAAGGAGCCTCCTTGGACTGACTAATTACAGCAGAAAGTTCATTGAGGGCTACGCAGAGATCACCAGACCCCTGATTCATCTCCTGAAGGGGGGGGTCAAGTGGGAATGGGGTCCAGAACAAGCCGAGGCAGTAAAACAACTCAAGAGAAGCCTCTCACAAGCGCCTTGCCTAGCTTACCCTGTCAGAAACAAGGAGTTCTTCCTGGAGACAGGGTTCTCTAATACGTGCTTGACGGCAGTATTATACCAAAAGCATGACAAGGTCAATAAAGTAATCTCCTATGCGAGCAAAACTTTATCCTCTGTGGAGGAAAAATTCAACGATTGTGAGAAGGCACTCCTGGCAACGGTGTGGGCATTGAAGAATTACCGCCCGTTTATCCAGGGGGAACACATCATAGTGGAGACTCCACACCAGCCTCTGCAATATCTCCAAAGTGATAGAATCCGGGCCGGAAATGTGAGTAATTCCCGAATTACTTCCTGGATTCTGTCAATGCAAGGCTTTCCTGTGGAGGTCAGATATGGCCAAAACAAGAAGAGTCCCCTCGCGCAAGGTCTGGCTGACTTGCATGATTGTGCCAGAGAAAACTGTCTCGAGGACGAAAGTCTAAAAATAAAGGACAACATGGAGGCATACCTTAATTCCCCACACAAAGTCTTTGAAGAAGACAAGTGTGAGGGAATGCCCACTGTCTATGTGGATGGATGCTCTTACCATGTTGACAACGACGGGGAGAAAGAACTGGTGGCTGGCGTAGGGAATGCATGGGTGAATGAGTCCCCAGAACCCTCCGCTGGATACAAAATTGGTCCCCGAAGTAGTCAGGTGGCAGAATTGATGGCTGTGCATCAGGCCATCCTCACTGCTGTCCAGCATCAACTCCACGAACTGGTCATAATCACAGATTCGGATTATGTACGGAACGGGTTCGTGGAGCACCTGGTTAATTGGAAAACCAGAGGCATGTTATGTGCTAACAACAAACCCTTGAAACATGGGAAGTTGATCCAAAACATTGATGATCTGGTCACATCGAATGGGATGACCATCTATTGGAAGAAGATTAAGGGTCATTCCAAAGTAGAGGGACCAGACAAAACTGGAAATGACTTAGCTGATCAGCTGGCCAAAACCGGGGCCATCCAAGGGGATCAAATTGAGATTGAGTCCCTGTTGGGGGAAATCCAGGTCACTGCTATCACTAGGTCCCAGACAAATGCTCACAACGACCTTTCAATTGCACAATGGAGTAAGGAGACCCCTGATGCTGATTTGATTACCGCTCAGAAGGGGGATCCAATAATTGGTAAATTTTACCAGCACCTTGAGGACCCTGAGAACTTTCCCCTGACGGATACCGATTACATTGGGAAAGAGGACCTAAGAGTGTTGATGAAATGTCCAAAAATGTTCCGAATCCAAGACGGTTTGCTGGTAAGGAAATCCAAAGCTGGCCACGATCAGTGGGTGGTTCCTACCTCATTCCGAAGCCTGATGTTAAGTCACGCCCATGATGCGGCCACCGCCGGTCATAGGGGGTTTCACACAACATTGGAAATCTTAAGAGAGGTTGCATACTGGCCACACATGGGCCAGGACCTCAACCAATATTTGAAGGGTTGTCTTGTGTGTGCACAATTTCAGCCGACATCCCTCACACACCGGGCGCCTTTACAAAAGAGGGGAATGACACTGCCATGGTCAGATTTACAAATCGACTTTGTAGGCCCTGTGATTCGCTCGGCTAGGGGGAATAGTTACATGTTGACTGTGACATGCTTGTTTACCAAGTGGGTGGAATGTCTCCCAGCCCCAAATTGCAAGGCAGAAACTGCAGCTGCCTTGATGATTAACCACATCTTTTCCCGTTTTGGTCTACCTCAAAGGATTGAGTCAGACAGAGGTAGCCACTTCACCAGTGAAGTAATGACAAAGATGTGGGAGATACTGGGGGTCAAGAGAAAGCTGCATATTGCTTATAGACCAGCTTCTTCTGGGGCAGTAGAGAGATATAACCGGACAATTGTGAGCATATTAAAGAAGTTTGTGGCAGATTCTGGGCCAAGTTGGGATATCCGATTACCTCTGGTCCTAATGGCTATCAGATCTACCCCTTCATCTGCAACCAAAATGTCACCATTTGAGTTGATGACTGGGCGCAAGATGGTGCTTCCTCAGCATTTGCTCTACAGGACCCAAGAGCAGACACTGATAAATGCCTCCACTACTCATGAGTATGTAGAGAATTTAAGGAAACACCTCCAACATGCTTTTGCTTATGCTCAGCGGAATCTAGAAAGATCAGCTGATAGCATGAAGACCCACTATGACCTGAAAACTTCCAGGAAGGAATATCAGGTGGGGGACCGGGTCTATCTATACAACTTCCAAAGGAACCAGGCCAAGCAGCGCAAATTTTTGCCTACATGGAAAGGACCCTTTGAGATCGTCGATAAGATCTCCCCTGTGGCCTACAAGATCCGCATCCCCAAAGGCGGTTCGGCAGAGGGGGAAGACAAGTGGGTCCACATAAACCAGTTGAAATGTTGCCATCCCAGGCACACTCTGCAACAACTGGAGGAATCCTCTGGAATCCTAGCGGGTACTGTCTCAGACTAATTCAGTTCCAATCATAAAACATACCACATCTAGTCTCTAAAATATTGTGATTTGCATGAAACTGTCTCTTAGTTATACTGTTTTTTTTTATCAAAGTAAGAATGTAATGTTTCGTCATGATGAAATGCATATGCTGTCCCACCATCTCAACAGTGGTGGAAAAACGTCTATGAGTAGGTATTGCCGCTCTTCCTTTGTCGTCCTAGGAGAAAGAAGACCTTGAGACTGGCCAAGGAGGATGATCCGGAGACCGGGAACGAAGATCCAATGGGCCCAGTGGACCGCCCAATACTCCCATCAGGACTGGCGAGGAGAACCGATCGATCAGTACCGGATGGAGAAGAAGATGCTGAACTGTGCCATCTACAGAAGAGGAAGAAGATTATGCGGACAGACCGGTGCGTGGGTCAAAACCCATGGGCACGCGACTCCCCATCGACTCAAATTCAAAGTGCAGTCGCGTGGGGGGGCTTGTTGGGTGTCCTGACCCACGTTTAAGCTATCATGCTGCAACATTTGGTGCTGTGGGCTTAGAAAATTCAAGATGGCGGAAAACCCACATGTGCGCTGAAATCCAGGAAAGCTGCGCAGTTTGTGCGCACACTAAAATGGTTGCCTCACTTGCCACCCACCAGTGCGAGAATGAAAGGCTGGGTTGCCATGAGGGAAATGGGTTGCCAAAGGAAAAACAGTAGCGCCGGTTAGCTTCAAAGCGCTTTAAAACCACCATTGGACTACCCGCACAGTAGTCTGAAACCATTGGGAGTGGCAATGCTGATTGCCAAAAGCAAACCCATAACTGTTGGGAATTCATTTTCTTAAATCCCAAAAAATGGGTGCAGTACCAGTACTCACCACTATCCAAAAGCCGGCAGTTTAAAACCACCCTGTGTTTCTCTGAAGGCAGGCTCAAACTGTCTATTTTAAACATTGCAACACATCTAAAAACTCACTGGACACCAGCAGACATTTGGTAGAATGGAGTGTTGTGTGCCTACAAAATCTGGGAAATGAAGAGCCCAAAACAATGCTTATAACAAAACTGCTATGGGGTCAGCAGTTTAAGTTGCACTGGATTTAAAGACACTAAAATCGAAAATGTTTAGATTAAATGAGTGAGCTATGTTTGGTGTCACATGCCTTTGTAACTGTTTAAATGTCATAGTTTTAAACTTAGAATCAGCCTTCTAGCTGCATATGTAAAAATGTTTAGTTTTATTTGAATGCAGAAACTGGGGAACAAAAAGTGACATTTTATCTGAAACCCGGCTTAAGGAACTGATTCTGCCTGGCAACTACCCCCATCAGGAGTGAAATTTGAGTCACCACTGTGTTCCCAGGCCAACCTTCCTTTTGCTGCCCACACTAAGGATATGCCATCTATCTGATAAATTGAATTATCTGTGCTCTGCAAGAGAGTGAACAAAGCCCTCTTCACTCAGGCAAAGGTTTTTATTACCGCAGTCGTAAATTGTAGCTTCCTCTTGGCAGGAGCTGGGAGGAGCACTGCCTGTGAGAGCAAGCTGGCTTGGCAGAACTGGAAAGAACCAGAAATTCAACCTTGTGCTGAGGGTAAACCACACCCCTTTGGAGCCAGAACATAACTTTAAAAAGATGAATAACTCATAGAGCGGACATGTGAAAATTTTATAAATGACACCATAATTCTTGTGATTTTTCTGCCCACATTTTAAGAGGTTTTTCGACCCGGTGGAGTGTTCAGGGGGGTGTCAGCGGAAAAGTGGATATAACTCTAAATGTATGCATGTTAAAAATCTGAAACTTCATCAGTTAATGTCCCTACTCCCTGCACACATGTATGTAAAGTTGGGTCCATGTCAGAAATTGCAAAATCAGTTAAAAAGTGAAATATGTGCCAGTTCTGAATGCAAGCTCCCAGGAAGAGCAGAGTTTGAACAGGGGATACCTCCTGTAATGCATGATGGGTGCATATGATTTTAAAACAATATGTACCTCTGCAAATATGTATTTGTTTCAAATCTAGATTTGTGTGTAAGTTGACAGGAGGAGTGGACTTTCTGCAGGCTGTAAAATGACATCACTCTGACTCACAGTTCATTCCCCAATCAAATGATAAATGGAAGTTTGACCAATTAGAAGCTGAGAGAGAGGTAGGGTCAGTGATGCTAGAACACACCCACATTCTAAACACATAAAAGCAGACAGACAGGACAGATAGGTCTTTCCAAATCCATCTGCAGCGGGACGCTCTGCCGGAAAAATCCATACTTACCTCCATCAACCTCCAGAAAGCCAAACTAGAGACTTCAATCTATCCAGAACTAAGAGAACCAGAGAGAAAGCAGTGCTGTACCCAGAGAGACCCAGACCAGCAGAGAGAGCTGACCCAGATCACTGTGAAGTGCAGAGGCCAGACCAGACCAGACCAGAGTCCAGTCCAAAACCCTGACCAGATCCATGGCGAGGCCCATTTCACTCAAGAATATAGTGTGAGTACCTAGAATACTGTGCAGAACCAATCTCTTAGTTAAAATAATATAATTCAATCCTATTTTAATCTAAGTAGAACTGTCTCCTAACTGTCACCTGTCACTTGTAAAGCTGTCACCTGTCATTTCTAGTTGCAAGCTGCACTTGTCATTTTGAGCTTTTGAAATTTGCAAACCCAAAAACGACCTTTATTAAATCGCTCATATCTCCGCGACCGTTTGGGCTAGAGACTTGCAGTAACTTTCCTCTGATAGCTTAGAATCGTAGCTTTAAATCGCACCAAGAACCGCATTCCTACCCCTTATAGTTTTACCGCAATCGCGGAACACGCATCCGCGAATTTTACCGCGATTTGCAATTTCTTCACATGTAAAAACTGCTGCTGTTTGCTTTCCATTTGCCAGAAATTCGTTTTAACCTGCTAATTATCCCTGCATCATTGCTAGTGTGAGCCTGGACTAATATTAACTAGATACCACTTACCCTGAACCTCTGAAAGGGAATTAAAAGCGTTTCCAGCATATTTCTCATTCATTGCCAGCACATATCAAAGCGATTTGGGCCTGTGATTTCAAAACTCCTATCTGTTTTCTGTTGTCTAAGCTTGGGGGGGATTGAACTGATTACATTGATTGCATTTCTGAGAACTGTGTGTTTTCCTCCCATTTCCTTGCATTGCATAAAGAGGGGGGGAGTGAATAGCCAGAGAAAAGTGATTACATTGTTTGGTTGAAGTCATATTGAGTATTTTCTGTACTGCATTCATTGAATATTGCATCCACCTGAGCTTACATAAAGCATCCTCTACCACATTATACTTTTGTTCCTATTTACCAGTGTGCTACCTTATCCATTTCATGTCAACTCATTAGTGATTATAAGAAGTGTGCTAGTGCCAGATTCTCCGTTGTTGATCTTTATCATATCAGATTAAGTGTGCTATTCAATTATTAATTTATTATAAAGCGTGATATAATATATATTGTAAATTATCAAATAAACCTTTTAAACTTGCAAAACAGAACTACTTCTTGGCTCAGTGGGGTCAGGGGGATTCCAAGAGAGGGGTGTTATATAGGGGTAGTCATCCAGAACGCATGAACTGGACCTAAAGATATATCAATAATGGTTTTCATTCAGTATTATAGACTAGGCGTTGACTTAGCTGTAGTGTTGAATTGAATCCTCTTACAGAGTGAATAATTGTCTTTCATGTGGGTAAAACATGACAGCATACTTTAACCAATGGGTCAAGAGGGTCCAAGCCAACTGAAGTTTGTAGTCAGAGGAAAAGAGGGACTCGGGCATCTCTGGATGGCCGTTGTTCTTTCCAAAATAAACGAGTTATTGTGACGGGGAGTGCCAGTCGGGAAGGGCTCACTGTGTGAAAGCCTGGTGATGGTGCCTTCCAGGGGAAATCCAACCGCTCACCTAGATCTGTTCCCCTAGATCTGTGAGGATACGCCATGGACCTCCAGGCGACCTTGTGAAATCCCAGAGGAAAACAGAACATGTTTTCTGCATCGTATTAACGTATTTCTTTTCCAAGGTAAGGGTCATCACGATGAACACGTTAAAGACATTTCGGGAGGAGAGTCCTTTACATACCCAAACATTGTACCCCACATTGTAAAAATCAGTTTGGTTTGCCTCCAAATCTCCAATTCTGCTCTAGCTGCCGGTTTGTTCGTGTTGCACAAAAGGGTTTTCAGCCCCCCCTCGCCCATCCCACAAACGTGTGTTGAAATATCATTTTGCACAACTATTGTTAGCATTCCCATTTTTAGATGTACTGTGCACTAAAGTGAATGTGGACAATCAGTGTAAGCGTTGTGTCCACATATTCAATATTTGCTTGTGTTATTCGTAAAATAATATGTTTTACTAAAATGGTAATTGCACAGGGAGAGTGCCAGCAATGTATCTGCATGGTACCTTTTGCCCTCCGTTTGCACATGTAATGTATTGTCCCTTGCCTCTGTTTGCACATGTAGTGAATTGTTCCATGCATTTCTTGTTATTGTTTACTTTTAAATGATGGTTTCTATTGAATAATACATCAAATATTTTAATGACTGAATATGATCCTTCTATCCTGACTAGACAATGATTTCTTCTTTGATGTTCCATTAGATGAATGATTTATTTGTCAGATATGTCAGTGAAATAATATGTTGTCTCGTGAGACACCACCTTGCATTTGTATTGTTGTCGAGCTCAGGTGTCTGTGAAGGGGTATGCCCATCCATAGTCTAAAAGAAATACCTTTTTTTTTTTACATGACATTGCAGTGGGGCAATGTGGAGGGGGCATCTCTTTTGGAGAAGTTGACTTATGAGTTCTCCCCAAGCCATTCAGCATGTTGAAGAGATGAGGGCTGAGGTCTAAAGATCTGATATCTGCGCCAGGCTGTCATCGGCATAGGGAAGCACTTTGGCTGACACTGGACCAGTCTAGATCCCCAGGAGGCTCCAGTGATTTCTTATTGTCATTATCTTCAGAGACTTTAAAGGTGCATATACATTGCTCCAGGCTTCTGGACATCACACTGGCCCCTGATCCACCAGATGATTACATGCAAAACCCTATGTAAGGCTCATTGCGCATTAAAGAGCAGGGTCCCAGAATCCACAGCCAGGAAATGCATCCCATACAAGCCATTGAGAACACTTTGATCCAGCAACACAGCAGGAGTAATGGGGCCAAACCTCTAGGACAAATACCAGAAAGCATGGTTACCCTCCCTTCTATCAGTCACACTCTGGAATTCAATGCCCAGATCTCTGCACACAGAGGAAATACACCTGGTCTTCAGAAAATCACTAAAAACCTGACTATTGTAACAAAGTCCACTGCCCGGTTCTTTGGGTGATGGTTGTGATGGCCAAGGGTGTCGAGGGCCACCATAGAGATATCATGATGGGCCCAAGGGCAATGTAGAATGACCCCCCTGGCCAACTCTGCCAGTCCATCTGCATTACATAGTTCAACAACTCCACCAGGCATCCCTGGGAGCTCTAATTTTAGAAATGTCGCAATTGAAGACAATGCGCAGGCAATGTTGCGTCTTCAGGTTTATTGCACTTAACGCAGTCTCTTCTATAAACCCCACCATCCTCCACCACCAACTGACTCCCGACCAACACGCTCTAGAACCCTCTGTGGATCCTCGGATCATGTGGATACCAGCGGTGCCCTACATTATCAGAGCCAACTCCTAAGTAGTCACCAATGGCAGTTCCCAAGAGTGAACTGGTTGGATCTTTTGGCAGACATTGCTGAGTTGTTGAAACCCCGGTCAAAGGAAGATACCATCGCTGCACATTGCTATGGGGATCAATGATGTCCAAAGCAAAAAAATCCATCACCTCATACCAGAAAATACGTGCATCAAATGCTATGCTGTGCGGAAAACCAGGCCATAGTGCGAGAGGGTGTTCCACTACCCCCCGCCTCCCAGAAAAGAAGGATCGAATTTACTGTGCACCAGAAGAGATGCACCCATAGCTGGAGGATTGGTAGCTGGACCTAGAATATCAGGATGTACAGGAAGATAGGGGAGAGAAAGATGCTGGCAGATGGAAAGCTTGTGTAGAGCTATTAACTCACCATCAAGCAAGAAGGACTCTCTGTGATGGCCCGACTAGATTCTGGGAGCTTCGCGCTGACATTGGCGGCCCAGACGGCATAATTACAAATCAGCTGGTCTCTGTGACCTCAGTGACTTTTGCTATTGAGGAAAGATCAACTCAGACCAAGGCGGTAGTTATATCCAGCCTACCAGAAAGAAATTTGGCAGGGACGTAGAAAAATATGGACAGTTGTTTCAGTGGAGCTAGAAAAGGGTGTTATTCTGTCAATGTTAGTTGAGATGTTCAAGAAAAGGAGAGGTACCGCAGGGTACGTGTGAAGGGTGGGTTGGAGGGCAAATACAGGAGAGGTACAGGAGGACCTGCGGAATGGCCCCAGGTTTTGTGTCATCAGGTCCCCATACTACTCAAACAACCATCTTTGGGAAGGTGGCCTATAGAAATCCCAATAACAACCCAAGTGGGTTAATGGATGGGGTCCAAATGTGTGACTATGTCCAAAGCCTATTCCTTGAGATGATGGTTTGGGTGCCCAAAGGGGTCAGGTACATCACCGGTGCCATGATGCTAGATTCGGGGGCGGTGTGAGGAGGCACCCATGGCCAACCCGACCATACCATAGTCAGGAGGCAGGGACACACCACACGCCTCTCACAAAATGGTGCTTTCTCTATAAGAGTCCTATTCAAAGCAACTTTCTCTACCCAAGCCTCACAGGAAACCACATATAGACTTGGGGAGACCCAGGGGAATCTTAGTTTCTCTTGACTAATTACCCCAAAAGAAAAAAATGCGTCTGCGAATAAGGGGAGAGTGATCAAAATGCAGAGAAATTAGGAGAAATGAAACAAGCCATGTGCGTGGACGATTCCCACTTGTGTTGGGCAGAGAGGAAGCTGGAACAGGTGGTGGTACTTTGCACAGCTTCATTTCCCTGGGCCAGCAAGCTTCTGTGCATGTGTGGGATTTAGATACAAGATGCAAGCCAGTGAGATATCATCTCGGGTCACGGGGCGAGGCAGGTGCATTTATTTCTCTCTTCTAAACGGGGCCCGACCAACAGTGTCAATGCTTTCCAATGGCTCTGTAGAATCCCCTCAGATTCTCGAGTCCTAGAATAACACGGCAGCATCGGTGTGAACACCCACACACCTTACATTATTTCCGGGAACAAGATAGAACAGAGAGCCTAACTTCTATGACCCATGTACGTAATAGGTAGCAGGGAAGAATCCTTTCAGGAGCCTGGCTGCACAATATCGCTGGAAGAGCTGAAAAGCCTGATTCCTTCCAGGATCTCAATGGCATGTGGACGCAGGAAAAGCAGCATAGCGTCCATGCTCCCAGCCTATCCATGACTCATGGACATAGAAGGAAATGAGAGGAAGCACAAAATGGGGAACCAAGAATGCAGCCGAAATGATATCCGAGGGAATTCCAGAAGCCTGTGGTCCAAAGTCTTAACCACTTGGGAGTACCAAGGGCCAAGGGGAACCAAAAAGAGGAGAGTCAAAATATTCAAGTTCAGATTGCCGGGAGACAAAACATGAGAGGATGGAGAATGCAGTTGTGGAGCAGAGGGTCTATGGGGAAGGCCAGTTATTGCTTTGATGTCCAACGAAGGTAGTTCTCTGAATCACGTGAGGGAAATCACAGCAATGGAATAGTGCCAAATGTTTCCTCGCCCAATATGGCTGCCATGCATCTTTGAATGCAGAACATGCCTGAATACGTGATACGGGGAACATGTATCATTTCCACTTAAGAAAGGTTCATGGTGACTTTCACATTGTACATTGGCTTCGTTATGTTAGAGGCGGGGCTAGTGGGGGGGCTGTTCATGGGAAATGAAATGCGAGGACGGGAAGTCCTCAGTTACCTGATTAAAGGAGTTGAAGTTAATCATCCTGTGTGGGCCTCCTTATTTAATACATTGCGAAGTGTCCCATCTGCAAGTTGACACTGGCGAAGATGGACCCACAGTGTCACAGGGGCAGACGGTATGGAGATCCTGCGGGTTGCAAGTGCAGCCTAAAAGAAGCCAGTGACATGTTGCTGGGGGTGTGAGTGCCTCGCCCTGCCGGATATCCTGTGAGCTCCCCACCCGTCCACAGATACACACGGACACACTGCTTTAGGTTCGGGCTCCCCGGTCGCACTGCCGCAGCCGGGAATGCCCCGTTTTATTTATACAGCATGTAGCGGGGTGAAACGTCACTCCGCTGTGTGTGCGCCCACTTAAAGGGGCAGCACCACACTCCTCATTTTTTCATAACAGTGAAACACATGAAAAGGAAGTACTAACTACCACACATAACAGCATACTGCATCTACATGTCCCCGGAGACCCCTTTAATGACATCCACCCTGGTTCCCAGCTGAACATCGGCCCCCGTGGCATCCGGGACCTAACAACAATTTATCTAGTCCATCACATAGTCAGTAAGACGGGCAGGTTTCCCTCGCCCTGTCCTCAGGGGGTACCTCCTACCAGTCTCTCGGGTCGGAGTTCCTTCACCTGGCAGAAAGGGGCCGCCGCCATCATCCGGCACCTCCTCCATGTCAGCCATAGCCTCTGCCCTGGACTCGCCCAGTTTCTTAAAGAAGCTGGCATTGCGGTGAAAGAGGCGTTCCATCCGACGCCGTGACCATCAACCCCTTTACTGCCACCACATCCAATGGCCCCAGCTCATACATGAGGGAGAGCCTTCCTTGCGAGTGCCGGTTTCCTCAGTACCTCATCCCCCGGGGCAAGTCTCGGGGGCCTCAGATCCCTCGGGTGTTTTCCAGATCTGTCCGTACTATTTTCTCCCCTTCAACCTGCTCATTGTTAATGACGGCGGGTTCACGCTCACCCACATGGCCTCTGCAGGTGCCACCCCCGTGGAAGTGTGTGGGGTGGTCCGATATCCTCTCAAAAAGACATACAGCACCCTCTGCAGACATTCGCCTTGCCCTGAGCAATGGGGAACACTTTGTTTAACGTTCTCATCATGTGGTCCGCCTCTCCATTTGCTTTGGGCCACAAAGAGGTGACTTTGCTGTGGTGTATTCCATATCCTCTCATCAGGTCCGCAAAGATCTCGCCCTGAAAGGGTGCTTCGTTGTCCGAGCACAACACTTTGGACAGTCCGTGGGTATCAAAAACCTTCTCCAGCGCCACCACCACCATTTCAAATGCGACAGACTCCATGAATTCCACCTCCGGGTACCGGGACCATTCATCCACCACCACCAGGAAGTGTGTGCCCCTGGTTTTGGAGCCAAAGTCTGTGTGCACTACCTCCCATGGTCTTGCCCCTCTGGGCATGGTTTCTATGATCGGTTCCCTCAGTGCAGGTGACGCCGCCTGGCAGCACACACATGATGCACAAACTCTTCCACTCTCCTCTCCAGTTCCAGGAACTAGACTTTCTGGTGGAGGCGTGCCTTCATCTTTGGCTGCCCTTGGTGTGCCAGCTCGATGATCTGCTGCACTTGTGCCTGTGGCACCACTATGCGGTCCCCTCGAAGTAGCAGGCCGGCCTCTGTGAATGCCAGCTCCTCGCACAGCTGCTCCAGGGTTACCTTGGCCTTTTGCATTCTTCGGACCAGCGAGTCCATCACAGTTCTCCATGCTCCCTGCTCCATGGCCGTTCATTAGTCAGTCGCTGAGGCCCGCTCCAATTCCTCGATGAGCACGCAGGTAGGCGTTGCAGCCTAGACCACCAGCCGGATATGTACATCCTCTTCCTCCGCACACCTGGACTGCCGGTCATCTCCTCTGGGATGCCTGGAGAGGTAGTTTGCAGCATTGTTGCTGTCTGGCCGATACACCAGCGACACGCCGTACTCAAGGAGCGCCAGCATCCAGCGTTCTATCCTCGCGGGTGGCTTAGAAGAGGAACCTGCCAGGATGGGCAGCAGGGGCTTGTGGTCTGTGACCACCATCACAGGCCTCCCCAACACGTACAGTCTGAGATTCCTGCAGCCCCACAAGACCGCCAGCGCCTCTCGCTCAATCTGTGAGTACCACTGTTCAGTGTCCGATAGTGCTTTGCTGGAATACGCTATCGGCCGGACCTCCAGATTGGCATCCACCTGGTAAGCACCGCCCCCAGACCATAAGGGCTTGCGTTGACCACACTCTCCGTCTGTAGGGCCGGATCAAAGAAGGCCATGGCATCCTCGGCGGTGAGAGCTCCCTTGATGTCATCAAATGCTGCTTGTTCCAATGGCCACCACTGCCAGGTGAGGGCCCACAGTGGCTCAGACTGCGAGGCCAGGTTCCTGATGAACCGGCCACAGTAGGTGACCATGCCCAGGTAGCTCCTTACTTCAGATACGTTTTAGGGCGGTCGGGCTTCCTGGATGTCCCTCACCTTCCGCGGATCGGGCGACACCCCGCCTTCCTTAAAGATGAACCGGAAGAACTCAATGGCCGTCTTGAGGAATTCACACTTGTCATGATACAGGGTGAGACCCAGGGATCGGAGGTGCTCAAATGTCTTTGCCAACCTGGGTAGATGCTCCGTCTCAGTCTTGGCGAACATCAGAAAATCATCACTGATGTTGAGCACACCCTTGAGGTCTGTGAGGGCTCCTCTGATGATATTTTGAAAAACCTTGGCAGCCGATGACACCCCGAAGCTGAGCCTCTTGTACCTGTACAGCCCCTGGTGGGTGGTAAAGGTGTTGATGTATCTGGAGTCTGGGTGCAGCACCACCTGATGGTACCTGGCTCGCAGGTTGAGTTTAGAGAAGAAGCGTGGACCCTATAGCTCGGTGATAATGTCATCGATGGTGGGCGTCAGGTGTCTTTCCCGCTTGTTCGCTTTATTGGGCAGATGCATGTCCACACATATCCTGACCGAGTCAGGCTGCTTTGGCTTTCGTGCGATCACGATTTGGGAGACCCAGGGAGTGAGGCCCTCCACCTTCTCAATTATGTCAAGTCCGACCAGATTGTCTAACTCCTGATCCACCAAGACCCTCAGGTGGAATGGCACCTGTCGATGTTTCAATGCCACAGGTTGGATGGAGTCATCAATATGCAGCCTGACTGGGTCACCAGTCATCCGACCAATGCCTTCGAACAGAGCTGAACGTTTGTCCAGAAGCATCTGGATATCCTCCACATACACCGAGTATGCGAAGGTCACAATGCCGAGGGCCTCCGCCGCCGCGCAGCTGAGCAGAGTGTTGCTGCTCACAGGAGTGACATAAAACCTTGCACAAATCTTCGCTCCTCCATACTTCACGTCTGTGACGAAAACACCATGAAGCGGGATTGGTTGTGCCCCAACAAAGGTAAAGATGCGAGCCTTAGGCATGGAGAGGCAGGGCGGAGACTCCATGGCATCATAATGTTCTCTGGCCATGACGTTGACAGAAGCGCCAGTGTCCACAAGCACCGGAACGGACGCTTCTTTGACATAAACATCGTATCGGGGTTGCCGCCAGGACTTTGAGCGCAATACACCCACACTTGACAGAAAGAACACATTTTCTTCTTCATCCTCCTCTTCCTCGCCGTCTGGACCAGTGCCTTTGTCCCCTTGGTTGACCTGGGCCACATTCGGTGGGCGCTCCTGGCGGAAGAACCCCTCACGGACGGGACCTCTTGGGACAACCAGCAGACTTGGAGCCTTGCACATGCAGGCGTACTGGTCAGCGGCCCCCCAGCAGCCACACGACTTCCCCACAGCTGGACACTCAGCAGGGTGCGGGAGGTCATACCCGCACTTCATGCACAAGTTGACCGGCCCCGAACCTCTGTCACGCTGTCCGCCTGCCGGGTATCTGGAACCTCTGCCTCAGCCCAGAGCACAAACATCCTCCACCTTGTTCGGACACACTCCTGCCTCCATGCGAGACGCCCTTAGCTCAGACACCTCATGACAGCTCCTCAGTTCTAAAATGCAAAGGAGTGTAATGCCCGGTTCTCTCAAGATCTGTCGGCGCAGCTTTCCAGAGGCACACCCTTGAATCAGTTGGTTAATAATCATGGTATCAGGATTATCCCAGGCACAGGGCACTGCGAGCATGTGCAGCCTCCCATAGAATGTGTCCAACATCTCATCGTCCTTCTGGCAGAACGCACCATGAGAAAACGTTCATAATCTGCATTTGCCAGAGGCAGAAAATAGTTGTGAAGGGCATCCTTTGCTGCAGCATACGAGCCGTCCTGAGGTTGGAGGGACAGAAACACTTCATGCACTGCAGGCCCAGAACAGTACAATAGGGTTGCCACAATGCTGTCATCGCTGGAGCGATGGTTGCCTGGAGGGTGTCCTGAGCTCCAGGGGTCATACTATCCATACCTGTCAACGCCAAGCAGGAGCTGGCATCTTCACCATGCAAAGGGCAGCCCACAGTCAGGATAAAGACAGGGGCATGCACTGCCAGCAATAAAAACTCATCATTCAATGCATCTACATGCAAAACAAGGGACTGGCCCCCACGTGGACGACAACAGAAGTGCATGTCCCATAAGAGGTACGACCTGCACAACACAATGCCTCCGGTAGCTGATTCCTCCAATACATAATTAAACTGGTGGGAGAGGAGCTGATCAATACCTTCTTTCACCAGTACAGGGTCAGCAGCAGGGACCCGCCCACAGAGGACAGAACTTATTATTTAGGGGATAAAGAACCACAGACACCACACCAAGTCAGAGGAGGATGTGCCAGCGACAGTGCCTGCACGTCCATCGGATGTATTTCAAATGGCGCACCGAGAGGTCATACCCTGCCAACTGCCCTCGCATTTGACCTTAATGACACCAGCAATTTGGGCCTGCAATGGATTCGCTGGGCCAAAGACTTTAAGGTATATATTGGCACCATGGGTCTTATGGACAATGAGAGATAAAAAAACATGCTAACGTTGGCAGTGGGAGCACTATATGTGCTGGTGGATGAAGAAAAGGCCACATTCTGGGGGATACAAGAAGCACTAGCAACGTATTTTGGCACGCATACCAATGTGGACTATGAGAGGCACATATTCCACACCACCATGCAGGAGAGAGGTGAAACACTGTACAATTTTGTTTTGTGCCTCTGCATTCGCATAAAACACTGTGCATTCCATCATTAATCAAATGACGAGGAACTACACTCCCAGGCCATAGTGGGATGCAAATCTCCCGAATTCAGGAAGAAACGCCTGCAGAAGCAAATGTCACTACACGAGATCCTAGCCATGGCACGGACAGACTCAGCCATCTCTCAACAGCTAGTCAACATGGGCAGGGTAAAATTGTGCCCAGCGCCCAAAGTCCAAGAATCCGTCAAGTAATTGATGCCGACATCACAGAACAAAGCCAAGAGCACCAACAAAACATGTTTCCCGTGTGGGTACGAATTCCCCCATGAAGGCACATGCCCGGCGCTAGGGCAAAAATGCACCGCTTGTTGGGGGACAACCATTTTCGGTCTGTGTGTCACAAATCCCATATTATGGCAGTGAAATGGATGGTCTTCGGCCAGGCCCCTGACTGGGGATCTCCAAACAGCCATTTAAGATGTGTAGCACTACACTCGAGATAGATGGGGATGCAGTTTCGTACTCATGCATCAAATAACTATGACATCTCAATAGTTTGGCAAAGGGAGTCCGTTTAATGACAAGTACATAAAACGGGGAGTACAATGAACATCAGCAACCGCTCTATCTTCTCTCTCTCTTCCAACTCCAACTTAATTTCAGAAAAACACAGTATTTATGGCAAAAACTCATCATCACTGACACGCAATCTTGAAAACTTAACATGCAATGTGATTGGTTATAGGAAGGTAACTTTATCATAGGTACTATATCTGTATGTGGTAATGGGGAGAGGGGATTGGAAAATCAATGTCAGGTGGGGCAACTAAGCCCTTCCTTCAAAATGGCCACTTTGAACGTCACTAAAAGTATGACGTCCCATTGGCTCTACTCACTATAGGACCCTATATTACATGGTCCACTATGATTGGGTTGGCATCAACCTCATTCATATGTTTCCACTTACATCTAGCAGCATACAGAAAGACCAGCCAGGTCCAGGGAGGTCATCTGCACCCCAGCTTCCCTCCAATTATGTTACAATCAATCATCACCTCAGTGGTCCTGTGTCGATTACTGCTTTGTAGTTTTGCCTCGAGTCTGCTTCTTGGTCTGAGATTTTTTAAGGAGTATGGGTATGGCAGCGATCCATGCGTAGGTGTGAAAGTCTCATCCTTTCCTGCATGGATTGTCACGTGGCTAGGACACTGTGAAATCAACCTCTTCTTCATGTATTTTTGTGTATTTGATTTACTTCTGCCAGTCTTCTACCATCTGTGGCTTATTTAGACCTTTCTGAACAGGATACTCTGTTCTTGTCTCCTTAATTGTATCCACTGTCGACCTTTTCCAACCAGATACAACCGTGGCATCTTGCATAGTTATCTTCAGCTGAGTTTCGCTCCGTTTAAATTCTCGATTTGTTTGCTGCAACACTCTCCTCTCGAGACCTTTAGTAGCCTTTGTTCAATTCTGCTCATGTGCGTAGTGGAGTTACACTAATATATAATGTGATTTTGAGTTATATATATGTATATATTGGTGCTTGCCGCAATCTATTTTACTACTAAGCATAAGCAAGCTTGACGATTTCTTTGCTTCCTGCGGTTTCTTGCATCTCTACACATTTAAACTAAATGAATATCTTCATTGCGTATATGACATAACTTTCTTCATCTTGAGTTCAAGATGTCATTTATCCATACTATCTCCTTTTGGCTTCATTTTTCGTCAGTGTTCTCTGGTCATATATCATCTATGTGTGTTTCCGTCCGATTAATTATGACATCACCATTCGTCTTCCTTTATTATCTTCTTGGCTTCTTCAGGTATTCCATTCTGACAACCTTCATTTTGTCTTGACTGTAGACATGGTTTTCTCAATGGGTACCTTAGTGTCCAGGTTTTCTTAAGTGTCGGTACTTCAATAGGTGCTGTTACTCTGATAGGCACTGGGCAGAGCCCAAGCGCTGGTCTCTGCTGGTTTATCTGTTCATCATACGTCACATACTTTGGTGTGAAAGTACCGGGTACTACGAAGGAGGTGGCTTGAGTGTGGAGAACACTTGGCACTTCCTCTTCACTCCCCCCTCTGGGCGAGTCATCGACCACTCTCACTTCCTTCTTTGTGTCCACTTTAATTTCATCCTCTGGATCTAGACGTCTGGGTCTGAAGAGATGCTTCTTTGGGGTCCATATCTTTATGACTCCCTTCAAGCATCATGCTGCTCTCACGTGCTCATCTTTGTTCCATGTCATTAGTTGACATTCTCCACTTGTATTGCAATAGATCCAACTTCCCACATATTTTCTATGTTTTCTAGGATACAGGAACTTTGTTCCTTCTGGTGCATAAATGCTGGCCTTCACAAAGTCTCTTATTTCTTCATGAGTCAGGTCCTTGGGCTTCCATCCTGACTCAACATCAATCATGATTTTCATCCCTATGGCCTTTTTGTGCAGTTTTCTGGCACTGAGAGATTATTAGCTTGATTACACATAACCCAAGCAATATCATCACCAACAGGGCTCCAAGGAACTTGAATGTATCTGCCATCTATTGTGGAACCCATGAAAACAGTGTTCCAAACCAACTGTCCTCGTCAACTTCATCTATCATCTGATTCTGTAGTTTTGTCAGCATGCCTATGGCCCCTGTCAAGGTTCCATTTTCGTCGTCGTGTGACAGTATAAATGTGCAACATGATTCTCCGATTTTTGCACAAACACCTCCATCCATGGCTGTGATCATGTCTAGGACATATCTGTTCCAGAGCGTCATTAGTCGAATTGCTCTTAACTCTTCTGTGATTGCATTAAATCCCTTTATGGTTGTGTTGATGGTCTGCAGTAACTCCCATCTGGTTATCTGCAACCATGTAGTATTTGCTCCAACCTGAATTCTTGGCATCAGGATTGTTGTCAACACTGATGAGGTCAGGCTGAACAACCTGTGTTCGTATGGGATAGCATCAAAGGCTTCTATCAATTTGGCAGAGACGTAGTTTTCTCTCTTCATTCGGCTTATCAGTTCCACAGATCTCTTCATCCTCAGGTGAGCATCTGCTTTTTGAAAACTGTCAATATTTAGATTACTTCTTGGAATCACCAATGCTGGAACACGGACATTCATCAATGTACATATGCCTCCCCAATTCTTTGGCAATCTGATATATGCTTTGGATCCACACGCCCAATAATGATCCATGATCACTGCAGTTCCATGCATCATTCCTGTAGCATCGAAGATTTGTCCACAGTTCTGATTCTCTCCCATTTTTCTTGTACCATTGTTTCTGAAGCATAGTTTGGCACTATCCAAGGGCACTCTCTGCAAGGGTCCTCCTCTGTCTTCGACCCATGTCAGCAGTCTTGCAAGCCTCGATCATAATGGTTTGCATATCATTTGTGCTTTTTCAATTGTTTCTTTATAGTATCCAATGATCATCCATGCTCTGCAGATCACCACTCCTTTATCCCATCATTCTGGAGAAAGCACTGTTCCCCAAATTTGCATTTGACCTCTGTCCTTCCATCTTCAAGTGTCTTCTGTAGATTTTCCTTTGATGTTAAGCTTTTTGTTTGTTTCTCTTCTGATCTCTGCTCCTTTCACTCCAGGTTTCTCATATCTGATCACGATGTTCTTCGTTTTGCCATTATTTCTTGTCTTTATGTCTTGGGCATAATCATCTTCATCTGAATCAGTTGCTTCAGTCGCCCATTTAAGCGAAGCATCACTTCCCATAAACTGGCCTCTGGTCGTGCACGTTGCTATATGTGATAGGCAGTGTGCTGTTTTGACATCTATCTCAACAGCTATGAAGAATTTTAACTTCCCCATGCTGCACGGTAGGAGTGCACAAACAAACCATTCTTCATCTGAAGTTCGCCTTCCAACCTCCTTCATGTGTTGGTACCATATGTTTTTTCCCAAGTGTGCTGTGCTGTCCAGGTAATCATTCAATTCATTATTGTCTTCTTGTGTGCTTCTTCTGGCTCTTATTCTTTCGATATGAGCTTCTACAAGCATGTCACGCAGTACATCTGTATAGCTCCTTCTTGCTAGAGCATTCTCCAGCATCTCCATCAATGATCCGGGCTTTTCCACTTGTATTATTCGAGTAGGAGAAAGTGTAATATGCTTCATCCTTTCAACATACCAACTGGGTATGAAAATGTCTCTCAATCTCAAGATATCTGTTTGTGTCTTTCTTCCAGGCACTGTCCTGATATCATGTCTCGTTGGATCAGGTGTGCTTGCCGGTGTTGTCTCCATTTGCTCATTCTCTAAAGCCCTTTGTCCCTTCAGCTTTCTCCAATTTTCTCTCAATTTCTTTTGGTGTAAAACTTCTCATCGTTGGTTGTCCAAACTTTCCCCATTCTCTAGAATGTGATTCGGATGCCATTGACACTAGACCAGGTGTGTATGTTCCCTTTATCTGTGCAGGTGTACCTTTCATCAGTCCCTCATCTGATTTACTTTGCCAACCCTGCCTCCGGCGTTGCAATTCATTTGTTAACACAAGTGCTGGGTGCGTGTCATTGTTTATCACATCCATCTCAAGCTCAGTCACGCTATCATTCTTTCTAGGAATGACTATGTAAGGTCTGGGCACCTTTGTAGGTTTCATTCGTACATCATTAAGTGGGTGCACAGGAATATGAACACTTTGTGTACCTATAAAAAATGCAGTTCTAATCGTTAATGACAACAGTATGATAATGAACACGATACATATGTAAATTATACACTTGTAGGTAATCTTGCAGCATTTGTTTCCTGGGCCAATATGAATGTATCTCCTCATGTCATGGGGGAGGATTATACTACTGTTCTTGCTTCCCATCTCGATCATCTAAGGAAGCAAAACTAATTCTTTGAATGCATGCTAAACAGTGTCACTATATCTGGATTCTGCTGTCTCTGTGTCATGATGCCTACCTCCAAGGAGCCAGACCAGGCCCAGCTACCCCAGAGGCAGACATCATGTCCCCGAGGGAAGTCTCAGCAGCCCCAAGTAGGGGCCCTTTGGACTCAGTCCTGGCGCCTTTGGCACCAGGCTCATATTGGACAACAGTCCTGGCGCCATAGGCGCCAGGCTCATAAAAGATAACTTTGTGTTTAAAGGTGCTTGGTGTAAACTTACCTGATGCAGACCATGCTGCAACATCCAGGCCATCTAGAGGCCTGAATGGGACTACTTTATCTTTGGGGACTACTTAACCACACGGGTGTGGCCGAAGGAAGAATACATACCTAAGAGGAAGGATACATACCTGGAACTACTTTGAAGGCTATTTAAGCCACGCCCAAGCAGCAACTCAGGCTTCGCGTTGTTCTGCATCTAGCAGCTGGACGCTCACCGTGTCTGCTCCTGTATCCTGACTTCTGCCACGCCCGCATCCTGGAACATCTGCAAAGGGAGAAGAGAAGAGAATAGGAGAAAGAAGAGTCCTTACCTGCTAAATCCGCATCCCGAAGACATTTCACCGACGATCCTGAAAAGGAAGACATTGATTTTAAAAGCACATTGCATCGATCGCTGCAGCGCCGCATTCCACTCACCTTTACTAGGCGCCTCCATGTTCATCAGTGACTATCTGGATCCGCAGCCACATTTCTGCGCCTAGGGAGAAAAAGACAAGAACAAAGGTGAGCTAGGGAAGAGAATAAGAAAACCTTAATTTGCCATCATAAGACTTACCTCTTGGGTCATTCCCGCTTCATTTCGGGTCGGTGCCGCATCCTGGCATTTCCGGGCCCTAAGGGGAAAAAAGAGACATCAGCGTTAGTGAGCGAATGCTAAGACATTACCTGAACGCTCATTAAAGACTTACCTGATATCTACTGGAACTGCACCTCTCACTTCGGGTCGGTGCCATATCTCCGGCATTTCCGAACCCCGGCCCCTATGGGGAAAAAAGACACAAGCATTAGTGCATTAATGCAAGGACACTAAAGGAACCTCTCATCAAACAACTCACCTGAGTTTCCTTCGTCGGTTCCATTGCTCATCTCGGAATCTTTGCTCTGCACCTGAAATAGAGACAACGGACAATTATTATTTCGGGCTCATACTTATAAACAGAATTCTCACAGTATTTTACCGGGAAGGTCAAGCAAACTTGAACTCTCTACAATCCAAGATCCAGTGAAGTAACTGGATTACAACGCGCCCCTGCATCAGAAGCATGGTGGAGAGCTCGTCCTTTCAGACCCTAAGGTGAGACTTCACGGGGAATCGCAGAAGGGTTTCGTGGAGGGTGAGAAGGGAGTGGGAGGCTTACACATTATCCCGCAGATTGTTAATGCTCCCTTTTCACACACAGAAGGATAATTCTGCGAGCCAGACAAGCCAGATTAGAGGGTCCGGTCCTGTCCATCTTCCGAGTCCTGCGCTTCACCATAGAAGAGGCAACAGCACACCAAACCAGGCCTGCGGCTCCGTGGGAGTCAGGTGAGCGTAACACTCTGCTTGTAGATTCAGAAGTGCAGGACCGATTATCCTCTTGGTCTGACTGATATACTGTCTCTTGTCTCTGGAAACAGTTCTCTTTCCACTAACAAATGTTTCTAATGAGGCAATATGTTCAGTAAGTCTTAATTTGCATGTTTCATGTAGACCAATTACCAGTCCATACCTCTAATCTGCACATTCCAGACGACATGTTGTTTTCTTATCAGCATAAACAAAAGTGAAGTCCTTGGCAACAACTTCACGATCTGTCCCTCGAAGGAAAGTTTCTACACTCTTCTGTGATTTCGATGATGACTGGAAAGTTCGACCTGAATCACAATGCTATGCAGGAGCATACTCAGATGTGTAGTGTTTCCTAGATCTCTTATGAAAGTGAGGACGTCGACATTGTCATGTCTCCCCACAAGTTCTGGAAAGTCTTCAATTAAGCGAAAAAATACAGTGTTGGCTAGTCTGTTATTCTCTTGTGATAGGGACATTTGTCTTGTTCTCGCTGTATTCCAGAAGTAAAAGAAACTGTTCTGCAATCACTGTGAGCAGCCTCTTTATTGTCTTTTCATTTTCAGGATCTTGAAGAAACTCTGTTATGTTCATGAGCCTTCGCATCAGCGACGGGTAGGACCTCAATCCTAACTGAAAATAGGTCAGAATGTCTTTGGTGAGGTCACTATTGCGTGACACCATAAGTGAGTCCAAACAAGGTTTCTGTGGTGAAGGACTCAGGATACTGTATTCTCTTCCAGTTTATATATCCTCGATCAAAATTTGGCATAGCTTTTCTTATCAAGGCTTCAAAGTGCCTCAGTCCAAAGTTCAAAGTCAACAAGCTATTTTGTGGCTTATAAATGCAATTCTCTTCCTTCACCCTGCCACTGGGATGCACACAGCGTTCTTGTTTTGTGTCCTTCTCCCCTTATTATGCTTAAAGGAAATGTCCAGAGCTAAGCCACAACGTGGCACACAAGTTTCTTGTCCTTTGCTTAACTGGTCATGCATCCTTGTTCCTCGTCATGGATCTTGTCAGCACGTGCTTTGGTTCTTCCCCATTGTCTGTAGACTCTTCGCGTTGGGGTACTGACAGAGGGATTTCTCCGATGTATGGCTTGACGTCGCCCAGGAAGATCCAAGCTCTTCTTCCCTGTAACTTGACTGCAGAAGGTGTAACGTCCTCTATGATGAATGGGCTGTGGAACCTTGGCTCGTTCCACTTTTTTCTTGTGTGATTTCTTACTAAGATTGTGTCCCCAGGGAATAATTGAGGTACAAGTAATTCTGAAACTTTATCTCCTTCTGTACTCTGTACTGCCCTACACCCTTCTTGTCGTCGCTGCAGCTGTCCTGAAATTACAGAAAAACAAGATGCCATGCAATTCAAGTAGTTTTGCATTTACAATCCTAACACTTCTCCTGTTGGCTGAGCATCACATCTAGATCTAGTTTGAGTTGTTAATGGCATTTGCATCCTTCTGCCCGTCACGATTTTGTGCGGTGTGAGATGATAATCAGAACCAGGTTGATACGCCGATGAAAACTTGTACTTTATACCAAGCAGCAAGCTGATCTGTACTGCATTAACACAATGAGGACCATTATCTGACCACATAACTTCACATACTGCCCTTCTGGGAAACACCTGCCTCACCAGGAATTTAGCCGCACAGGTAGAGTCCGGGTGTGTACATGGACCTGCTTCTATCCATCTAGAGAATGGACACACCACAACAATTAAATACCTATACATGTTACATACTTGAATCACATCGACATAATCGATATGCAAGTGCTAATAAAAACCATTAGGCCTTGGGATGACTCCTCTAATCACGCATAGTGTATGCCCAGCCGTGAACTGTTGACAGATTATGCAGTTTACCATAAAAAATGCAACGTGTTCTGCCAAGTTCGGTATAAACCACTCTTCTGCAATTGTCGCTGCTAGATTCTCTTTTGTTATGTGCGCTGGATAGTGTAGTTGTTCCAGTGCTATCTTCAATAAGGCTACAGGCATCACTGGTTTAACAGTGCTGTCTTGTCGCCACAAGCTCTCAGATGGGTTTAAAGAACACCCTCTTCGCTTCCATAGGTTCTTCTTTCCTGTTGTGCTTCTCCTTGGAGCTCCATTAACTGAGTTTTTGACATATTGCTATAGCCTTCCGGCTCACTTCGTGCAACAATCATTTTCTCATGCACATCAGACATTTCCACATTCATTATTATTTAATCTTCGGTCGCCACGCGCTTGGCTTCAGTCTCTGCTGCTTGATTTCCACGTGCGATAAAATCTGTCCCTTTCATGTGGGTGGCGCATTTTACGACCGCTATGCCCACTGGGAGATGTAGTGCCTTAATGAGCCTGTCCAATAAGGTGGCGTGCTGTACTGGCATGCCGTCCGCTCGGAGGTAGCCCCTCCTTTTCCAGCGCGCTAAGCCCCTCATGCACCGTCGACATCACATAGGCGGAGTCACTGTACACTGTTACTTCCTGGTCTGTGTGATTCTCGAGTGCGAGTATTAACGCCAATAATTCTGCAGCTTGTGCTGAATAATGTGAGGGTAACTGTGCACTAATAAGTTCTCGAAATTCCCCATTTGCTGTTTGCTTCACCACAGCAGCACCTGTATATCTTTGGCCGTCATTTTGATCGATCCTCGAAGAACCTCAATGAAGACGATTTCTCCTTCAGCCAATACATTTCCTTTCACTCTGGGAATCTCATCATAAAATTCTTCATAGTTCACGCAATCATGTATTGGCTCTCCTTCAGTGACTCTCTCTGCTATAAACATAGCTGGGTTCACTATTTTGCATCAAACTATTTTGATTGCTAGATTTGATATGATCACTTCATAAGCAGAAGCTCTCTGAGATGTCAATGTGCCTTTTGCTTTCTCTAAAATGGCAAATAATGCTCGACGAATAACCTAATTGGGCACCCCATTACAATGGTTGTAGCTTTCTCTATGGTGAATTGACCCCTCATTACTGGGTCCAAATTCCCACTGTAATATGCCAGGGGCTTGTACCCCAATGTGGTTTTCTGCATAAGGACTGCTGTCATAACACTGCCATTCATGAGTGAAAACAGGTAGAATTCCTCTACATAATTGGGAATCCCTAAGACTGGTGCTGTGCAAATGGCCTTTTTTAGTTCATCAAACCCTTCCTCCATGGTCTTAGTCCACATAATTTTGTCTTTTGTTGCCTGTTTTTTCTTTAAGGCTTGTAATAAGGGCATAGAATTTGAACTGTAATGAAAGATCCATGCCCTGACGTAATTGCATAACCCTAGAAAACTCTGCATTTGTTTTATTGTGTCTGGGTTGGCTGTTTTTGAAATGGCTTCAGCTCTTTCAGGGGTAACCCTTTTACCTTCATGTGAGATCAGCTGGCCTATGTACAGCACTTCTTGTTGAAAATATTGTAACTTCTCTTTGTCAACTTTATATCCTTTCTCAGCAAGAAAAGTCAATAGCTGAATGGAATCGCGTCTGCACTTCTCCTCTGTTGTGCTGCAAATTAGAATGTCATCCACATATTGCAAGACAACACATTCTAATGCAATATTGCTTAAGTCCATCTGCAGGACCCTGTTTAAAATTGAAGGGGACTCACAATACCCTTGAGACAGCCTTATGCTTTTCAGATGAACTTGTCTGAACGTAAATGACGTCAAAGCTTGTGAGTCTTTGTGGAATGGGATTGAGAGAAATGCATTTTTCAAGGCAATTACCATGAAATATCGTGCTTCAACGGGTATATTACATAGGATCGTGGATGAGTTCGGGACTAGAGGGGACTCGGCCTCGACTATCTGTTTTATCTGGCAAAGATCTTGTATTAAATGCCAAGACCCTCCCTTTGATTTTTTTATCGGATAAACCAAAGTATTGCATGACGACTCTGATGTCACTAGGATGCCCTGCTCCATCATGGCGGAAATTGTCTTAAAAATCCCTTCATCTACCTCCCTAGACATGGGATACTGTTGTGCCTTTGGTAAAATTGCTCCTGGTTTCAATTTAATCTTCACTTCTCCAACTCCTTTCAGTAAGTCTACGTCATAAGGGCCTGTAGTCCATACTGAGACAGGTACCTTTGACATGTCGTCATCAAAATATTCCGAACGTTTTTGTGCCAGCATCATTCTCTGGGGCACCTCTTTTTTAATCATTTTCACCCAATAAATGAGATTTACCTCAAATGTCATCTCATCTTCACCTATTTGTTCTTCAAATAGATCGTCATCATTGACGTCAGTCAATCTGTAACCTTGCCCAATGGCGATAACTGCGCACCATTCTCTGCCTTCATCATCACAACCATCAAGCAAAGCCATTTCTCCTCACACTATGGCTGTATGTATTGTTAAGGGAAACACTTGTCCCTTTTCCTCATGCATAGGTATTCTTGGTCTGAACAGAAACTCATCTGGTGTTCTCATTGTTCTATCTGCAAGGCCTGGCAGCAATAACATTAATATGTGCAGCCCATACGCGAATATCTCTGGCTCCAATGGAATAGCTCTCATAGCCATTCATCCTGCTTATGCTCTAATTATTTCCTACAGGTTCAAATAATGCATTCCTGGAGTTGAACATACTATGCCCTTCTCCGTAACCTAGATCGTCATGTTTAACTTTGTCATCAAATCTCGTCCCAATATATTTACAGGAGTCTGCCTCGAATATAGCTGTGGCACTTTCATGTCACATTCTCCTATGGAAACTGGAAGTTCTTTTATAAAAGGAACATCACTTGTTGCTCCTGTGAAGCCCTGAGTAATTATGGCGTCGCCGGACAAGGAAAACTTGCCTTCACGTATACACGAGCGTGTTGCACCTTTGTCAGCTAAGAAAGAATATTCCTTATCCCCTATAAAGACATCTACCCTTGGTTCCTCGTGAGGGTTCGGTGTCACTGATAGGATAGAACACATCAGGTCTCCCAGTGAGCTGTCCTAGTCCATATATAATCTTGTCCCACACTGAGTGAATGGATTTCCTCCATCACCAGTGGCATCTCCTATTCCAGAATTCAGTACCTGTCCTGTACCTGTTTTTTGTAACAGTTGCATCAGAGATTGCTGTGACTGTCCCTGTGGAAAATGTGTCAGCTTCTGCTGTGGTTGCAAGCTTTGCTGTACTCCTGCCGCTTGCTGCTGTACCGTGTGAGTCTACACAAATCCATTCCACCCTGCTGCGAGAACGCAGATGGATTCACCATCCCTCCCCTTGTGAACTGGTCATTTTGCACCATTCCTTGACTTCTGCACATGCGTGCTAGATGCCCTGCCATCCCAAACGTCCAACATGTTGGCGGTGGTCTGATTACTTGCCCATTTTGCATATTCTGGTTTCCGCTTTGCATATTTTGAAAACCTCCCTGATTACTCTGAAAACATCCCTGATTACTCTGCCATCCTCTTCCTCGGAAGCCTCTTCCTCTTGGGTAAAACCTGTTATTGCTTTGATCGAACTGTCTTTGGTTATTGGCCTTCTGCATACTTGATCCATCTGTATTAGTTATCATTGCCCCCTCAATGGCATATTTTGATATTTTTTTGTGCACTAATCTAGCCTCTTCGCCCTTTCGTGCAGCATCCTTTTAGCGATTTTTTTTCTTACAGCAGCCTGCAATAGTGCGCGATGGTCAGCTGTATTTCAGATCATGGCTTATCCTCAATCCCTACTAATTTCTTGAGCTGCTTCTGTACCTGCTGTGGCAGCCCTTGGCATAATATATGGTAAAACATGGGTGTAGATTTCCCCCAAGATTCCTGCGTTTCCAGTACCCACGCATCTATAAAGCAATGGATCATCTCCCTCCTTCATCTTGCGTGTCATTATAGCTCCCATATCAGAGGTGTCTGGGTATAGCACTCGAAGCGCTTGCCATACCGCGGTTCTGCAATTGTTAAACGGCGCTCTGTCACACGCAGTATTAACTGGAGTCACGCCATGGTAACCTGCACGTGTCCAAACATTATCAGCTCTATCACCAAGTATGGTGATTAAAAGACCCTTTAAATCCCCTATAGCTAAAGTGTTCCCTCCTGTCATTTTTTCTAACTCATGTATCCATTTTACGGCTCCAGATGTCAACATTGGGAGCTTATTTTTCAGGTTTTCTCTATCCATCTGCGGCCAAGATATATATTGTGGTCTTGTTCCTCCTTTTTTTAATAAGGGGAACTGTGACACATTAAACTCCTTTTCCTCTCTCAAAGCATTTTTCTGTCTACCTCAGGGGTAATATTCCCGCATCGCTCTCTACCTGGCAATGTCCTTAACCTGCTCGCATAGAGCGTTGGAGACACCCCCCTCTGACCGTGTGACACTCCTTCATGCCAATCTGATTGTATGGCTAACTCTGATGCCTTAGGTGCAGACCCAGTAGAATCCAACCATCTTATTCCCTTTCCCCTTGAGAAGCGTCTTTCGCGACTTCTCTCATCTTCTCTTTCTTCACATTCTTCTCTTTCTGCGTCGATATTGTCTGTGCCCTTTTGTCATCCTCCTCATTTGTATTTAGCTTATCCAAAGACAGCTCTCTATGTCTGCTACTTCGGGAGGCATCCTCAGTGTCATACAACTGAGTGCTCTCAAGACGCTCATCCTCTCCTTTCCCGTGGGGTATTTTTTCTAGCCCCATCTCATCATATATTCTTTTGATTGTCTCTCCAATGCTTCTGGTGTCGAATTCATCTTCTAGACTGACTCTAGACGTGCTTGGTACTGCCTCGTACTCAGGAATGAATTCTTCTATATCTTCCCAGTTTACTACTGGATCAGGTTTTTTAACCTCTCTTTCCAGATATTTGAGATCCCGTGCCCTCTGTCTTTGCTTGCGTTCTACATCGTCATCAAATTCTCTACGCTTCCTCGCTTCCTCTCTGACCCTATCTTCCTCTTGCTTCCTCGCATCTCTTCGTTCATTTGCCCTTTGCATTTCCTCATCTCTTTGTCTTTTTATTCTCTTTTCCCATATTTTCTTCTCCTTTTTCTATTCTCCTTTGTTCTATTCTTTCCTGATCATCAGCTGTTCTCTGCTTATGATCACGTTTTCTTTGTTCTTCCGCCTTTTCCTGTTTTCTGACCTGCTTGTCATGATATATCTGCTCTCGTTTCTGCCTAATTTTTTTCCTAACCCCTTCGTCTCTTAATCGTTTTTCCTTTTCCTTCTCTTTCCCTTCTAATTCATCTTGTTCTCCCCTTTGTCTCATATCCTCAATGCCTTTACCATTGAGTTTCAATAAAATCTGACCTCCCATACATTTGTTCTGTGTGAATGCTATCTCATCAGTTCTATCCTCATCTCCTTTCCATCTTTTTACCTCTCTTCCCGTACCTAGAGATGTACTTGCTAGTTCTTGATCTCCTTTTTACTTTTCGCGTCTCTCGTTGTCCCTCTGGACTTTGGAGGTAATATCCCTTTCCCTCTCCTTTTCTAGGCTTTCGTCACTACTTTGCATGGGCGACTCATACGACGGGTTGCTATATCCCGTGGCTGCTTTAAGTTCGCTCAACGGGTACAATCCTTCGTCTTTACTAGCTTTGCTTCTTGTTTCAGGCGGGTCGGGTGGAGCAGAAGGCTCTTCACCCCCTTATGTGCATATATTCCATATCTAATCTAACAGTGGCTCCTCCTCCTTTTCTTCTCGGTACATCTTCCAAAGTTCTAAACTAGCCAGGCGTTTGTCTAACTTTTTTCCCGTATATGTGGCATGTAAGTATGTTGTCATGTGCTGCAGCACCGTTTTAGATAGCGATCCTCCTTGGGGCCATGGCATAAATATTTTGTTTGCCGTCCCTTTACCCCATTCTGTACTGTACTGTTCAAGCTTAGGTGCATGCTTCGGCAACTATTTGCACAAGTGTATCAATGGGGTAATGTCTTCCATGCTTAACCTGTTTATCCTCTCCTCATATAACACTTTATTATACTTAACGTTTCACCGACAAAATCAACAGTATGAACAAACAATAATTTTACTTTTACTTTTGTTAACAACAACCATCAATCCATGCCATGCAACATTTTGTCTCTACAATCGTGCAATTTTCATGCTATTTCAAAAAAGTTTTTTACCTTATGACGTCATAGATTAACTAAAACACATAAAACAGACAGACAGACTCTGGCCGGCCACACAAATGTCATGTCATCTGCTTCCTCAGATACATCCTGCCCCTATTTGTATTCCGACGTGGAATTTAAGGCCATTTCTTTCAGATCGTCTTTAATCGTTCTGGTCTCTTATGTCATCCTATCAATCAGGACTTTAAATGAAGGCTTCTTCTAGTGCTCTTTAAAACCTAGGCACTGGGCGTATACACTTATCGCGGCCACACTCACGATATCTCTTTATATTGCTCGGCCACACTTGAGTCAAAGTTTTCCCCTTATATATACATTTACGTTATACTCTTACTCTAACGTTATTTTTGTCCCACCTCCCTCCGTTACTTTCCCTTTACTTGTTTTCAAGGCATGCAAGCTTTGGCCAAAACAGTCAATCTTTTTCACTCACCGTTCGCATGTTTTTCCTCTCTGAACGCTCTGGATCACCGCCTTCGTTACCGCCTTTCTGTGCCGCTTGTTCGATCAGCTGCTCGTAGAAGTGGGAAGGGGTTTTGGGGGGAAAGCAAAGGTCCCTTCACACCTAACCTGCAGGGTTTTTAATTAAGCTAACCACTATCTACGTGGAGCTTCTCGCTCTATCAGCCGGATGGCAAAGGACTCGTGATATTGCTGAGGACCCGAAGTTACTTATGTCGACGGCCAATGGGTCTCTTATCTAATTGAACCATCAATCTCTGCTACCAAGTGAACTGGAGGGTCTCCAGCCAGCCCTCTGACTGGGAATCTCCAAACAGCCCTTTAAGATGAGTAGCAGTACCCTTCAGATTGGGATGCTGATTCGTACTCATACATCAAATAACTATGACAACTCAATAGTTTGACAAAGGGAGTCAGTTTAATGACAAGTACATAAAACGGGTAGTACAATGAACATCAGCAACTGCTCGATCTTCTCTCTCTCTTCCAACTCCAACTTCATTTCAGAAAAAACACAGTATTTACAGCAAAAACCCATTATCACTGACGCGCAATCTTAAAAACCTAACATGCAACGTGATTGTTTATAGGAAGGTAACTTTATCATAGGTACTATATCTGTATGTGGTAATGGGGAGAGGGGATTGGACAATCAATGTCAGGTGGGGCAACTAAGCCCTCCCTTCAAAATGGCCACTATGAACGTCACTTAAAGTATGACATCCCATTGGCTGTACTCACTATAGGACCCTAGAGTACATGGTCCACTATGATTCGGTTGGCATCAACCCCAATCATACTTTTCCACTTACGTCTAGCAGCATGCAGAAAGGCCAGCCAGGTGCAGGGAGTTCGTCTGCACCCCAGCTTCCCTCCAATTATGTTACAATCAATCATCACGAAGGGCACCCTGATCACGGCAGAGGATGAAGAGTTCAGGACAATCCCGCGAAACGTATCTCACTTCGAAGAATGCGTGGAGGAGAATGAAGTGGGATACTTGGCTGCAAAGGCTTAGCGGATGGAGGACTCGGAGGAGCCCTATCACAGAGACAGTGAGGCAGCAGAAGAAGAGTGGGAAGCGCCGGAGCTATCTCACCACGAAGAAACCCCATCCGGGCACCAGACACTATCTCGCCAAGAACAAACCCCGGCCGGTCGCCGGAGCCTATCTCGCCAAGAAGAAACTCCATCTGGCAAAGGGACGGACAGCCGTTCCAAACCAAGATCAAACATGTGAGTCTAATTGAAGTGGGTGGTGTCACGTAGTGCATTGGCCTAGATATGTTAGAGGCAGGGCTAGCAAGGGGGCTGTTCTGGGGAAATGACATGCGAGGACGGGAAGTCGTCAGTTACCCGATTGAAGGCACTGAAGTCAGTCATCGTGTGTGGGACTCCTTATTTAATACAATGCAGAGTGGCTCGTCTGCAAGCTGACAGTAACAATGTCCCTGGAGTTCGGCAATAAATACGTCCGTACAGGTAGGAGGGTCTAATCCATTCCCCACAACTCAGTGCAAGCAAAGGTCCCTGAATGCCATGTCGCCCCATATAGTGCTTCGGTAGCATCGGGAAGAGGGGGCCTAACGGCACTGACTGCTGAGTCTTCTGTTTCCTGACAATAACAACATCTCAGTCTCCAAAAAATCATACCAAGGGAACTGGACCTCCCAGTCAATCGGGTCGCTTCTCTCTCTCACTGATCAAACTGCTACTTATGAAAGATCAGCCATACACAAATTGGAAGTTGACACCAGTGAAGAGAAAGCAAACACCGAGATTAAACCTTGTCATTCCTTCTGGGCGTCACTGTGGTAAACGTGTTTTTTACCCACGAAGTCATCGTGGAAATGGAGTAGGCAGGTTTGATAAGCTTATTATTTGAATTCACCATTTGTTTTCTTGGCTGGCGATAAATATTAAGCTGGGGCCTTGCAGCGCGTTTATTAGCAAAGCGCCTCAAAAGAGCATGGACACAACTTCTTACTGCGACCCTGCCTGGGGTGCTTGGCTAGACAAACGTGCACACCGTCCCCGTCTCCTTTTGCTGCCTGGGTCGCCCCTCTTTAAATAGCGGGCGTCTCTTCCACTCGCATGCATCTGCCCTCGACGTGCAGGCGCCATTATTGTTCGCTTTGGTTCGTGTCATCACTTATGTTACGTGCTATTTGCGGTTACTTTCTGTGGGAAAGTCTGCACTCGAGATATTGGACTGTCCTTAGTCATAGGTGATGTTGAACCTTCCTATCATATAACACGGGCCCCAGAGGCGAAGAATGCGGTTGGTTGGCTTTTGAATGGTAATCTGTAGTCTGCTCCGCCTGCAGTGACAGCGCACTCACTCTCGCGCCTTCGTAGGAGCCAGGAAAGGCTCCACGGCACGGTCTGGTGTCCAGGTTCCAGCAAGCAGCCTAACACACTGCGTCCCCATGTGTGAGCTGCCACCTTTGCGACCTGCACCAATTCTGCGCTTGTGCATTTTCTGAGGGAATTTATGTGCCAGCCATTGTCAAAGTCACTGCTTCTGTCCTTCTCAATGGGTGCTGCCCTACAATCGCTATGCCTCCGAAGCACGTGATCCACCGGACATTCCGACTCAACAAGAGCCTCCTGACTATGTCTATGCTGAGTATGGCACTCTTCGAGGTGGAGGACCTACTGGGAGGTGAATTTAAGTGTCCTCAAGGTCAGGCTCTCGGAATAGCCTACGGGCTCTTGTACTTCCTAGCACCCGCTTTGGCATGGTTTGTCCTGGGGTTGCGGGTAGCTGCTGGCTCCTCGCCCTGCTGCCCGCCTGGCAGTCACTCTTGTGGGGCATCCTGTTTCAGCACTTGCTGCCTGCCTTTCCTCAGGGCCTGCACACTGCCCGCGGTCTGGATCCTCATCCTGCTCCTGGATGGGCGGTACGATGAGTGTATCATAGACGCCATGATAAACGAGCAGACCACAACAACCGCAACAGCTCAGGGGGTTGGCCAGTACTCCCTTTACTACACATATATACAGGTAAGGAGTGTGAATGCCGAACCTAAACCTGAAACACAATTCCATATACCCAACCCATTCTGCCTCTTCTACACCTATATTCACATAATGGGAATCAGAGGCCAAACCCAAGCCCTAACCCCACACATAACCTCAATCCCATTCTGTTATCCCTCTACCACACCTATATTCATGTAAGGACCACCCAAGTCCAACCCCATGCACCAATCCCATCCCAAACCCGAATTCCATCCTGTTATCCCTCTACCACACCTATATTTATGTAAGGACCACCCAAGTCCAAACCCATCCCTAAACCCAATCCCATCCTGTTATCTCTCTACCACACCTATATTCATGTAAGGACCACCCAAGTTCAAACCCATGCACCAATCCCATCCCTAACCCTAATTCCATACTGTTATCCATCAACCACACCTATATTCATGTAAGGACCACCCAAGTCCAAACCCATGCTCCAATCCCATCCCTAACCCTCATTCCACCCTGTTATCCATCTACCACACCTATATTCATGTAAGGACCACCCAAGTCCAAACCCATGCTCCAATCTCATCCCGAACCCTAATTCCATCTTGTTATCCCTCTACCCCACCTATATTCATGTAAGAACCACCCAAGTCCAAACCCATGCTCCAATCCCATCCCTAACCCTAATTCCATCTTGTTATCTCTCTACTGCACCTGTATCCAGATAGTAAAGAGCATCCGAGGCTGAGCCTAAATCCAAATCCCTCACGTAACACCATCCTGTTATCCTCTACTAACTCTTGATCTATATATGTATCTGTAAAACGTAAATGTGCACTATGCAGACCCCAAACAATGTCCCTGAACTCCTGAAGGAGCGCCTGGAGGATCAGGAGACCCCCTCCAAACCTCACTCAAAAGGTGGTGTAGGTTTACTTTTTTGTTGCAGTCCACTTATTCACCTTCGCACCACAGTTTGTTATAAGTACTGAGAAAGACAACAATTGTGGCTGATGTGTACGCATTGTATAGGCATTTGTCAGGCATTGACATCATATGCTCCGGTAGTCATGCCACTTGACAGCTGCTGCCATCATATTATCTGGGAAATCATAATGTATCAGATAATTTATTTATTTATTGTTTGCTTGTTAGGCGCTTATACAGCAAGTAAAATACTGTTTTAAAGCACCCACAGTGCAAGAGGAGGGAACACGGGAATACAATAAATTACAAAAACAATATTTAATAAGAGCACTGGAGGGGAAAAGGACATAAGGACGAACCTACTATGCCTTGTGAGTATTCAGAACATGCAAGTGCAGCAAGGGAAGGACAGAGGGGGTAAGTGCTGGGGAGTCCAAGTTCGACGGTGGGCCACAGATTAAGTGCTAGTTGATGAGTGCTGCACGGCCTGGAGCCACATTAGGTGTAAGTGCAAACCTTTAGGGCAGGGGTGTGCTAAGGCAAGTGCTGAAGGTAGACAGGAGCTGGGCCGATTGGGTGTGGGAGGTCATGGGCCCTGTGGATGCAGAAGGGCCCCGGGCACCAATCACAGCAACTGTGGGGCTTGCAGAGGAGAGAAGAAGGGAAGGAGGAGGTAGGGGAAAGTCTTGGAGTGCTTCCGGAATTTAAGAAAGTCCTGCTTAAGGCAAAGAGGCAGGGGCGGCTGTTCCATAGGAGGGAGCCAGCTGAGGAAAGCTAACAACCACCTACCCCCTGTTTAGCAAAACGCTTCACACACAAAGAGTTGGTGCCAGAGGAACATAGTGGTCTAGAGGGAGGGTATTTAGTGAGATATTGTTGAAGATAGTGTGGTCCCTGGGCCCAGACAGCCTTGTGGTTGATGCAGAGGGATTTGAATTTAATGCGTGCAGCAACCGGGAGCCAGTGAAGACTTTTTAGGGCAGGAGAGATGCGGTCCCTGGGCTTGAGGCCAAGGATCAGTCTCGCTGCCCGATTCTGGATTAGCTGGAGTGGTCGCAGAGTGAAAGAACGTAAATTCAAGAGGAGGCTATTGCAATAGTCAAGCCTAGAGAGAACCAGGGCTCGGGTAACATTGAGCCTCTGGGGGAAAGTGAGAAAAGGGAGAATTCCTTTGAAAAGGAAGAGCTGAAAGTGGGACTTCCTGGCGATGTCCTGAGTGTGAGGGAGGGAGGAGAGAGAGGAGTCAAAGATGATCCCAAGGTTTCTCGCTTCAGAAGAAGGATCAGGGGGAGAGCCCAAGGAGGAAGGCCAGAGTGAAGGGAAGAAGGAGGGAGCAGGGGACTCGATGGGAAGGATCTCAGTTTTGCTGGCGTTGAGGCAGATATCGTTGGCGGTGCACCAGGACTGGATGGCAGAAAGGCAGTCAGGGATGATGGAGGGTGCAAGAGGGCCAGCAGGAAGTTTGAAAAAGAACTGTGTGTCATCTGTGTAACACTGGAAGTTGGAGGAGAAGGAGGAGATGAGGCGTGCAAGCTAAGCAAGATAGATGTTAAAGAGCCAAGGAGAGAGGATAGAACCCTGGGGACACCACAGATGGAGAAGGAAGTAGCAGAGAAGGTGTCCAGGATGACTTGGGAAGAGTGGTCAGTTAGAAAGGATGTCAGCCAGTCCAGTGCCCATTCTGAGATGCAAAGGGTATCGTGGATCCTGTGATGAGGATGGAATGGTCGACTGTGTCAAAGGCAGAGGAGAGATCGAGAAGGATGAGGACAGCTGGGGAGTTGGAGTCCAGGGATGTGACCAGTTCTTCACGGGTGTTCAGGAGAGCAGTTTCCATGCCTCTGGATGCTTGGAATCCAGATTGATGGTCATGGAGACCACCAATAAGTTTGGTGAGTGAGTTAAGCTGGGGCAATGCCAGCTTCTGCAGCAGCTTCCCCAGGAAGGGGGTGATGGAAATAGAGCGGAAGTTGGCAGGGGAGATAGAGTCTTCTGAAGGTTTTTTAAGGAGTGGGTGCACAAGGGAGTGCTTAAGGCAGGAGGGGAAAGATCCAGTGACAAAAGAGTCATTGCAGAAATCCGCAAGTGCGGGGGCAAGAGAGACAATGTTATCCTTGATGGTCCTGGATGAGCAAAGGGACACCTATTTAGAAGAGAGAAAAACCTTACGGGGCAAAAGACTGGAACCCTAAGTGCTTTTCATGGCAATGGATATTTTATAAGAATCAGGTATCTATACATTTCAGGACAAAATTATAAGAAAGTGTAGCTGCTGCGGGTAGTTGTGTAGGATCCTTTGCCCAAGGCGTCCAAGAAAAAGTATAAGAAGTAACACAACCACGTTGCGCAATTACATGTATGATTAGGTGATTAGATTTAATATAATGAATACAGCCGACACGTGTTTCGACCACACGTCTTCTTCCAGGCTGTGAATATTCTTGTGAAACCCACTTAATGGAGTTACAAGCTAATTGGTGTACTTCATGCCACTATTGTGCGATAAGCATCTCAATGCTCGAAATAACACAGCCAGTGTGGAATGCAGGTCTATCATCTCACGCTTGCTGAAAAGCAGAAGATGATAGACCTGCATTCCACACTGATCACCTAATCATACATCGAATTGCGCAGCGTGGTTGTGTTACATTTTGTACTGTTTAGAAGAGAACTTCAGGAGGAATGAGGAGGGTGAGGGGCCAAAGGAGGCAAGGGGGTGTAGGATGGGTTGGGAGGGTGGGTAGCCATGGTGTTCAGGATGTACCAAGTTTTGATGTCGAAGTTTGTGGCCAGTGCATTGCAGAGGGTCTGGGAGGAGAAGGGGAGGAGGAGACTACAGAAGGGTTGGCTAGTTCCCTGCAGATCTTGAAAAAAAAGTTCAGCCGTGTTGTTGGATGCACTGGAAACCCATGCCTGTATGTGGGATCTTTGTTTGACACGGATGGAGAGTCTGTATTGACTTTGAAGAAGGCGGCAGGCCAGTCTGTCAGAGGATGAGTGTAAAGATGGACCTCTGAACTCTGACCTGGTGGGCAGAGGTTCAGAAGACCAGCCTAGTTTCTTGGAACAGGGTAACCTTTTGGACAAGCCAGACCAATCAAGGTAGCATCAGCAGTGGTCAAGACTAGGTATCAGGAGGGGTGAGGGTGACCGAAAACCCACAATGAGCACACACAGTAAAGGACACTACAAATTGCTCCCAGTCAGGTGTACATATCAAAAATACATACACATTTATTAGAGGCCTTCTAAATCAAATATAGAAGTAAAACACAGTAGTAACAACCAAACCAACAGAACACTATTATACAATATATACAGTAACCTGTCCTAAAAGAGATGGCACACAGTAAGGGTGCACAATCTGTAAAGAAAGGGATCATACAGTGTCAATACTATTAGTTAGTCCTTCACTTTATCATCCCTAACTGAGAGGCAGAGTGGAGCATTGCGCTCAAAAATATAGTTTGGTACTGGTGCATGCGATCATGCGGTAGAGGCAACACAGGGTCGCCGCTTGCAGGGGCTGTAGCAGCTCAGGAGGGTGGGTGAGGCAGTGAAGAGAATAAGTCCCCACTATTCAAGGAGGGTCTCCCCAAGAGGGCAGAACAGGTTCCAAGAGATGGGAATAGGATGGTAGCACAGGCTACCTCGAGAAAGGAAGAGTGGCCCTCAGGGGTCACTCATGAATAAAAATGGATGGATGCGCTAGGGGCCACCGGTTAGGGTTGCAAGTACTCACCAACCCCAGGCGCACTCTGGACCAAACTTCACCAGTCGAGTCCACTTCGGTTGCAGGTTCAAATGCTACAATTGTGCGGCTCTGCGGCTTTCAGCAGCTGAGTCTCAGGGATGATTCTGTGGCGGGACAATGACAATTTCTCCTCTCCTGTTGAAGGGATTGTCTCAGGTTCACTGCAGAACATCTCAGGTCAAAGGAGGGCACAGCAGCAGTGCAGCCACGAAGTTTATCACCCGGGCTAAGGGGTCACAGTGACTGTGTGTACTCGGGTTCTGGTGCTCTCTCTTTATTCCAGACCTGGGAATGCCAAGTGTACGAAATTTGGTGTGGGAGTGCCATGAACAAAGAGCTAGCGATCTGCTGAGTCTCAAGTGTCTGTTCAAGATGGCGGCGGTTCCAGAGCTATGGTCCCGTGCAAGTTGGTCAGTTCACTGGTTGGCCCAGGAACACTTCCTACTAGGCTCGCCTTCAGGTTAAGTTAGAGGTACAGCGAATAGTTGATCCCACTATTCTAATTGGTCGAAGCACCTTTGCAGACCTTCTGTTCGATCCGGAAAGAGAGGGGTCCTACAGGACAACTGCAGGCTCAGGGTGTCAAACCTTCCAACGGGTCACAGCAGTTCTTTGACTCTGTTTCATAGTTTTAGGAGACTTGGGTCCTATCCAATGTTCATTGAGAACTCAGGAGATCAACCTTGCATTGGTGTTTGGAGCCTTCTCTTATACAGAATCCCCTTTACGCCAAAACAAACCCAATGGGAAATCTGCTCACATACAGGCATGCCAGACGTGGACCAATCACAGACCACAATGGTCCCAGTCATTCCCAGCACACCAGACTCTCTGGCACCCAGGATGTGTATTGGAACTAGACAGACCAGCCCACATCCTGGAGGCACACACACAAGGCATGCAGAAGCCTGCGAAAGATTGGCGTTTCGCGGGAAAATGCATGACCAAATAAGGACTGACCCGGGTCTGCTCGACCTGGGGAAGGCAAAGGGACAAGATGGCCAAATGACAGGACAAAGAACCTCGCAGCATGGCCATTTTGGACCATGTCACCTTCCTGTGCCAACCACGGTAAACGCGGTTTGCATGGCAAGAAAAGGTTAAAAATTTGTGAAAACATAAATGCCACCAGCCCTGTCCAAAGCACATCTGCACTTCTACCAAAAAATCCTTTGAGGGAGTCTAGGGCCTTTGAAAACGAGAGTAAGACCCCAGCGCACTGTACTGCAAGGTACATTGTGCACTGGTAACATGTTGCAGAAACACGTGCAGAAAAGTTGCAACATTGGAAAGTACTAAGGGAAACAAAGTCTCCCAGTACTGATTGTCTTTAAGGGCATGTCAGCTTCCACATAATAAAGTGAGCGAAAGCCAAGGGAGTCCAGCAGAAGGCTGTGCTCCACTGGCAAAAGTCAGGCTAGGCTTGTCAGACAACAGCAAAATGTTGGGAGGTACACAACTGGAGGTAAAATTACACATAAATGGGAATCTTTCCTAACAATGAGCATGAGGTTACCACTTCTGTTCTGCCACCCTGCACTTTCGTTTCAGGGCCGCAAGTTCAGAGTGGTACCAGGTTTTATGGTTAGAGGCAGATTTCAGGCGTATCCTCATGACTGTGGCAAGAATGTCAAGAGTTTTGGTGTTGGACAGGTGGAGGTTGCTGAGCGCAGATTCAGAGGTAGAATCTGAGGTAGGGCGTGAGGGGGAATGAAGGTGGAAGTGAATGCAGCAAATACTGGCATGATATACTGTGGCACCCACATCATATGCCAGGTGTTGGTATAATAGGTGCATTATTGCCAGTAAAAGCCCAGGTACTCACACATTTCAAAGGGTTTATGAAACACCCAGGTGCTCACCCCATAGGCAGGTCTTGCTATCAACAGTGCCGGCTCCCATTGTGCCCACTTATTTTAGCGCGCTTAGCTAGTACAGAAGTTCAGAAGTGTTGGATTCCAGGTGTCCATATAGCTCAGTGGGTGCTCGTTCAGTATGCCCATTTAGCGCAGTGATGGGAGATTCCAGTATGCACATTTACAGCCAGCAGTCAAGCTAGATTGCATATGTCCAGTTAGCAAAGTACAGGCAGGTGGCACAGTAAGGGCGCATTCTGGTATATGCAGTGAGCACACAAGAAGGGGTGATGGTTGCCAGCCTCGGAAATGTATGCTTGGAGCAGTTAACTTACTTGATGCATGACTCTTATATATCGGTGAAGAAGGATAGCTCAGGATCAACGCCTTTGCAGTGCAACACACGTTCAAATCCCGATCCTGCATTTAGAAATCTATCGCTGGTATTAAGAGCGTTATAAAAGAACAATTATAATTACAGATGTAGTTTGAGTTTGCAAAGTTAGGGCAGTCTCCAGCATGTCCAGTTAGCATAGTAAATGGGGACTCCAGTATGGCTAGTTAGATTACTTAGATAAAGTAAATAGATTAAGTACATGTCCTGGGAGGATAGCTCAGCGGCAATGTGTTCGCCTTGGAAGCAAGACGACATGAAGCAACACAGGTTCGATCCCCCGGGTCCGCGCCTAGAAACCACTGGGTGTTTAGGTGCATTATAAATACGCAACTAAGACAAAAAACAATTACGCAACTAAAAAACAAACAATTCCTGTAACAGCGCCTCGATGCCCGCGGGTTGTGTGAGCGCTTAAAAAATGCAAAATAAATGCCTGTGTGCTTAGTAAGGATAGAATGAAGAGTGCTCACTTTGGCACAGCAAGGGATACATCTGATAACCCTATTTAGCACAGCGGCAGATTCCAGTTTGCCCAAGCAGATTCTAGCATGCCCCCTTCCAACACTGAAGCCAAGGGCTATTGTGCTGGTTCGTATGGTTAGCTCAGGGGTACACAGAAGGAATCTGTTTTAAAGGACTGTGATAATCATCTGGATTTGCCAGTAATGGCAGGGCCTGGGCCCACGCACAAAAGATGTTATAAACTATTTTAATGTTTGAACACAAATCAATTTCTCTGTCTATTGCTAGCAGGCACAGCAGAAGAGGACGTGGGGCTGGTGTAGGAGAATAACGCTCACTCAAGAGACCCGTTAGTGCTTGAATATATTGCACCAGTCAGAGAAAGTGTCACGTTGGAGCATAGCACGTGGAGTAAAGAGCAGGGCGGGCACGTACTGCAGGCAACAGGTAATACAAGTCGCCTGAATAGAGTTGTCCTTCATGCTCGAACCCTGGTATACACAGAAGGTGCACACCCGAGATAGGATTAGTCCTCCGCATTCAGCAAACGCAAGAACGCTGAACCCAAGGTAAACACTACAGGCCGCATGCGTAGCAAGCGCACAACACCACACAAGGAATCCCAGGAAAGAGGCACCACCAGCCTGTTGGCCAGTCTACAGCTCTCCCTGCAGCTCAGTCCACGTGGGCATAGCAACAGGAAGAGTGCCCATTGCTCACCACACAGGAGGGCTCTCAAACACATGCCACATGCTGAGTAAAAGATGCTGGGCTGGGGGAAGTTTTCTAAGTGGGATGAAATGTGAGCAAAACATTGCAGAAGCGTAAATGATTAAGGATCGCTTTTAAGGCGCTATATAAATAACACATCATTATCATTATCATTAAGTAAGCACAACGCTATCACTCCAGGAGATGCCAACCACTGTCGTACCAACTTATCCGCAAGCTACTGTACATAACTATAATCCCAGAGCGCAATAGCTCCTCTGCCAGTCAAATACGATTGGGCTTCTTCTTGTTAACCTATGTCAAGCTGACCTGTCTCAGAAGTAACACTCAGAACCACTATTGCAGAGCCTAATATCACTTATGTTCAAACATTATGATTGGGCCGGATCATCTCACCCATTGGGTACACAAGGCAGTATCTCATCAGGTCAGGGTACCCTGGCCTACCTAGCAATAATGCCATGTAATCCCTCACCAAGGCGCGATAGCAACTATGCTTGGTTTGGTCTTGCTCTTACCCTCCAAGAACATGCACTATGTCCTCCAACCAGTCAGCTCTCTAGCACTCCTGCTCTCGAAAGGGACAGGGGCAACGTTGACCCAATATAATTCCACAACTGAAACTATAAATGTGTCAGGAATACCCGTCCACCCACTATACACAATTGACCAGGGACCAGAAAAATGGGCCCTCGCGCACCTACAACCGAGCTTCTGAAACAAGGACCCTCAAACCGGGTAATCACAACTCACTCCACACTACTCAGGGAATTTCTCTCAGAGCCCTATTAAACTGAACCATCAGGACAGACACGGTCAGCTTAGCAGGCTCTGGAAAGTAACCAGGAACAGGGGTCTCTTACCATTAAGCACACTCACTCATACCGATATGCTCACTCTCTCCTTTACACCAACAAACAATAGAACGCAGTTATACACCTCAATCTATTTTGGCCTAGCTCCGCTCATACCTACACTACTCCATGAACATCTCAACACTCATAAGATCCTAGTTATATCCCACGAAGAAATCGGCCTGCACACATAATCTCTTTCACATGCTCCACTGCTGTCAGAATGCAGACTCAGACACCAATTTCCTTGCTGCACAAATTCCACTGATCTCCCACAGCCACCGCACTGCACGTAGCATTAGAATGCAGCCACTTACTCTGCAATCCACACTGGCTGCACACATACTGAGTGCACCCAAGCACTATATACTACCCTACTCTCTCCACTGACCTGGGCTGCGGTCCCCAAGGGCGTTCAACCCACAGCGCTTTGAGATCATACCATTGGTATATAAGACGCTAATGCACAATAACATAACATTAATCTTTGCAGCACAAGCACTGAAACCGGTCTATGGCTGTCTATTCCCACTCCCCTTTTTCTGTCCCATCCTTTCAGCATTCTCCTGCCCATTTCACTGGATGTGGGCTCATATCCTCAAAACCATTTTCCATAGAACGCTAAACTTGACAGTTTAGCTGAAATTTTAACTGCCGACAACCCTCTCTTCACTAGCCCCATCATAAATTGAACTACATCCTCCCTCCTCTCCCATTCCGCTTACATCTCTCAACCGTTCGCATCCTGAAATTCTTTCCATGCCAAATTATATAACACCCTTGTGTATTCCACCAGCGAGCTTTCAAATAATTCCAACATCTCCTTCTTTCGGTCCCTCAAAGCTCTTTCGGGAATGTCGCTGGCAACACGTCCTCTGTTGGAGCTAGCCCATGGAATCTCGACCACTGAGAACGAGATAGTGCATCAGCAATACAGGTATCCCCTCCTGGCCTATGTCATGCTCTAAAAACAATGTTACCTGTCAGACAGAAGAGGGCTAACCTTCTCAGTAACCTAAACATCCATTGATCTTTGGCAGACCGCTTGTTTATTACTGACACAATGCATGAATTATCAACTCTGAACAATACCCTGTAATTCTGCTACCTCTACCCCCACAGCTCCAGTGCCACCTGCACCAGGAACAATGCTCTGCTTCTCTGCCAACCCCTCTACTGGCCCCTTAGCTGCACACCAACTCCCTTGCCAGTATACTTCAACGCCAGGTGCTCCTGTTGCATCTGAAAACATCTCTACATGCCATTGTATCACCTTATCTTCCAGACACATTGAAATCTCATTGTAACAGTCCACAAAAACACTCCCACACGTACAGGTCCATTCCTATCTTTGCTGTCACCATGATCCCATGGTGTGAGCACTTTGCATCCAGTAAACTAGGGCCATTCATCTACAGAAAGCCCTGCTCAACACCACTACCCTACATGCAATGTTCAAATGTCCCAGTAGCAGCTGTATTTGTTTACCTCACATTTGTTCTTTGCTTACACTACTGTTATCAATCTTCGTAACTTCCGTATTTTTTCCTTTGGCAACCTGGATTCCTTTTTTTCTGAATCCAGTCCTTTGCACGAGAACATCGGTACTGACACTGGCCCTTCTGTTTTGTCCAGTGCCAGTGGGACGCCCAGGTCCACTACCAGGCACTTGAGCTCTATCTGCAGCCCGGCACATATACTCCATTCCTGCCTACCATGAATAAATCATCTTGATAGTGCACTCTCTGCTGTGACCCAGTGCACTGCCTGCTGTGACCCAGTGCACTGCCTGCTGTGACCCAGTGCTCTGTCTGCTGTGACCCAGTGCACTGCTTGAAAACCCAATCTGCTAATGTGCTGAAGCACTCAAAGAGAGGGCATGCCATAGCACATTAGCTGCGCCTTGTTAACGTATATTTTTCCTTCAAACTGAATCCCCAGAAAGCTGGAAATCGTCTGGGTATACTGGCACCAACTTGTCACATTTGCCATCATTGCCCCAACCCCGCACTTTCTAATCAGTGCAATTACATTGACCACATTTAAGTATGCCGTGGCACACACTGTGCGGTCAATTACGTTATTAATGGACACCGCTTCCGGCCAGGACAGGCGATGTATCATTCTAAATGTCCCCTTTTCCTTCTTGGTTCAGTGCCCTTTGGTGATATTATTAAGTCTGGTATTTGTACTCTGTGGAATGGACCCGCCGCCCTCACTTCCCCACTTCTTTCCCCAACTTCTCCTCTATCATGAGCATATGCTCTTTTATTGAAGTGGATACCGGCCACAGCATTTGGTGCATTTGTGTTTGTATTTACAAGCTGCGTGGATATATGCTTCTCTGCTGCACGCCCAACATACTCCTTCATTTTCCAAACCTCCTCATTGTTCACCGCCCATCCCTCTCTGGATGGGATGTGACTGAGAGGGCACAAGCAGCACAGGTGGCCCCCGTAGCCATATGCATGCCCGCCACTGACCGGAGGTCTTCCATTGCAGTCATAACTCTGTGTCAATCTCTCCCAATTCTTCTCCCCCATTGTCTGCCAATCGTGACCTGAATTCTTAGTCATTTTGTAGCCATGCAAACCCGCCAAAATTAATTTGTGCTTGTTCTAATGACATCCATATACTTAAAAAGTGCAAAGATCTGCTCAGGGAACCTCTTCCAGTATGTCGGGGTGATTATCCCGGGGCCGGTAGAGCCGTCCGTAGACCTCCGGGCTGGGAGGCCCCAACTCCTCCCGTGTTCCCCAAAGGAGTATGAGACACACACAAGGAGCAAGGTGGTTCTGCTGTTTATTGGAACAACGGCAGGGATAAGTCTCAGATCGTACGCGTCCGACCAGACCCTCTCACTCTTAGCGGGCTCACAGGCCCTTTTTATTACAGTATGACACGCTATCTGCTTCACCTGGGAAAGTTAGCAAAAAACCTATTGTCACTCAGGATTGGTTCCTCAAGTGGTAGGGTTAGTATAGGGTACATATTGAGAAGGATATTAGTGGATAAGGATGGATCAGGTGGTACACTTGGGTTGTCCCTAATAATTGTTACTTACAATTCGTTGCAAGGGAACTCTTGGTGACTGGCTAGTACTAATGGCGTCAGTGATGAGCCTCCCTGTGTTCTGATTGGTTCTCCCTTGAGCCCCCAAGCCTGGGACCATCATCCTTCCCAGCTCGTGGTGTACCTGTCATTAGCAACAATGTGCAACTATGTGTTTGTGCGGACAATGGACATGTCTGCTCTTGGTTCTGTGAGCAGTTCGTTCCCATCGTCGTAGGTATCTATCTTGCCGCTTTGTTGTTGCAACCTGTGTCCCAGACGTGGGACCCAGGCGACTTGCCGTCTTGTGGATCTGGCACCTTGTCAGATCGGCTTGGTCACGTGTCAAGAGACCGTAGCTGGAGCAGAAATATGAGCATTACATTTGTATTTTGTCTCTGTGGGCTTAGTGTTCAACAGGTGTAACCTTGGCGCTGGGCTTGCGGCATGTCAGTTTGCAACATCGTGGCCTTGGCTGTGAGCTCTTGTTGGGGGCTTGTTCTGCATGTTCAGCACTTGTACTCGTGTTCAGAGAGGTTTTCCATGGCGAGGCTCCTGCCTGGGACTCTTGCTTGCGGCCTACTCGGGCCTACTTCATAAGTGGCGGTGCATCGTCCAGGGTATGGGGGTCTCGTGTTGACAGGGCGTCACAAGCGTTATTAGATCTATATGATGACGTCATCATATTCATGGGTGGCGGGAGAAGCGTCAGCAAGCATATGCACGAGCTCTTCAGGCGTCTTGCGTTTCTGCATTACTATAAAAGGAAACCTATGTGAAAAATAACAACGATGCACGTCAGTGAGCGTGTCAGTTATCTACGTCATAGCGCTGAGTATGTTCTTCGTGTAGGTTGGTGTGTGAGCGACCAGTGTGCATGGTGGCACGTGTGTTCTTGTCAGTTGGCTATGTCGTTATGGCACCTCTAATGGTGTGGACACTTGTGGCTGTTTGTCTTAGTCAAGCACATCCATGCCGCAGGTGTCGGCTTGAGTAGGACAAGCTGGTGGGCATATTCTTATGTTCCTGAACCAGGGTATTTTGTCGTCTGGTTGATGGACGAACTCGTCCCGTGGGGGGTGCCTGGGCCATGATCCTCTAGGCCATGGTCTTGATGAGATTGGGAGGAGCTTAGTTTCCCATTCTCCCACTTCAGTCCCCCCTCTGGTCGACTTGTCGACCACAAACATATCTTTTTCTTTATCTCCTCTCACTCTCCAAACCTTAGTTATTCCAGCCAAATGTCCATAGTGGTTGACATGATCTTCGAACGACCAGTACATATAAACACAGCTACCCCCTGGTTTGCAGTATACCCATCTTCCGACATAGCTCCTCGGGTTTCTTGGGTTCTCCACTTTCACGGATGGTGGATCCAGGTGGTTGTTAAGGATCTGTCTATGCAGTCTATCTCTTTCTGTTATTATCAGGGCAGTGTGCTGGTCATCGTCAGTCGGCATCAAGGGGTGCATTTCAATTATATCCAGCATTTCGTCTGTGGTGCGTGCTTTTCTGGCCTTCCAGAACCTTGTTACAATCAATACAGCTGTTGCTACTAGTATACATCCAACTACAATCTTTAGTCCATCAGACAGCCACGACGGCATCCATGACCATAGAAATGAAAACCAACTAGTATCCTTCTTAACTCCTTTACTTTCTTCCATCATTTTGGAGTGCATCTGGGCCAGTTGTGATACTGCTTCAGTAAGTGTCCCACTATCTGCGTCGTTGGCCGGTATAAAAGTGCAGCATGATTGTCCAATTTTTGCACAAACTCCTCCTTCCATGGCCGTGAGTAGATCCAGCACATATCTGTTTTGTAGTGCTACCATTCTCACCGCTCGCAGTTCTTCTTTTATGGCGTTGAATCCATTTACCGTTGAATTAATTGTCATCATCAGTTCCCACCGGGTGATCTGCAGCCATTTTGCGTTTGCATATGCTTGTATCCCTGGGTGTATTATTGATGAGAAGAACATTGCAGCCCTGCTAAATAATCTGTGTTCAGGTGGAATGGAGGTGAGTGCTGTTTCCGATCTTCCCCATAGGTAGTTTCCGGTCAGGGGTTCTCCTTGTCTTTTCATTCTTGGCAAAATGTTATTGTTGTTATTCTTTTCTTCTTCATGTTTTTCTGTATACCTTTTCCTCCTGTTGTTCCCCCCGTCCATTTTGGGGAAGTTTTTCATGTTAATATGTTTTTGAGGCACCACCAGTGATGGCACGTTGATGTGTACCATGGTACATATTCCATTGCATAATGGAGGCAGAGTGTGGTATGCCTTATCGCCGCAGGCCCAATAGTGGTCCATTATAACTGCCGTTCCAGCACCCCCCCTCAGGTAGCTGCAATACACTTCCACAGTTGGTGTTGTATCCCACATCCACATCTCCTTTGTGTTGGTAGCATAATTTAGGTGCAGTCAGTGGTAGTATGCTAATTGGGTCTTCGTCTTTCTCCATCCACGTCAGCATGGGTACATATTTACCCCATGTCGTCCAACATCTGTCGTTGTGCTCCTGTATAGTGGTAATATTTTCTCTTGTTATCATGTTGCTCCCAACCACTCCAATTTCCCATTCATTGTTCATATATATTTTCCCAGTTGTTGTTATCAGTGGTCTTTCCCAACATCCTTGTACACCAGGAACTTCAGTGGCGTACCAATCACACGGCTGATATTCTAGCGTTACTTTCTTCGTTTCTCCTTTTTCGGGGCCATCCGTCATGTATCTGAATGCGTCAGCATATGAACTGCTTTTATGGTAGCTCAAATATGTCTTGAGGAAATTATTTTCGTATGGGTACGTGTCCCTTGTTTTCCACTGAAGTCTCACCACCGTTCCTTGGAATCGCCCCCTCGTTTGAAATAGTGCCAGGTATATTATACATCGTACTGTTTTTTCCTGTATCTCCGTGGCAACAAATGTCCTTGATGCGCTCATGGCGTATGGGATCAATGAGCACACATAGCAGTTGTCTTCAGTTGTCTGCTTACCAATTTGGGTCATGTGCAGGTTGTTTGAAACGTGTGCTGAATCTGTTTTGTAGTTATCGATACCTTTATTGTCAGTATATGTGCTGCGTTTAACTCTACTTTCCTTACTTTTAGTGCTGCTAGTACCACCTGATGTCATACCTGTTGCAGCCGTGGGAGGGGGTAGGTTAGTTTATGGTGCAGCCATAAAATTTGAAGAATATTTATTCTGTCATACAGAGGCAGCCAATAAACCAGTGATCACCAACACACCTATCAATTTTATTACAAGAGCTATCATCACTGGCATTTTTGCTCTTACCTTGCTGCGGTCGGGCAGCTTATTCTTTCGACGTTAAAGATGCCCGCCTGAAAGTTCTTAAGGTGCTTGTTATTATTGTTAGTGTTATTTAAGCTCTCCCCATCAGATGATCGTTGAATGCCCAGGCGAATAGCTGTTCCCACGCTAATCTTAGTGACCTATCTCTTAGAGCCGGCAAGTTCTCGTGGAGATGGGGAAATGATTGTTCTATGGCCAAAACAAATGCAGTGTAATATACGCGTACCCTCCTCTTTTTCAGGTACTTTGGCCTCCTTATATGATATACAAATTGGTGTGATAGGACCTCAGGGTTGTTATCATCTGTGGGCAGCATCTACTTCTGGGCAGAGCACGCTGTTAGTAACAACTTCTTTTAAACAATACAACGATATGCGGTACCTGCATGTGCGAGAAAAGAGAAGAGAACATGCACGTGTCTACACAGTGTGGTGTAATTCTTCACATATTTCTGCAACGTTCTTTATTCATGTAGGGCGGTGCTTCGTGGGGCGGGGGCGGTGCTTATTTTATCCTGTGATCTTGTGACCATTGGGTGGGCTATGGGCAAGTGTCCACAGTCTATGGCACAGTCTGTTACTGGGCAGTGGTCAGGGGCAGTGACACAATTGTCTTTTGCTGCGGCAGCTGTATTGTTGCCTGTGGCCGATGTTGCTGCACTTTTAACGGTCCTGTCGTCAACGCTAGGGTGGGTCTGACCTTTGTAGATCTTTACGTCGTGTAGGTGATTCCAGGCGCGTTTGTCTTTCAGTTTTACTGCTCTGGGAGCCACTGCCTCAACCAAGTGGGGCCCGGTAAAGGGTGGGCTGTTCCACTTCCTATTGAAGTTGCGGAGGAGCACGTAATCTCCCTCTGCAACTGTGCGTAGGTCTTTCTTTTCTTGTTCTTCGTTGGTGTCTTCTTGTTCAGTGCTGTTGAGATACAAAGGCAACACTAGTAATCAAGGAAGACACATATTGATACATTTCATCACCGAAAACATTTGCAGTGTTATTCTGGTCTGTAAAGGCCCTTGATGTTGGCGTTAAAGGAAGGCGCATTTGATGTCCGGTCACCACCTCGTGGGCAGTGAGGTGGTGATCAGACCCTGGTCTTTTCCTCAGTTCAAATAGAGCCAGCGGGAGGCAATATAACCAGCTCTTTTTAGTTGCCTGCTGTATTTTTGCTATTTCCTCTTTTAATAGGCCATTCAGGCGTTCACATACATCGCTGGCCTGTGGATGATATGCACATGCAAATTTATGTTTGATACCCAGCAGAGATGTGATGTGCTCAAACATCTCATTTGCAAAGTGTGGGCCGTTGTCTGACCGCAACACTTCGCAAACACCCCACCTGGGGAAGACTTCTCTTACTAGAAATTTAGCCGCTCTGAACGTATCCGCGTGTGAGCAGGGTCCGGCCTCCACCCACCTTGAAAACGGACATACCACTACAATCATATACCTATATCCTTGACATACATTGATCATATCAACGTAGTCAATGTGAAGGTGTAGGAAGGGTCCTACTGGCCGGGGTATAGTACCTTTTATCACTTGCAGCATGTGACCGGCCGTAAACTGTTGGCATGTGAGGCCTTTGCTGATAAAATTAGTGACATGTGAATTTAACTCGGGGCAGAACCAAGCTTCCCTAATTTGTGCTGCAATTACTTCTTTTCCTGTATGCGCTGGATGATGAAGCTGGACCAGGGCGGTGTTCAACAGTGCCAGTGGCATTACTACCTTTCCAGCATTGTTTTGACGTCACAGTGCGCCTGTCGGAGACATCGTACACCCTCTCTTTACCCACAGTTCTTTTTCTGCCATTGGTGCAGTTGCCTGCAACTCCATTATCTGTGTTTCAGGGAGATGAGAATACCCATCCTTTATCAACATCTGTCTTGCCATTGTCCTCCCCCTCCCTTTCTCTAATTCTGGGGGGGTCCACATTTCGCCAAAATATGCAGCATGCTTGGCATGTGCGTCTGCTGTTGCGTTACCTTGCGAGATAGGGTCATCTCCATTAGTGTGTGCTTGACATTTAACCAAAGCTACCTCCTGGGGGTTGTTAATTACTTCAATCAATTCTGCTAGCAAGAGGGTATGTTGTACCGGGGTGTCATCAGCTCTTCTAAACCCCCTTCTCTGCCATCTTATTAATCCGGAGTGCACCGTTGATGTTACATATGCATTGTCAGAGTATATAGTAACTCTTTTATCGAAACCTTCCTTTAGTGCCAAAATTAGCGCAACCATTCTGCTGCCTGAGCCGAATAATGCTGTGGTAATCGCACGCATTTTACTGGGACATACATCAAGTCTTCCATTATTTTAACCACTGCTGCCCCTGTTCTCCTTATCCCATCGCTCTGATCTATCGTTGATGACCCGTCAATGTACATTATCACTCCCCCTTTAAGTGCATCCTGCTCCACCTTCCTTGTATTTGAGTACATATCGATAGCCTGTGTGCAATCGTGGGCATAATCACCTTCTTCAATAACTTCTGCTATGAATCTGGCTGGGTTTACATTGCTGCATCTTACAATTGTCAATTCTGGTCTAGATAGCAGTATTTCATAACCTGACGCCCCCTGTGTGGTCAGTGTGCTCTTAGGCTTGTTCAAAATTGCAAACAGTGCATGTTCCACAAATAATGTGGTGGGGCATCCCATTGTTATTGATGATGATTTTTCCACCGCAAATGCTGCTGCGGCGAGTCCTTGTTCGCAACGGAAGTGACCTAACATAACAGGGTCTAAGTGACCGCTGTAGAAAGCTATTGGCTTATGTCCCATGCTAGTTTTCTGAGTCAGTACTGCTTTCATTACTGCTGAGTCGCAATGTGAGACAATGAAATGTGAGACTGTTCCTGGCAGTACTGTAACTTTTCCTTGTCAACCTTATACCCCTTCTCAGCCAGCACCGTCAGCATTTTTATTGAGTCATCCCTGCACCTCTTCTCAGTAGTGCTGCAGATCATTATGTCATCCACATATTGCAGCACCGTGCTTTCCATTTCAATGTTAGCCAGATCCATCTGTATTACTCTATTGAAAATTGAGGGTGACTCGCAGTACCCTTGTGGTAACCTGGTGTGTTTCCATTTTGTATTTCTGTATGTGAAGCTTGTCAAATCTTATGAATCTGGGTGCAGAGGTATCGAGAAAAAAGCGTTCTTGAGGTCAATAACGGTAAATCGTGATGCCTCTGCTGGTATTCCACATAATATGGTGGCTGGATTTGCTGCTATGGGGTATTCTGCCTCTACAATGTAATTCAAGGGCCTGAGATCTTGAATGAAACGCCAAGACCCACCTTTAGCTTTGCGCACTGGGTACACGGCCGTGTTACATGTTGATTCTGATGGTACCACTATGCCATTATTTATCAGTGCTGTTATTGTTTCGTATATGCCCTCATCTGCCTCTTTTGGTAGGGGGTACTGCTTCACTCTAGGTAGTATTGCACCCCTCTTCAACTTAAATTTGACACCTCCAATGCTCTTTATGCAGCCCACGTCATAGGGACTGGTGGTCCACAGTGATGCTGGAACTTTAGCCATATCTTCCTCATAAAATGGTACTGGGGTAGATGCAGGTGCCTCCAGTGCCATTGCCATTTTCAGTGCTACCTTCTTGTAAGTCACTCTCAACCAAATGTCTATGCTCATCATAAACACCACCTCTCCACCTTCTTTGTCCTCTGAAAAAAGCTCTTCGTCGGACACCTGCGTGAGTCTGCATCCTTCAGCCAGTGCTATTACAGCTCTCCACGCTCTCCCCTCCTTATCTTGGGCATGTACTGCGATGTAATCTGCAGTTGCTTTGATACTTTCGATGCTTACCAAAATCACCTGCCCCTCTTGTTCACTAGCTGGTGTCTCAGGCCTGAACAAATATGCTGCTGGCCTCCTCCAAATCTTTCCTTCTATTCCTGGCATCCATGCAAATGCCATGTCTGTTCCATATTGGAACAATTTGTTATCCACTGGCTCAGCTCGAGCCACTGTTTGGCCACAGTAAGCTTGTAGTATTTGTCGTGCAGTAAGCATGTTTATTCCTGGTGTGGAGCAAATTATGCCGTTCTCCGTGAAGGAGATCGTCATATTTAATCTGCTCATTATGTCTCTTCCAAGTATGTTCACTGGTGTTTCCCTTGAATACAGTAGTGGGACAGACATGTCATTATCCCCTATAGATAAGGGGATGCTATCTGTAAAGTGAACCAACCCTCTAGCCCCAGAAAATCCTTGAGTGTTCATGGCTTTGCCTGACATTTTAAATTTACCCTCCCTTATACAGGACCTAGTTGCCCCTGTGTCAACAAGGAAAGACAATTTTTTGTCACCCATCGTAACCTCAATGCGTGGTTCCTCCACACTATTAGGTGTTATCAACAGGATGGGACACATCAAAGTCATCTGTGGGCTGTCCTATTGTGGGTATAGTGACTGTCCACTTCCAGTGTAAGTGTTGTGTCCCAATATGGACACCTTCCCTAACTGTGTGTATTGCAGCGGTGCATCACTGGGGGTCAATTTGTTGGCCTGTATCTCAGTGAGCTGTTGTACCGGTTGCACTTGGTGTTGTTGTACTGCCACCACCTGTTGCTGCGGTGGTGTGTATGCCTGCACCAGTTGTTGTGGTGATACTTGCTGTTGGATGTTGCTCTGTTGCGTTCCCTGTTGTTGCTGGTAACCTTGTTGCTCCCCCACAGGCCCATGTGGTCCCTGTTCTCCCCAAGCTGTTGTGTAGGGTCTCACTCTACATGTACGTGACATGTGTCCCACCATTCCACAAACCCAACATACAGGTGGTTCTCTGGCCTGCCATGGGAAACTTCCCGCATTGTCTTGGTACCCTTGTTGCCCATAGGGGTAGTAACTTCGAACTCCTCCCCCTTGTTGCTGTGGGTGTTGGCCATATCCCCTCCCTCTCATCATTCCACCCCTTCCCCTGTACTTGTTGTAATATCCATTTCCCGGCGGCATGTACCCACCCCCCGTGGGAGCCGTGTATGGTGGGGGTGGTGGCATCTGTTGCGTTATAAGTTGCGGTGGTTGTGGTAATGGTACTAACTGTTGTTGCGTGGGATCTTGTGCAGCCACAACTTGTGTGGGGGTCGGTGTCATTACTGCCGGTGTTGTTATTAGTGCTCCCTCCATGGTATACTTTATCAGTTTTTTCTGCACTAATTTTGCCTTTTCTCCTTTCCTATCTTTTTCCTTCTGTTTCATCTTTTCTTGCCACATCCTAAAGTGGTGTACGATAGTTAGTTGTATTTCCGGCCAGGCCTTAGCTTCCATTCCCACTATCTTCTTCAGTTGTCTTTGTACTGTGTCCGGGAGTCCTTGTACTAGTATGTGGTAAAAAATGGCTGGTGTTTTGTCCCATTGTTCTCTAGTTTCTAAGCGCCATTTCTCCTGAATCTCCTGGATATAGTCAACAGGATCTTCATTCTCACGTATCTTCCGTGACGTAATCGCTCCTATGTCTGATGTGTCTGTGTACTGGACCCTCAGAGCCTGCCACAAAGTGTGTCTGCAGTTGGCAAATGGCGCCCCGTCATGTGACGTCTTTGTTATTGTAACTCCGGGGAAGCCCGCCCTCTTCCAAATGTCATCTGCCGCATCCCCTAATATTGATATTAATAGTCCCTTCACGTCTCCCACTGCTAGTTTCTGTCCCGCGGTGTGTTTTTCCATCTCGTATATCCATTTCCCTGCTCCTCCGCTTAGTGATGGGAGCCTGCATTTTATATTCTCCTTATCAACATGCTTCCAGGGGACATATTGAGGTCTGGCCCCTCCCCTTTCCAATAGTGGCATTAAATTGTATCCCATTTGTTCCCCCCGTGGTCTTGGGGTGGAATCCGCGTACTCCTCCTCTTCCTCTGTGTCAAATGGATCTGTTGCCATACCTATATTACCTCTTCTTGACGCGTCTTCTCCTTCGCTCCTCCTTCCTTCCCTATTACTCTCGCTGTCCACTGCAGGCGTCAGTAACCGTTCGTTTTGCCTGCGCCCTGGGAGATCTCTGAGCCTGCCGATGTATGGTGTATGTTCAGGTGTTAATCTCTTTGGAGGCTCCACTGTGGGTGTGGGTGGGCGTGTCGGTCATGATAGTGTGGATGTTACTGCGTGTGCTGTTCTTCCTGCCACTTCTCTTACCTGTTCTTCATTTTTCTTCACTTCTTCCCTCCTTCTGCATATCCATGGTGATTCCCCGTCAGCGCGTGTAACGTATAATTTACTTAAGCCACTTTTTTCTTCTCTCCCCACACCCTCTTCTTCCTCGCTGCAAAATTCGTCTAGGAGCGACAACCCCCACTCTGCCCTTTTCCCCTTTATTATCACCATTTTTAAATCTATTAGATCTGTTCCTTTCTTTTCTCCTCCACTCTTTCCTTTCCCTTGCGTTGATGTTGTAGCCACTTCCGCATCCCGACGCGCGTATGTTCTAATCCCACGCTCCATGTTCCTTTCTCTGCTCACCTCTCCTTGCCTTTCCACAATTTCGCCACCAATTTCCTCTCTCTTCTTTTTCAATTCCTCCATCACCTCACAACTTACCTTCTCCAATATCTTTTCTTCCTCTCTCTTCCTCTCCCACTTCTCTTTTTCCTTTTTTAATAAACTTTATATTACTTTACCTTCTTCATATTTCCTGCTACTTTCAGATATTATTTTCTTCTTCCACAGTTCCATCTCCTTTTCTTTTTCTTCCTCCCTTCTTTTCATGTCACGCTGTGCTGCTCAGGATACCCTTTCCGCTATTCCCTTCATCTTCTCCAATTCCCTCTTCCTCTCTTCCTTATTCTCCTTCATTCTTTCTAGCTCATCCCTACTTTCTCTCCTCTCCTTCCTCCGTCCTCGTTCCTCTTGCTCCAACTTCTTAATCAATGCACTCCGCTCACCCCTTAGTTCAGCCAATCGTTCCTCTTCTTCCTGTAACAACTCTCCTTCCCTTTTGTCGTTCTCCTCATCCTCCCCTCTAAAACTACCTTTGTCGTCCTCATTCATTCTCTTGACCATTTCTTTTTCTCCTCTAGTTAACGTCCCTCGCAGCTTTAACAGCACCTGCGCTGCTATCCATTCGTTTTGTCCTATGTTTGAAATGCGTTCATCGCTGTTCTTTCCTCCCTTTGTGTTCACCTGCGTGTAACTCGAACCTACCGTGCTCGTCACCTCCTCCCCCCTCTGGTAGCTACTGGTAGCGGTATATGGTGGGGGGCTGTATGCGGGGTTTGAGTACCCCTCAGCTGCCGTCAGTTCCTTCCTTGCTGCTTCTCGCAACTCCGTCACTGGATACAATCCACCTTCCTCCTTCTTTACTACCTTCGGTAGTGGCGTGTCTTCTGCCCCTTCCTTCTTCACTTCAACTTCATGTGTATTACCAGACCTTTCTTCTTCCTTAATCTCCATCCCTTCCTGTGTCTCCTTGCTCCCCTTCTCTTCTGCTGTCCCTCCCACGGTGAACATCCCCGTTGGTCCTGGTCAAGATCCCTGGAACATCCTCCACAACTGAAAAACTTCCATGTGGTGTGCCAACTTCTTTCCTTTGTACGTGTTGTGTATGTGTGTCAACAGTGAGTGTTGGACGTATGGCTCAAAACTGCCGTTAGGCGGCCATGGTGTCGTCATTTTGTTGTCTGTTCCTTGCGTCCATTCTATGCTATATTTGATACGTTTTTCCCTGTGTGGTGACAGCATTTTGCAAATATGTTGGAGGGGGGTAGTCAGTGTGTTCCCCACCCCTCAGAACCTGACCCATATGACATAGTTATACTTGCTCTTAACTCCCCTCAGCACAACCTTTGTTACCTGGTCCCGTAAACTTGGGGACTTTCGATCGTCCGCTGAAAGAAAAACAGTTACAAGTATACGGTCTTTTCCTTTGTTTCTTTTCCTTCTTTGATACAGTTAGTACGGCCCCCTGCGGCCACGGCGCACAAAGCCCCCTGCGGCTGCATGCCCTGTGTGACGTGCTTGTACAGCCGCCCCACCTTTTTCACTCTTCTCCTCCTTCCACCTTACCCAGCGTGGCCGGCGTTCTCCGTGCGCGGTCACTTCCCTCTTATTACCCTTCCCGTATTTGGGGTCGGCCGGCGTTCTCCGTGCGTGGACTTCCCCCCTCCGTTATGCCGCCCTTATCCTCTGCTTGTTCCCCTACAACCCCTCAAACAGCGCGATGTGGTGAAGGTATCCTATTAATGCCCTACGGTGACGTCACCAACCTCTTTCAACTACTACCGGTAAGATCTTTATACTTCAAGAGAGCGCGCAATAAGTTTTAACTTCTTGTCCCCGTTAACCCCACAGCTGTCCTCTTGTTACGCCCGGAACAAGGTAACCAACAATACACTCTTATAATCGGGCTGCGCACGCTGCGTCGCCTAGCGTGTGACACGCCCCTCGCCGGGAGGGCTTAACCAGCCAATTATCTTCCATACTTGGCAACAATCTAGCTACCTCCTACAGGAAAACATCATCTATCTATCGAGTTTTATTGCTCGATCAATAGGGATCCTCATCTACTCATTGATCGAAAACGCCAATTCGTAGGAAAGCCACATACACCCCCTCTACAGGTGCCCACGATCTGGACCAATCAGTATCTACGAGCAACCGCACGTGGTGCCTTCTGGCTCCATCTACCCTGCTTCCGTGACGCGGTAGAGGACGGTCTTCGTGCCTGTCCCGTTACCGCTCACTCCTTTATCAATATTTATTAATCAAATCCTTGCAACACACTGTAATAACACCTCCCACCGCCCTTTTACAATTCCTCCCCCCACCCTCACAATGTCACATTGCTTGTAGGTTGTGTCTTACTCACCAAGTTCTCTTGATGCGGGCCGTCCAACTGCGTGCACCCCTCCAAGCGGCTCGCCACCTCCCCTCGTCTGGACCACGTCTGGACACTCGCCAACCGCGGGCGGGATACTTCTCAACCGGCTCCCGAGGGCCAATATCCAGATTGCGCTGTCCGGTCTTCTCGCAGTTCCACGATGGTCCTGTGGTCCTCAAAAACGAGAGCCCTTGAAATAAAATTTAAAAGGGTAGACCTTAAACAGATCTCAGCAGTGCCTCCAACTTGTCGGGGTGATTATCCCGGGGCCGGCAGAGCCGTCCGTGGACCTCTGGGCTGGGAGGCCCCAACTCCTCCCATGTTCCCCAAATGAGTATGAGACACACACAAGGAGCAAGGTGGTTCTGCTGTTTATTGGAACAACGGCAGGGATAAGTCTCAGATCGTACGTGTCCGACCAGACCCTCTCACTCTTAGCGGGCTCGCAGCCCCTTTTTATTACAGTATGGCGCACTATCTGCGTCACCTGGGAAAGTTAGCAAAAAACCTATTGTCACTCAGGATTGGTTCCTCGAGTGGTAGGGTTAGTATAGGGTACATATGGAGAAGGATATTAGTGGATAAGGATGGATCAGGTGGTACACTTGGGTTGTCCCTAATAATTGTTACTTACAATTCGTTACAAGGGAACTCTTGGTGATTGGCTAGTACTAATGGCGTCAGTGATGAGCCTCCCTGTGTTCTGATTGGTTCTCCCACGAGCCCCCAAGCCTGGGACCATCGTCGTTCCCAGCTCGTGGTGTACCTGTCATTAGCAATAATGTGCAACTATGTGTTTGTGCGGACAATGGACATGTCTGCTCTTGGTTCTGTGAGCGGTTCGTTCCCATCGTCGAAGGTATCTATCTTGCCGCTTTGTTGTTGCAACCTGTGTCCCAGACGTGGGACCCAGGCGACTTGCCGTCTTGTGGATCTGGCACCTTGTCAGATTGGCTTGGTCACGTGTCAAGAGACCGTAGCTGCAGCAGAAATATGAGCATTATATTTGTATTTTGTCTCTGTGGGCTTAGTGTTCAACAGGTGTAACCTTGGCGCTGGGCTCGCGGCATGTCAGTTTGCAACATCGTGGCCTTGGCTGTGAGCTCTTGTTGGGGGCTTGTTCTGCATGTTCAGCACTTGTACTCGTGTTCAGAGAGGTTTTCCATGGCGAGGCTCCTGCCTGGGACTCTTGCTTGCGGCCTACTCGGGCCTAGTTCATAAGTGGCGGTGCATCATCCAGGGTATGGGGGTCTCGTGTTGACAGGGCGTCACAAGCGGTATTAGATCTATATGATGACGTTGTCATATTCATGGGTGGCGGGAGAAGCGTCAGCAAGCATATGCACGAGCTCTTCAGGCGTCTTGCGTTTCTGCATTACTATAAAAGGAAACCTATGTGAAAAATAACAAAGATGCACGTCAGTGAGCGTGTCAGTTATCTACGTCATAGCGCTGAGTATGTTCTTCGTGTAGGTTGGTGTGTGAGCGACCAGTGTGCATGGTGGCACGTGTGTTCTTGTCAGTTGGCTATGTCGTTATGGCACCTCTAATGGTGTGGACACTTGTGGCTGTTTGTCTTAGTCAAGCTCATCCATGCCGCAGGTGTCGGCTTGAGTAGGACAAGCTGGTGGGCATATTCTTATGTTCCTGAACCAGGGTATTTTGTCGTCTGGTAGATGGACGAACTCGTCCCGTGGGGGGTGCCTGGGCTGTGATTCTCTAGCCATGGTCTTGATGAGATTGGTGGGAGCTTAGTTTCCCATTCTCCCACTTCAAGTATATGCTAATGCATATCAAGAAGGCTACAGTCCAATTCTCGATGGTTACCGGCACCCTAAACCTCTGAGCTCACTCCCGGTCATTTTCCTGTGAACAGTCTTTGCACCTCACCTTTCTATGTAGTAGCTTAAATATCTCTACAAACTCCACTTTCCAAATTCCTTCCCTCATCACCATTGTTAGCTGTGATCCCAATTGTTTAGCTACCCCCATATAAGGCAACCTACTATCTCTCATCGCTTAATGTTCTACTCCCCTTTCGCTGTCTTCTATAATGCCCTTGTTTTCATCTTCTTTCTTATCTTTCTTATTTCTTCTTTTCTTCCACATCCTTCTTTGTGTCTTTCTCCCTGTCCTCTTCTTTCCCTGTTCTGTCTTTCACTGTCCCTATTCCCACCGTCTTGCATTATCTGTACTTCCCTCACTACTCTTCTTCCTCCTTTCCCCACCCTTCTGATTTTCTTCTTTCATGAATATATCCCAGGACCATTCGTCCTCTTCACTCTCAGTCCCTTCACCCAGACTCCATTCCGTGCTTCTGTTCACATTGCTAGTACCTGCTGTTCCGGGACTGCACCATGACTGTGCCCAGTCTTCTGCTTTGTTCACCTCTCACTTTCTCCACTCTGCGCAGACTTTGTGCTGTTCCGCACACTCCTGTGTGGGGGCTGCCCTTCTTCATCACCCTCTTTCTGTGCTGTCTTTACAGGTGGCGGCCACGCCCCCTTCTTCTGACACCTCCCAGTCCTTTTCTCACCAGTCCTTCTTTCTTTTACATGTGTCTTCTTCATGCTGACACCCTTCTTCCATTACTTCCCAGGCCATTTCCCTACTTTCGCACTGTTATCTTTACCCTCCCTTCTCATTCCATCATTCTCCCTTATCCTACTGTCGCTGTCCCCAATGTCAGGATGTCCTCTTGATTAAACATGCCAATTCTTTTCTGTCTTATTCTTTTCACCCTCTGTCACACTCCTAGCTCGAGGCCAATCCGCACTGAGGACCCACCTCTGTGACCAATTGTGCCCTTGGTCTTACACTACACTCCTGTATCCTTAAATTCCTCCCTCTTTTTCCGCTGTACTACTGTCTTCCATTCCTCACCTGCTTTCCCTTTTTTCACCTTTTCTTACACCTGTCTCCCCTTCACTCACATCCCTTTCTTCATACGCCTTTTTCTTTTTTTCTTGTTCCTATCTTTTTATTCCCTGCTTTCAACTCTACCGCCTTGTGCTCCTTCCCATTTTTCATTTCTTGTGCTCCCTCGGACCTGGCCCTTTTATCTGGCATGTTATTTATTCTTGTTGTCTTACTTACCCCGCTCTACCTTCATTCTTGTAGCAAAAATGGCTACTAAAACCCCTGCTGACACTACCCCTCTTTTACACCTTGCCCCCATTTTCTTTTTGCTTTCCCCATTCTCCCCTTCCTCCCCTTCTTCCGCCTCCCCCATTCGACCTTCAGCTTTCCGTATTTATGTCAACTGTGATCTCCTCTTCTGAGTGAGCTGCTGCCCCACCATTGCTGCCACCACGCTGCTCTCTTTTGCTGAAAGGAAGTTCCTTGCCTTTTGTTTGCACAACTCTGGCCTGCTAACCAATCAGCATGCATTTCCTCTCCCCTTTCTCCCACAATGTCCCGGTGAGCGAGATCGTTCCTTCCCACCCACGGGGCCCCCTTTATTGTCATAATCAAAAGGGCAGTGATGCACTTAAACGGGACGTGCATTCAAAAATTGTATTGTCCCGATCGTTCAGGCATGTATTTTTAAGCATACTCTAATCAATCTTACATATTTTTTCTATGCATTTTACCTTTGTTTTCCTCACTTTTACACATGCGAAAACAACGGGTTGGGCACGGCCATCTTGTGCTAATCTTATTTGTTGAGCCATCGCATTAACTTCAAGGGTGCTCACAGCAAGAATACAGATCGCCCGCCCCTGAAGCTGACATCACTAGACGCATACGGCCCCTTTCACAACGTCAATGCACGTCTCGTGTCAACCTTCTATGTGCGCAAGCTATTGATGTGTCTCCATGGAAATGGCTGGACGCCTCTTTCCTCAATAAGTATAAACAGACCCCTTCTCATCAGACAACATCAGAGTTGCTTTTTCAATCGTTTCACTGTTTTTTTTTGGATCGCCTGTGACTCGTTTCTGCTCTGTTCAGCTATCTTCGTAGTACGAAGCCCCTGTGAACAGATACTTATACTAGCATAACTATTAATTTCAATCGTTACTTGCGTTGTTTTAAAAGAAATTGTTGTATAGTGGCAACAATAGAGCCCAACCAGTATGAGCCTGAGTATTCTGAGGCGGAAGTAATTGAAAGAGAAAGATGCAGGGAATCGAACAACAGTTGGGAAAATGAATCACTGGATCATGAGCCTGAGCCTAGTCGCATCGAAGACATTTCCACCCGTTGTACCTGCAATCGTTGCGAGGTCATGCCAACCGAGTTGGAGAACTGCTGCTGCCAAGAAAACTGTGGATGCTTGCCCTACATATCAGAAGAAGACACACCACCGCTATGCGTTACCAAGCTGCATGATTGCAAGGCAGCCGCCTCTCAAGGTCCATGTTGAGGATTATGATGGTGCTTATGCACGAACTTCGCGCAACAGTTCGCCATCGCAATCCAAGTAACAAGTAAGTGTACTCTAGATGTGATGTCATTTTGACCACGAGAAAACTAACACTTCATGTTTATCTCCTACATTGTCATAAATTTAATCGATCACTGACAAATGAATGTAGTCTGATTACGTGTCTTTCACTTTCAACTAAGAAACAATATTTCTCTGTGGCCCAAACCACTATGGATTGAATGGGTGTTTACTTTTATAATGTGTAGAGACTTCAAAGCCCAAGTTCATTTATCCATGAAGTAACTTTTGTAAGGGCAACTATGCCATAAATTCAGAATGCATTTTCAAGTAAGGGTGGTACACTTAGGTTCATTCAATTACAGTATGTATGTTTCTCTTCCATAGGTGGTACAGGCTGGTGGCCTACCATTTGTTTATATGGTGGCTTTTTGGAAGGCTTGGATTGTGAGTTCGATGAGGAAAACCCGCCTGTGTCATTGGAGCCATTCCCTCCAAATTCCCCAATGACGATGGACAGTACAGGGGATTTTCACACACTGTGCTGCAACCTCAAGTATACAATTTGTAGTTTGTTTGTGCCATCAACATCATCAAACTAAATAAAATACAAATGAGCATATTCAAATAGTTGTTTCAATTTTTCAGTGAATCAAGAACACGCTCACTCGTCTATGAGGGACATGAAAGAATGGTTGGTGCCCTTTTGCGCTCACTTCGTCTGCAACAATCCATCCCCCCTCCATTATTTCAATTTTCAATTTTATTATTAAATATGTGCCCAGCCATCACTGGCTTTACATATTACACAGAAATTCACATACATTTTCATTAAAAAACAACTTTAAAAATCACAAGCTATCTAAAACAATTTATAAATCACCTCTTAGAATAAAATACCAGCTGACAATTCTCTTAAAATGGATAAACTTAATTCATAGAATTTCATCATATGATATATAAGGTTAATATCATTACCATCCAGGAGATTCTGCCATATTGTCTCAAAATGTTCTATCTTACATGAGTTATCGTATCGCTTCAGATAGTTAATTCTCAACTGGTTAAGGCTTTCACAGTCACTCATCAGATGTTTAGTTGTTTCTATCTTTTCATTACCACATAATCGACATAGCCTCAGCATTCTTGTAATTCCAAGTCTAGCTCCCAGAACTTCCATAGTATCACCTTTGTTAAATTTAAAAAGAAGATACAGTCTCACTGTCATCGGGTGGGGAAACGCTTTTTGATAATTGGGTATTCCTCTATCTATTGACCAATTTTCGAGAAATAACCCGCCCGTAGCTAGAGATGCTACATGTATCATATCTCGCTCTTTTGCTTGAGTATATATCGCCATTTTCAGAAGACTTTTTACTTTATCATGTGGTACAGTCATCCATCTTAAGATATTCTCTTTAGCCCACTTCATATATATCATACATATGTTATAGATAGTTTGGAACTTGCAAAAATTCTCAGTCTCATTGAATGTCACGCCACGGGAGCGGTTTTCAAGAAACCCGCTGTTCACCAAGCGTCTCGCTGAATCTGATGTAAGACGGAAGGGCAGCAAAGAATCCTGCTTTTCCGACCGAACTCACGCAGAAGGGCTTGGAAGTTACCTTGGCAACGGTGGAAGCCGTTGTCAAGGGGAGGGAATCGGCGTCCAGGAAGGAACCCTTAGTCACATGACTTCCCCTTCTTAAACTCCGCCCTGTCCTATGCTCAGTGCTTCTGATTGAGCATTTCGGTTTACTGCTTCGATCCGTGCTATGTTGATTCTGCTTACGCTTTGTTCGGACCTGCTTTTTGGATTACCCTAGTCTGCCTTGGTACCTAGAACTTCTGATTTGTTTTCGACTTACGGCATTCGTCCCTGGATTCGCTACTTGCCTGTCCCCTGGTTCTGTCACCGCTCGTCTGTGTTTTCGATTCGGACTGGACTTTGGCTTGATGTGCTTGACCCTCTTGTTGTTTACGCCTTTTGGATATCGGATTTTCCGTGCTTTGACTTCCTTTCTTTCTCTAACTCGCTTCCGTGGAATTTGAAGTTCTCAGCCTCAGCTGCACCGCGGGATCCTGCCAGCCTCCGCTGCATCGTGGGATTAGTAGTTCTCAGCCTCAGCTGCACCGCGGGATCCTGTCAGCCTCCGCTGCATCGTGGGATTTGTAGTTCTCAGCCTCAGCTGCACCGCGGGATCATTGTAACTTCACGTACGGTAACTAGTGCTTCATTCTTATTTTTTCTTTGTTCAGGGAAGTGGGTCACCTCAATCCATACTAGTAGATAGGACCTTCCCTCACATTGGCTGTCCAAGGGTTATTCCTACCTATACCAACTGTTTAGTTTACATAGCACTTAGGGTATTGGTTATATCATTTATTTTCTCAGTTATTCTGTTCTTTTCACGCAGTGGTTTCTGTTACGTGACATTTCCATGACTCCCGACTAGAAATCTATAGTTCTGGGTTTGCTATTGAAGTACCTATTCATTATCGTATCTTTCTTCACAGCCACGAGGTCTCCAAGGATTCCGGTCTTTCAATTAATCAATCTTTCTGGATGTTCCTTTGTACATTCAGAGAGGTATATTGATCGAAAGAATTCTTCCTCTACACTACGGGGTCAAGTTTGTGAGGAAGAATTCTGACAAAATCAGAAGCCACATAAATGGAATCTAACGAGACCCTGGCTAATTTGTTTCAGTTAGTGGCAGATTTGCGCACTGACATGGCTAATGCACATGCCACGACCCAACAACAGATCCTAGAGATTCAAACGGCCATGCACCCCTCCTCTCTTCAGACTCATTCACCTCCGTCCACTTCGGGTGGAGGTGCCGCAGCCACACAGGCCGAGGCAGGGCCGGTTTACGTCACCTCACAGTTTCCGCTAGCTCCTCCTGAGCGGTTTCATGGGGATCCTAAACATTTCAGGACCTTTTTGAATCAATGCCGGTTACACTTCTTATGTCGCCCAGGATCTTTCCCTGATTCCGCAACTAAAGCAGCCTTCCTGTTATCCCACCTTGGGGGTACTGCTGCAGCGTGGGCTAACCCTTTATTGGAAGAGGGTAGCCCCCTACTGTTTGACTGCGATGCACTAATTGCAGCCATGGGTAAAGTGTTCGATACACGGTACAAGGCCCAGGTTATGGAGTTGGAGTTGTTAAGTTTACAACAGGGGGATTCATCTCTTCTGGCTTATTTGGCCAAGTTCAATCAACTGGCTGCTGAGACAGGGTGGCCAGATGATAAGAAGGCCTCGCTCTTTTACAAGGGGCTATCCGATTCATTGAAAGACACTCTTGCTTTGGTACCAGTTGTTCCAAACACATTTCCAGGATTGTTGGAACTGGTTCTACAGATCGATGCCCGTAAAGCCGCCAGAAAGGGTGAGAAGAGGGGATTACCTCCTCCAATATCTATTAACCCCATTCCAACTGCAGGTGGTCCTGAGCCCATGCAGATCAGAGCGGCTACACGGGGACCCCTTTCCCCAGAAGAAAGGGAAAATAGACGAAAGAATCGTTTATGTTTCTATTGTGGTGCTTCAGATCATCTCTTGAAAGAGTGTACTAAGAAACCCATGAAGAAACAGGGAAACTTGAAAGCTCGACAATAAGAGGAGTCCGTTTGTCGAGTCCTTCTGTGTTAATGGACTCCAACTTGGTAACGCCTTTCACCATCCAAGTTATGTTTCTGTTCCCTCCTGGGAAACCGGTTCCAGCTACTGCAGTGCTCGATTCGGGTGCTACTGGAAATTATATCGACTCACTATACGCCAAGGAGCTAGCCTTACCTGTTCTTGCGAAAGACAAACCGGTGGCTGTTAATGCTGTTGATGGTTTTTCCTTGTTGTCTGGTATGGTTACCCATCAGACCATTGACCTGGTTATGGAAACTTGTCAGGGGCATACTGAGACCATTGGATTCGATGTCATTTCAGCCCCACAGCTCAAGCTAATCTTAGGGATACCCTGGCTTAGAACACATAATCCAACCATTGATTGGTTTACGAATAATATTGAATTCTTGTCGGAACACTGTGAAAACCAGTGTTGGCAGTCGAGATCACCAGGAGATAATCCATGTCGTCCATTGATGGAGGCTACGTCCACCATCGGAGCAGTGCTCACAGGGGAATTACCTAAAGAATATGTTGAATTCCAAGACGTATTTGACGAAGGAAGTGCCATGGTTTTACCGCCTCATAGACCTTATGACTGCCCCATAGATCTTATTCCCGGATCTAAGATACCTTCTGGGAGGGTTTATTCATTGACACACAAGGAGGACCAAGTACTTAAAGAATACATTGACCAGTCTCTTAAGTCTGGGTTCATTTGTCCTTCTCGGTCTCCCGCGGCTTCTCCCCTCTTTTTTGTTCCGAAGAAAGAAGGGGAGCTGCGTCCATGTATCGACTACAGGGCCCTGAATCTAATCACTATTAGGAATCAATATCCTATTCCTCTAATCTCGGTCTTGTTTGACCAGCTGGGTTCTTCAGCCATATTTACCAAATTAGATCTCCGAGGAGCCTACAATTTGGTTAGAATTCGTAGTGGGGATGAATGGAAGACTGCATTCAAAACTAAATATGGCCTTTTTGAATACAGGGTTATGCCATTCGGACTTTGTAATGCCCCGGCTACCTTTCAGTACTTCATAAATTATGTCTTTCACGATATGATCGATCAATTCCTTGTTATCTACTTGGATGACATTTTGATTTACTCAGCTAACTATGATATTCATGTGCAACATGTCAACCAGGTCTTACAACGGCTTCGAGAGAACCGCCTGTATGCTAAATTAGAGAAATGTATCTTCCATGCCACGGAAGTGGAATTTCTCGGGTATGACATCACGTCCAAGGGAATACAAATGAGTCAATCTAAAGTCAAGGCCGTGTTAGACTGGCCAATACCTAAATCACTTAAAGCTCTCCAATCCTTTTTGGGATTTGCAAACTTCTACAGAAGATTCATTAGGGACTTCTCTACAGTGGCGGCTCCTTTAACTGCTCTCACAAGCAGTAAAAAGTCATTTATATGGGAAGAGGACTGCACTAATGCTTTTGTTAATCTCAAGACAGCGTTTACAACCGCTCCCATTCTTCAACATCCAGATCCTTCTCTTCCTTTTGTGGTTGAAGCTGATGCTTCTGACATAGCCCTGGGTGCGATCCTGTCTCAAGTATGCCCAGATACACACGGGTTACACCCAGTCGCTTTTCATTCACGTAAACTAACATCTTATGAAAGCAACTATACCATAACAGAAAAAGAGTTGTTGGCCATCAGGGATGCATTTATGACCTGGCGGCATCACTTATTAGGTTCAGCGGTACCCGTCCAGGTATTCACAGATCACAAGAACTTACTAGCCCTACAATCAATTAAATGTTCCACGGCTCGACATGCAAGGTGGCATGAGTTCTTTGCAATGTTTAACTTTACCATAACATACAGACCTGGGTCCTTACATACCAAAGCTGATGCATTGTCACGTATGCATGGTGTTCCTTCTGCGAACCGACCCGAGAAGCAGCTGCTACTACCCCATCAGGTAGTATGCGCTTGTACTCTAAAACCTAGTCTTCGTTCTGAACTACTGGTTTGGGTGCAGAAAAGTCCAGACGAAGTTAAACGTTTGAGTCTTGATGTTATCAGGGGTCTTCCGTATGTTAAGGGATTGTTATACTTACCAGACGAGAACACCCGAAAGAAAGCAGTTAGTTGGTGCCATGATTCTAAGGTGGCAGCACATCCTGGTACTAAGAAAACCATGGATCTATTACATCGGTGGTGTTGGTGGCCATCCATGGGCAAAGATGTCCCTGGATACATCTATCGTTGTTATGTTTGCGCTCAGTGTAAGAGCACCCATGCTAAACCAGTAGGTTTGCTTCAATCCATGCCCATACCAGACCAGCCCTGGTATATGATATCTATGGACTTCGTAGTGGAACTGCCTCCAGTGTCCGGTTTCGATACCATTTGGGTCGTCGTTGACTATTTCACCAAGTTAGCCTTGTTCGTACCTTGTCATGGGATACCTACTGCTCCGGTGTTGGCGGAGTTGTTTCTAAAGAATGTCTTCCGTTTCTTTGGTCTTCCCTCAATTATCATCTCGGATAGGGGTTCACAATTCACCTCTCATTTCTGGAAATCCTTAACTACCTCTTTTGGTATCGACGACAGATATTCTAGCTCATATCATCCCCAGACGGATGGGCAAACGGAACGTTTGAAATCCACCATGGAGCAATACCTAAGATGTCTGACCCATCAATATCAGGACGACTGGCTCTCAGTCCTTACCATGGCGGAGTTTGCATATAATAATTCTCTGCACTCTTCTACTCAGTCTTCGCCTTTTTTTGCATTATTTGGACGTCATCCTAGGTCTTTGCCGGTGTCCCCTGTTTGTCCTTCTAACCATCCCGCGGCAACCTCTTGTGTGGAGCGTTTGGTGTCGATCCGTAGTCAGGTTAGACGTCATTTGGAACTGGCGCAGGTACGCACCAAACACTATGCTGATGCTCATCGTTCTCCAGCCCCTAACTATTCTGTGGGTGGGAAGGTGTGGTTATCTACAAAAAATCTACACTTGCCAGGCAGAAGGGCCCTCTTGCCTCGTTATGTGGGTCCTTATTCGATCACTGCATTAATAAATCCGGTGACGGTGCGTCTGCGCCTTCCTTTGAAGTGGCGGATACATCCGGTATTCCATGTGTCCCTTCTGAAACCTTTCTACCCAAACACCTCCCTGCCTTCACGCCCGCTACCTCTACAGATACAGGGAGAGGAGGAATATGAAGTTCACAAGATCCTCTCTACTAAGGTTTCCAAGGGTGTTCGATGGTATTTCGTTGATTGGAAGGGTTATGGGCCAGAGGACCGTACTTGGGAACCCGTGGATCATATCCATGCCCCACGCTTGATTGCCGACTTCTGGGCGTCCCGGAGAGGGGGTCTACCTTTTGGGGAGGGTACTGTCACGCCACGGGAGCGGTTTTCAAGAAACCCGCTGTTCACCAAGCGTCTCGCTGAATCTGATGTAAGACGGAAGGGCAGCAAAAGAATCCTGCTTTTCCGACCGAACTCACGCAGAAGGGCTTGGAAGTTACCTTGGCAACGGTGGAAGCCGTTGTCAATGGGAGGGAATCGGCGTCCAGGAAGGAACCCTTAGTCACATGACTTCCCCTTCTTAAACTCCGCCCTGTCCTATGCTCAGTGCTTCTGATTGAGCATTTCGGTTTACTGCTTCGATCCGTGCTATGTTGATTCTGCTTACGCTTTGTTCGGACCTGCTTTTTGGATTACCCTAGTCTGCCTTGGTACCTAGAACTTCTGATTTGTTTTCGACTTACGGCATTCGTCCCTGGATTCGCTACTTGCCTGTCCCCTGATTCTGTCACCGCTCGTCTGTGTTTTCGATTCGGACTGGACTTTGGCTTGATGTGCTTGACCCTCTTGTTGTTTACGCCTTTTGGATATCGGATTTTCCGTGCTTTGACTTCCTTTCTTTCTCTAACTCGCTTCCGTGGAATTTGAAGTTCTCAGCCTCAGCTGCACCGCGGGATCCTGCCAGCCTCCGCTGCATCGTGGGATTAGTAGTTCTCAGCCTCAGCTGCACCGCGGGATCCTGTCAGCCTCCGCTGCATCGTGGGATTTGTAGTTCTCAGCCTCAGCTGCACCGCGGGATCATTGTAACTTCACGTACGGTAACTAGTGCTTCATTCTTATTTTTTCTTTGTTCAGGGAAGTGGGTCACCTCAATCCATACTAGTAGATAGGACCTTCCCTCACATTGGCTGTCCAAGGGTTATTCCTACCTATACCAACTGTTTAGTTTACATAGCACTTAGGGTATTGGTTATATCATTTATTTTCTCAGTTATTCTGTTCTTTTCACGCAGTGGTTTCTGTTACGTGACATTTCCATGACTCCCGACTAGAAATCTATAGTTCTGGGTTTGCTATTGAAGTACCTATTAATTATCGTATCTTTCTTCACAGCCACGAGGTCTCCAAGGATTCCGGTCTTTCAATTAATCAATCTTTCTGGATGTTCCTTTGTACATTCAGAGAGGTATATTGATCGAAAGAATTCTTCCTCTACACTACGGGGTCAAGTTTGTGAGGAAGAATTCTGACATTGAATAGTTTCATCAGGCATACCATAACTGTGTTATTATTCAGGGTATATAGTTTCACAAATAAAATTGCCGCGTTGTATTCTACAATGTTGCTGGCATATCTAAAATTGCATTCAAGTAAAATATATTCACACAATGCATTAGTTGGCAGTCTAAAAAGTTGTCTTAAAATATTTCCTTCAAACTTGTTAAGCTCATTTTTAAAATTCCTTCCCCACACTTCGGCTCCATACAATAGACAAGAAACTATTTTAGCAGAGTATAACAGTACAATCGTTTGCACAAAGTACCCACCCTGTTTGCCGATAAATTGGGTCAATGCACCTGCTATTTTTTTACATTTCAATTTTTTCTCTGACCAGTGTTGATTCCGTAACAGCTTATGGTCTATGATGACTCCTAAGTATGTATACCATTCAAAGAGTTCAAGCTGAATCTTGTTCACAAACCACTTTTAGCTGTTGGATCGACTCAGTTGCTGTTACCTAAGAATGCCATCACCTTTGTTTTACCAATATTTATAACAAGACCATTTTTCTCTAGACATTCAACCAATGCATTCAATTTAGTTTGTAGTCCTGCAGGGGTATAATCTAGTAGCACTAGGTCATCTGCATACCCAAGCCAACCCAATTGCAATGAGGAAATCTTTACATCATCTGTTCCTAATCCATTAATTGAATCGGGGATATCTGCCAGATAAAGGTTAAACAGTGTTGCGGTCAGGGTTCAGCCCTGCTTAACACCTCAACAGGTAGGTATCACTTCAGATAGTTTACCTTCTCCATCTAGCCTAATCCGTACAGAGGTGTCTGAATATAGTAATTGGATCATATGTAGGAGTCCAGGCGGTATCCCCCATTTTCTTAACTTTATCCATAATTTGCCTCTTAAAATAGTGTCAAATGCTGCACTTAGATAGATAAATAAAACATAGACAGGTAATTTCCAGACCACCCATGAATATTCTACTGCAGTCACTAGATTGACAGTATTATGGATAGTGGACGATTGAGCTCTAAAACCAGATTGATTACTCTGTAAAATATTGTTATTACTAATCCATTCATTCAATTCATTCAGCAGCACTTTAGCGAATATTTTAGCGGGAATGTCTAACATGGCTAACATCTGGTAGTTTGCAAGCTCTTTCCAATCTCCTTTCTTGTGGACCGGAAGGATTATGCTTTCTCGCCATGAATTAGGAATGTTTGCATATTTTCCAATCCAGCGAAATAGTGTAAATAGGGCTTGCGCCCACAGCTTTGGCGCCATCCGTAAAAGGGCATTACAGGTCCCATCTGGGCCTGTTGCCCTCGAGATCTTTAGCTGCTCTATCAATTTTGTTAAACTGTCAACCGTAAATGTGCCATGCCAACTAGCCTTAGCTATTTCACATCCTTCACTATTAGGACCATCTAATCCAAGTGTATTTCTAACATGCATAATCCATCTATTTTCTGGCACACCATTAATTAATCTCTTCTTCGTACTATTAATTGCCGCCCACAATGCCTGATGATTATTATTCCGGGCATGTGTAGCAATATTGCACCAAATTTCATTAGCCTTAAGTGTACGATATTGTCTAAGCCAACTACGGTGTTGTTTTCTGGCTGCTTTTATCAAAATAGTTGCATCGCTCGGTTGGATATTCTATATATCATTGATCCTATGCCTTAGTTGTTGTTTTGCCTTTTGAATTGACCAATCAAAAACCGTGTTTTTTTTATTAGAGAGATTCCATCTTTCACTCATGCTAACATTCTTTCTTTTATGATTTGAGACCTCTTTGATATTATTAACGATCTGTTCAAATTTACTTATTATTTCATTAGTATATGCGTCGGCATGTTCAGCCATTTGTTCATTAATTAGTAAAATTTCGGCTTCAGCTATCACTTTGGCTTTACTTAATTTAGTGGGATTCCGTGTGATCCGATTGGCTGCGTTGTTAATCTCAATATTGCCGTTAAGTCGGTAGCAGGTCTCTTCTTTAATATATTTCATCAGCAGGTAGAGTGGAAGATGGTCACTTTCTTCTCTAACACCGATTGACATATCAAACACTAAATCATTGGCACTATCATTCACCACTATATAGTCAATTGTGGATATACTTCGGCCACTCACACGAGTCGCGCTACAGTTAGGATCACCACGTGTATTGCCATTCAACATTTTCAGGTGATACTTGAGAAATAAATTAGCCCAGGGTTTCCCATATCTATTTGAAAAACCATGGTCTATCAGCACCGAACAAACTTCATCATTCATTACATTGTCAGGTATCACTATCTTGGCATTAAGGTCGCCAACTAATATACAGGGCAAGCCTTCTATAGCATCATTTAGAATATTGGCCACCGTACCAAGGTTGATTTTATTAAACGCTCCATTTGGAGGATTATATATATTCACTAACAGTAGTTTGGGTATCTCAGGTATGTTGGTCCAAATTTCTACTGCCAGAACCATTTCAGTAGACCATTTGGTGTTCTTTCCAACCCATGGGTGTCTAATGGCTATAAGCAATCCACCTTTCGGACGGCCTCTTGATCCCTTCGCTGCCAGACTTTGTATAGTGCATCAACCATCTATGTCACATGGATTATACAGCCATGTTTCTTGTAATGCGATCATACAAAAAGAATCAAGATTCGCAAGCAGCCCGTCTTCAGCTATATAGTGATGGTTACCTCTTGTGTTCCAGGATAGCATTATACCTATCTCGTCAGGGACGTTGTTCAAAATGAGATTTGAATGCTATGGGTAACCATTGCCAATATCCCTTGATCTCTGCAGAATTCATATGTATGTCTGACCGGTTTACCTTCATATCTGTTGTACTCCCAGCTTTATTTGAATCAGGGTTATTCATTCCACCATTTGTTCCCCCATTTTTGTTAGATTTATGTGTCGGTTTAGTTAACACATTATCTTCTTTTGTAGATCTATTTTTAATAAGTTTGGGCCCTGACATTATCTCCTGATATTTAACTTTTTGCATGTAGGTTACCTTACAGGAGTACCCCAGTTGGCTAAATAAATCACTGTGGATAAGGATGTAGTCCAAAGTGACATTATCTATACACCACACATTGGTGATAGCCACACTTGGAGTAACCAATTGGTCCACTATCTTGAAATCTCTAGAAGATATCATCCGTAGTGGTACAATGGTTGCGCATAGTTCTAGTAAGCGCCTCCTATTCAGTAACTCAACTGTATCAGACTTTGCAGTCACCTGGAATTGCAGAGCTCGGACATAGTTAGTTGGGTCATTTTTATGAATGGAGTAGCTATCATCTAACATTATCTTCTTTTGCGCTTGGGGCAGTTCTATAATAGAAGCATCCACTTGATTTTCTTACCCATTTTTGATTTCATATTATCTGATTTGTCTATATTGGGCTCTACAAATAGCCTTTGCATGTCTAGCAATATTGCATCAGCTATATTCTGCTGACCCTCTCCTTTAGTTTTTATAGATTTCTTCTTTTTGGTCGTTGCTAACCATTCATCTAATGTTGGGCGTCTATTAGCTGGTCCAGAGCTTATATCTTGTGAGTTTTGTCTAGAGTTCACTTTTTTGAATAACCCTTGTTTTTGTTTTAATTGTGCTTTCGCAGAATGTTCATGAACAGACACTATGTGATCTCCAACAAAATTGGGTTCTTTAGTTAATGGAATTGGTCTAAGTAGATTAGGTACATTGGGAGTAGCAATGGGGAGAGAAGGGATAGGCTCCTCCTCAATACTCACACCAATCGTTGTTTTGACTATACAACCATTTTTAGAGCTCTTTCTTTCTCACTGCTATACATAGCAGCTTGGGATATCGCTTTCTTTTTAGGTGGTCTACTCTTTTTTAGTCTCCTGGCGGCCTGTCCAAAATGTACAGCCTTAGTCATATCAGGAATACTATAGTCTGTTGTCGTCATGATGCCTCCTGACTCTTTACTAACTGCAGCTAAATCATCTTTATTTGCCATTGGGAGCATCTTCAGTATCTCAGACTCAGTATTGACACCTATATCTCTTAGCGTCTTTTTGGCTCTGTTAACGTTCCTATGAAGTAGGACAGAGTGTCCATCTAGCTTACGCTCAATGGTTTCACATTTGTCGACCAGATTAGTTATAGCAATTTCCAGCGCTTCTAATATTTCCTCAGAGGTCTTAAAGACAAAGCTCAGGTTAAATGGGGAGATTGTCATCCCTTCGATCATTATAGACACATTAGTCGCTTTAGCTGGTACACTTTCCACGCCCTCATAGCTCAGCATTTGCCCATCTTCATGTGTAATTATTCCAGTGATTGGGTCAACCACAAGTCTATTTTGTGGATTAGGTTTATCAAAGAAGATAGACTTTTTGCAAATTGCAATCGTTGTACAATCATTCACTTTATCACTCTGTAGCTCATTCACACATCTCTTTTCATTATTCATGTGCACTAAGTTATTAGGCTCCTGGAGTATTTCAGCAAACAATTTAGCTCCAATACACGGTAAGCTACATGCAAGTTATTCAATTAACTCATTCATAGTATTTACCTTATCTTCGGCACTCAGCTATGTGGGGGTTACCCGACTCGCCGAATCAATTTTGTAAAAAAAGGTGGTCATTTTGGCCAGCTTACTGTCAGTCAGTAGACCTGGTTTGGAAATAATTTTCCGTTTGCATGCTCTACTTGGTCTATTGCCAGACTCTAACTGGGGGGCTTCCACTTTCGATTTCATATTATGTTTAGTGACTCTCTGTTGGGCACTGCCAGGTGACCGTAATTCCATACAATTTGCTTTCACCACCGTAGCTCACACGGGACTAGTATTTCTTTCACTTAACAAATATGAATAATCCAGGGTCAAATGGTATTAAGAGCTATAGCTCACTGCACGCTGCACAAAGCAGCAATCAGCCAACAGCGTACTTAAGGTACTTCCGGGTGCGCGCGCGGGTGCGCTGCACACTCAGTATTTCAAACTGCTGAAGGAAAGGTCGGGGGCGGGTCTTTGGTCACCGGGCCAATCACACAGTTTCTGCAATAAAGGGAAAGGGGAGAGAGTTATGGCACGTGCACGTATTGGCTAGTTATGTCACACAGCGTCAGCGTCTCGTTCTATGTCCTCTGCGCAGCAGAGGACTATCAATTCAGTCACTCAATGCAATTACTTGGATCAGGCAACTTCCGTGTTGCCAATAAAGATGCCCTCTCCTCGTCTGTGCTGCGTCGCGGGAGAAATGTCCTTGCGGGGAAAAGTACACAAACAGCATAGGCGATCACTGCAGCATTCAGCCCAGCATTCAGCCCAGCCAACAGCGTACTTCAGGTACTTCCCCCTCCATTATACTCCACTCCGGTACTGGGTGGGTGGGAACGGCTAAGTTGCCAAACACCATGTACAACACAAAGAGATCCTCCAGGCTCCCCTCTTCAATATCGCGCCTACGCAATCCACATAAGTGTGTCTCCTTTTAGCAGTGTTCCGGGCCTTTTGCGCTCACCACATGCCCATCGACAGAGGCATTGCTAGGGGGAGCTAAGGGGGCTGTAGCCCCGGGTCTTTTGGTTGTAGCCCCAGATAGAATCTCAGGGGCTACAACCAAAAGGCTAGATAGCTCAGAGTCCCAAAAGTCCCAACATTAGTGTAGCCCCGGATCTTTGCCAGACCTAGCAACACCCCTGCCCATCCATCCCCCCTCCAGTATCAATGGCAGTTTGCACCTGTGGCCATGCGCTCGCAAGGGGGCTGGGAGGATGGGAACAGCCAAGGTGCCAAACACCATGTACACTTCAAAAGGGATCTTCTGCATGGTGACCATTGTTCTCATGGCCTCCCCAGCCCCAGTGTCTCCAGACTCCCCTCTTCAACACCCTGCCCCCGCAATCCACATAAGTGTGTCTCCCTTCAGCAGTGTTCTGGCCTTTTGCGCTCACCTCATGCCCATCCATCCCCCCTCCAGTATCAATGGCAGTTTGCACCTGTGGCCATGCGCTTGCAAGGGGGCTGTGAGGATGGGAATGGCCAAGGTGCCAAACACCAAGTACACTTCAAAAGGGATCTTGTGCACGGTGACCATTGTTCTCATGGCCAAACCCAGTGTCTCCAGACTCCCCTCTTCAAGACCCCGCAACAAACAAATCACACATTTACATACACACCCACTTTTCGAATCCTTTATAAACACCTTTACATTTAACAGGCGAACATCTCTGAGATCTACAAGGTATCTCGTCGACGTGCTACCTGTTCCCCCGGCTACTTGCTCCCCTGCTTGCTGAATCGGCTTGTTTGTTCGTCCAGGTAAGGGTAGGTAACCTATTTACTTCTCTATATTCATCGATCGCTGATCTCAAAGTTTCTATCTATTTCCACCCAATGTACCCAGTATTGTAATGTTAATTTTTCTCAAAGACTTCACCATTGTCTAATGTTACAAGTATTTTGATCTTGATAAATAGCACATTGCATCACTGTGCATTGTAATAGAATGGAATCTTTCGTGGTCCATGTTTGTGTCACGACCTTATCCCCATCAAGGGGTCACGGGCCCCTAAGGACCTTATTCGGCTCCTCTCGGATGCCCTGGAGCCAGTACTGGTGTTGCTGGCATAGGAGACGCTTGCTGGGACGGGGTTTCAATGGACAATGGGCCAGCATGGCCACCCCCAGGTGGAATATAGGAGAACTGCATACTGCGGTCTAGCTTCCAGGGTGGGGCCCGCCCCAAAGGCACCTGGGATACCGCCTTGTTTTTTAAACCACGCCCACCTAAGGGCACGCGCTTCGCGTTATTCTGCCTTTGCAGCGTGACGCTCATCTGGTCCTGCCCAGCCATCCTCACCTGTTCTGCAGTATCCTCCGGCTTCATCGTCATCCAAGGCCAGAACCATCGCCATCCTTACCTGCTCCGCTGCATCCTTTGGCTTCGAAATCATCCAAGGCAAGAACCAGCTTTATCCTTACCTGCTGGGCAGCATTCCCCTGCCTCCGGAGTCATCCGAGCCTTGCAGCTTTCCACTGTGGATCCGGCTCCTATAGGGCGTGGTGGAAGGAATCATCTAGGACATCACTCACCGGTCATCTGGAGGACCAGCATCTTCACGGCTCACCATCCCTTTGGATTTCCGAGAACCAGTCTTCTCCGCGTCGCTGTGGCCTACAAGACAAATAAAACCACAGGTTAGCCATTTGCAAGGATGCTCAACGCCGCTTGGCGTTTCATCTTACCTGTTTGAACCTGTCTTCAGCTTCCTTCGCAGCTTCATCACCTGCGAAGGAAGCAGACGGTTACCATCTACGAACTCACTTAATGACAAGCTTCCATCTATAAAGACATTGCTTTCACCTAAAAGAGACATTGCTTTCATCAATAAAGACTTACCTGAAGAAGGAGTTGCAGCCGGTCTGAACTCCGGCCCTCGCCAGTGAAGTAACTCGGGGGTACGGTGCCACACTCAACGCACCCCTGCTCGTCGCGGCAGGACGAGAGCGCACCCTTATATTTAACAAGGTGAGAGTCATCCCTGGGGGAACTGCAGGGGAGACACGGGAGGAGGGTGGTCTCAGAGGAAGAACCGAAACTAAGCTGCCCCTCCTGTCTTCTAGTGCTACCCATTGCAGAGTCCAGGACAGGCAAAGGGTTCCGAAGAGCATCCAGGTTCAACGAGAGGCGCGCCTGTGGAAACATAAGGTGAGCGTTACAGAACGCAAAGCCCTAACTTAAATTATCCACCTGGGCGTCTAGTATGGAAACCTCAGAAACAGATAAGCTAGCCCAGTTGTTGGGACAGTTGAGTGCCGAAGTCCATTCTGCACGGTAGGAGACTAACGCATTACGAAGGGAAGTGATTGTTGCCAAAGAGAGGACAGATGATCTTGGGAGGCAACTTCTTCAGTCACAAGCAGGACAAGCCCCGTTGCCCAGAATGGGTCTGCCCACCTCAGCTACCGCAAGCAATCCAGTTCAGATCAATCTCCCTGGAGCCGTGCCACGGGCTCCTCCAGAACACTTTGCAGGGATCCTCGGCGATATGCCACCTTCATGAACCAATGTCGCCTCCACTTTTAGTGTAGTTTCCCACGGACCAAACACGTGTAGCCTTCGTGTTATCTTACCTTAGTGGGAGTGCGGCTGACTGGTCAGTTCCGTTCATCAGTCGCGATGACCCTCTGCTACGAGACTTTGATGGGTTTCAACAAGAACTGGAAAAACTCTTTGCCCGACGCCACCATGGGCAAGCTCTAGACAACGAAATCTTGTCACTCCGTCAAGGGAGTCAGGACCTGCTAACTTACATCGCAACTTTCAATCAGCTGGTGGTCGAGGCAGACTGGCCTGATGATAAACGGACTACTCTATTCCACCGGGGCCTACGTGGAGTGCTCAAGGACATCTTGGCCCACGTGGTGGATCCACCCTGGGATTGTGCTGAATTCATCAGTCTGGTGGTACAAATGGATCGTCGCCTGCAGGATAGGAAGAGTGACCGAGGGAAATCGGATTCACCCCCATTATTTGTAAGCCACAAAGAACATTCTCCGCGGGGCCCTGATGGAACCAGCAAACCCATGCAGATAGGAGGAGTTAGACCTCCGTTAACCAAGGCTGAAAGAGATAAAAGGAGGGAGATGCAGTTGTGCCTGTATTGTGGCAAAGCAGGCCATTTCTTGAAGGAATGCCAGGTGAAGCCCCCCAGACGAGCAGTCGGTGCCACAGATAAGGAAACCCAGGAAGAGGATTCGGGAAACTAGCAAGCCCGGCAATTGTAGGGGTCCAATTGTCGAGTGAAGAAATCCAGCTTCAGACCTCCCATTTTGCGCTACCGGTGATCTTAATTCCCCACCAGCAGTCATCTGAGATGCATTCGTTGGAAGCTTACCTTGACAGCGGGGCAGTAGGGAACTATATCGATCAATACCTTGCAGCAAAGATGGGCCTAGTCCTGTGCTCCAAGTCAACCACAGAAACCGTAACCAAAATTGCTTCAGGCCTGTGTCAGAGTGCACCACTGAACTCACCCTCCTGTGCGAAGATGGGCACCGCGAAATCATAGCCTTCAACCTAATCAAGGGTCCCCAATTCCGGCTGATCCTGGGAATGCCTTGGTTAGTTGCGCATAATCCCTGAATCGACTGGCGAGCTTGTGAACTGGTTTTCGCCCATAGTTGTACGCATACCTGTTACCCAAAAGGGCGAAAGGCCAAACTTGCAAGTTCACCAGTACGGGAAGGATTGGCTCACACCCTCGGAGGGGTCGTGACCTTGCCTGTTCACTATCAAGACTTCCACATTGTTTTCCAGAAGGAGCAGGCAAACACGCTACCCCTGCATAGACCTTATGACTGCCAAATCGACCTGCTACCTGGAGCCCAGATCCCATGTGGGTGCATTTACGCACTCACTGAGCCTGAAAATCAGCATCTGAAGACATACCTGAAAGAGTACCTGGCCAATGGTTTCATTCGCCCGTCCAAGTCATCGGCCGTGGCGCCTTTGTTCTTCGTACCAAAAAAAGAAGGCGAACTGAGAACATGCATCGATTATCATGCATTAAACCAAATAATGGTTAAAAACCGCTACCCACTACCCTTCATTCCAGAATTACTGGACCAAGTTAAGGAAGCTCAGATCTATACAAAACTGGACCGGAGAGGGGCCTATCACCTGGTACGCATCAAAGAAGGGGACGAGTGGAAGACGGCCTTCCGTACCAAGTACGGCCTGTTCGAGTACCAAGTAATGCCGTTCGACCTCTGCAACGCCCCTGCTGCGTTTCAGTACTTTATGAATGACGTCCTCCGAGAACTCATCGATGTCTGTGATCTTGTATACATCGACGACATCCTGGTGTATTCCATGTCCGAGCGTGAACACATAGGGCACGTGCGGGCTGTCTTGGCTAAACTCCACGATCACCATCTTTACGCAAAACTAGAAAAGTGCTCGTTCCATGTTGCAGAAGTGGAGTTTCTGGGTTTTGTTCTTTCCCCCCAAGGCATACGAATGGACGCTCATAAGGTGGACGCAGTCCTCAACTGGCCAGCCCCTACTTCCATCAAAGGAGTCCAAAGCATGTTAGGGTTTGCGAATTTCTACCGTCGCTTCATCCTAGGTTTTTCTCAAGTTGTGCACCCGATCACCTCCTTGCTCAGAAAATGCAACAAGACATTTCAGTGGACCGAAGAAGCTGAAAAGGCCTTTCAAGAGCTCAAGACAAGGTTCACCTCTGCCCCCATTTTGCGGCACCCACGTCCAGAGCTCCTTTACATGGTGGAAACTGATGCTTCCAGTCTAGCCATGGGAGCGGTTTTTTGTCCCAAAAGGACCCGCTAAGAGGTCAACTGCACCCAGTGGCCTTTTGGTCGCGGAAGTTCACGCCGGCAGAGCTCAACTATGCTATCACCGATAAGGAACTATTGGCCATTAAGGCGGCTTTCAAGGCTTGGCGCCACTTCTTGCTGGGGGCCCGACACACTGTCACTGTAATAACGGACCACAGGAACCTCCAGTACTTGAAAGGAGCAAAGGCCCAATCGTCACGGCAGTTGCTTTGGGCTCTTTTCTTCGCGGAATATGACTTTGTAATTACGTATCGACCTGGAGTCAAGAACGGCAAAGCAGACGCTCTCTCCCGCATGGGCACAGATGGGTTGGTGCACACGCCGCCAGATCCGGTGGCCATCATACCGGAAAACAGGGTTCTAGGTATTACCACCACCATGACCCAGAGCGAACTTCTATACGAAATCCAACAGGTCCTCACCCAGGAGCAGCTACAAGAATGGGTCTCCAGAGGAAAGCACTACAGTGTCAAGGGTCAACTGCCATATTACTGGGACCGGTTATTTGTTCCGGTGAAGGAATTACAGGGACAGGTCATCTCCGAACATCACAACTCCCTTATGGAAGGTCACCCAGGAATCGACAAAACATTAGCCAAAATAAAAAGGAACTGCTGGTGGCCCACCTGGCGCAAGGATGTGACTGAATTTGTGGCTTCATGTGGTGTTTGCGCCCAAAACAAGTCTAGCAAGCAAAGGCCAGCCGGATTCCTTCAGCCGTTGGCCATTCCTCCGGCCCCATGGCACACGTTGTCACTAGATTTCATCACCGACCTTCCTCCATGTCAAGGCTTTGATACCATCCTGGTGGTTGTGGACCTATTCTCCAAAATGGCCCACTTCTTCCCTTTCAAGGGCCTTCCAACTGCCTCCGGTCTTGCCAAGGTCTTCCTAGAACATGTTGTGCGCCTGCACGGATTTCCGTCAGTCTAAATATCGGATCGGGAACTCAGTTCGTATCCAGCTTCTGGAAAAAGTGCTGCTCTCTGGCCAGATAGACATCTGTCTGTCCACCAGTCACCACCCTCAGACCGACGGCCAAACTGAGAGGACCAACCAGACTCTCGAGCAGTACCTTGCGCTGCATGCTCTATCAGGGGGAAGGGAATTGGAGAGAACTTTTATGGATCGCGGAGTACGCGTATAACAATTCGTTACACAGCAGCACAGGGCAAACACTGTTCTTCACGATCTACGGTCGACACCCTTCATTTATATTATTGGTCCTCGATCGATAAGACACATGTCTGTGGTTGCTATTGGTACTATATTTCAAAAGAGAATTGCCCTAGCACATTGGTGCTGCACTACCCATTTGAGTGTCAGAAAAACTGATATGCAAATGGGTATTTGCCAGGGGTCAACGGTACACTGAGGCTTGGTGTCTGTCAAACTCTCTGCTAGACCCAAACCACATCCACACACGCAGTGCAGGGCACTTGCGTTGATGGCCTATGGTGGGTAAGATTTTAATAGCAATGATAAATCGCCTGACCTTTGTCAACCCTATAACTTCCAGAACATTTTGCTTTATTGGTATCATATTTTTTCTTACACCTCAGTGAGTGGGCACCTTTTTACACACTCACAGAGTATTTTAGTCTTTTGATGGGTTTGCTTTTTTGGGGTCTCCATAGCTCTACATAGCGCTCCATAGCGTCAATATTGTCTTTTCAAATGTATCCTCTTCGGCTACTTTTTGGCAATAAGTGCCTGTTGTTGCTAGGTTGCCCTAGGTGCACCACTTGTAACTTTCGATGGCTAACCTTGACAGAACTACAGTTCGCGAAGGTTAGAAAGTATCCTTTGATTCCTTTTGGTGCTAGTTAGTATCCCCTTTCTCATTTTAAATAAATGTAACATTTAAGTTACACGGACAAATTTACCATTAATGGCAGGTGGGAGTAATTTGTTGAACAATTCAAATGATGTGAAAGGGCCACCAAGACTTCACTAGAGGATTAAAACTGTACTCGCATCACAAGAAATCATACTCCCACCTTTCTGCTAAGTATATTCAAGTTTAGTTTAGTTACCTTTGAAACGTTATGCTATTCTCGAAAGTATATATGAGGACATTTTGTTCGCCTGTGAATTGGTTGTGCCTGTTACACAAAAGTAATGTTTTTGGTTTGAGTTTATTATTCCTGTAAGAATAATTGTACAACTGTTAGCCTGTGCAGATAAAGCCTGCCTTAGGTATTGCCGACATAACTTTGGCCCATTCATACAGTGTAACCCTGGGTTTTGCTTTACATTGTCTGTTTTAGACAGACACAAGATAGGTAACCTGATACTACAAGCTACTGGAAGGCAGGTGTAACCTAAGACTCTTTTTGAGTGTAACTGTTATCCAAAACTAAGTTGAAGTAATTGCTTTCCCTACTCTGTGAACCGAAAAGCAACTGTAATTGAATATTATACCCCAAGGTCCAACCCCCCTGGAATGACTGTTATCCAGGTTACAAGTTATAGGTTTATACTGTGCCTGTTATATGAGTATCACAAGATCAGAAAAATGTATTGTCCAGTTCTTTTACACTATGTGATTTCTTGCTGAGCGGCACAGTACAACGGATAGGGTCTACTATACATGGTATTACTGAAATTATATGATAGAGGCAGGGAGGCTGTTCCAGAGGGAGAACCCAGCCAAAGAAAGATCAACCACCAACTTGTTGCTTGGTGAAGGGACTGATACTGAGGGAGTTGTGGGTGGAGGAGCGAAGAGCTCGAGTAAGACGATAAAGAAACTGTCCAAACAGCCTCCCCGTAGCAGACGCAATAAGATGTTACAATTAGGTATCTGTTTTATATATGTACGAGGTGGTCGTGTGTCACGTCGACAATAAGTGTGATGAAAAAGGTAATTGAAAGGGGTAAAAACATGTCCTCACGGACATAAAATCCACCCCATAGCTCCATTTGCTACATGGATCAAGACCTTGCATCACTTGACGGATTCAGACTGGCACAACCGATACCTTTGATGCACGGATATCCCAATGAAGGAATTCGATGTTGGCTGTGTTAGCCTGGGCTCCCGAGTTAGTCTAACCTTTTGAAAACTGATCTGCCGCCAAGGGCACATCATACTCAAATAGTGGAAACCAATTCTTCATCGCCTCAGGCCCCTTTCTGGCTTGCACTGGCCTTCCCAAGAAGAACCACTTTATGGTTCACCGGCGCGATTGGGCACTTTCACGCACTACTGCAATGTTGAGCACAAGGTTACCCACTTCTCAGGGCCACACTCAAAAGTTAGGGAATGACTCCGAAAAATGGTCTAATGCTCATCCTTGCTTACTGTATGCACTTGGACGGCCGATTGGCACAAGGCCTAGTCGGAGCATAAATGCAACTTACTTGGTATGGGCATGCAATTTCACCTGTTTCGCATGAACGTAGACAGGGCTCCCTCAGATGGGATAGATAGTGTGAACAGACATGCATGAATTATAGTAGGCGGCATGCAATTGAAGGTTGTCCCCTGTTACGCTCACAACAGAAGGAATACAACCCTCTCTGGAAAGAAGCCAAGAGATAGCTTGCAGGGTTTAACAAGGTTTAATTGTACTGAATTAAAAAAATATCAACTAAGGTGTCTGCTGTTCTAGAACGTTCAGACCGCAGAATGAATGTTTTTGCCTTTTGAGAGGCCACAACATCAGTAATGACATCACAGATCTGGCTTTGGTGAACAGAGTCTATAGCATCGTTCAGGCATGGATGGCCAACCATGGCCTATGCCTGAACAATGATAAAACAGAGCTCATCATCCTGGGTACCACAGCTCGTATTGCTAAACTCAACCCTAATTATTCAGCATTCATCATTGATGGGAACACCATCAAGGTCGCCAGAGAAGTAAAAACACTAGGTTTCTATCTCGATTCGACCTTATCCTTTACCAAACAGGTAAACTCTTTGGCCTCATGCACGGCCTATACATGTAAATTAATTCGAGCCGGGAAACAATTCCTATCAGATGACAGTTGCCTAATTTTATCCAGAGCCCCTATCCTCTCAAAATTAGATTATTGTAATTCCCTCTACATAGGGGCATCTAAACAAACCATCAACAGAATACAAGTGCTCCAAGATAATGCACTTAGAGCGGCCCTAAGTATTCCCAGAAGAGCACATATTTCTGAAATAAGACGGAAACATAAATGGCTCTCGACCCAAGAAAAAATCAACCTCAAATCTGCCTCCCTAATCCACAAATGCTTAAACAACAAAGCCCCTAGCTACTTAACCAAACAATTTACTAGAAAAAATTCTACTAGACCAACAAGAATAACCAGCCCCAACTGCCTTCTAGTGCCCAGATTTAAACTGTCCAGTATTGGAGGGTCCAGCTTCCCAGTTAGGGCAGCTCAATTGTGGAACTCCCTACCTCACGCACTACAAACTAACGTTCAACAAATTCAGAAAGAACACAATAAAATGGCTCACTGAGAATGCTATGTGACCCTCATTCTCCCCACGCACCTACTGCATGTATTGTACCTGATATAGATTTGCTATCTTGTTACGCCAGCCTGCTGCTGCTGCTGACTTGTTGTCAGCATACCGCTTGTACTTGTACCCTATTGCCTAACCCTCATCCTGTGGAGCCAAGAAAACTGTTCTACCATGTTCTGTAAACTTGTAACTTCTGTAAACTTGTAACTTCTGTAACCAAACTGTAAGCCCTCTTGTCACATGCGCCCTGCTGCCTGAGGGTCCGGCGCGCACAATAAATAAACAAACAAACAAACAAACAAACCAATAAACATATAGGGTCATAACCTGCACGAGTGATCGGTAAGACAGTATTCCTGATCGTGCTGCCTTGCTGGTTTCCATCCTACAATTCGTTTATTTTTCTGGCGTATTTCGAATTCTACGTGGGTCAGCTGGGCTCATCCATCCCTCCATGGAGTGAAGGTCAGGTTGTGCGGTGTTGCTTGTGGGAATGGAAAAAATGAATCAAGTCACACTGACATGTCTTGTCTGGTCTGTTTTATTATTTTGGCATTCGTTCACAAAATCGAAACCTACCCGTCTCTGGCTTCAATCGCTGAAAACAAGCTTCTTTTTTTATTTATCCTTGAGCGAAAGTCAGCAAGTGATAGGCTAGAAGGGCACAAGGTGTTGAATACCCACAAAAATGATAACATTTAGTATATTAAAAGTGGACTGTCAGAGCACTCAGGTCCTAGGCGCAGGAGCGACGCAGTACCAACCACCCCCACTATGGTCGTGGAACCTGCAAGTCGAAGCTTACGCAGGCTACCCGGACCAGAGCAGGGAAGGAGGGTTAGGGTCTCGTTGATTGGATAGGTTGGGGAATTTTAGGGAAACCGGATTGAGGGTTGGGTAGAGGTTGTGGATAGGACGGGGAATTGAAGGGTTGATTGTTGCACACTTTAGATTGTACTTGGTACCAAGTAGCTATTTGCACACCACCTCCCCATAATCAGACTTAGGCCCCCTCACTGTTCAATCTGATGCACAAGTCTAAGCCATGCACCTAACTCTGTCCACAACTAGTTAACATTTTTTCAGCATGCAAACTTAGCTCTGGGTTTCAGTGTCCAGTCCAAGATGAAGCCGTCAAGTCTTGTGGCAGGTCCGTAATGTTCAGTGCTGGTCCAAGAAGCTAAAAGAAATAACACAAGTTAGGGTGTTGCCTCCGCCTTCCCATAACCTTCTCAATTATTCTGCACACACAAACACACAACATTCTAGCTGCCACCCGGGCTCAAACCACGGGCTTTTGAGTGTGCCAAAGTTCGCCACTCTTCGGGGCTTTCCACTTATTCCTGATGTGGAAAGAAATGCCAATGTTAACTTCCGCAGGGGGTCTTCCTTCAGACCGCCGCGGTAACTTTTGCCCATGTGTTTTCGCCTCCCGTGCGCCGAGTTTTCCCTGGTTCCAGGAGGCGGGAACACACGTACTAGTGTTTCGTATGGATCACTTCCTCACTACAAATGCTAGCGCGGATTAGCGACGCGCCTAGGACACGCCCACTTATCTTTCCTGTAGGCGCAGGGGCTAGGAATAGGTGGGCTAAAGCCCCCTGCGCTTCTTCCCCGATCCCTCTGATCCCCAAGATGGGTTTAAAGACTTATCTTGCGGGAGCGAGGGGCCGAACTGCTTCTCCGGCGGGGCGGGGCCCCTCGCGATTGTTTCTGGAGGAGCTGGGCTTTGCACGTCCTCTCCTTCCGAAGTCTCAAGCGCAAGCCCCGTGCCTCGGGGCTTGCGCATGCGCGTTGATGTGCCACACCCTGCTGGACTCCTGATTGGCCCGTGGCGCCCCCGAGCATGCTGGGAGTTGTAGGCAGGAGACTGCTTCTGCTGGGAGCTGTAGTTTTTGAAGGCTGCTTTTCTGCAAAAGGGGCACAGCAGCCTTTTAAATGGATACAGCTTTCTGGACCCAACTTGCACGCTCACCACAGCCCCCACCATGCCCCTCTGCACCCCTTGTCTTGGTTTGGTCTTGGCTTTGGCCCTGACAGCACTCCCCCTCCCACGGAAGGTAGGCCCTCCGGGTTTATCTGGATAATTCTTGTGGAAAGTGCGCAACAATCTCGGAGCATGAACGTGATGTGAGGGCTCCCACGAGCGCTCTTCAGGTCCATACCCCACCCAGTCCACTAAATAATACAACTGGCCGTTAGTGCTCTTTTTGGAGTTCAAAATTGCACGTACCTCATATTCAGGTTCCCCGTGAACAATTATCGGGGGGGTTTTTTTAACTGGAGTTCCATGCGGGGCAGGTTTTAGCAGGGACGTGTGGAACGTGGGATGAATTTTCATTTGGGAGGGTAATTCCAATCGAATTGCAACTGGATTCACGATTCGTTCAATTGGGAATGGGCCTAAATAACGGGGCTGTAATTTCCTGGGACCATCCAATCGAATATTGCGGGTGGAAAGCCACACCTTGTCACCCACACGATAGGGAGGACTGGCACGGCGATTTTTGTCTGCATAATACTTATAAGAGTCTTTTGCTCTAACGAGATTACCTTGTACCTCCTTCCAAACTTGCTCAATTTCAGTCCGCTGTCCCGCTAGTGTGGGCAATTCCACTCCTAAGGACGGGACAGCTACAGGAAGAATACGTGGATGTCGTCCATAAAGACAATAAAAGGGAGTCTTTTTGGTGGACGTGTGTAAGGCATTATTGTAGGCCAGTTCAGCTAACCAAGTATGCTGGACCCAAGTGGTTTCCCTGCTTGCAGCAAAGCAACGCAAGTATTGCTCGAGCCCTTGATTTACACGCTCGGTTTGGCCGTCCGTCTCGGGATGATACCCGGATGACAAATGGACTTCCATCCCAACGATCCTACAAAATTCACGCCAAAATCGTGAAATGAATTGTGGGCCTCTGTCGGTGATAACATGGTGTGGAAGCCCGTGTAGGCGAATGACGTTTTGCAGGAAGAGTTCTGCAATTGCACTAGCGGTTGGGACTCCTTTGCAAGGAATAAAATGGGCCATTTTCGAGAAGGTATCTACTACAACCAATATTGACGTGTAACCCTGTATAGGCGGGAGATCCACAATGAGGTCCATGGTTACAGTATGCCATGGTACGTCCGGAGTTGGTAAAGGACGCAGAAGGCCTGCAGGTCTTTGGTGACTGGCCTTATTGCGGGCACAGGTGTCACACTTCAATATGTGTTGCTGAACATCTTGTCGCCACTTTGGCCACCAGAAATATCTAGCCACCAGCTCTTGTGTTTTTGACCTTCCCGGATGACCTACAAGGGATGAATCATGACACCACGACATGGCCTTTTCCCGGAGTGCCGCAGTAGGCAAATACAGAGCATGAGCGTGGTAGGGAAGCCCTGCAAGAACTACGTTCCGAGGGTCCTGTTTGCACCAATGGTGCAGTTCTTGCATAGAGATTTCTTTCTGAATTCCTTCAAAGAAATCAGAGGTCGCTCCAACAATATGAGCGGGAGGGATTATTGATTGGGGCGTAGGTTTCCCCTCTCGAATTGTCGGCTCAGGATAGCGTGACAAGATGTCAGCTTTCTGGTTACTGTTTCCGGGCCTATATGTGATGATAAAGTCGAATTCTGCGAAATACATGGCCCAACGCAGCTGACGCGGGCTCAGGGTCTTGGCGGTTTTGATAAATTGTAGGTTTCGATGGTCCGTGATTACTGTTATTGTATGACGTGCTCCCATCAGATAGTGCCGCCATTCACTAAATGCTGCCTTTATTGCCAGCAGTTCTCGATCTGCGATGATGTAATTCACCTCGGCTGGCAGCAGCTTCCTAGAATAATAGGCCACTGGATGTAATAAACCCGTCATGGGATCCCTTTGGGACAGAACGGCCCCCAAAGCATAACTGGAGGCGTCCGTTTCAACCACAAACGGTCTGGACAAGTCTGGGTGTTTTAGTACCGGAGCGTCGGTGAAGGCCTTTTTGAGCTGATTAAAACCCTGTTCGGCTGAGGCATCCCAAACAAATGGGCAACTCTTACGAAGAAGCTTCGTGATTGGAGTAACCAATGCTGAAAAATTCTTAACAAAGCGTCTGTAAAAGTTTGCAAACCCTAGAAAGGATTGTATATCCTTCACATTAGCAGGGGGTGCCCAATCTAAAATTGCCTGCACCTTTTTGGTGTCCATTTGTACGCCGGTTGGGGTTAAGAAATAACCTAAGAACTCCACAGTGGTACGATGAAACTCGCACTTTTCTAGCTTTGCGTAGAGATGATGTTCTCGCAATTTTTGCAACACCGCACGAACATGTTGGACATGTTCCTGGAGACTACTGGAATAGATGAGGATGTCGTCAATGTACACAACGGCACATACATCTAAATATTCTCGAAGTACCTCATCCAGGAAATGTTGAAAGGCGGCGGGGGCGTTACAGAGGCCGAATGGCATGACCTGATATTCATACAATCCGAACTTGGTTCGGAAGGCGGTCTTCCACTCGTCTCCTTCACGTACCCGTACCAAGTGGTATGCGCCTCGAAGGTCCAACTTGGTATAGATGACCGCATTCCTAACTTGGTCAAGAAGTACTGGGATTAGAGGGAGCGGATAACGGTTCTTAATGGTTATCCGGTTCACTCCGCGGTAATCGATACAAGTCCGGAGCTCCCCAGACTTCTTCGGTACGAAGAACAGAGGTGACGAAACCGGAGAATTGGAGTGCCGAATAAAACCACTCTTGAGGTTTGATGCTATGTATTCCCGGAGGTGGTCATTTTCAGCCTCGGTCAAAGCGTAGATGCGGCTACATGGTAATACCGCTCCTGGCTCCAGGTCTATCCGGCAATCAAAGGGCCGGTGTGGAGGTAAAGACTCAGCAGCCTGTTTATTAAACACATCCACAAAGCCGGCATACTCTTGGGGCAGATCTTCAGGGCGTACCTCTGGTTGACTGCTAGCAATGCAAATGGAGCGTATGTCTGGCAAAGCCTTTTCTAAGCAATGTTCTTTGCAATATGGAGAATTCAGGTCTATTGACCCTGAGGTCCATTGAATGTGAGGGTCATGTTTCTTTAACCATGGCAAACCCAGGATAAGCCCAAATTGCGGGGCGGCAATAACATCAAAGGCAATCTTTTCTGTATGCCCATCTCCACACCGAAGGATCATAACACAGGTACTATGGGTAACGGGACCTGAACTAAGGGGAGTATCGTCAACTGCATGTACCAGTTCTGACGCAGGTTTACATTGCACCGGAATTCCTAAAGTACCCACGAACTGGGCATCGATGAAATTGCCAGTCGCACCCGAGTCGATTAGCAGTGTAACCTGTTTCCTTTTTGTCAAGAACTCTAAGCAACCCTTCAGAGTGATATAGGGGCCATGATTCGAATAGCCTGCAATTGGGGCCCTGCTGACTAGGCTCGGCCGGGTGACCCCCACTACCGACGAGCCAAGGCGTTTCCCTGGGTTTTTGGTTTGGCGGGGCATTCGCGAACGAAATGCCCAGCCTTACCGCAATACATACAGACCCCGTCTTTTCTTCTCTGCTCTTTCTCTTCTTTTGTTAGGGGGCCCCGGATGGAGCCGATTTGCATCGGCTCATCCCCCTCAGATTTGTCCACCGTCCCACGAGATCCTTTAAACTGGTCTAACCGTGGTACAGGACGAGATTCTCCTCTTCTCTTATCGCCTCGCCTTTCCGCCAAGCGGTGGTCAAGACGCAAGGCTAAGTTTATCATATCCGAACACTCTCTTGGCTGTGGATCAACCTGAGCTATAAGATCTTTTAACTCGTCTTTTAACCCCTGATAAAATAGGGACATCCTCTTTTCTCTGGGCCATTCGGCTTCTGCCACTAGCCGGTTGAACTGCGTGACATAAGTCACCAGTTCCCTATTGCCTTGCCTTAAACTCAGCAATTCCCGATCCTTACAGAGGGTAGCCCCTGTCGATTAAAGATTTTCTCAAATTCCCCTAGGAACTCATCCCAGTCGTACAGGACGGCATCGTCCTTTTGAACCAAAGGATTCGCCCAAGAGGCGGCATCCCCTGTAAGGTACGATATCACGAAGGCAGTACGTGCTTGAGCAGACCGAAAGGCTGACGCCTTGGTGAGAAAGTGGAGACGACATTGGGTCAAAAATGTAGAGAATTTTTGCGGATCCCCTGCATATCGCTCTGGAGGTGCAAGGGGAACTATAGCTTCCGGGGTTACATGTACCTGTACCGGGGTAGACGGTTGACCAGGTAAGGGCGATGCTTGGGCAGCTAGACTCCGTACCTGCACAGACAGAGTTGCATAATCTTGCCTGGATGCGGCTAACTCCCCTTGCAAATCCTGCAAGGCTTTAGCAATTTCTTCCATGACTTGTTGTGAGGGTTGGCTGTGCCGCTCAGGCGCCTGGAAAATACGTGGGCTTGCGCTTCTGTCAGAGCACTCAGGTCCTAGGCGCAGGAGCGACGCAGTACCAACCACCCCCACTATGGTCGTGGAACCTGCAAGTCGAAGCTTACGCAGGCTACCCGGACCAGAGCAGGGAAGGAGGGTTAGGGTCTCGTTGATTGGATAGGTTGGGGAATTTTAGGGAAACCGGATTGAGGGTTGGGTAGAGGTTGTGGATAGGACGGGGAATTGAAGGGTTGATTGTTGCACACTTTAGATTGTACTTGGTACCAAGTAGCTATTTGCACACCACCTCCCCATAATCAGACTTAGGCCCCCTCACTGTTCAATCTGATGCACAAGTCTAAGCCATGCACCTAACTCTGTCCACAACTAGTTAACATTTTTTCAGCATGCAAACTTAGCTCTGGGTTTCAGTGTCCAGTCCAAGATGAAGCCGTCAAGTCTTGTGGCAGGTCCGTAATGTTCAGTGCTGGTCCAAGAAGCTAAAAGAAATAACACAAGTTAGGGTGTTGCCTCCGCATTCCCATAACCTTCTCATTCATTCTTCACACACAAACACACAACATTCTAGCTGCCACCCGGGCTCAAACCACGGGCTTTTGAGTGTGCCAAAGTTCGCCACTCTTCGGGGCTTTCCACTTATTCCTGATGTGGAAAGAAATGCCAATGTTAACTTCCGCAGGGGGTCTTCCTTCAGACCGCCGCGGTAACTTTTGCCCATGTGTTTTCGCCTCCCGTGCGCCGAGTTTTCCCTGGTTCCAGGAGGCGGGAACACACGTACTAGTGTTTCGTATGGATCACTTCCTCACTACAAATGCTAGCGCGGATTAGCGACGCGCCTAGGACACGCCCACTTATCTTTCCTGTAGGCGCAGGGGCTAGGAATAGGTGGGCTAAAGCCCCCTGCGCTTCTTCCCCGATCCCTCTGATCCCCAAGATGGGTTTAAAGACTTATCTTGCGGGAGCGAGGGGCCGAACTGCTTCTCCGGCGGGGCGGGGCCCCTCGCGATTGTTTCTGGAGGAGCTGGGCTTTGCACGTCCTCTCCTTCCGAAGTCTCAAGCGCAAGCCCCGTGCCTCGGGGCTTGCGCATGCGCGTTGATGTGCCACACCCTGCTGGACTCCTGATTGGCCCGTGGCGCCCCCGAGCATGCTGGGAGTTGTAGGCAGGAGACTGCTTCTGCTGGGAGCTGTAGTTTTTGAAGGCTGCTTTTCTGCAAAAGGGGCACAGCAGCCTTTTAAATGGATACAGCTTTCTGGACCCAACTTGCACGCTCACCACAGCCCCCACCATGCCCCTCTGCACCCCTTGTCTTGGTTTGGTCTTGGCTTTGGCCCTGACATGGACATTGGAACATTTAGTTTCAATTTCTGCAACCTGTTGTTCCGAGCGAACACTCTGCGTTACACCGACAGAATGGAACTGCCGAACATTATGCAAGTTTAACCCCACAAATTGTTTTTGCGATTAAACAACAGTATTTGTGCTGTATGCATATTGAATAATTCAGCGACATGCGAATGTGCCATTTGACCAAAATAATGGACACACTACTTTGTTATTTTGAATTATATTTACACTGCGTCATATTTAAAAAACCAAGTGCGTAACTCACGGTTTGTTTATAAGTCTAGCAATAATTTGTTATTTGTGTATAGTTTAAAGAGGAGTGAATAAACGTTTGATTGTTTGGGTGGAATTGCTTACTTATGGGTTGTTACCTGTAGCATTTTGTGATGATTATTCATCGACGACCGCAACCACAACCTGTATGCAGGCTACTGATATCTAAACCACTTTGTCCTGTGTATGAGGACCCAAAACAGGTGATGTACTGTGCAATGTTTATGGCAGTGCCTGCCATATGGTCCCTGAACCATGGATATCATGCCACTGCTTGGCATTTATTACATTTGCTTAATGACAGATTTATACTGCTTCTAAGCGCTGTACATTTAACTCTTGAGTTATCCAATGAGGCAATATAGTGTTTGGGTATCTGCATATCATGCCAGCCTCCAAAGTATGGCACTACTTGGCCATGTTCTACCATTTCCACGCTCAAATTCCTTTTATTGAATTCACCCGTTTAAACCATACAGAACACACATGCTTAAACTATCCATCAGGTTCTCCGTCCCATTGGGAGCTATACCTACTTCACAGCGCTAAACTTTCATGCACATTGTGGTCTCAAATACTTCCTCATGTTGTCATGTGTGTGTTCTTTATGTGTGTTTTGTGTTCATGATTAGGTTTCATGTGTTGCAGAATTACAGGGTAAATGGATACATTTGAATAAAAAACGGCTACTAAAATATATTTTTATTCTGTTATCTACACAGATATATTATACCGTTCTGTGAATGCCATAGTTTCCAGCTACCATCGGATGGATTCTTCAATCAACAATGGCAGATGCCCCTAAACAGAGCTTTTTGCATTACCATCATGTGGGATGACAGACAGGGACCGATCTGCCCTTTGGCGGTACCAGCGACAAGGAGCAACCTGTCATGGTTTCCGCTGTAGCAAGATGCTGATGCGAAAGCATTGCGAGTGAAAGTGCCTAAATCCATATCTTCTCATGAAAGGATACACCATGTGCGTCATTAGAAGGTTTTCCAGTGTAACATAAGGACACACAATAATTGGTCATTGATCACAACCAGCGGAGGATGAATCTGAAGCATGCAATGTTCGCTAGCTATAACTTTTACTGAAAAAACATATAGTTCATTTCGTGGACTTAGTGTGGTTTTGGGAGCGTTCTTTGATAAATAAAAGCACTTGCTACATTACAGACTAATGATGTTTTCTTTAAAAAGATTGTTTTCCAATCCCATTTGGGACGTGCTGTGAGGAGATGTGTGTGTTTATCTTCCTGGTTCTGCGTTAACTGACGTTATGGTGTGGGTGATGCCTGGGCGCGTTTGGCTATGCGGGCCACTAACGTCATGAAAATAGGTGCAGCATATAGTTTGGAATAGTGATGTCAGCTTCAGGGGCGGGCGATCTGTATTCTTGCTGCAAGCGCCCTTGAATTTAATGCGGTGGCCCCACAGATAAGATTAGCACAAGATGGCTGCGCATGTGTAAAAGTGAGGAAAACTAAGGTAAGATGCATAGGAAACATTTTTAATATCGATTAGAGTATGCTTAGAAATACATGCCCGAACGATCGGGACAATAACATTTTTGAGCGCATTTCCCCTAGATGATAACATCAATCAGTTTCATGTCACCAGCCCTCCTGGCAAAAGCAGGAGGCAGCATTGAAAGGTCCCTTCCAAGACTGTGCAGCGACTGTGCTGTGTTAATCCAGATGGAGATTATCTCTGCCCAAGATGAGTGACCACTGTGCTTGAATAGAACTTTCTTTCACACTCTGATATGGAGGTGAGGTATATCCTGAACTTCCTGTTCTTACTCTTCATAAGACACCTCAACACAGAAATGCTTTATAGGAAGATATCTCCAGATATGAGGGGCACCTATAACCCGGGCAAAATAACACTGCTGCCTAGTGCTGAAACACCTACAATGTTCCCCTCCATTTATCCCACTGTGAACACCTCTGGCATCAGAGGGTCTGGCACAGATACATATCTGGCACAGATAAATAATACTTATACCCCTTTTGCTTAATTGTGCCTCAATGTTGTTTGATTGTCATGGTTGCTATGTTATGCCAGTCTAGGTCCTCCAGTGGTGCACCATTGTAACTGGAGGTGCTCACTCCCCACATCACCACACAAATATATATAATAAAGAATAAAGGACACATCCCAGTAGGGAATGAGACAAAGAGATTTGTATGGAGATTCTTCAAAGGTTTATATAAGATTCAGCATCCAGAGAACTCTGCTGCCTCGAGAGCGCTCTGGCAAACAATACAGAAACAATATGTTTTAAAGGGTTACAGTGTCATCAGTGACGATTTCTATACAGTCTACAAGTTACATTTCCATTGGTTAGTGAGGGGGTGCACATATATTTCTGTAAGGGCCGGCTCCACGGGATTGGCTGATGACTTAGCAGGAGGATGGGCATCACATGGTTCAGCTGGGCCGGTCCATGCGAGGTGAAGGTTGGGTCAGGTCCGTAGAGGCGGCTGGTGCTGGCTAAACTAATCTAGACACTTATCCTGGACATGCAGTAAATAATGATCATCAATATACCTTTAAAGTATATCTTCAAGGCCTACAAATTGTACACGTGTGTTTGCACTATCCCACCTTGTGTCACTAGCGAGGTGGAGGGTGTGGGGGTCTTGCCCCTGAGGTAACCTGTAGGGATCGGGATTGATAGCTGTCAGGTCTGGCACATCAGAGCGGGAAGGGGGTGGTGTGACACATGTCAGTTTATGACAGAATATACTGTGACAGGGGTCTGGTTTTATTGGGGGGCACTCTAGGGTGGTCAACAAGGAAGGGTCACACTTCTGGTATATCAAAAGAATAGCTTTGGAGGGGCATAAGGTTGAACAAGCAGTCATTTTCCAACAGCAGGAGTGAGAGGTGCGGGACCAGGTTTGTTGAGATGGATGAACTACAAGTCATGGTTCGGCCCGGTCACACACAGGACAGTGATCTGAGAGGAAGAATGAAATGAATACATTGTTTGCTTGCAACATCTTGTCTCAGCGCACCCGTGAGAAAGGGACTTGGGAGGCACAGGGCCGGGAGGGAAAAGGTGGGGGCTGTCAGTGCTCGCTGTGTGCGCAGCGCTGCGGAGGGGAGAGGAGACTTCACAGTATCAGATTGCGGCCTAGTCCAAAGATGGAGTCGAGGATACACAAAATGGAGTCCAAGTGTGTCTTGCAATAGCCCCACCTCTGCTTATTGCCACGGGCGTGTCCCCTATGCCTGCAGAAGGGCAAGGAGGGCGTCCCCCCACAAGTGCAACAGCAAGTGGTCCCTTTCGAGTAGAATGAATGGGGGGGGCTCAACCGACCCACTCCTTCCTTACGCAACCACAAGGTTGTCACAACCATTAGCTCAGTTGGAATTGTCCTTCAGAGTGGCTTGCAGGAAACTGATGTGTTCACAATAAACCTGCTCTCAACAAAATGCCATGGATCAGGATTTTAATGGGTTAATGTTCTCTCCAAACCCCTCTGCTCCGTATCGGACAATGGCATTAGGCAGTGTGGTGCATGGGCCAGGTGTTGAATAACTTAATATGAAGTACGTTGTTTTCACATGATGGCTTCCACCACAGTGTATGCTGTCTATCGACACAGGTTTTCTATAGGCACATTTAATGCTACTCTATTAACCAATCGCAGGAGAATGAAACAGTGAATTGGGCTTTCAGGGACCTGAACCTTTCACCTTCAAGGTGAACATAGATCTCGGCAGGAAGCACTGGCTAGCCATGTGTTTACAAGACTGTAGGCCGGAGATGGTGCAGAACCCTGGCTACTTCGGTCATGCAGTTTCGCAGTCTACATTATAGGTGTTCGGGCACACGAAATGGGTTATATTCAGCATCACAAATGTATTATTAATTACCCAAAACATATCTTTTGCAACATTTATGGGATTTTGCGTTGGCTCAATGTAAAGCGAACACAAATGAGAGCAGAGGAAACTATAGCTCCTTTAAAGGGAATCGTACCAAAAGATCGAGAAAAAAAAACGAATAGATGGTTTGCCCGCATTCAGTACAGCTAGAAAAGACTAACCCTGAAAATACCGAATTAGGTGAGCAGGGGTTGTGGGGGTGTCCCCCGCCCCCCTAGTTCAATATTTTCGGGTTTGGCGGTTGCAGGTGTCCCCCGCATACAGGGGAAAAAAAGCTGGGGACAAATAAAAAAAAAAATGAAAAGCTCGAATTGCAAAAGGCGGCAAAGTGGTCCTCGGTATTTTGCAATTCGAGCTTTTTGCAATCTGATATGATCACGTATATCCCCTTTAAAACCTGCAGAGTCACTAAAAAACGAAGATAGGCAGTGAGTGAGCTGACATGCATGTTTGAAACGTAATCAGAATATTACGTATTTATATGCCAATTAGATGCCACTTAGAATATCACCCTTGAAAGGCCAGGATATGCCCTGCTGGGATTCGAACCCACTTCCTGCAGGCTGGACACGCACATCTTATTAGCCTAAAACAATTAGAACTTGCAAAATACTTTTAATAGACAGTTTGGCCCACCAAACAGCTCTCCTGTTATAGGGCACCCCGGGGACTGCCTCGGGGTCCTCTGTATTTCCACACACAACATTTCCGACATAAGAAGGGCACAGAACCGAGAGGGACGGTTTCACCTTCTTTATTCATTGGCAACTTGCCAAGACTCCCCATGCCCCACGTCACTACCTCCCAAACTCCTCTCCAGAGGTACCGCCCCTTCCCTCAATGAATAGACCCTTGGTCGGGACATTACAAACTTCCCCTTGTTTTGAAGTGATGGTCCACTAATCCCATTTCTTCAATAGTCGTTGTGGTCACACTCACTCCCTCTGAGGAGAGGCAAACTCGTCACTCTCTGAATCCTCAGCATCTCATTGATATGAAAATCCGACTGATGAGTGTCCTCTTCACTGTTTTTTTGCCTCTGATTCCTCCACTCTTCTCGTACCTTCTTGAAGTGTGAGGAATTTCTGGTCACCTGCCAATGGTCTCCTTCAGCCGTTATCATCAATCTTTGCTTCTGAATAATTACCAAAGGGTCCTCATGAATGCTGTCAAGTGTTTGCTAGTTTAAGGTTGCCGCACCACCACCACCACATCTCAAACCTCTAAGCTTGATTCCTTAGCTTGTTCTTTATTTTCTGCATATCTCTTAATTTTCTCTTTTGCTTCTCTGTCTCTACTTCGCATGCTCTCGTCTTCTTGATAGGTCTCAGGTGGCTTTGGGATGTAGGGTATCCGAGTTCGTATGTTACGCCCAAACATCACTTCAGAGGGACACCGCCCCATCGTAATGTGTGGCGTGCTTCTATGGTCCCTCAACAATTGATACAATAACTGTTTAAAGGGCTTTCTAGTGAGATGGGCTATTTGTAATGCATGTTTCAGATACACCATGAATCTCTCTACGGTCCTGTTAGCCTGAGGCCACAGCAGTGTCACTCGTTAGTCCTTGAATCTCATATGCTACGCAAATGTCTTAAAGCCTTGTCCTGGGAAAGGGGGCCAGTTGTCCGACTTGACCACCTGGGGAATTCCATGTGCCATAAACATCCTGTCCAGGGCAGGGATGACATGTTGAGCTGCTGTCGATGGTATTTCTTGGGCTTCCAGGGAATCTTGAGTATTCATCTACTGCCACCAATACATATAATTCTATTGGTGCAAAGAAATCAATCGCTACATTGTCCCAGACCCTATCAGTTACAGAGGTCATTTGTAGGATTTCTGGACGGGTTGTGGGTGTTATATAATGCAGCACGTGGAGCACTCTTTTAGTAATTCTTCCACCTGAGCATCAAGTCTTCGAAATCAAACCTTCTGCCTCAGAAGTCGTTTTGTTGATACAATACCCCTGTGTCCTTCGTGGGCTAGTTCCATCACCTGGTATTGCAGTGTTGCAGGAATGACCAGCTTATTTCCTTTGAGAAGAAGACCTTCTGCTGGCATAGAGAGCTCCTATTTAACCAGCAGGAATATCTTGATGTCACTCTGGGCATTTTGTGGTTCCCTGGCCATGTCTATCTTGGCCTGCTTCCATCTTCCTGACTTGAGACATTCCTTGATTCAGAAGGTCCTGTCCTGTTCCGACTCTTATAGTACCTGTAGATTATCCAGCCCTTTTGGAGCAGCTTGTTGAACTGCATAGTAAATGTACTTGTCAGCCACTGATGATTCCGGGATGTCTGATTTCATTGGATGTCGAGAGAGAAAGTCAGTTGAGTTCTCTTTTTTCCTGGCCGATGTATTATGTTAAATGCATAGTCTTTTAACCGCAAACCACATTGTGCAATTTGTGTGGGCATTCTTGCCTGAAAGTGTTCACAGGCCCACACTATGGCCATAATTTCTTTTTCAGCTTGGGAGTATGCTTGTTCTGTTTTTGAGAGACTGCTACTTGCATATGACACTGTGTGACATCAGTGAGAAGCCTCATCATCCACTTCTGCCAATATGGCCCCTGGACTCGCATCCACCACCAACTCCATTTCTCTTGTTGTGTCAAAGTAGGCAGTTTTCGGCAGTCGATATTCTCTGGCATATGCTCTCAAAAGCCTCCTGACATCTGGTCGACCACTGATACGGAGTTTGTTGTTTCGTATGCTCCCCTAAAGGCTCGCTGATGGTCACGAAACCCTTGATTTATCATGTACCATAGCTTGCAAGTCCTAGGAAGGATCTCACCTCTGAGACATTTGTTGGAAGGGGCATTTTATTCTCGCAGCGACTTTCTCTGGGTCCGGTTTCATCCCTGGCCGCCCCTTCCCTCAATGACTAGACCATCCGTCACCTCCCAAAATATTCTAACACCAGTATAATTAAACAAATGCCAACCTTAGAATCTGCAGGTAAAGTGCTGGATAGTGGGAGAAATAAAACAGTCTACCGTGGTAACCATCCTGCAACACACTGCATGGCCAGTCCTAAGTAGCTTTGCTGTAGATGGGGAGAAAGCTTACCTTTTAACCTGGATAGGTCAAACAGCGACAACTCGTGGAGCCAGTTCACTGTGTAAGGCACGCGCTTGTGTTTCCAATCTGTTCGGATCCCTTCTGGTGTACTAGAGGTGTGGGGCTGATTGATGGTTTAGAAACCAATATTTATCCCTGGACCACTGGTGCCCCGAAGTTGATTCGTCACAGTCATTCAGATCGTGCAAGTGTGACATGGGCAAGGGAGAGGGGCACGTGCCAGCAAGAGGGAGGCGGAAGTGTAATCAGGGCAGCATTGCTCTGAATAATGGAGTCCAGGGCAGCACAAGTCTGGGTAAGTGCAAGGAGGCAGGTGACTGTAGAGGTTACAGTTACAGCCCCTAAGTGAGCGGTAGGCCATGAGGCAGTGCTGGGGAGACAGATCATGGAGGAGCCTGGTACCCTGGGAAACTCTGAGGGTAGCCAAACAACCAATCAGCACAGCAGACAGGTAGGTCAGCAGGGGAGGGAGAGAGAGAAAGCAGAGGAGAAAAGGAGGATCGTGGTTGAAAGGCCGAGTTACAAATGTTCGAGGGAGAAAAGACTGTAGATTATTTTTTTTAAATAACCTTTGGTCTTTTCTCCCGTGAACATTTCTGACTTGGTCCACACCCTTACCCACACCCCTACCCGCACCCCTATCGACACCCCAAAACACCCCTACCCACAACCCCGGCACTCCCCCACCGCCTCCCCCCTACTTACCTTGATTTTGACTCGCTGGTCCCTGTGACGCCTGTTCCCTTTCACTTCCGTGTTCGGTAACCGGCGCCGCAGGGTCCTTTCCTTTTTTTTCATTTTATTTTACGGGACAGGTCAACCCCCACTCACAATATACTTCTTTTTGGGATGGCTGCAGTGGACACCCCTGCAACCCCCAGCACCGAATGCGTGATTCGGTCGAACTTTTTACAGCCTTTCAGAGTTTTCGAACGCCCGAAATTCGGCCAAATCACTAATTCAGGCAATTTTCATCAGTCTGTTTGGATGATTCCGTAAAGGAAGGTCTTGAGCAGCTTCTGGAACTTCAGGTGGTCAAGCTCAAGTATGAGAGGGGCAGGGAGGCAATACCAGAGGGATGCACCTGCAGAGGAGAGAGATCTACCCCCCAAGCTTCTAACCCTCAGAGAGTTGGAGGTAGCTGAGGGAAGGGCTTGAGAAGGAAGGTATTTTGGAAAAGTGAGTTGGATGTAGTGCAGGCCCCGGCCCCAGAAAGCCTTGTGGACGATGCAGAGGATCTTGAACCTGATCCTTGCAGCCACCAGGAGCCAGTGGAGAGATTTCAGGGCGGGAGAGATTCGGTCCCTGGGCTTGATGCCAAGGATAAGTGTCAAAGTCCTGTTCTGGATTAGTTGAAGAGGGTGGAGAGAAGAGGAAGGCAGATTGATAAAGAGGTTGGTGCAGTACTCCAGCCTAGAGAGAACCAGGGCTCTGGAGATAGTGAGCTTCTGGGTGAAAGTTAGAAAAGGAAGAATACCTCTGATGCAGTTGGTAGTTGGCCTTCTTGAAAAGGTCTGTGATGTTAGGAGAGAAGGAGAGAGTGGAGTCGAAGAGGACACCAAGGTTTTTTGCCTCACAGGAAGGTGAAGGAATAGTGCCCAAGGACAGCAGCCAGACTGAGAGAAGGAAAGCGGGAGAAGGGGTCCCAGTGAGAAGGATCTCTGTCTTACTGGCATTAAGGCATAGATCGTTGGAGGCTAACCAATCCTATATCGTGGATAGACAGTCAGGAATGAGCAAGAGAGGAGAGGAGGCTGAGGGGAGCCTCAAAGAGAGCTAATTGACATCTGCATAACACTGAAAGTTAGAGGAGAAGGTAGAGATCAGGTGGGCTTAAGGAGCCAAGTAGACATTGAAGAGCCAGGGTGAGAGTGCAGAGCCTTGGAGAACACCAAATGTGGAGAGAGAGGTGGTGGAGAGAAAGGATACAAGTTGGGCCTGGGAGGGTTAGTCCAGGAGGAAAGAGGTCAACCACTACAGGTCCTGATATGTGATGCCCAGGTTCTCACGGAGTCAATTGATCAGGATGGTGTGATTGACTGTGTTAAAAGCAAAGGAAAGGTCAAGGAGGATTAGTACAGAAGGAAGGCTGGATTCAAGATTAGAGAGCGGATCTTCACGAGTGTTCAGGAGAGCAGTTTCTGTGCCTCTGGGGGCTCTGAAGCCAGACTGATGGTCATGGAGACAACCAACAGATTCAGTGTGGAGAGTAAGCTGGGAGATGGCCAGCTTTTCCAGGAGTTTGTCCAGGAAAGGAGTGATAGAGATCAGATGGGAGTGAGAAGCCAGAGTCGTACAGAGGGTTTGGAAGGGAACAGGAGAGTTGAAGACTGCAGAAGGATTGTTCAGCTCCTAGCAGAGTTCGGCAGTGTTATTAGAGGCCACAGAGACACAGGCTTGGATGTGGATTCTTGGACAGGACAGAGAGTCTGGACAGGACAGAGAGTCTGTATTGCCTTTGGAGCAGGTGGCAGGCCAGTTTGTCAGAGAATGCACCCGAAGCCCTCCACTTCCTCTCAGCCACCGTGCACTTGCGTTTAAGGGTGGCGAGGTCGGAGTCATACCAAGAGTTGCACTTGGAGGTAGACTTCAGACAGATTCTCATAACATGGGCAAGGATGTCCAGAGTGTTGGAGATAGAAAGATACTTGGTAGAGAGGGCTTGGTCAGAGTGCGAGTCAGCCACAGGCATAGGAGGAGCAGACGAAGTGGAGGCAAAGGCATCCATTGATACACGCTTCATGGGCAGAATGGCGGAGAAGGAAGGTGGCAGTGCTGGGGTGGACTTTGCCTGAGGGACAGAGAGTTTTAGGTGAGAGGAAAGTAGAAAGCGGGCAGTCCAAGAGAGAGGAGTGGTGAGAGGTTTCGAGAGGGGATGTCTCAGGAGATGAGAACATCCAAGGTGTGTCCGGCAGAGTGTGTTGACCAGAGGGTAGAATGGAGAGATAGAGAGAGTATCACAGAGGTTGCGGAAGAGCCTAGAGGAGAGGTTAGACGCATCCAGGTGGATGTTGAGGTCTCTGAGGAGGAGAAGTTAGGAGGTAGAGGCAAGAAGAGAAGAGGAGAGGTCAGCCCACTCTGAGAGAAAGAGGGCAACCTGGTCAGGTGGCCTGTAGATTGTGGCCACAATCAGAGAGAGGCCAGGTGAGATAAAGCACCTGCAGACCAGGCATTCAAAGGAGGAGTAGGCCTCTGTAGGGATGACAGAAGCAGGGACCCACTCCGGAAATATCAGGGCTACTCCATCTCCAGGTTGGTTGGTTATGGGCTCAGAGAGGATCTTGTAGCCATCAAGGAGGAGAGTGTCAAAACTCGTAACAGAGCTGGCCGTGAACCATGTCTCAGTGAGAGAGAGGACATCCAGGTCAAGTTGTTTGAGAAGGTGGCAGATGTCAGAGGAGTATTCGACAGAAAAGCAAGAGTTGAGAGAAACGACATGGAGCAGTTTGACACATTTGAAAGACATCTGGGGTGGAGTACAGGATTGAGGTACACCCAAGAGTGGGCAGAGGTGGTAGCAGGAAGTTGCATAGTAGCCAGAGAGGAGGTTGAAGGTTCCAGAGAGGTGGCGGAAGAAGGAGGTGGCAGGGGAACCAGAGAGGTGCTAGTAGGAGTAGCGGGAGAAGGAAGGAAGTTGATAAGGCATGGGAGACGCCTATCGGAAAAGAGGGGATTGAGCTGAGGGCCCTGGACCAAGATGGTGCCATTCAGATAGACATTAATGATGGCATTGGAGGAGTGGAAGGAGACCAAGAGGACCTCCCATCGAGTACCACCATTAATGGGTGAGGGAGAGATAGGAGACAGAGTCAAGACCATATGAGGGGACCATAGGTCTGGAGAGGGAATGATAAAAAGAATGTTGGTTAGGGTCTGTCTGGAGGAAGCGCTGATGTGGCTATCAGCGATAGGGAGGCCAGGTTGGAGACCAGGATATCCCTCTTGAACTTTTTCCTACCAGACTTAGTGAGAGGGATAGGATAGGAGATAGAGTAGCAGTTTGAGAAGATGGGAGAGATTGAAAGCACCATAGAGGGAAGGAGGAGGCAAGAAGGGAATGTGAGGGAGGAAAGAAGCACAGCCCAAAGCCGAGCACCACGGAGTCAACAGATTGGAGGAGTCACACAGAAGGAGGCCGGAAGGAGGCAACAAGTAGACAACCACAGGGGAACACAGGAGCAGTATGGACGGAAGACAGGGAGGGGGGAAGCGCACTGTAAGAACACCCAGATTCAAATTCCCTAAAAGAGGGAAAAAGGTCTAGTTTCAACACAAACAGCAATGTAAAAACATGCAGATTCGACTTTCCTAGAAAGAATTTGAACACAAACAGCAATGTAAAAAACAAAAAAGGAAAAGGAAACTTTCCTAGAGAGATGGTCAGGCAAAACTGTTCACTGTGGTGCTTAGGGGTGGTGCAATAGGAACAATAGAGTAATTGGAGTGGTGGGTCAGTTTAGTCGGGTGCAGTGATTACTGCACCCCCGGCACTTACTTTAGCAGTCACATCAGGTGGATGGCTACAGGCATCTTGCCACCCCAGATGACACCGGCAGACACCATCTGGAGCTGGTTCTGTGGACGTGTCCTTTGCCTCTAGATAAATCGCTGAGGGCTGCCCTGGCAGTATTGACGATGAGGTGTTCTAGATCAGAGGGGAGGCCCATGGGCCAATCAGTGGGCAGAAGGCAGGAAGGGAGGCAGGCAGGGGGACCGAAGCGTAAAGGAGGGGAGCAGAGAGGGAAACAGGCAGTGTGTTTTCAATTAATGAAATGGGCTCAAAGTAAAACGAATTTCGTATCAATTCAAACGAAAATGGGTGCGCTGGTGCTCCTACACTGCACTCACCCTGATTGCCTTCACTCATAATCCTATGGTAATGCTACAGGACAGAGTAGTGGTAACGGTAAACACGTTTTGAAGTTAATTGTCACATTTACTACCGATTTACTACCAAACTCGTAATGAGGGTTCTCTGTCGGGACATAGGCAGTTAAATATTAAGTTAACGCTTCCAATCCCTAGCTTGCAAAAGGGCCATTTGACAGTCCCCTCTCTCTTATCTAAGAATTTGAAAACGAAGTTGTGAAAACTTCTCTTTCATCAGGTGAGCATGGGTCCATGTGTCCCTGCAATTGGCCGGGTTCCCTAAGGTATCCTGCAGGGATCAGCTCCATGTGTGTACCAGGCCCCAGGGCAATGTCATTATGCAACACTATCTGCAGTGCCATCGTTATGCTGATGGCACACGGCTGTGGCCTTCATTGCAGGCAGACCGGGGATGCCCCTGAAACCCTCGCCCATCCATTTTTACCAAAGTCGCCACTTGTATTGAAGCAAATGGTAGAAACTAAATTCAGGCATGATGGAAATAGTGATTGTAGTGTCTGAAAAATGGCTCTGGCAGGGTCAAAGAGTGCCAGTTACCTTTAATTATTGGCTGGCGACCCCTCGCTGTCACCATGTGCATTATCTTGGCATCCTATTGGACCGTAGCCTTTAAAGGAACACACATGCTTACTTTCATTGGACAGTCATATGTTTTGGACCGCACTGATGTCGTACATTTTTGTATTCAAGACTGTTTAACACAAAAAGATGATTCATTATTCTAGGTCATTAGAAACCATCGTTTTATGCTTTACACATCTCATAATTAATAACGTTTGTAAATGTATGCAAAGGATTGCGAGCCCATGAAATGAAATTGTGCCCCGATGAAGGCATGGTCAGACAATCATTGTGGCGCACGTGCCGAAACATGCTGCATGTCAACCAGACTGGAATGAAGGTATTTCAATTTAAATATGTGCATTCTATATGTATACAGAGGCTAAACTAAGTGTGCCCTTCCTTTTAAATTTCATTTTCGGTACATGTCTTGCTAATTAGGGTGATATGGCTATATGTTTTGATTTCTTTTTTCGTTCTTATATTTATTTGCCTGCTTGGGGCTACTACCTTCGTATGTTTCTGGTAATAAAAAAAGAAACCTCTTTTCTTATTTACTTTCTGTAAAACATGTGTTTCCATTGGAATACTATATCGATTTAGATCTATTTCTACAATATGATAAATCGATATGACGGTATATTTTTACACCGCATTGGAAGATTTTTACATAGTTGCTTGATTACTCCTGTGAAACCGCCATTGTTTTCGATGTTTATAAAGGAACGTTGAGCTGGTGCCCAGCAGTGCTCTGGAAAACTTCAGTCTGCCTTATGTCATCAGCATGTCACACCCGCTCTGTGTAATTTGCACAGGCTACTGGTGCTCCCGTTTGAAACCCAATCAAAAACGGAAGGGCGCAGGGCACAATTTGTGAATGTTGCATGGGACGCTGACAGGATCTGGCGAGGATAAGGCAGTGAACAGTGTTCTGCCGTAGGTTGCCGGGTCCATTCAGTAAGACTTGGCTATCCCTGCTGTTGTCGTCCTGGCCTGTTGGCTGCAGAGACAGCTCAATTAAGATAGCATCAATTGCCGTGTTTTGACCTGGTTGTGTCAAACCAGGGGTGTTGCTAGGTCTGGAAAAGACCCGGGGCTACGCTGATGTCGGAACTGTCGGGACTGGGGGCTAGCCAGCCTTTTGGCTGTAGCTCCTGAGATTCTATCTGGGGCTACAACCAAAAGACCAGGGGCCCCCTTAGCAACGCCTCTGTGTCAAACCCAAAGGCTTGGCACATGTATAACTGTTAATTGTTGCCCCTGGTGCGGCGTGAGTGCGGAGAGGTTGCCTTTTGTTCCTGTGCCATCAGACTTTCGAGTGAGACTTCCACAGTGGGCAAGATTGCTATTGCATATACGAATGTCCCACCCACCATCAAACTGTTTTGTGTCTGCCCTGATGAAGGCCGGGTGCCTCTATATTTACTGCTTACACCGCTTGGCTTGGCAGTAGTATATGAAGGATGATCTCTGTTGGATACACTTTGACGTGAAATTGTGTCAATAGGCGTCAATTCAGTATAACGCCAGTTGATCTGTATTGATGCACAACCTGAGAAAAAGTGTGGCACCAGCTGGGATATATTTACTAGCCCTTGAATTTATTTTACATTTATAAAGCGCTCACACAGCCCACAGGCATCGAGGCTCTGCTACAGGAATTGTGTGTTTTTCTTAGTTGCGTAATTGTGTGTTTGTTTATTTATTTTTTGTCTTAGTTACGTATTTATAATGCGCTTAAATGCCCAGAGGTTTTTTTTTTTAAAGCGCGGACCCGGGGATCGAACCTGTTGTTGCTTCGTGTCGTCTTGCTTCCAAAACGCGCACGCTGCCGCTGAGCTATCCTCCCGGGACAATTGTGAATGTGTTTATCTTCAGATAAAATGATTTATGAGTACGTTGTTTGTTTTTGATTATGAACAATTCGGATGAAGTGTGTTTGAGGAATTGTAGTATCTGGGATGGTAAGAAGACATCTGGATTCAGGTAAGGCACAGGAGACCAGTATATATAAAAGGAGTAAGTTTATTTATAAGTTAGAGAGTTACAGGGCTAGTTATATAGAAAGGGGCAGGGAGCTAAACAGATGACATCCTTTCAGTAAGGTTCTCCCATCCTGTGTTACCAACTGTAGTTCCTGGAACCCTCAGGTCCCATCACATTCCATATGACATAGCTGTATTCTACTAGCAGCACTGTGTGCACCCAGTGCAAATAGATAGGTACAATACTACACATCTCCCTCTCTTCAATTGAACACCAAACAAAGCATCACAAACCAAGCATTAAAAGAGGCTCTCAAAATTACACACTACTGCAAATCCGTAAAACCATTACAACATTCACAACCCAGAAAGCGTATCCACATTCACGTAACTAACAATCAAAACAATCAAGTACACAAATCACCACCTGCCCGGGACTGCCACTACCGGGCCTCACAACTGCCACTTGCGAGCACATACGTTCCTTGCCACACTCTCAACCATCAAAGCGTATCTCCTCCCACTCCACCTGCCACATGGAGACAAGGGTCTGCCACACCCAGCACAACCGCGTACTCACGCAACCATCAGGAACTATCTAACATTCATATGAACCTCTTATATTTTATCCTTATCAACATTATATTTGCCTCACAACCATAACTGCATAACTACATACACCACCATTCCTCTCCGAAACACCTGTGGTTTGCGCCATCACATATTCACATACACACCCTGCCATAAGAAACAATGAAAAGTGGGAAAATGCAGAAAAGAAAACTCACAAAACAAAGATCACATTAAAACAACGCAGCTGGAAAAGAAAAGCGCGAGAAGAGAAAACACCGCAACAGAGACTGATCAGATCTGAGTCCAAGTGCAAAAGATCTTTGAAAACAAAATTGTTTTGAATGCAGCCAAAAAAATGAATGCATCCAAGGTTTAAAAAACATGTTAGGCCAAGGAAAATAAACCGGTAACATCTTCACATGCATGCCATATGTAATATGCCCAAAAAATGGTATACATACCATGCAACATTCATGTCACATTTAACCATAGGGCTATCTCCCTTAACATGGAGATCACTCAGCAATTTCACTTATATATTTCATGACATCAGAACGATGCTGTGCCACTTAAATTATACTTATTCCAATCCACATCTTGGATAATATATTATCAATGAACATATTTCCACTTGGAAATAACACATATGAAATATCAATATGCATTGCAAATATATATGAAATGCAGCATTTGGAGACCTGAAAATCCTATAATATTATTAAACACTACACGCAGGAAAAAAAACATTTTCTTTTTCTTTTTGTTGTTTGTTGGTTAGGTTGTTGGTGTGATATAGTGTTATGCATAAACCCACACAACCACTCTCCCTCATAAAGTAAATGCAATCACCTATTGCACTCTGTCACCCTTTTAAATATTAGGACTTACCATTCCATACAATCATGGCACAATCCACTTCATAAAGTACATCAGCTTAAACCATAAATAATAATAATACATCGCTTCAGAAATAAACGTGCAATTAAATTCCTTTCAACATTGAGAAACATAACACATTAAAACGGCAGATTGTCCATGAATTGCACGAAGAAATATATATATATATGTAGCAAAAACAAATATATTCCCAAAGCCATCAGTTTACAGCAGAAATAGGGCAAAGCATATTCAATTGACATTCTCAATAAAATGATAGTGTGCACATAATAGTCCATAAATTGCACGTAGACTGTGACTGCAATTAAAATACATGAGGAAAATAAAACAGTACCTGCGCCTCATGTTCACCCAGCATGTAATTCAGAAACGTTGTCAGTGCCCCCATGCTGCCTTGTACATTACCGCTCCTCATGTATGCATTTCTTTATGTCAAACGCCGGGGCAAATAATAAACAACATCTATTTATTTCTCGCAGTCATCACACCGTGAAAGGCTCAGATCGCTGCGGCTGATGAGGAAAACACTTCTTTCCATCGGCTTTAGTTCCTGACGACATCAATCCTTTATATTTAATTAGCACGCCGCAGCCGCGTTGATATTAGTTTGACATCTTTATTATCAGTGATGGCACTTCATGAAAAACTCGTGTCTCGCTCCAGAACACGACCTGTAGTTATTACATTTGTTCCTAACCACGGCGGCCACATTAAATGCGATATGTTTTCCTTAACAGACACAGGGCACCAATTGAAAGACTTTGTCTTTCCGACGCGTTCTTCCGAAAGACATCATTACGTCTGCCCACGTTAGTAGGGCCGCTTCTCTAATGATTTCACTAGATCATACGGCACAGATTAAACAAACGATGCTCTGCTCTCCACACTAATTAGAACGCCAATAACAAAGATCTCAACGTTACCCACGCCCGGGAGCGTTCCACAACGTCATCATTTGTAATACAGCCACCGGGCTGTGCGGATCTCCGCGGCCACATAATAACAATGGTACGGTCATAGCTGCACATTATGACAGTTGCTAAAATGACCGAATAATCATAGTATTTAGCAGCGCACAATTTCCCAGTACTTTATCATCGGCTGCATAAAAAGGGAATCTCAATACTTCCCTAGCCCTGTAACTCAACATCCACAAAGACGCCGCACAGTACATTAATTGACATGGATGCTCCACAACAGTCTTTTGCGTGCCGGCTGCCTGCCATATAGATACAATAATAGCAGGACTTATACCTTGTGTAGGCTGATATATGAAATCATCTCACATGGAAGCTGGCGCTGGGCTGTGCCACTGGTGGGCTCTTCATGGACCTCTGCCAAACTATTTTTATGATGCCAGGAGTCATCAGATTTTCATCAGTGGGTCCTTTTATCTTGGGATCAACAGGCAAACATATATCAGTCCAACTGGAACCAGCAACCGCCTGTTAATCCCATCCTCGTCGCCATTTGTAGTATCGGGGATGGTAAGAAGACATCTGGATTCAGGTAAGGCACAGGAGACCAGTATATATAAAAGGAGTAAGTTTATTTATAAGTTAGAGAGTTACAGGGCTAGTTATATAGAAAGGGGCAGGGAGCTAAACAGATGACATCCTTTCAGTAAGGTTCTCCCATCCTGTGTTACCAACTGTAGTTCCTGGAACCCTCAGGTCCCATCACATTCCATATGACATAGCTGTATTCTACTAGCAGCACTGTGTGCACCCAGTGCAAATAGATAGGTACAATACTACAGGAATACATGACGATGAGTGTTTGTGGTTCAGAGTCTGATGGATGTGTGAATATTTGTCTTTCTACAGTTGACACAGGTCTTGTAATGTATTGATGTTTATGAATTTAACGCCAGTTATATTTTGATCAATCGTCTCATAGAAACCTCTGCGTATTCTAAATGGCGCGTTATAAATAACCAATTACAAATTACAATATGTTTGCGTTCCACTGTAAGCTTTTGTTGCAGTTGTTTAAAGTATTTTGTACGTTTTACAATTGATTTCTATATATTATTTATGTGTTTTCTCCCCTTTTATACAAAAAAACAATAAAGTCAACTTTCTTTGTCTGAATTTGGAGACTCCTAGAATGGTCTTCCCTATTTAATTACATCTTACATGGTTTTCTCTTTGTAACCTCACAAACTGTGCCCTGGGTTCTTCCGTGTTTAATTGTGTTTTAATTCCCGTTGAGCCCCGGTGCTAAAATTGCATATATGGGAGGAAGACCTCATATTTTGTTGGTCCGTGTGAGACCCAAGTTCGCCGATATATTCTCCCGAGCTGTACAGGGAAATGGGTCACTTTGTTTTCAGGGCTGTGGGCCGAGGGCCGCAGCTGGGCCAGCATTCGGGACAATACTGAGCGCACCTACGGCGGGACAAAGCTTTAGTCTTTCTTCCAGATCAACAATGTTTTGAAACCCACGTGCTGCAAATTGCTCTTGTACTTGGATGCAGGTGTGTAACAAAACAAATAAATAAATATGCACAAACGGAAGTCCGCACAGGCGCTCCACCCACTGTGCCGAGGGTTTCCTCAAAAAGCGCACAGACCCCCACACTTCCGAAGGCGGCAATAGAGGCTGGGGTGCTACGACCACTGCTCGTGGGTGCACTCCTACGGGCCCCCTCTTCTAGGGCCTCTGTGAAGCATAGTATTCTGATTTGAATGTGTTATGTTATAATTATCATCTGTGTATGTTGTAGGGGCGGGGGCCGCCCGAGGCCCGCGCCAGCACTCACACGCAGTGTCACACACGCATACTGTATAGAGCACACAGGACGCGTGCTGATTGCTCAGGTCCCCAGCCGCAACTGCCGGGTGGGACCGTCTTTATTAGCAGAGCGCATGCGCCAGCCTCGTTGTGGGCCGCGCATGCGCAATACCGTGTATTCACTACGCAACATCCCTCCTTTTTCCCCAAACAAGAAACAGTTATAACATGTGCACACAACAATAACAGTTCAACAGTTCACGAACAGTCCTCCACCTGTTACGAGGCAGTGTTCATGATAAAGTCTTGGAACCTCTGCGGCGGCTTGCGCCCCGCCCGGCTGGGTACCTTCTGGACTCCTCTGGAGGTGTCTCTGGTGTCCCTGGAGCCTCTGGCGGTCCATCGTCCCTTGGTGGAGATCCTGCCCCGGGCCCGGGTCCGGGCACGTCGTGCATTGCAGGGGTAGGCGCCGCCTCGTTCCGCTTGAAGAACTACACATTCCTGGTGACCGTGCCTCTGGCATTGGCTGCTGTGATCATGGACCCCTGGACGTGGGTCACTCCCAGTGGCTGCGCTTTGTACGGTAGTGACAGCTTCCCCTCCGGCCTGCGGTTCCTCACCAGCACTTTGTCCCCCACTGCAATCGCCTTCTCCGGCAGGTTCCGCCTGGCGCTTTCCCGCTCATTCTGGACAGCCCTTTCCGCCCGCACTCGGTTGTTGTCGATCATTCCCGGGCAGCGTCCTTTGACTTCGGGCAGCAGTCCCCTGGGAGCTCGTTTGAAAAGGGCCTCAGCAGGCGCGACCCCGGTAGACTGATGCAGGGTCGTGCAGTATTCGCGCAGAAATTCAAAGAGGTTGCGGCGGAGCTCCTCCCCTCCATTCAGTGATATTCAGAAGATTTTATTCAGCGTCCGCATGAAGCGTTCCACCTTCCCATTTGCTCTGGGCCAGAGTGGGGTGACCTTTCGGTGCTTGATCCCCCTTTCCTCACAGTACTGGGGGAACTGCTGCCCCTGGAACGGTACGCCGTTGTCCGAACAGATCTCGATGGGGAACCCATGGGTGGCAAACATCTTCTCCAGGGCCAGAATGGTGTGGTCACTGGCCGTGGATTCCACCAGCTCCACCTCTGGATATCGCGACCACTGGTCTACCACTGCAAGAAAGTACATTCCTCGGCCCGTGGACCCGAAGTCAGCATGCACCGCCCCCCACGGTTGTTCACTTCGTTCCATGTCCTGGATGGGCGGCCCTCTTTCCACTGGACTGACCGCCTGACATGGTATGCATGCCCACACAAACTCGTCCACCCTGCTCTCCAGGTCCGGGAACCACACCTTCAACCTCAGGCGTGCCTTCGTCTTCGCCGTCCCCTGGTGCCCTTTGTGGGTAAGCTGCAGTACCTTTCCCACCAGTGCCCGTGGAACGACGATTTGGCACCCCCTCAACAGGAGACCGTCATCGGCGACTGACAGCTCGTGGCGTGCCCTCCATAGCGCCTGGAGATCCTTCTGTGCACCATGGTCTCTTCTGGCATTGTTCATGAGCACTTCACGCCACTCTCCACTGGCCATGGCCTCCTTGATTACCAGGAACACCTCGTTCACATTCGACGCATCCGCTATCTCCTGGCGCGCCAGGGCCACTGGCAGCGCCGACTCTACCACGAGCTGCACCACCTCCACACAGTCTGCCACCTCATCAGAGTCTCGGGGGCGCCCAGCCCCCAGGTGATGGGACAGATAGTCCGCTGGATTGTGCGTGCCTGGGCAATACTGCAGCTTGACTCCATATTCCATGAGCGAGCGCATCCATCTCTCGATGCGCGGTGGGGGCTTGAACGAGGCTCCGGACATGATCGGAATCAGGGGCTTGTGGTCTGTTATGACTACGGGCTTGCCCAGGATGTAGATCCGGAAATGCTTGCAGCCCCATAGGATGGCCAGGGCCTCACGCTCAATTTGCGAATATCACTTCTCAGGCTTGGTGAGCGCCTTGCTGGTGTAGGCGATGAGCCGCATGGTCCCCAGCGGGCCTGCCTGCATGAAGACTGCCCCCAGTCCCACCGAGCTGGCGTCCACCACTATTTCCGACTCCTTGTGCGGATTGAAATACGCCATGCTCTCCTGCCCGACAGGGCGCTCTTCATTTCAGCGAACGCCCTTTGTTCCTTCTCCGTCCAGGCCCACGCCACGTCAGTCCTCGTCAGAGCCCTCAAGGGTTCCGACAGCGAGGCCAGGTCACGAATAAATCGTCCACAATAATTGACCATACCCAGGAAGCTCCTTATTTCCGCGGGAGACTCCGGTGGAGCCGCCTCTCGAATGTCCCGTACCTTCTCCGGATCAGGTGAGATGCCCCCGGCATGGAACACAAACCCAAAAAACTCTATCCGGTCCTTCAGAAACTCACACTTCTTCTGGTGCAGGGTCAGTCCCAGGCTTCTGAGTCTTTCCAGTGTCCGCTCCAGGCGCTTCAGATGCTCCGCTTCCGACTGTGCGAACACCAGGATGTCGTCCGACATGTTGATCACCCCTTTTAGCCCCGCCAGTGCCCCCCGGATGGCGTTCTGGAAGACTTCCGCTGCCGACGAGACCCCGAAGCTGAGCCTCTTGAACTGGTACAGTCCCTCGTGAGTCGTAAAGGTTGTAATGTATCTTGACACCGGGTGAAGTTCCAGTTGATGGTAGCCGGACCTCAGATCCAGCTAGGAGAAAACTCTCGCTCCCTGTAGCTCGCCGACAATGTCATCCAGGGTGGGCGTGAGGTGTCACTCCCTTTTGATCGCCATGTTCGGCAACCTCATGTCCACGCAGATGCGGACAGCTCCTGGCTGTTTGGGCTTTGGGGCGACAACAATTGGGGACACCCACGGGGTCGGGCCTTCCACCCTCTCGATAATGTCTAAGTCAATGAGTGATTGTAGCTCCTGCTCCACCTGTGCCCTCAGGTGAAACGGTATTCGGCGATGTTTGAGGGCAGTTGGCCTCACCGACCCGTCGATGTGAAGCCTGATGGGTTCCCCCTTCAGTTTTCCGACCCCTTGGAGGATGGTGTCAAAGCGCTGTAGTAGGCGGTCTATATCAGTGTGATAAACGGCCAGCGTGAAATGCACTATATTGAGGGCTTCGGAGGCAGCACAGCTTAGGAGGGAGTGCAGGCTTACACTTGTGACGAAGAACCTTGCCTTGATCTTGCTCTGCCCCTGGGACACTGGCGCCACAAACACTCCCTGGATTGGTAGCAGAGTGTCTCCCCCAAAAGCGTATATCAGCGCCTTGGACTCAGACAGCTCGGGAGGGCCCGGAAGAGCTTCATAGTGTTCAGTCGCAAGCACGCAAACTGACACGCCTATGTCTATAAGAACAGGAGTGGGGACCTCCCCAATGTTCACCGTGCACGTCGGTTGTCGGCTTCCTCTGGGACCAGTAGCGATGCTCGAGATGAAGAAGATCTCCTCTTCCTCCTCCGCTATGTCTAGATCCTGCATGCCTTACTCGACCGATGACACACCCCTCACTCTCCGGGTGTTGCTCCCTCTGATTCTCGCTGGCCCCCTCGATGCCGTCACCGGGGTGGAGGCCCTGCATACCCTCGCGTAATGTCCCGAGGTGCCGCACCGGCCACAGACTTGCGTCTCTGCCGGGCAGTCCCCCATGTGCGGCAGGTGATATCCGCAATATGGGCACGACTGCGTAGCGCCAGTCGGAGGAGGACCATCCACCCTCCTTGATGTCCATCGCGGCCTCCCTGGGGCGGAGCCCCCTATAGCGAAGGCCTCTCCGCATTTGCCAGGGTGCATGGCCGCATCCATCTTTGCCCCCCTGGACTCCGCCAGTTTGTAAGCTCTCCCTGTGTCAAGTATTTGCTGTAGGGTAAGGCCTGGTTCTCTCAACACCTGCCTCCTTAGCTTCCCGGAACTGCACCCCTGCAGCAGCTGGTTTTGTACCATCTCCTCCTCATTCACCCACCTGCAGGTGCTAGCTAGGTGCCTCAGCCGTGCACAGAACTGGTCCAGCGACTCCCCTTCCTGCTGCCTCTCCGCACACATGACGAACCTGTCGAAATCGGCATTCGCCATGGGAAGAAAATGGTCCTGGAGAGCCTGTTTCACAGCATCGTACATAACCACCGGGAGAGAGTCATAAATCCTGTGGACCTCTGTGCCCGCACAGTACACCATGGTGGCGATCTTCGTGTCATCATCCTCTTCCCCTGAAGCCCTGAAAAACATTTCCAGTTTCTTGACCCACAGAAGCCATTTTGGCCCCAGCTTGGATGGTGGGCCAGTAGTGTCAAATTCGGGCATGGGGGCCAAAGTGCTATGCATTCTGCGTGGGACAGGTGCAGGGGCACCCTCTTCTTCTCCTCCCTCACCCATGATGACAACGGGGCAAAGTACTCACAGCCTGGCACTCTTCGATGGTGGTATAAGCAGCCCAGTCGCTGGATGGGAGTGCAGGTGTTCAGCACCAAAGGATGATAACAGAATTCCCTGTGGAACTGGATGGAGAAAGTTCTAGGCGTCTTCCTTCACAGCCAGGGAAGAACCTCCCTTTCACTCTTCTTTTTTTTTTGTTGAGTCCACAGCCCTTCAGCTTGCCAGGGCTGTGGAATGTTCCAGAAATTTGCTTCAAAGCCAGGGGATCGCACAAGGCGCACGAGCACCCTCTTGGGCCGCAACCGCTGCGATCCGCGTAAGATCAAAGATGGCCGCCGGCCATGTGCGTGGGTCCGTGCCGACACGGAGAAGAGCCTCTCTCCCTGACACACTCGGAGCAGTGGCTCAGGGCTCCGGTGCCGTCCTCGTCACCAGTGTTGTAGGGGCGGGGGCCGCCCGAGGCCCGCACCAGCACTCACACGCAGTCACACACGCATACTGTATAGAGCACACGGGACGCATGCTGATTGCTCAGGTCCCCGGCCGCAACTGCCGGGTGGGACCGTCTTTATTAACAGCGCGCATGCGCGAGCCTCGTTGTGGGCCGCGCATGCGCAATACCGCGTATTCACTACGCAACAGTGCACTGTATTCTGTTACTGGGGTGGCCCGATTTTCAAGACAAAAAACCGCAACGGGCAATAACATAAAAGGACTACCCACCCACCCCCTGGCTCCCCTTAACCCGACCTCCCCCCGCCCCATCTCGCAGAATCTGCATAATAATTGTGAGCTTTGACTGTTGTTAAAAGCGCATAACTAACAACGGAGCTGTTACTCACTTTGACATTGCATGCCTCACTAATTGCGGTTCAGACAGTCTGGGGCAAGCAGTTCATGCCTATGGATGGTTCCTGGAATGCTGGGGGTTCGATCCTATCATCATATGGAAAAATCAAAATAAATATAATAATGTATAGTTTATAATTGTTGCCGATTAAAATAAACAGGACTGTCACCCCCCCCCCCCCCTTGCCCAAAAGCAGAAAAGTGTTTTTAAATAAAAAAAAAATCTCTGGGGACAGAAGGCTCAATTCCCGGGACCGTCGCAGCAAAACCAGAACGACTTGTTACCGCTTGTGTGGACGCTGCAGCACTTTAATATACTCCGTTTCAGCCAGTTTCACTGCAAGTATGCTCACTCCAATGGCAGCATGTATTTCTTGCTCAGAACCCTTATATTTACTGCATCATCAGCTATCTCTTAGGTCCTGATTCACAGAAGCGTTTTATAATGGCGCAATCCCACTGAAAAACACTCTGTGAATCAGGCCCTAAGTGTGCACATGGACTGAATAACACTATTTGTCTGGGAGGATAGCTCACAAGTTAAGCACTTGCCTCAGACATGAGGTCAACCTGCACCTCACAACTCAAATTCTGCCAGGCTCTATCCAGTCCTTCATTCTTTGGTGGTTCATAAATCAGGTAAAACCTATTATCACCGCGCTTAGAAGGAGGAGGAATCTGGTATGTAAAGCTATATAAAACATGATGTTTTTATCTGTCAACACCCACTGTTGAAAATATACTCAAGAAGACAATACGGTATAACAATGCATAGCATGGTAGAAGAGGGGCCACTTGCTCTTGGGATTGCCACCCCCTTGCTACCCCATTAAGAGGGGCTACTCTGTGAAGTCATAACTGACTGCAACATCCACGTCATGGAGCCTCACATCAGCCAGTCACTGCTTTTTAACCAACTACACTTCACATTCTGGGCCTTGTAGTTTAAATGTTCCCATTATTAATATAGGCAAGTTAATGTTAATGTTAATGTGAAAGCATATTTGTACTGTGCACTATCACCACCGTAGTGGTCCCCCGGTGCTCTGGCGGCTCTGAAAGAAAGGGGAACGGGGTGAGCTAGTGGGAATAAGCTGGAAAAGTGCAAGAGAACAGTGATGTGCTGTTGGCGGCTTCCGCCCGACGGGTCCGTTGGCTGTGCTTGGGGTATTTTACGATCTGTAGTCCTTGTGTGCTGTTGTACGAGTCTATGTGTGGTTTGTTTTGTGTTTGCCGTGTAGTGAAGTTTGTGCAGATTGTTGTGTTGTAGGTTTGTGGTTCTGTTTAGTTAGAGTTTGAGGGGTGTATGCAGAGGGGTGAAATTGTTAGTGGCTTGGTTAATTGGCGTTGCTGTCTGGAACTGCGGTGATACATTTCCGTATTCTCTACACGAGGGATGCAGGAGCGTCTCTGCCTCTCTGTCCTGATCTGGGCCGTCCGGGGCAAGTCCCAACATGCAGGACGCTGTTGGCTGAAAGATGACTGGCTGAAGGGGACTCTCATGGCCAGTGGATTAAGTGGGATGTTAAATCGAGGGGGGGGGCTCTCATTAGGGGTCATAGCCTAAGTATGTGTTTACTTAGGGCATACCCCCTAACGAGAGCACCCCCCACGCCAATGGGATGGGAGGGGGGCTGCTGAACACACGGGAGCTGGTGCGCACTGACATTATTACCTTATTAATATTACAGGCCCTTGGGGCTGGGCGCACCAAAGGTGTGACACCAGTGTGTCCCAGGTCTCACACGCAGCAGGCAGCCCTTTCATTCAAGGCACTTCGTGGTTAAAAACCACGGGCTCCTTGAATGAAAGGGCTGCCTGCTGCGTGATGACTCTGTACTTTGAATCAGGAGGGCTGGAGGGCCCAGTCTCTCCTTTTGTTTCCGAGTAAAGAGTCATCACGCATCATGAAGTCTCATTTAAAACGCTTTGTGCTGCATGATGACTCTTTACTCGGAAACAAAAGGAGAGACTGGGCCCTCCAGCCCTCCTTCTGTTTCAGAGATCAGAATCATCTGGCAGCCAATGTAGCTGAAGCCACTTTACACAGGCTATCTGCAGATGTCAGTACTTCCCAAGTGCTGACACCTGCAGACAGTCCGTGAAACTGTGCCGTGCTTTGGCTACACGGCTGCCTGAGGTGTCAGCATGGCTGGGGCTAGTCGGTGTGGGCCGCCGGCAGGGCACCAGCCTTTTCTGGAGACTGCCAGGGCTTGTCCCCGGCTAGCTCCGGCCCACTTAAAGCCCTGCTCATGACATAGAGACAGTTGATGGTCAAGGTGCTCACTTACCTGTCAAAGTCAGCCACAAAGACATTACAGGCTGCACTATTTTTTCTAGATCGACCTTTCATTTCAGTGAGTGGACCTCAGATTTATCAAAACTATCCTCTTCACAAGCACCAAGTACGTACAAGAGGATTTACAAAAGCAAGACCACAGGGCAGATGGGGTGAGCCGCCAGGCATGTTATGCCAGTAGGTGGGAAATGCTGTAAGTATCCGGGCCTTTGATGGCAATACCTAGCAAATGATGCAAGTACCTGGCCAAAGATAAGAATACCTGGCTAGCAAAAGCCGGCATATGGTGTGAGCAGCTTGCCATAGAATGCGCACATCTCGCTGATGCCTTAGGTTTCTGGGCACTTGCTGGCGATAGCTTGCATATTCCGTGTACAATGGGCACATGATGGCACATGGTCTGACGTGCTGGGTATTTAATGGCAACACCGGGCACAGTGTGGGTATATTGGCGCATAGTGGAAAATCCAGGCATTTGTTTTGGGGTCTGATATATGATGCCAGCAGATGGCTAATGGTGTGAATACCTCTGCACATTATGGACATGTCTGGAAATCATGTGAGCATCTTATCACATAACGGCAATATATGCAAGATGCTAGGACTACCTGCCATATGTGCATACCCAGGAATGACATGGAATTACCTGGCAAACGAAAAGAGTTCCTGGGCGTCTGATGGACGTATGGAAATGAAATACCTAGCATAGGATGGGAATGCCTGGGCTGCTTCGGCATTTGATGGTGAAACCTTCCATATGGCGTAAGTGACTAGGTATATGATGGTGACATCTGGCATATGATGGGAGTACTTATACCTGCAGCATCTCGCAAGTGGTTGGAGTACCTGGTTATATTATGTGCATTATTGGTCATTTGACAGCAAGACATGGCCTATAATGGCGATACCTGCCATAGGATGCGAGTATCTACGTATGCCCTGGTATCAGGCCAATTACTGGCAAATTAGCGTATCACTAGAATACATGGTGACAAAAGTTGACACGTGCTGCATATATGTTGCCAATACAAGCCAATGCCTGGAAAATATTTTCACTTTGCAAAAGCCAACAGAAATATCTTCAACCAATGTTTGTTATTATGTGTGAGTTCAGACAGCCTCCACCTAGACGTGTCCCGATGTATCCAATGTACTGTTTCTTTGTTGCAGTTTGTGATTTACAGCTTCCCCCAAAATCTGTTTCCACAGAAAAACCTCCGGCAGCAACAGCATCGCACCAGTGTTAAAATCCAAACTGGAAGACACCATGCAGTATCAGCTCACTCTAAGCTAATGCTATCCTCCAATTGTCCAAACTCCCACCTTACCCGACACCACACCTCAATGCACAACCCTGGCGCTCAAGCAGCAGGTACGCACATAGACTAATTCCCTGCAACACCACACATAGCCACATTAGAAGCACCCGTCTAGCACTGCACTCTCCACAGCATGCAGATGTTCTATTTCAGATGCCGCAGACATCTAAGCACTTCCAACCTGGGCCACACATAGACCTTAGCACTGAGTCTTACCCATGTGGTTCCAACACACATAGGTCTCCGGAGCCAGCTCCCACATGCAAGACAACGCTCACAGACGCCAGTTCCTCCTGGTTCTGACCCTCTCCTATCATCCTGTCCTCACTAACACACCCAGCCCTCTTCTCTTGCAGAGCCACGCGAGCACCCGGAGACTGCCCTTGGGTGGTAGCGGTGTGCGGTATAAATCAACATAGCATAACATAGAGCACCAGATATAGTGCAGCACACCTAGAAACACGCCATTGCCTTCTGATCTGCACCGATCCACACAGCGGCAAAGCTGTCTTACCTCGCTGCGTCGGCTCCTACTCACCCTACTCACTTGTTTCCTTATCACCAATCCCCCTTTTGGATCCCAAAGTGCCAAGAACCCGCGATCAAATGACAGACGCTTGCATGAACATGATGCATGTGTTATACCCATTTGCTCGTATTTGGAGGACATGATTGACAAATAGTTGAACAAAAAATCAACATGAGTGTTCATGTTGTAAAATGGCTGGTACACAGCACAGGTACCAGAACATGCTTAAGACATGATTGGTTTAAGACAGATCCATTGTGGCCTGCGTGATATAGCTATGATATACCTATGTAGGCAGCTTTCATTGGCCCTATGTGGGGAGAGGTTCAGCTCACCGATCAGAGGGATCTATACACTGACAGCAAGAGGAGTGCCTGTGACTGACACTCTAGACATGTGCAAACACAGAAGGAGAGAAGCTTCTTGCACGTAATACACACATGTGCACGGAAACACGGGAAGGCTTCTCACTGGCAATCGGGGCACATAGGTTGACCACAAGAGAGGCAGCATTTCCGAGCATTTTGCAGTTTGACACAATGACAAGCTAGCCGCTATACAAACACACAGGGCCCTGCTTGGATCTTGGGTGCAGAGGGGCAACAGCACACAGTGCCTGATTGGGGGGGCGTGGGGGGTTAACCCAGCACATCGCATCTCGTAGTTCTGAGCATATGCAATCAACTCTCAACATGATAGAGTCTTTGATGCTCCCCGACTTTCCCTAAATGCATTCTCCCTCTATACCACCCCCCGCCATTGTTCTCTGAAAAAGTTAATGTGCCCAAAAGGAACGCTCACGCACAGAATTGTCAAAAACTGCCTCGTTGTGACGGAGTAGGGAATGAGTAGTGGCTAAAGCGCCTCCTGTCCCACACTACTGCTACACCAGCAATGTTCCAACCATGCAGGTGAAGAAGGCATAATGTGTTTGATACACATCCTATGGACCTATGCCTATTAGGGTAGCGCAGTCTATCCTCTCCAGAACGGGATGCAGGCTTGCACAGTAGCAATCCAAACGGCAGTAGTAGAATGGCTCCAAATAAACAGAGGTCCAACACAAAGTTCTAGAAAAACAGTGATCTATAATGAAACTAAAAAATGCAAGCAACAAATGCAACCACTAACACCCCACCCCTGTTGGAAGGAGACTGGGGTAGCCAGGGACTCAGTTCAGCAGGAAGATCTCAATGAAGAAGATCTTGGGAAAAAAGTAGAGAGTGGGGTTTTGTGTGTCACTAGAGCCATCAAATCCGGGCTAGATGGACAGGACCACTCCAAATACCTTTCAGTCTTGTTCTTGCAGCTCACGAGTGTCAAGCCAGACTTCAAAGTGTTTTCTGGACCAGTAATTCGGCATTGGGGTGGTGAGCTGGGTGCCTGTATCCAACACACAGCGCGGCACACAAGCAGAAATGGCACGTGGCACGAGGAAACTTGGAACAGGTAGCCAATGTTTGGGTTGGTGTAGCTCACAAGCGGTTCAAGATAGAATTTAGGGCCCAGATTGGTTAATTGTCTTCTGGGTTGCTAGGAGGCCCAGTCCATGGTCTTCAGGGCAAGGTGAGTCATTTTCTTTGCACGCTCACTCCAGGAAGGTTGGTCAAGAGCACCTGCCGTTACCCTCCACCTCCAGTGAAGAGGATCCTGGTTCCAGTGATTAGCATCAGAGAGTCCTTGCTACGCAATCAGCTGATCACTCCAAATGCCCCCTTGGGATGGGTAGGGAGGGAGAAGAGCTTACCTCTTCCTTTAAAGTCTCTGGTTTTCACACCTCTGGCAGAGGACTCTGGAATATTCTATACTCTCACCCAGGTGCCAGTGAATCTTTCTTATTTTTCTAAGAGTCCAAAGATGAATCTACTAAGAGGAAGGTCTCCCTAGGCAACACGCCACAGCTGATTGATTCCCTTTTCGTCTTCTGTAAGGGTTCCAATCAGGGCTGCTTTGACAAATGTCCTTTTCCCGGTGATGTCATACCCAGAGGTGGAGTGGGGACAGGATGTTTCAGAAGCCCCACCAAGATCCAAGATAGTTGAGCCCTTCTGTGTGGCATGTAATTTCATATCTAACCATGTCAGCCATGTATGTTGTGTGAGCCATAGGCCCAGCTTTGATGCTAATACAAAGAGCATTAATCTAGAAATAATGAAGTACAGTACATTGTTTTTTTTTTTTTCAATAGTCTTGACCGAGGGCCAGTGGCCTTCAGCCTGGTACACTATGATTCTCTTCTATAAACATAGCCGTTCATTGCTCTTCGGATCATTTCTGGGAGGATCGTCAAGTGCTCTAATAAATACTAAATAAGAGATAACAAGGTATTGCGAAGGGACTACAAATCTGCATCCTAGCTGGAGTTTCAGTCCACTGACATTTTTGTTTGGAAAAACTTTAGTGGTTATAGGCGTGTGGGAGCAGGCTACCCCCTCCCATCTGGGCAGACAACTTCAGTGGTTGTATGCATGTGGGAGTAGGCTACGCCCTCTATGTGCAGACAACTTCAGTGATTGTAAGCGTGGGACAGAGGAAGCCCAGATACTATAAATAAGACCAGCTTCAAGCCCTGCACACAGCTGTTCGGTGACAGATCTAGATGAGGGGCACTAAGTGCTGAAGACAGAGGCTTTCCGGTTGGGAGGGGCCAACTCCCTCTTTTTTGTTTTACTGGATTTTAAAGCCACCAAGTTGGATTCTGGCTATTTTTGTTTGAGCTGCTTGGGGAACACATTTATTCTTTACCCCCCAAGGCAAATCAGCTCACCGCCTAAGAGCAGACACCTTATTTTGGATTGGCTATATGCTGGCACCATTTATCCCAATGGACAGTTAATTATTTTGAAGCATTTCAGCATATTTTGTATGCCTTTTTAATGACAAGATGATGGTGCATTGATGGGTGTTTTTATAACATTTTGGGGATTTTTCAATGTTTATTATTTTCAATGTTTCTTGAATTGTGGACAATCCTAGGCATCCAGTCTTCTGCAGCCCTCTCAACTCCCTTCCTTCTACAGTTAGTGAGTATCAGAGGCCTTGTGCCCTTCATTGATATCACATTAGGAAAGGTGTTGAGGTTTTGAGGTAGAATCTTCTATGAGGTTTCCTGGCAGGAATTGGTGAGGCAGATGTTAGATTGCCTAGCATGATTTGTGAGGTTGCCCATCTTGACCGGGTGAGGCAGGTAGTTGGTTTATTAGGTGACTATGGTTTCTTGGAGAAGGTTGATCAGTCTTAGTCTTGATTTGAGGTAGAGGTAATGACATTGATTTCAGATTTTTCATTAATGACCTTTTGTATTTAAGTGTGTTTTGTATAGTAATAATAACAATAGCAATGTTTCTTTATTACATATTTCTCATAATTAAAATAATTGTTTTTACATTAGAGTGTAAGGAGCACTCATTAAGTGTTCATTATTCAGTGAGAAGTACTTGAACATTGCATTACGCATGTCTTTTAAAACATATATGAAGGGTTAGTGGATGGTGTGAGCAGTGGACTATCAATAAGCACATAGGTGACATTGGTAAACCCTCCTGTGCTGATGAATGAGTAGCAGCCACCCACTGCAGGGGGTTGATAGCCAGCTCTAAATACTGATGCACAGTTACAGGTATATGCTTTTCCCTACCCATACTCATATCACAGCCACTGTTGGGGGATCTTGGACCCTCCCCCAGGGGCGGAGGGAAGGCTCTGGTGGTAGAGGTGATCCAAATCACGGCTCTTAGGCAACCCAGATGGGATAGTGCTTGCCTTTTCTACACCCTAATAATATTATCCCCACCTGGCTACTGAAGAGGAGGCAGGGGGGTTGCTACAGGCCTGGTGTAAATAGAAAATACATTATTGTGAAGAGCAGGGTGTAAAGCAAAGCTTAAAGCACTCTAGTGAAGAGCAAGGTGGCTTTTCAAGCAGGTCCTCTAAATAGCTATCTATCTAAGAGAGATTAATAAACTCTGGTGAAGAGCAGGGTGTAAAACAAAGCTTAAACACTCTAGTGAAGAGCAGGATGTCCAACAAATAGCTAAAGCACATTCTAGTGAAGAGCAGGGTGTCTTTTCAAGCAAGCTGTCTAGCTAAGAGAAATGGCTAACCCACATGTTGATATCCCTACAGCCATGAACTGCCGCCATGCAATAACAGGGTGGTTACAGGGAGGAGATGTTGATAGGAATGTCGAAACCAACTTCATAGAGTGGCAGTGGCAGGACCTGGTCGATTTCCAGGGGAACCATGTTCACATATATGATAACACCTGGTACCAGGCCAGGAGGCATGTTTGAGACTCTACACATTAGGAGGGATCTAGATCCAATACAGTGCACACCCTATGCATATCCTGAAGTAGCCTTGCAGCATGTAGACCACCAGAACTTTTTTAAGGGGGCTTGACAAACTCCACCACAAGGGCTAGATATGGACCTTTTTCTATGGAAGGGTTACCCTCAGAACACACCCTTAGTTTCCACCAAAATAGGGACCCATACACCAGGGAGCACTATGACATTTTGGTGAGACATTTTGACATTGCCTGCACTCAAGCTGTAGAATATAGAGCCTTGGGAGCTGCTCCAGAAGCCCCCAGAACAGTAACGGTAGGGGAATAAGGAACACTTCTTTTCCAGACCCTCAAAGCCTTATTGGGCACTTGCCCCACAAGGCAGGGGCACATCTCTAGATGGTATTCTAGTAAATTGAGCTGGCTAGAGGTAACCTACCCTTAGGTCAATCCTCAGCAGAGGTAGAGGGTGTTAGCAATCATAATGCCAACAGGTTGTAATCCACCTATGGAACACTGTGGTTGTTGGGTTTCAGTGTATAGTTGGTTGTACATTCATTTAATTGTGACTCCTTCAATTACAGCACTATCTTCCATCCTGGGAGAGATATTAAACTCCCAGGGAGCAGAAGCAGCAATGGGTTTAGGACTGGCATAGCTGGGGGGCATTATTCCATAGTAGAAGGAGTACCTATGCCCCTAATTCAAGGTGAGTCACTGGGGGTCATTCCGAGGTTGGAGGCAAGGGGAAAACGATGCTGGCAAAGGATTACCGGCATCGCTTACGGCTACGGGCTATTCTGACCAACCAGACCGCTATTTACAGCATCGTACTTTACGATGCCGTAAATAGCAGCCTATGCGCGCGCACGACACACACCATGCCGGCATTAGCGGCATGCCGTAAACCGGAGCTGATCCCAAGTAATGCACACATGCAAATAATGGCCTCCTGAAGGCTGAAAAAGAGCTTACCGGCATGTAGTAAATACTGGCATCTCCGAGAAGGTGTAAAGAACCCTGAGCAGTGTTAAGAAGTGCCACAGGTCCACACAATCAACACAGGTGGAGGCAATGGAGTGAGGGCCACTACAAAAGGAGCACACCCACACACCACACCCCTCCCACACCAAGATGATACCAATAGTAGTAGCATTACTGGAGCTGGAGGCCCTGCTTGCAAGGCCTCAAAAACAACAACAACCCCCACCACAGAGGAGACACAGGAGGAGAAGGAGGGTGAGACAGGCCCAGCATGCCCCACCAGTGCAGCCACCGTTACCACGCCGGCAGCCCCCAATCCCTCGCATTAGAGCTACCCCCTTCAACCTAACACCTGAGCAGATCCACACCCTGTACCGGCTGGACCGTGACACCATCACCACCGTAGTGGACCTGATACACAACGACATAGTGAGCCTCATAGAAATACGCACCGCCATCCCCCCTCTACTGAAGGTAGTGTCTGTGCGGCACTTCCTTGCCACAGGCACCTACCAGCACACAGTGGGGCACATGCATGGCATATCACAACCCTTATTTTCCAAGATACTGAACCAAGTGCTGGATGCCCTTCTCAAGCACACAAGAGACTACATATCCCTACCACGGACTCCCCAGGAGATATTCGATACAAAAGTTGCCTTCCATGCACTGGCAGGCATGCCAAATTGTGTAGGTGCCCTTGACTGCACCCACGTGGAGTTAGTAGTCCCGCATGCCATGGAGGTGGTGTATCGCAACCGCAAGCAATACCACTCCATCGATGTGCAGATGGTATGCAATGCCAGCAAAATCATCACACATTGCTGTGCCAGATATCCAGGATCAACTCATGACTCATTGGTCCTGCGGAACTCCACGCTACCACGCTTCATGGAGCGACATGCTGGACGACGTGCCTGGCTGCTTGGTGATTTGCCTGACTGGCCGATGGCAGTGCATCGGGGTTGTGAGGCGGGTGGCTGCATACTCCACCTGGGTGGGAAGGGGGGGTGCATACTCCACCTGTGTGGGAAGGGGGGATGCATACTCCACCTGGGTGGGAAGGGGGGATGCATACTCCACCTGGGTATTAATGTTGACGTCAGTGCACGATGTGCACATCACAGAACACTGCCCCAAAGCAACTGAAACGGCACATGACAACCAAATTCCATAGTGATGAAGTAAGTCCGACACCTATCACTACATGACTAACAGTTAACCAGCCCACATTCCACAACACATGCAACACTCATTGGCGGCCCTCACACACCGTAAGGCCATCCTGCACTTTGTTGCTGTATCCAGCATATCACCACACATGACAGTCATCCCTGGGAGTTCATTGAATTGAGCCAACCAGGGATACCACAGTGTGTCCCTGGTTCTGCACACCCATAGGAGCGCTGCAAGTCACCATGGAACTGATCAGTGCAGAATGACGAATATGGTACTGACTACAGCCAACACTCCCTACTACAAAATCTCACAGGACACAACACATGAATGATTTTACTCCAACACTGCTGCATGTATATACGATGCGCGTGCAACAGGATGTCAGTGCACACCATGACCCATCTCGAAAATGCAACCCACTCCATCAGTCCATTGCACAGGACACATAGCGTGGCCAGAAATGGGGTAAATGCATCCAGGGACATGTGCGTGTGGCCAGAAATTACCTGCTGCCATGTGAAACTAATACAGTTGTCCACCATGAATGTACGAACACTTACCTTCATTCCCCTCTCATGCAGCTGATGGTGGCTATCCCTTGAAGCCATGGCTCATGACCCCTGTCCGAAACCCACAGAACAGGCACAAGGAGGACTACAATCGTTCCCATAACCGTACACGTGTGGTGATTGAGCAGACCTTTGGCCTGTTGAAGGCACGATTTCGCTGCCTCAGCTGGTCGGGTGGGGCACTCCTCTACAGCCATGAGAAGGTGTCCAAGATCACCATGGCATGTGTAATGCTGCACAATATGTGCATCCGTCGGAACGTGTCCCTGCCCCCTGACATGGAACTGCGACCACCAGATGATGATGAAGGGGAGGAGGAAGATGTGGCAGGACATCATCAGGGTGCCGATGATCAGGAGGGACGTGCCGTGCGCCAGTCATTGATTGGACAATATTTCTGATACACAAGTCAGCAGAGGGTGTCATAATTTGAGGACATAGGGCACTGGGTGTGGGGATACATGTACACTATGCACTGTTATATATTAAATGACACATGCGCAATGATGAATCTCCACTCTGGTTTTTCTTTGCAACACAACCAGTGTATTAAAAGTGAAAATGTCTAAGTGAAAAGCATACCCTCCACCACCCTCACCCCTCTCTCCCCCAACTCCCCCGCACACCCTACCCCTCAAGCCCCCCCAACTCTCCCACACACCCTCACCCTCCTCCTACTCCCCCCACAACTCCCCAACACTAGTCCCATAGGGTCCACGTTGCCCACATGTGGCTGGCAGTAAAGTCACTCTGCGCTCCCGGAGCCAGGGGGAGGCATGTCCCGGCGGCGATGGCCATAGAGCGACCGACGGAGTGGGCTGGTCTGGGTGGAGTTGCTCATTGAAGGGGTGTTCTGATGCTGAGGCTGTTGGCCAAGATGAGCAGCCTCCAGAGCATCGGCTATGAGGCCGAGCACCTCACAGAGCCGGTTGGTGCTGTCCGTTATTACCTGGCCCAGTGCCCTCAATTCATCACACCACTCCTCCCTGGCCTGCCGATTGTCCTGCACAAAATCTGTGATCAGGGCTGTGAGCTGTTCATCCCGCTGTTCATCGGCAGATGAGGTAGTGGCCCTGCTGGGGATCGGGCTGACATGTCCTGCCGGCGCTTCCTCAAGGGAACTGGGCACAGGACTGGCATGTCCCTGTGTTGGTCATTGGCCAGATTGCTCAAGTGTGTCGGTCTCACCCGAGTCACTAAAGGATACCTGGGGGTTAGACTAGGCTTCAAGGGTGTGCACGACTTCAACTGTGCCGTCCTCAGTCGCTCCCCAGATGGAATTGGGGCTGTCCACAAATTCGAGGGGGGCCGTGGCTGCCACCTCCCCAGCCACACTCGACTACTCAGACCATGGCATTGGGCATGTGTCTGCAGCCAGTGCAGGGAGGGGTGGGGGTGGTGCACCCTCCGCGGGCCTTGCTGGAGCTGGTGGTGTACGTCCAGGTGTTGTCTTCCTCGCTGGGAGACGGCAGCCCCTGCCTTGGCCCCTGGAAGTGCTGGGACGGTTGCTCTCCTGCTCCTCACTGTCATGCTCACTGCCTGTGGGGGTGGAAGAGAGGGACAGCATGAGTGATGATTTGAGAGCCAGCATTTATACATGGCTACAATAGCACATTCAGATATTTGTGGGTTATCGGCATTTGGGTAGGGAACGGCACATCATTCAATACTTGGGTGGTAAATGCATGCATATGTCTGTATCACTCATGTTGGCCGGGTACTGTGCTGTCTAACATGCACACTGTTTACATCAACTGCCCTGTGTGCCTCATGGAATGGGCCACTTTGTGTGGTATGTGTCATATACATTACGGCCTTGCACCTGGCACTAGCTTGGGTCTCACTTGCTTCGGAATGATTTACAGGGGGGGTGGGTGTGACTGACCATGCTGTGACTCCCTGGCCAGACCTTAGCAGTGACTTTCATAACATTGGCGTTGGCAGTATTGACTTTGGACACTCACCTCCATCAGCGGATGACGTTGCACCACACTACATTTCTCAGACCCCTTCAATGGATTCGGAGCCTATCATGGCCACACATGTCTCCTCCCACGGCATGAGTTTCATAGGCAAACTTGGGCCTCCTCCAGTCTCCAAGGCCTGGTTTCGATTCGCAGAGAGGATGCTCCGCACCCTCAGCCGCAGGTCGTCCCACCTTTTGCGGCAATCCTTTGTGGTGCGGGGGTGTTGCCCACAGCGCTCACCTTCTTGGCCACTAGTGCCCATATTTCTTTTTTCTTCACCACCGCCTCCCTCCACATGATGCTGCTGAAAACAGTGCCAGCATGCTCGTGGAGGGTATCCACAAGCATTTGCAGCTCATCTGGGCTGAACCGCTCTTTTCGGAGGCGAGCAGCTCCCTTCTTTGGCGCTTTGGGCATTCCTCGGTAGTGGTATTTACTTTCCGGTAGGTCAACAGTGTGCCAGGGGTCCTGCCTGGTGAGGATGGCAATGGATTGTGTTTTAAAGATGGCCGCCCTGCTCCTTCCCGTTCCTGTGCGATAACGCTATTCCCGGCTCCGCAATTTACCGGTGACCGTAAATAATGGTGACCGCTATCGCTATTTACAGTCACCGCTAATGCCGCATTGCTCTATGGCGGTAGTGTTCGCTACGGTGCGGTTCATGCCAGTAGGGGGTTTCTTGGGCCCTTTTGCGGCATGCAGCAACGTTCATTACTGGCATGGCACAAAGCTCGTACCCGCAAACTCGTAATGGTGCGCTTTTAGCGGTCTATTGCCAGCTCGGACACGCTATTTGCGCCATGCCAGTAATGGACGGAACTTACCTCCAAACTCGGAATGAGGGCCACTAAGTCTAGAAGTAACAGCTACTTATAGGTCCCTAGGCAATGCCCACCTGGGTAGACCCCACTGGGAATAGCAAAGGAAGGAACCGGGTGAGAATAAGGACTCTAAAAGGGCACCACGTACTAATACCACTGGTACCAGACAGGAACCAGGCAGCCATACTTTAGGGCAAGGGCTTCCAGTATCCCCCCGCCAAAGAGCAAATGGATACCTTTTGTAGCAGAACACTATCTGAAATGGAGACCTTTCATAGCAGAACACTATCTTGAGAAAGAGATAGAACCCATCCCATCCCAGACAAGAAGCTGGTCGGGATAGAAGACCCTTTAAGGGCAGAAGTGGTAAAAGAAAACATAGATAGGGCACAGTTTAGGCCTCCCCAAAGATACAGAGTTGAAGACTATCCTTCTCCTCCACAGAAAGAGAAGAAACATGGCTTGGCACCCCGGGAGGTGGGGGGGGGGGCAGAAGCCCACCAGAAGGGAAGAGAAGGAAGGAGAAAGAAAGTAAACTGCAACTTTGAGAGTGGACAGTGGCAAAAACTGAAAACCAGACTCACAGGATAATACCAGTGACTAAAGATCCAAGGGAGTGGTTAGTGGCACACTTGGACTCTGGCACACAAGTCTCCATATTCAGAGAAAGACACAAGAAGCTATTGAAAAACATTCCTACTCATAAAAAATAGAGGTTATTATTCCCACAGGAGAAGTGGTTGAGGACAATCATGTTTATATAGTTATAATTCACATTCAAGGGGAATTTCCAAAGGAGATAGAGGTGCTACTTTTGTCAAATTTGATATAAAAAAAGATGGCCTTTTTCCAGAACATAATTGGCCCAGGCTATATGCTAGGGAAAACGTAGGGAGGAAGAAGTAATTAAAACAGCTTTTTCAGATGAAGGTAGGGAAAATGTAGTGAGCTCCAATGCAGCCTCGTGGGCTGCTTTAGGTGCAGCACAGTTATACAAGAATCATGCAGGACATGACATAGATTGCCCTCCCCATACAATGCCTGTGTTTGCAACACCAAAGCCTCAGAGACAATATCCAATCAAAGCACAGGCTACACCACATTTTCAAGAAATTGTGGAGCAGTTATTAGACCAAGGGGTTCTAATACAAAAGGCAAGTCCCTACAAAACAGCATTACGTCCAATCTCCAAATCAGATGATTCATATTGATTGGTAATAGACCTTAGAATCTTAAATGCTAACACTGGCACAGAGGCTGTACAGAACATGTATAGTTCAGGCCAACTGAGTAACACACAGAGATACAAATATTAGACTGTATTGGATCTGGGTAATGGATTCCTTGCACAACCTTTGGATTCATAAATCTATAAACAGCTATAACCTTTAGGGGAAAACAGTTTTGCTTCACTAGCCTCCTACCGGGGTACAACAATAGTCCCCCTACATCCAGAGCCTTCCCTCCACCCCCAGGGGAGGATCCAAACCCCCCCACCCCCAGTGGGGGCTGATGTAGGGAAAAGCACATACCTGTCACTGAACATCAGTAGTGAGAACAGGCAATCAACCCCCTGCAGTGGGTGGCTGCTACTCATTCATCGGCACAGGAGGGTTTACCAATGTCACATATATTGTTATTGATAGTCCACTGCTCAGACCATCCAGTAACCCTTCATATATGTGTTAAAAGACAGGTACCATGTAGAAAATATCACTACACAATGCATTTAGATAGATGCCGCATTCTTCAGGTTCATGTTCAAGTACTTCTCACTCAGAAATGAACTCTAAATGAATGTTTCTTACACTTTTGCGTAAAAAGTAAATATTTTAATTATGTGAAATAGGTAACAAAGAAGCATTGCTATTGTTATTGTCATTATACACAACACACTTAAAATGCAACAAGTCATGAATGAAAAAGTTGAAATCATTGTCATTGCCTCTACCCAAAATCAAGACTAAGGCCCTCATTCCGAGTTGGGCGGTAAGGGATACCGGGCACCGGTAAGGAGACCGGTGCTGGTAATCCCTTACCGCCCAATTCCGAGGTCCCTTAGCGGGAACCGCAAAGGACGTGTGGTCGGACCACACATTCTTTACGGGTCCCGCTAAGGGACCAGGAAGCTAATTACGGGCCTGCTGTATGCAGGCCCGTAATTAGCACCTTCCCCATTCCCATTGAGCCCTATAGGGGCTCAAAGGGGAATGGGGAATGGTCGGGTGAATGGGGACTTACCGGGTCCGCACAGGTCGGAATGTCCCGGTAAGTCCTCATTCACCCAGACCGGACACGAACCTGGGTTTGGAGGCAGCCATGGCGCAAATAGCGCCATGGCTACCTCCAAACTTGGAATGAGAGCCTAAGACGGATCAACCATCTCCAAGAAACCATAGACACCTAATATACCAACCACCTGCCTCACCAGGCCAAGCTAGGCAAATTCACAAATCATGCTCATGCTAGGCAATCTAACATCTGCCTCACCAATTCATGCTAGGCAACCTCATAGAAGCTTCTGCCTCAATATCTCAATACCTTTCTCAATATGAAGGTCAGGCTCTCTGAACTATAGGTATGTGACTCACCCAATTACAACCAGAAGAAAGGATGCATTTAGTATTGGCTTGCTTTGTTATTCCATTGGCCCTCTCTATGACACCAGTAGCTTCTGGGCAACATGGGTTAGAAAAATGCAGAGCACAGCCCAAGCTTGACAGGCCCTCTCTTAAGGCTTTGCCTGAAAAGGCAGGCCTATTGTCAGCTTGGAGCAATGTCAGTTTTGTCATGGCAAATAAGGACAGCAAACGCTTTATGACCTCCTTACAATCAGCTTTCTTCTGAAGAATCAGCCAAGTCAACCTTATGCACGAGTAGTGTTCGGTATCACCCTGTCTACAGGGTCTTCTTTTGACCTAGGTGTAGTGACTATCACAGTATTCTTCTTTACAGCACAGTTATAAGTAGTGGGGAAACCTTGAGGGTTAGCACTGTTAGCATCTAGACATGCTTTTAGGTTCTCATCTATGTATATGGCTGAGCGTGTTAATTCTGCTACCACCTTTTGTACAGCCCGCTGTCTTGCAGACTGATCAGCATACATACTCCAAATATTGTTTTTTAAATCAATGTGACCTAGAAACAATGAAGTACAGTACATTAGGTTATTTCAATAGTCCAGGCTGAGTGCCAACGGCCTTGAGCCTGGTACACTATGATTCTCTTCTATAAAAATTGTCGTTCATTGCTCTTCTGACCTTTTCCAGGAGTAGCGCTATGTTCTAATAAATAGTAAACAAGAGATAACAAGGCATTTTGAAGGGTGTGCAAGTCTCCATCCTAGCTGTAGTTTCAGTTCGCTGACGCTTTGTTTGGAAAAACCTTAGCAGTTGCAGGCGTATGGGAGCAGGCTACTATCTGGGCATGCAACTTCAGCGGTTGAATAATCTACCATCACACTAAACTGCACTTGAAGCAGCCTCAACTGCCCCAATAATTATCCAAAAGGCCAACTGTGTCCCCATTAAGAGCTATTCAAGCTAGAATAGAGAGTAAGGGAGCGAGAGGCTGCCTTTCTAGGGCAAGGTAGAGTTAACTGATTTGTGCTCTAGTATTTGCAATGTTCACACAATTTGGTATGACTTCTGGGATGAACGTCAGAGAATTGAATTTGCATAGTTTTGAAGCTGGTTTCAAAAGCTACAAAGAGATGTTTTGGCCATGTGGACTTCTTTTCGTTGCCTGGCTATGTTCTTGTAGCATGTGAGCTCCTCATTTAGGGGATAGATCTATCTAGAGCCTGACAAATGATGATGCAGTATATGTGGTTTATAGAGTCTTGTCCAAAGCATGACCATGTGCAGTGTAACACATACATTTATGGTGATAGTTCTGATTATGTTATTTCTTAAGGATGGGTTGGCAACTTGTTCAAAGGGATGCACACATCAATTGAGTATGGCCAACTCAGCAGGCTAATGAGATTGGTGTTAGCAGAGGAACAAACAAAACAATAGTTTGGAGAAATAGTTCCTAAGCTCCCATACCTAGGATGTCCCTCTCTGGCAAAGATTCCCACGGTCTTCTGCAGGTTTTAACCTTCCCTCTGGTTGTGGGGATTCAATGGTAGAGTCTGAAGGAACTCTACATGGTATACTAGGGAAATATATAGAACACATGATGCAGAAGTTATTATGTACAATGCCAGGGTGAAGGAATAACAAAAACAAGTGCAAGATTTCATACTAGAGGGGGTTAATTTTCCAGTCTAAAGTCCAGTTTTCTATTCTAAATCACAGGCACTTGGGTTGCCTCATCTTGTGGCCTTCTTCATTTCACTCATGGGGCCTCATTACAACCCTGGCACTAAGGGATTACTGGTACCTGTAAGGGTACCGGTACCGGTAATCCCTTAGTGCCTGATTACGAGGTCCCTTTGCGGGTTCCCACCTTAGCGGCTGGTTTTACCAGCTGTTAAGGAATGGACCCACAAAGGGACCTTGGTGCAAATTACGGTACCGCAATTTGCGGTACCGTAATTACCGCCTTCCCCATTCCCATTATGCCCTATGGGGCAAAAATGGGAATGGGGAAGGGCCATGGTGAAATGGGGAAGTACCACCCGCCAACCTTGGAATGGGGTGGTACTTCCCCATTTCACCATGGCGGACTCGTTACAATACCGGCAGCAACCATGGTGCTAATAGCGCCATGGTTTAGCGCCGGTGTTGTAATGAGGGGAATAGTCTCAGGGTATTTAAAGCATCCTAAAAATAAATTCATTCTTGGTCTTCGCTGCTTCTCCTTCAATTGCTGATGGCTCTCGTGGGCCTTAATGTCATAGAATCCCTGAATACCTATCTGCCAGAACGCATGAATCCCCCTGGCCGTAAGGGAGGAACTGTCAAGCCGTTCTCTCCCTGCAAGGGTGCTTTCCAGATGGCAGTATTTTCCCCCCGGAGCCAAGGGTCGCCCTCACGGCCTGGATTCCGCTACAGGCTCCTGTATTCTCCAGTTAAAGCCCACTACAGATTTTTGGATTCTTCCCTATAGTTGTGATCCCACCACATGCTCTTTAGTTCTCCTTCTCATGTTCTGGGTTCTTCTTCCTGCATTCTGGGTCCCCCAGGGTCTAGGTTTGTATGTGTTCTCCAGCAGGCTGACAAACACCTTCCTAGTTCTGGTAGCTCTTAGTTTCTAACAGGGTCGTGGCTATACCCCTAAGCAGGCTGACACACTACATCTTAGTTCTAGGGTTATTTGGTCTCCACCAGGATCTTGGCTGTAGCGCCAAGTGCACTCTGTGTAATGCACCTCACTTGCAAGCTCACAAACTGAGATGTATTGCTCATAAACTCTTTCTCGCACCTCCTATGACTCTTTTTCCAATTTTCTGCTCTGCATTCAAACACACCAAAACTTTAGGTTCTGTCGTAACTCCCTCAATGCCTGCCTCCTTCTGCCTCTTTTTATATTGTTTAATTGACTTAAAGGTCTCCATAAAGTGCATGATCAACCAGCCCTTTTCCTTCAAGGGCTTAAGATGGCCGCCCCTTATCTCTGAATCAAGTGTAATCAATATGGTGGTCAGGTGGATCTGTGGGTTAGGTCCCTGGGTCGGTTGAGTCCCCAGCCTTCCATTGGGTTAGGACCTCACTGATCCATTGGATTCTATCCTTGAATACACTATCTTGCGTTTGGTGCCGACATTGCTTTCACACTCCCTGCTGCCCAGAAGCCACCACATCTAGCTACTTTTCTGTCCACGATTGCTCCCCTGCAACCTGCAAATGGAAAACCAGATGAGAAATCCTTGCAGTCTGGAGGTGGTCTTGTGAGCTGTGTTCAACAGTGCTGTAAACTACTTGTTACCTCAATAGTACATGTGGTGTAATTACCTTCAATTTCTTAATTAACAGGTGGCCACTCCCAGAGCATACACCCGTTCTTTAAATAGGTCAGAAATATTTCAGCATGTGTCATGGAGTGTCTTATGAATGATTTGGAGTCATGGGCTTCATTACGAATTTGGCGGTAGCCGTGCCCTTATTAAGGGCACGGCTACCGCCAAACTCGCTACCGGCCCCGGCACTCCATGAATGGGTGATTACCGGCCCATCACGAGTTGAATGGGCCGGTAATTGCCCAATCGCGGGTTTCGGTATGGCCAGCCCCCCGATCCCCATTCTGCCACATAGGGTAGAATGGGGGTCAGGAGCATGGTGCACCGGCACCGTTTATAACAGTGCCCGTGCAATCACGAGTTCTGCTCGCGGGTGCTGGTCTGCACGCCTGGTCAGACCACACGTGCAGTCCGGCACCGGCAAGCAGAACTTGTATTGTTGCGGAGAGGTAACAACGGCGCCGGTAGCACTACCGGCGCCGTTATTGCCTTTACACAACACTCATAATGAGGTCCATAATCATACTTTCTCCCATATTTCCTGACAGGAATCCCTCCCATAAATGAAATATGGATTTCTGGTTTAGCAGCTTCCTCAAACATTCAGGGACATGCAACATGACCTTGTGGAATAGTTTTGTAGGATATTATTAAATGATATCATTTTATTAATTATTGATCAATATACAAACACTGTGGGCCTCATTACGACCCTGGCGCTAAGTGTTTAACGGCGCCGTAAAAGGCTGCGGCGCCGTTAAACACCTAGCGCCTAATTAGGAGGTCCCTTTGCGGGACCCGACCTTAACGGCTGGTTTTACCAGCCGTTAAAGTAGGGACCCGCAAAGGGACCTTGGTGCTAATTACGGTACCGCAATTTGCGGTACCGTAATTAGCGCCTTCCCCATTCCCATTGAGCCCTATGGGGCAAAAATGGGAATGGGGAAGGGCCAGGGCGGCATGGGGAATTACCGCCCCACCAACCTCGAAATGGGGTGGTAATTCCCCATTCCGCCACGGCGGACTCCGGCATGGACCATGGTGCCAATAGCACCATGGTTTAGCGCCGGAGTCCTAATGAGGCCCTGTATGTACTCTCCTATCCTGAGGAATCAAGATATTTTTTGATTTATGTTCTAAATGATTTTGTTGCAGAGATATGTCGAAATTACATTCTGTGTTTCTAATATATTTCAAAGTGACCATTTTAATATCGGCTGAAATTTGCACATGGACATCTTGTGCTAGCATAGTCATGTGAGCAGTTTCCAGAGGCCCTTTGTGAATCCAATGATTATAAGTAGGCTCTGACAGGTCCTTTAGTGCGAGTTTCCATTAGTACTGCAGATGGTTGGTGAACCCTTGAGTGCATTCTGTCCTCTGATGTTAAGAACATTAACTATGTGGCCTGTACCCCATGTCATTAGCTCAGACTGTAGCTAATGACATTTAGTTCAAGCTATTTTTTGTATGTTTGGTAAGCAAAACCACACTATGCTATTGTTGTTCTGGGCTCAATGCATTCATTTGAGTGCTGGATCAAAGGATCTAGTTTCCAGATGGCTGTGCTAATGCCTATTGGGCTCTAGGCCTCCCCCATCAGGAATGTGTTTTCATGTAGGTTGAATAGCTTATCAGAATGACTGGAGAAGTGGCACAACAAACATTGGACAAGCTAAAATAAGAACTACTGTCTGGTCATGCAGATTTAAACAGAAGTGTATTCCCTGTATAACTTCTAACAATCTAACCATTGATGTATGGACATTTGATACATTTAACAATCCTACATGTATGTATTTGATATATTTCACAATATTCTCTCTATAGCTGCATCATTGTTACACTTAACATTATTTCACATGCTCTGAATGAAATGCACTGCAAAATTAAAACAAATCCCTGTACAATGTGATGCTTCATTTGATTCAATTGCATGGCAACACTTTCCAGGTAAATGTAGAAAGTCTTATTTAGAAAAGGGGCTTTCTGCAATTCTTCCGAGCAATTTAAAGTTTCTCACAACCCAGTTGCATTTGCACAATATTTGCAGGAATTTGTGCTATTGTAGATTTATCTGGAGTATTGCTCTGCATTTCACAGGCTTGATATTTCTTGTTTGCATAGTTTGGTACAGTTTTAATGAGCACTTTCTGTTCATGGTTAAAGGAAAAACTACACCATTTATAAGCACAGCAAGGACTCTCTTTGGCACATGATGCTTTAGTTAAGTATCTGTGCACTGCATTCACACTCCATGTCTAGTGCCCACTTAGATGGGATCTGGGGACAAAGGGAATGGCTCAAAGCCATGCCCTGTGCTAGTTTCACACTCCATGTCTAGTGCCCACTTAGGTGGGATCTGGGGACAAAGGGAATGGCTCAAAGCCATGCCCTGTGCTAGGTGGCTATACATCATGATCTGTGCCCACTATGGGCTGGTTGGGTGGCCTGTTGGGGCAAACTAACACCTGACCAGTGCCACTGCCCATGGCAAGTGCCAATACAAGTTGCTTGGGAGTCGTGGGGCATGGTCAGTGCACACTGCACGCTGCTGGGGGGACTACTGCCCATGGTCAGTGGACACTTCAGGGTTGTGAGGAAGGATCAAAATAATGAACAAGACAAAAGTATGATTCAACACCTTTATTATTAAACCCAAAAGAATGTTTGTGAGAATGCTTGTAGGGACAAGGGTTTTTAACTCAACTCAAGAGGGAAAACAATTGTAAAAATGTCAGGATGGACACTCCAGGGGTGTTGTAGGGACTCAACTAAAGGACAGACTCTGCATTATGATTCCCTGTTTTTGGCACTATGTACCCAAGGAAAACTACCTTTTTCCAAAGCAGGTTAGATGACAACTAAGAAAAAATATGTTAAAACAAACCTAGCTAGGGAGGACCTATGACAGGTGTGTCCTGCTTCACTGCATACCTCTGTGGTGTTTCTAATGGGGGGTCAGCCCCCATGTGCCCTGTCTTTACTCATACCTCATTCTCCTTGCCCCAACCCTCCCTATGTTACCATTTACCTGCAGCCCTTTTATTGCATTCTAACAATGGTGAAATATCCTACAGCAAAATACGATGAAAGGGCTGTGGGGAAATGGAGGCATCCCAATCCACTGCTCTTTTCATTCAGAAGTTCCTGGTCTGACACACAGTCCTCGTGTTTTATTTCACATTCGCTTTTGGGATTAAAACACAGTCTCAGGATTATGGTGCCAAGCTTGTTTCTTGTTGTCTATGTCCCACTGGTATAGCACCTAGCACAATTCTTAACATGCCTACAAGCAAGTGTTCACCCTGCCCTCGCTTTAGAATATAACCTTGGCTCAAGCCTTCCCGCAAGGGTTTTCACCTCTCTGGCTTTAGGGCATTACTTTCGCATACTACTACCAGCAAGTATTTATTTTCTCTTTCTTAGGGTAATTTTCTTTGTCTATGCACTCTTCTCGACCACTCACTAGCCTAAAGTCACTCGCCTGGGCTAAAGTTTTAGCTTTCAACTGGCTCTTGGTGTTTCTTCCTGGTGTCTGGTTTCTGCTAATGTCTGAAATATAACCCTCAGCAGGCTTTCAGATTTCCTTTTGTGGCTCTGATTCTCCCCCTCTAATGCTCTCTCTGGGATGGTTCTCTCTCTGAGTTCTCGCATTCTGGTCTTCCTCGGTGTCCGAGATATAGCCCTCATCAGGCAGACAGATCGTCCTCTCATTCCCTTCACTCGGACAGGGTGCCCATCTCACATGCAGAGGTTATGGCGACCTGCCATATCTGCAGTCTCCCCAGCCCCAGTGCCGCTCCGAGTCTTCCTAGAGTTCCTTGTCCTGACTATGTTTTTTCAGCTCTCCAACTTGCATTTGAACACTTGCTCCCTTGGTGCCTTCCCCTCGATTGTCTAGGGTAAACAGGTGTTTCTCTGCAGTGAACTGATTGGGAAAGAGGCTTTTTAGTTCAGAATACAGGAGCAGGGCTTCAAAAAGGCTGGTGGACATTTTTGATGTTTTGACCTATGCTTTTGGTGTTTATTTGCTTAGCAGTGTGTTTCCTCTCTCAACCTAATGTGCTGTTTTCTTTGCACATGAAGGGGTTTATACCTGGGCAATTTCAGATGTATGCGACCTGCTACATACCTTTTTTTATTGAGCATTTCCAGTTGGTGTTTCCACTACATATATTAAGGTCATAACAGTATTTAGGATATGCAAGCCCTGCTGCTGAATGGGGAGGGGCAGATCTTCTGTGCTGTAAGTAATAGAGACGTTATGTACGATGGAAGTCTCGGTGTACTTTCCTTGTCGGATTAAGGCGCTGGATAGTTTTATTTGTTCAAATTCTAGAGCAGTTCCCTATTCTGAGTTTATCAGAATTAAAGACAAGTGACTTCTGATTATGCTTCAGTAACAATTTTAATGAAGTAATGCACATGTGTCAATGTCGGGCAACATCTGCCCATTGAAGTGAAAGCACAATCCAACCAGGTTTGTCATCATACTCAACTAATAATTCCTCGGGAACTTGGGGGCCTTGATTCCTTGACAAACCATGTGGCAGGCTGCAGGCCAAAACACAAACAACCACTAGTTTAATACTATTGCGCAGGGGACCGTGTCTCCCTTCCAACTCCCATTCTCCAAAAGTACTTTCCTTGTCCCCCATCTGGTGTTTGGTGTATCTTACCTCTGGTCTGTGGTGAGCAGGGATGGTGGTTTCATTGAAAGCAATTGAAGTATCTCTGCTGGATATTGAGACGGGGTGGGGGGGAGTGGGGCCTGCAGCCAGAGTGAGACTTGGGATATCCTGGTCATTACTCATAGGAACACACTAATCTAACACTCCTGCCCAAATTGTCACTAGGCTGGACAGTGCCCACTCCGACCAATAGGGCACATGATATTTTGGATAATTGCATGCCTTGCCTAAAAGAAGAAAGACACCAGAACATAGAGAAGAGTGCATGCTTGTAGGTGTACAGTAGTTCCCTAAACTTGGAGAAACAATAAATATACAACGATAATTCTATGCAACAGCAAAGAGAGATGGTAGCCACCCTGGAGCAATACCCTGATCTGTATTTCATTCTTGGCATCTTTAAAAGTTCCATGTAAAATTGTTTTGTTTTTCCCCTGAAGACTGCGTCCACGTGTACATACTTTTTCACATATATCGGGTATCCTAGGTGACCTAAAGGGCTCAAATGTCTGAATTAAAACATAATTAAAATGTGGTTGAGGGGAAAAAGATATGTCATAGATTTAGCCAGAAAAATCAAAATGGCTGACTCGCTGTCACTAAAGGTTCCGAGCCAGAGGGAAGGTTTGGGGCAAAAGGAATACGTTAGCTGCACCCTGAGGTTTCTAATACCATTAACATCAGCGCCACAATCACGTGCTTCAATTTGCATCGCCCGTTTTATATGCATCTTCATTGTTTTCTTTTTTTTTTTAGATGAGCGCCATCGCAGCCATCGCTCTGCTAATAATCCTTGTGGTGCTGCTGACCTGGAAGTGCTCAGATGCTCCGGAGGCGGTGGGCTTGCGACTGTTCTGCTGCTGCTGCCAGGCTCACGCCAAGGAGGGCTGCCTGGCCAGCATGGACATGGGTGGGTACGAGCTGGATGTGACGGAGGAAGTGGAGGTGGTGGTTCGAGATGTGGCTTGGCAGAAAACGCGGCTGGAGGTCAAACGTGATCCTACTTTACCCAATGATCAGAGACAGGTTCAGTGATTGGTGAAAGAGAGCACAAGCTATTGGAAAATGACAAACATCTGCAGTGCTGCTCGACAGATTGATAGCGTAATAAATCAGGTGAAAGAGTTTGAATTTGGAATTTGTATTTATTTACAAAGTGTGTGGGAGCAGTACCGCATAGGCCCCCTGATCTGATGACAGGCTCAGGCTGCGGGTGCCTATGTGGGACGACCAGTACCCCATAGACCCCGAGATCTGATGGCAGGCTCAGGCGGCGGCTGAATCTATGGGGCTCTAGTGGCAATATGCAGTCTGATAAGTGGGCGCATCCAAGGAGTAATTAAGGTGCAGAGATCTGCTGCCTTTGAGCAGGTTTTGATAGCAGGACAGAAGTAGAAAGTCAGAATGAAGGCAGTGAGGAGTAAGGGTTTAGGGGATACCAATGAATACCTGGAAAGGGTACCAGGTAATATTATCCCCACCAAAAATATCGCCGTATATATGGTAATCGGGAACGGCCATAGGCAATATTTTTAGTGGGGATAATATTAGGGTTTTTTGGGAGCGAGGGTTGCGGGTGTGCCCCCTGCTCCTTTTAAAATAACACAGGGGTTGTGGGGGTGTCCCTCACAGGTTCCATGCCTTAATATTGCTGCAAAAATATGGCGATTTATTTGTATGGCGCTATTTTTGCAGGGCTATTAACACATGGAACCCTGAAAAGGGGATATTACTCATACCCCCGCTAGGGTTTGAATTTCGACTATTGAATGACGGGGAGGTTAAATGTGGGTAGTTATATTTTGTTCCGCTGCATACGCTGATGCTGGGGAAGAATGAAATTGGCGCTAACTTGTGGTAGCCCCCCTTTTCCCACAACCATTTTTCTGCAATTCTAAAAAGGGACATTTCACCACATTTTATTGCATTATTTTTATGAGGGCTAAAGAGTGAGGGGATATTAAAATCGGGAGCAATGCCGGTGGGGATAAGTGCCGGTGGGCGAAGAATGTGTTGTTTGGAAGAAGCAAGATTGGGGAAAAGCAAGAAGGCAGAAAGAGGATGGCACAGGAGGATAAGGATGTTGGGCATTGCAACAATGGGGTAATTTTGTAACAAGAAAAACAGAAAACAGCGAGAGGGGCTGAGGATAAGAGGAAAGATAGGTAAGGGTTTATGCGGAGCAGGAAAAAGTTAAGGCAGAGCAAGGTGTAGTGTCTAATGTTATTCACCTGCGCTCCACTCCTGTGTGAATGTTATGTTAGAATGCAGTGTGCGTGAGGGATGGAATGTTGGAGAGTGTGACATGAGAGAATGAAGTGAGAGAGGCTCGTGGAATGACGGTTGAAGGTGGATGGCGGAGGGAGCGCCGGGTCGTTGGTCCTTGAATAAACAAACCTTTACTTCTACTAAAGGACTCCGTAATTCATTGTTGCGAAGATACAACATTTGGCGACGAGCTGGTCAATGACCGATCGAGGACGCGTGCAATAAAAATACCCGGTTCTGCAGTTAAGCTCCCACTGGGGCATGTTGTATGCCAGTCCTGGGCCACGAAGATCTTCCAAGTAAGGCAAAGCGTGGCGCGACATAGAGCGGCTGTCTCTGTTGAGCAAGCAGTCACATTTGTGCCATTGAAATATAAAAGAGTTTCCATCAATATTGAAGCACCGCGATGACGTGGTGAGGAAAAAGATTAGAGTAAAGGACCCAAAACGTCAGGAAACGTGCCACCATTTTTAATACATTAAAGTGAACTCGAGGCCCAGGCGTAGATCAGCATTCATGTTCTTCTTCTTCACAGTACTATAAAAGAAGAACAAAAAACATATCATTTGTTGAAGACATGAAAACCTTGCCACAAGTAACACAGTGTTAGCAGAAGGTTTACAGCATTCAGTTAAATACCTTATACATAGAGAGACAACAGTAGCATAGAGGTTGCATTACAAAGATGCAAGGGAAAACAGCGCATCCTCCAGAAAGTTCTTTTGCCAAATCCTGGTCAACCAAATGTTTTGTGGCCAGAATGGCGGGAATATTGGAAGAATTATATTAAAACTGTTGAACAGACTGAAATTTCTCCACAAAAGAAGAAATTACTCTTGTTACATGCTTTAGGGCTTAAAGGCCAGCGCAAATATAGGGAGTTGCCAGAATTGACTGGTGATGAAGCTGGTGACGTTGATGATTATGGGCGAGCTTTAAGGCAATTGGATAAGTATTATGCCCCAGAGATAAATGTCGCAATTAATAGATACACCTTCTACACTAGGTCACAAAAAGAGGAAGAAACAGTGGAGGAATATGGATCAGCTCTGAAGAAATGATCACACACCTGCCGATTTGGTGCAGGCATCACACTGGATGAGTTAATAAGAGATCAGATTATCATCCACACCAAAGATCGGTTGTGAATGGTGGGTAATCCCTCATTATCGGAGGCTGTGACAATTGCAAAGAGGGCGGAACACACACACCTCTTTTCGAAGGAGATTAGGAATAAGAAAATGGAAGTTATACAAGCTCAAACTGTCTGTCAGAGTCTGGAGACCAATCCATGGTAAATATTGTCAGAACTAAGAGAGATAAAGAAGAAGCTGATGAAGCAGGTGGAAGGCAATCGAGGTCGAAAAATCAGGATCGTAGAGTAAACAAGAGGGGCATGAAGAAAACTGGATTCAAGAATGAGAACACAGATAACAGAGATAACACATGCTTTAAATGCAGCAAAGCAGGACATTATGCTAATTCAAGGAACTGTCCAGCTATTAATCATACATGTGCAATTTGTAAAATCAGGGGACATTTTGCAGTGGTCTGTAGGAATAAGAAAACGATATTAATTGACCAAGAAGACACAGATTCAGAAGAGGAATGTGTAGTAGTAGTTTGTGAACCAGCTGGTGGAGAGTTGAAGTGCCCCAGATGAGACATTTTGATAGAGAATTGGGAATGATCAGTCATGGTGGATAGTTGCTCTCCATACACCATAATTACATCCAAGATATGGGAAAAATTGAGATATCAAGGAATGAAAGCAAAAGTTCATCCATCAGACATCAAGAATCCTGGAGGGTTCGAAGGATCCAGAATTTACATCACAGGCTGGTTCAAAACTATTGTACAGTTCAAAGATCGTCAAGCGGAAATAAAAGTTTACATTGCAAGGAAGGGTGTAAATGTTCATGGCTGGAGGGATCAGGCTGTGTTAAATATGAGATTCGATCCATGTGAAGATGAGCCTGTGCTGTTGGTAAAGAGCAGCAGTCCATGTAAAGAAAACAGTTTCTTTTTAAATCCTGGTGATGTGTTTTAGTTGGAATTGGGGCTGTTAAAAACTATGCTCACAAGATAGTTTTGAAACCTGGAGCAATTTCAGTTGCGCATACCAAGGCGAGACTGATTCCGTTTGCCTTGGTGGAGAAAGTGGAGCAAGAATTGAATAGACCTGAGAAGGAAGAAATTATTGAGAGGATTGAATTGTCTCAATGGGCGAGCCCCATTGTTGTCACAGTCAAGAAGAATGAGAAGTTAAGAATTTGTGTAGATCTCAGGGATCTAAATAAGAATATGTTGGTGGACAAATATCCGTTACCCATAATATCAGAAATGTTGAACTGCATTGAGGAAGCGGACATATTTACTACGTTGGATTTGTCCAATGCACACCATCAGATCAATCTCACAGAGGATTGCAGAGATTTAACTTCCTTCATTAAGCCTTTCGGCATGTACGCTATAAAAGAATGACTTTCGGTTAAGCTGCTGCGGTATTTCAGAGGGCCATGACTCAAGTGCTGAGAGGTCTTAGAGGGACATTAGTGTATCAGGATGATAACATTGTGTTTGCAAAAGGAGAGTGTGAGCATGATGAAAAGTTGCAGAATGTGCTGTCTAGACTGAGTGAGAAGGATTTGACGGTGGAAAGGAGCAAATGTAAGTTCAAAGAGCCTGAAGTAGAGTACATGGGCCATATGGTCAGTGGGGGAGGTCATAAACCCAAGGCTGATGCCATGAGAGCTATTAAAAATGCACCAGATCCCACAAGTAAAGAGGAACTCAGATCATTTTTGTGACTTTGTGAATTTTATAACAAGTTTGTGCAGAATTTTGCAAGTTTAACGGAACCTATGAGAAGACTTCACAAAAAGGAAGTTAAATTGGAATGGGATGCAGAATGCAAGAAGTCAGCTGAATGCATAAAGAATAGTCTATGTGAATCAATGAATCTGGGAGAATTTGCGATTGGAAACAAAACCAAACTCACTGTAGATGCAGGTGGTGTTGGATTGGGAGCAGTGTTATCTCAAGTGATGGAAAATGGGAGTGAAAGAATCATCTGCCATGCATCTAGAGCAGAGACTGAAGTGGAGTGTAGATACTCTGTAATTGAGAGAGAATAATTGGCTTGTGTTTGGGCAATAAACTATTTCAGGAAGTATGTGTGGCAGAATAAGTGTACAGTCTGTACCAATCAAAAACCTCTTGTGGAAGTTTTATCAGTACAAATATGTGCAGGGCAACACTCAGACTGGCGAGATTGCAAGATTATTATTCAGATGTGAAGTATGTGCCTGGAAAAAAAAATAAAGTTGCGTATTTCCTTTCAACAGGATTGCCCTTAGACATGGAAGGAGATATGATATGTGAAGAATAGTCCCACAAAGTTTCCAGTGAGATAAAATAACCTTCATTACAGGTCATGAAGTACAGACCCCCAGCTCAACCTTACACCTGGCTGGCTAGTGCAAACAGCAATAGAAGCACCATTAAGAGTTTGTTTGTTTGTTTGTTTATTATTTATACAGCGTGCCACACCCTGGGGTATCTGGGCGCTATGCAAGACAGCTTAGGATATATACATAATAAGTACATATGAGAAGACATTAACACAGAGTAGTATATAGACAGGTAATACAAGCAATGTAAGCAACATAGCAGTACAATACAATGGCTACAGGAGCATGAAAACTAGGCATGCATAGATACATATGTCAGAGAGGTTGTGCATAAAGGCCAGTAAGGGGCCTGGGTACATCTGGTTTATAAACATCTGGTTTATAAGCTCAAGCATTGAGTGCATTGTCCTTGGTGAGGAGCCATTTTTTGGTATTAGACCTAAAGCTGTGTAGGTTGAGGTCAGTACGTAGGTTAAGTGGGAGGGCATTCCATGCCAGGGCTGCTTGTACCAGGAAGCTGGTGCCTCCAGCTCTTTTTAGATTGAAGCGTGGCGAGATGATGCACAGGAGTTATCGGATCTCATGGGTCTGGATGATGTTTTTAGAGTGATTTTGTCTATAAGGTATTTAGGGGCAGCATTGTGAAGACACTTGTGGGAAATGGAGACAAGTTTAAAGTAAATTCTCTCCTGAATAGATAGCCACTTGTGACTTCTTCTAGTTTCAGAGATGTGGTCCTTTCTTGGGATGCCCAATGCAGTTCTTAGTGCTTTATTTTGCAGGGTTTGGAGTTTGTTTAGTACTTGTTTATTTGTACCAGCATAGAGAGCATTGCAATAGTCAAGTTTGGACAAGATTAGTGCTCGTGCCAGAATCATGCGGCTGTTGGCAGAGAGATCGTTTTTACATGCATGAATCAGTTTGCAGGTATAGGCGGTAGTTGTTGCAGTGGCATTAGCTTGTTTCTTGAGGTTTAAGACCGAGTCGAAATGGAAGCTTAATGTTTTAGTTTCCTTGGCAGTGATGATAAGGTTGCCGTCTATATTGAACGAAGTGTATTTGGGGATGAGTTTATTAAGGTAAAGAGGGGCACCTAGTATGAACATTTCCGTCTTGTCGTCATTCAGGCACAAGCTATGGGTGGCCATCCATGCCTGAAAGACAAGGTAGATTTTATTTAGTAAGTCATTGTCCGAGTCGTAGTTGCCAGATGGTGGGATTCGTATCTGGGTGTCATCTGCATAGTTGGTGTAGATGACACCCAAACGGTCCAGGATGTCACAAAGGGGTTTGGTAAACACATTGTACAGTGTAGGGGAGTCGCAGGAGCCTTGAGGAACTCCACAGGTGATAGGGATGGGGTCAGCTGCGTCTGAAGGAGAGAATACTCTCATCATTCTGTTATTTAAGAAGGATTTAATCCAGGTTGTAGCCTCAGGGGAAAAGTTTGCTGCCGATGATATATGCTTGCAAAGCATGTTATGGTCGACCAGATCGAAGGCAGCAGAGAGGTCTAGTAGTAAAAGTAGTGCGCATTGTCTGTTATCTTTTATTAGGTATATTTGTGTTTTTAGATCTAGTAGCGCTGTTTCTGTCTCATGGCAGGGTCTAAATCTGGATTGTTTTACCACTAGGAGATTGTTGATCTCTAGGTATACTGGATTTGGAGGTAGGCTGCCTTATCAATAATTTTGAGAAGGAAAGGGACTGTCGTTATGGGCCTGTAATTAGTTGGGATGGTAGGGTCAAGGGAAGCTTTTTTAAGCAAGGGTAATACCCATGCATCTTTCAGGTTGGTAGGAACCTGGCATGATTTAAAGGAGGCGTTTATTAGCCAAGTGATGAACAGGGTGAAATCTCTAACTGCGTATTTTATAATTTGGGCAGGGCAAATAGCACCTTGTAAGCGTGAAAGTTTCAGAGAGTTAATGATTTTTACGCCCTGCGTGGTAGTGACTTGGGCAAATTTGAATTCAGGTATAGTGTTAGTAGGCATGGTAGTGTCCTGGTTCTGGGCTGTGTCAGTGCCTTTTATGTTGAGTCTCTTTGAGGCGATTTTCTTTTGGAGGGTGGTGATTTTATTCGCCAGGGCGTTTTGGATGCTGGTACACCAGTCTTTGTTTTTCGGGTGAGAGTCATCCGGAGCTATAGGTGACTCTAATTCCCTTAAGATTCGAAATAGCTCTTTGATACTGGAGCTGGCATTTTGGATCCTGTCGTTGTAAGTTTCCTGTTTAGTTTTTATGATCTCGGCTTTGTAGCGAGCAGAGAATTTTGTGACTATGTCTTTATTCTCTTTGGAAGGTAAGTTTTTCCATGTGGCCTCGCAATTGTGGTGTATACCAGGTATTGAGGTGATCTTTGGGTTTGCTCTTACTGAGTTTCAGAGGAGCGATGGTGTCTAGGGCCATGGTCATGGTATTATTGAAGAGCTCTATTTATTCCTCAGGGTCTTCAGAATTGTTAGCATCTAGTATTGGGATCAGCAGGCGGGCTAGTTTTTCAGCTGTAATGTTACGCTTCTAGTAAGTAGTGGAGGCACGATGGCCTTGGTTTTTGGGGCTGGATGGTTAGCATTAATGGTGAAAGAGATGAAGGAGTGGTCAGTCAGGGATTGTGGTTCGATGGCAGTAATTACAGTGTCACAGTTATGGTCTGCCAACGAATCCAATGTTCGTCCTTTCGTGTGGGTAGGTTGGTTAATTCTCTGTGTGAAGTTCAGCTCACTTAGGGATTCTACCAGGGATTTAGGAGACTGGTCGTTTGGGTCAGATAGGCCTAAGTTAAAGTCGCCAAGTATTAAGATTTGTGACTTTGGTTTGGTGTTATCAGAAAGCAGTGTGATAATGTCCTTCTCAAATTCTCCTAGAGGTCCAGGAGGCCTCTATATGAGGTGGATGGCGAGGGTGCTGGTGTGAGAGCTTGTTATTTTAGCTGTGAGCAGTTCGCATGATTTGAGAGACAAGGTGGTTGAAGGTCTAAGTGCCAAGTTGGATCGAGCTATGAAGGCAACCCCTCCGCCTTTGCCGTTTTCTCTGTCTGCTCGGATGATGGTGTAGGAGTCTGGGATGGCTAGCATGAGGGATGGGCCTGCGGCGACATGAAGCCAGGTCTCTGAGACTGCTAAGAGTAAACATTCTCTGGACACAGGCAGGCTATGACACCCTGCTCAGAACTATATTTCACTGTGACATTCCACATAGAACTATACTACATCATACACAATGAACACCCTGCTCTCTATGAATAGCAGGCATGGCCATAACTATTTACATACAGTGAGACAACTTCATAACATATCTCCCTCTCTTATTACCCACACGATCTTCTCACCACAGCGATTCTTTTTTTATTCCAAACTTGTCCTCCACTCACCCTCACAGCACCCATCAACACTGCTACCACACGTTTGGGATCCGAATACAATGAATCTCTCTTCTTCTTGATCACTACCTTGCTGATCCTTACATAATCCCCACATTCCACTCTGAGTTTCTTATTCCCTCTTCTCCAGTTCTCCCTCATAACAAACTGCTCTTTCTTATTTCTGAGATTTTTTCTCAACATTTCAATATCACAATATGATTCCACTCCCCTTTCCATCCAAGTGGGACACACCAAAGACTATCCTTTGCACCCTCTTGTCAATTCAAATGGTGAAACTCCTGTGCAGTACAATTCTCAACGCACCCATTCTTTCTTCTACTGCCAAATTCCTACTCACACCACACGCTTTTTCCAATCGAACACCCTCCATAACACATCTATTCATTCTTTCAACCAACCCATTCCCTTCGGGATAGTACAATGCAGCCTTCTCATATATTATGCCACAATTCCTCACATATTCTTTAAAGCATCCTCCCGTAAACTGAAGAGCATTATCCGTCAGAATGTACTTGGGAAATCCTTCTCTCCCAAATATCTTGCGTAAAAACTTAACAATACTACCTCCATCTATGTCTCTAACTATCTTATATTCGCACCAGCGGGAGACTGCATCAACCATTACCAATATGAACCTTCCTTTCCCATAGCCCATTTCCACAGGACCCAAAACATCAAACGCCACCTCCTCCCACACTCTTCCCGGGATATCCTTAAAGATTATGGAATGTTTCTTCGCTACCAAACCTTTACCGCTATCAGCACATTCTATACAATCTTTCAATCTCTTTTCCACCTCCTTGTCAAATCCAGGCTACCAATAATCCAGCCTCAAAACTGCTTTTGTTGTGCTGTTCCCTATGTGAACTTTATGGGCTATATCAATCATCCTGTTGTGGATCTCTTCGGGCACCACAGCTTTGCCCCACCGAAACACAATGCCGTCTTCAATACTCAATTCCTCTCTAACTTCCCAAGATGCCTTTCCTTCACACCCAACTCACTTTTTCAGGGCCAATAACTTTGAATATACATTTTCACTTTTGACAACAATTCATCATTATCTACTGCTCTCACCCATTCCTCCTAACATACCACATTATCAGTGTTGGCAAAAACCATTTCTATTTCCTCATCTTGAGTCTCTTTATTCTCTGTCATCGCTAATCTGGACAAACAATCTGCAAATACATTTTCCTTTCCTGATATGACTGCCACCTCAAAGCTATGACACTGTAATCTGGTAACCCCTCCCGCAACTCTATGGGATACCTTATCTAATCCTTTGTTTTCAAAAATCGACTTTAATGGCCTGTGGTCGGTTCTAATCACAAAATGTGTGCTCCATACGAAACCTTTGAACTTCTCAATCGCCCATAAACAACCTAAGGCCTCCTTTTCTAGGACTGAGTACCTCAATTCCGCACCTCTCAACACTCTGAGGCATGCGCTATAATTTCTTCACCTCCCTCAGCCTTAATTTGGGACAAAACCGCCCCTAACCCCACATCGCTCGCATCAACGGTGAGCACACACTTTCTTCTCATGTCAGATTTCTTTAAAGGTTCGCCAGATTTATTTCCTCCTTAATCTTTTTAAATTCCATCTGGCACGATCATTCCACACAAGCTCTTCACTTTTCCTCAATAACTTTCTCATCTCAGTGACCTTTTCTGCATACTTTTTTATAAATGTTTGATAAAACTCTAACATTCCAAGCAAAGATCGTAATTCCCCTCTGTTCTTGGGATCTGCAACCTCTTTGATAGTAATGACCATTGAGTCTTTCGGCTTTATACCCTGGCAGATAGTACATGTCCCAGGTACTCTACCTTGTCATCACGAAATACACACTTTTCTTTCCTTAGAGTTATGCCACTCTCGCTCAAAATTCTCAACACTTCATTTAACCTCTGATCATGTTTCTATCGACATTCTCTCCAGATACTGGAATGTCATCTTGAAAGCAAAATACACCACTTATTTTGCCAAACAACCTATCCATAATTTTCTGAAAAATGGAGGATGCAGATATTTGCCCAAATGGCATACGCTTGTACTGAAATACACCTTCATGAGTGATGAAAGCCGTTAACTTTCTGAATTTCTCTTCAGGTTCAACCTGATGGTACGCAGGCGCCATATCAAGTTTGGAAAAGATTTTTCCCTGCCAAACCACTGAAAACATTTCGCTCATATTGGCCAATGGATGTCTATCAACCATAATCGCTTTATTTACCTCCCTCAAATCCACACACAATCTCAAGTCTCCAGTTGACTTTTTTACAATCACAAGTGGAGAAATCCATTCCACACCACCAGCTCTTTCAATCACACCCATTTTTGTCATTTTCTCCAGTTCTTTCTTTACTTCCTCTCTCAAAGCAAAAGTAACAGATCTCAACTTTGCTCTCACGGGAACACATCCCTTCTTCACCACAATCTGATGCTGAATACCTCTCACTTTACCAATCTCTTTTCTAAACACTTTTTCATACTTATCTTCCACACACTGAGAAGTATTTATCTGCATCACATGTTCATTTTGATTGGGATCCAATCTTACCATTAGTCTTTTCTGGTCCCTCCAGCCAAACAAAGTTTTCCCCTTTTTAGTGATGTAAACCTTTCCTTTGGCATACCTTCCCTTAAATTCAAAATCTGCGATGAAGTATCCTAAAAGTTCAACCCGGTCCCCAATGTACCCCCCCAGGATTAATGTCTGGCTCGAGTAAATTTCTAACATCACCATTCATTTCCTCTTCAAACACCTTCTTGGACATCAATGAAATTTTAGATCCTGAATCTGCCATCATCCTAACATCACTCCATTTAAATTTCAGAATAGCATATGGATGTTCGCACTCCATTTCATCATCATCATTTATCACATTAACCATAATCTTTTCCACATTTGGATTTTCCTCTTCCTCTGAATACCCAATGCTCTCCTCATCATTTACTACCAAAACACTTATTTGGAAAGATTGTTAATTTTTACAACAGTTTGCAATATATTTTAAACCTAACAACCATAGAGCCAGGGGTGCAGCCAGGGGCCCAAGTCAGTGCTGGCGCGCTTTCACCACTATCCTGAGTAGATGAGAATCCTGGAAAAGGCTCGACAGAAATGGGCGGTGACCCAGGGAGAAGTGAGGATTACAGTCGTCCAGGACTTATCATTGTACACTCTGATGTGGCACAGGCTGTGTAGCCCACTGACTAAATGGCTCAATGAGAAGGGTATACGCTACAGATGAGGCTTCCCAATTTTGATTTCCTTTGAGAAGTATGGCTATAAGTACCAGTTGATCACTGAAGATGACATACAAAGAGTTACAGAGGAATTGGTGGGGGCCCGGGGAGAAGAGGCCCACTGAGAAGGAAAACCAAACCACGGAAGATCAGTGGTGCATAAAACAATCCAACAAGCATCGCATGCCATGCTCATCCAAGGTCAGGAAGCTCAACACCCTCCCCCCCCCAAAAGGAACTTTCTGAGCACTGAGGGGGTTTGCTGTAACTGGTTGTTGTTCATAGCGCTCAGGGTTCTCGATTTTTCTGAGGGGATGGATGTGACCCCTCAGCAGGGCCCAACCCATCTTCAGGGGTCATCCGGCTCTAGTGGGCGGGAGGCTTCAGTAAAGATGATGCGGCTCTAAGGATGATCTTTCTTCACTGAGGCCGAATACTAAGATCAATGAGGGATGGGGAGGAGTGTGGGGGATGGGGCAGTGGTGAAGCGCTATACTAATGATTAAGGGATGGTTTTGAAGGGGGAGACATTGACTTTGAGTTTAATTTTGAAAAGGGGAAGGGTCAAGTGCTTAACACAGTGATTGTTCTATAATTGTTATGGTAATAGAAATGTGTTGATTTCAGTTATAGGTGGGTGGGCTCAGAGTTCGAGAGGTGTTGTTGTTGAGGGGTGGTCCATTCGGAGGTTGAACTAGCCTGGGTGCTTCCGGTGGGGAGTGGGAAGGGTGAAGAGTTAAAAGTTCAAGGGGGTTACTTTCTGAAGTCTCGTACACTGAGGGAGAGACCATGGGGTTACATGACTGTTAAAACTAATTACAAGGCACTGTCAAAGAGGCTTTATGAAGGGAGTTACTGATTACCGCAAGAGGACATAAGGGATGAGTCATGGCTACTGACATAACCATCAGCTCCCTTGATGTAAGGGGAGCCAACTCACCGAAAAAGAGATCCCTCTTGCTAAGGGAATTTCGAAGGTCCCAGTTAGACATCATGATGATCCAGGAGACACACTGGGTAGTGGGGGAAGAACCGGCTTTCAAAGCAAATGTTGTGGGGAAGGTCTACAGAGCATCAACCACTGTTAAAAAAAGGGGGTGGCGATAGTTCTTTCCAGCCACCTTAACTTCGAGGTGGTGGCACAGATGATTGACGTGGAAGGGAGATATGTATTTTTGAAGGGCACACTTGCGGGTATCTCGCTGATGGGTTCGGTATACTGCCCAAAAGTGGGGCAAATACAGATCTGGGAGGGACTCAAAGATAGGCTGAAGGGCTTTGGGGAGGGTTCCTTGGTTGTCAGACAGACTTCAATATGGTTCTCGACCCAGTTAAGGATCGCCCTAGATCAGAGATGGTGGAGGTGATCCGGTCGGAGGCGTATCAGAAAGATTATGGAGAGTGAATGAGGAACTTGGGTTGTCTGACTCCCTGATGGAAACGGAGGGGGGGGATCAAGACAGTTTACATACTTCTCCCTGATTTATAATTCCTATTCAAGAATGTATTTAGTGTTGATTGACGTCACCCTCAAAGGTCTGATCTTGAGCTCGCAGGTTGAACCGGTTCCATGGTCGGACCACAACCTAGTGAAAGTGGTGCTTGGGAATTTGGACGGCTGGGAAACCAAGGGGCAGGTGGATGTGCAATGACTTCCTCCTTAAAGACAATGAAATAGCGCAATCCTCGCTCTCCAAAGTCAAGGACTGCTTTGAATACAACGATAACGGGGAAGTAGGGTTCCAATCTCTCTGGGAAGGTTTCAAAGCCACTATATGAGGGTTCTAATAAAAATTTGCTCACGTAAGAAGAACGAACGGTCCTGACAAGAACAGGAACTAGGGGAGAAGATAGCGGGAATTCGGTCAGTCACAAGGTGGGGGGCTCTAGTTTACACCCAGGTGAGGCAAAGAAGCTCAGTCGGTATGAAGCCAAATTGAAAACATTATTGGTTCAAGACAATGAAAGAAAATTACTGTTTCTCAAACAGAAATATGATTAAGGCGATAAAGCTGATAAGATCTTGGCCTGGAAATTATGGGAGGAATGGAAGAGTAGACTGGTGACTAATATAGAGACCAATGGGGGCCAGAGGACCTATGACACAGAGGGGTTTGGGGAGCAGTTTAGGGCTTTTTCAAAATCCCTATACACCTCGGAATACCAAGGAGATGGCTCCTCTATAATGGAGTTCCTGAGCCAAATGCCCATCCCAAGCCTCCCCGGGGAGACAGCAATAACTATAGAGGACCCAGTAGATGAAGATGAGGTGGTGAGAACGATCAAGGGAATAAAGAGGGGCACAACCCCGGGAAGGGATGGATTCTCAGTCTGATTCTATAAACAGTATAGGTCCATTTTGGCCCTGCACCTGGCGAAAGTATTTAACGCAGTCCTGGTGGGTGGCTCCCTTCCGAAGACAATGATGGGAGCAATTATAGTTGTTCTCCCCAAGCAAGGCAGGAATCTGGGATGATTCTCATCATATAGACCAATATCCCTTTTAAATGTAGATGTGAAAATCCTAGCCAAACTATTGCGGAATAGATTAGATGGGGTGTTACTGACCCTAATTCAATGGGATCTAGTGGGCTTTATTAAGGGAAGGCAAGGCACGGATAAAATCAGGAAAACCATAGATCTAATGCATTATGTGGAACATGGAGTGGTGAGCTGGGCATCGTTACCATTGACTCTGAGAACGCCTTTGATCGGGTTCAGTGGCGGTCCATGATGGAGGTGTTAAAGAAAATGGGACTTGGAGCAACCTTTAGAAAATGTGTGGCCGCCCTGTACGAGGCTGCATCGGCTCGCATACAGGTTAACAGGAAGTTGACAGAATTGTTCCGATTGTTTAGGAGCACCCACCAGGGCTGCCCCCCCTCCCCATTGTTGTACGCCTTGCCCATGGAGCCATTGGCCATTTCCATTAGGGCTAACCCAAAGATTAAAGGGGGGAATGGAATTTAAACTATCACTCTTCGCAGATGACATTTTAGCTTACCTGTCCGATATACATACCTCCCTACCGAAATGGTCTCTCAGATCTCCAGATTTGGAGCATTTTTGGGACTTAAAATCAATGCGGACAAATCCAGGGTGAGGCCAGCGGGCAAGGGGCACTCTAGCCTAGACTCAGAGGCTAGGATATGTGGGAGGAAGGTGGAGGGGAGAAGCATTAAGTACCTGGGGGTACACTTGACTAAAGATCTGTCGAGCCTATTCAAGTTCAATTACACCCCCATGTTGGAAAAAATCAAGACAGATTTGAAATGGTCGGAGCCTTCAGTCCTGCTGTGGTATGGTCGAATGACCTCAATAAAATTAATGTCTTACCCCGTCTTCTTTATCTATTTACATCGCTCCCAGTTATCCTCTCGGAGGGATTCTTTAAAGAGCTCAATGCAGCAGTGTCTAGGTTCATTTGGGGAAACAAAAAGCGAGACTTAAAATGTTGGCTCTGACTCTTCCAGGGGACGGGGTGGATTTGGCTTCCCAGACCTCCAGGGATATTCCCGGGCTTCACAACTGAGGGTTATGTTTAAAAACATGAGGGAGGATCAGAAAACGTTCTGGACATTCTTGGAAGATCTAGAGGTGCACCCTAGGAAAGTGAGAGATTATCTCTGGGCCCCACCGAAAGAAATCCCACCACTCTGAGGAACCACCCAACCCTGAGGGCCGTTTGGGCAACATGGCGGAGAGGGAAATCAACTGCTGCCCTGTCTACATGGCCCTCACCGTTGGGGCCTACAAATAGGCCTTGATGTGCATAACTTTACATTCTCACAGCAATGGTCGGACATCAGGTTGGAGCGCGTGGGCCAGATTATCAAATGGGGTCTCTCCAAGTTTATAGTGGAATTGTGAGAGGACATGCCGATGGTACGGATCGCGATCTTTGATTACCTGAGACTTAAGGGGATACTCACGGATCCCAAGTGGATGGAGCTACTATCCAGCGACCTCACGCCTCTTGAGAGGGCACTGAATTCAGCTACAAGTAGGAAAGGGATGGTATCACGACTATATAAGGTGTTACTTTTCGGGGGACTTAGAGGGGAGGCAGAAATGTAAGAAACTTTGGGGAGAACTTGCATATAGGGAAATGGGGGGGGGAAGAATGGGATCGGATATATAAGATAGCCTTTCACAGGAACTTGTTCACAGCCACAATGGAACATAACTTCAAGCTTCTCCAGGAGTGGTATAGGGAATGCCCAAATTGTCAAATATGTTGCCCCAGACTTCTCCCAAGTATCCTAGAAGGTGTGGCCAGGTGGGATCTTTGTCACACATGTGGTGGGGATGTCTGAGAGTCAAGGTGTTATGGGCAGAGGTCCTGGGCTGGATTAAAGAGGTTTCTGCGGAACATTCCAAACTGGACCCCCTTCAGATACTTCTGGGGCTCCCCACCGCTGCCAGTTCAGAATACAGATTGACAAGACCTCTAGAGACAATGTTGAGAGCCGCCCGAGTGACGGTGGCTCAGAGATGGAAGCGGGACTCCATCCTGATGAGACTAGACTGGGAAAAAAAGTCATGATATGGTAACCATGGAAAAGCTGACAGCCATAGTGAATGATTGGTTGGGGTATTTCAGGAGGAATAGGGAGGTTGGATGGCCATATGGGAGGCGGAAGGTACTGGGGACCATGTGGGGAGGGAGATGGGTAAAAAGTAACTGGGGATGACCCGGATGTGTGTGGGGGTCCTAACCCCCAGGGACATGCTAGAGGTGCTGGGGCGGTGGGTTTTGGCGAGTTCACGATTGACTTTAAGGTATGAAATGGACATATGAACAACTCTGTTAATTCTACCTAAACAGGATAGTATTTCTTATAACCAATGTATGAGATGTTGTGTAATATGGGGGAGGGGGGATTTAAAAATGGTTGTTCAGATTATGAAGGTTTGTGGTTTGCTGTAAACAACTTTAAAAAATGTAAATAAAGGTCAGAAAACGTGCAAAGTGGGCGCAATTCTCCTTTCTTGCTATATCAGTTTGGAGAAACCTGGAACCCGCATTGCCATCAGTCAAGAAACTATAACGACAAGCAAACATTGTACAAATCTTCTCATATGAGATGTGGAGATGCTTGGAACAAACATTGGCACTAGCAGAAGAAACCATTTTTAAAATCCTAGCAGGCGAGTAAACCAGGAGAAGGACCAAAGTTGTGTGAAGTAGAAGTTAATTCTGGCAGGCAAGTAAACCAGAAGGAACAAAGTTGTGTGAAGTAAGAATTAATCCTGGTAAGAGAGTAAACCAGGAAAGGAACAGTTGCTTTATAGTTCCTTTAAAGAAAGAAGCGTGGTTGTGTTATAAACCAGGAGAAGGAACAAAGTTGTGTGGAGCAGGAATTAAGCCTGGCAGGCGAGTAAACCAGGAAAGGAACATTTGCTCTACAGCTGCTTTAAAGTAAGAGACTTGGTTGTGTTAAAGAGTGTTGTGGAAAGAAAATATTTACTATGAATTCATCATTCTGACAAACTTACATAACAAAAAAAAATTGCTGTGCTAGCCAGACAAAAGGATTCCACAGAAATAATTATTGTTATATTCCTCTAAACCACTTTACATCTTAGGGAAGAATACTTTATGGAAGAAACAGCTGTTGTGATTTTTGAACAAGTGTTTTGTGAAAGAGACATTTTCTTTATTAATTTGAAAGACGTGTTGGACGGAAAGACATTTTTTCATTGAATTGAATAGAACAGTGTTGAAACTAAACTCTTTCAAAAGTCTTCCTGAACTGATTCAGGGGACAGGAATTGACCCCTGGATGTAAGTATTGCTTTTTGGGAATTCTAAGTTTGAACTGTTGCATTTGTTGGTTGTAGTGAAAGCAGACACATTTGCCTTACGTATTTTGGTTGTGTATGTTACTGTGAGGGTCAGATACATTTGGACACAAGGTCATATTTTCTTTAGTTTTAGTTTGCTAGGTAGGAACATTCTCGTTAGGATAGGGACAGATAGGCATTTATCTCCCCCCTATTAAATTTCAATAAATATGGCACACCTTGAGAAAACTTCAAGGTTGTGTCCGTCTCTCATTTCTGACCACTCACACCTACAAGGAGCTACCATCTTCTCAGCCATTGACATGAACACCAACTATCACCAGTTACCCCTCTATGTGCAGTTAAGAGCCATAACCACATTCTCCTCACATGTTATACTCTTCTGCTTTAAGAGTCTAAGCTTTGGGGTCTCTTCCACAGCCAAAGTGTTCCAGCATACCATCAGAGGGGTGCTGGCGGGGCTCCTATGGGTTCTCAATGTGAGCAATGATGTGCTTATCTATGCACCATCAGAGAAGGAACACCTCCAGAGGTTGTTGACTGTATTACAAAAACTTAGGCAGGCAGGCCTAACACTCTACATAAAGAAATACAGATTCTTACAGCACAAGGTGGATTTCTTTGGTTGTGTCTTTCAAGAGCAAGGCCTTTCCCCAGATCCCTGCAACGTTGAGGACATCAAGATGGCTGCCCCCCAACATCACCATCAGAGGTGCAAAGTTTTCTATGGATGGTTAACTTCTGTGGCTGTGTTATCCCAAACCTTGCCACACGACAGAACCCCTATATGCTAGTGTAGTCCTTTGTTAGTACAAAGGACTACAACTGGACCTGGAGCGTGAGAGAACAGGCAGAAATCAAAAACACAAAGGCTGCACTGACAGAACAAAGTTGTTTCATGAACAATCCCAACCTATTGAACTGAAGGTAGATGCCAGTCTTGTTGGTCTGGGGACAGTCTTAGTCCAGGTGGACTCTCTCAGTGAAAGGTTGGCGGTGGTTTACGTCAGCAAGGCGCTGAGCCCGACTGAAAGACAATATTCCCAAATAGAATTGCAGGCCCTTGATGTTCTCTGGAGCTATCAAGACTTTCACCTATACATTTTCAGTCACCCAGACACTGTCCTGAATGACCATGAGCCCATGATCTCCATTATGCAAGGGGCATTCACATTTCCCCCCCATTCGGCTGGAGAGATGTATAGTTGCAGGCAGGTGCTAACAATCTCTCAGACTACTTTTCACATCATCATTCAAACACTTCCCTGGTGGCTCCGGAGGTTGACCAAGGTGGAGAGGCCCTTGTCAATACTAGTTTGAGAGCAGTGGTTCCCACATCTATGTGACTGCAGGCAATTGCTGACACCACGAACCATCATGACGGTATGCAGGAATTCAAGGCTCAGCTACAGTCAGGACGCTGGAGTACCTTTCTGGCTTAAAATCAACACTGAACATCAGAAGCCCAATCATTCCTTCATAGACTATAGCGAGTCCAAGAGAAACAGCTGGGGCAGAAGGGGTCTTGCTAAGAGGATCTAGGCTGGGAATCACTTCAGAACAGTATGACCAGGTTATCCACCTCATCCATGTTGGACATCAGGGAGCCAACAAAACTATAGCCTGATTTCAGCAAAAAATGTGGTTCTCACAGCAGGAGTCAAAGCTGAACACGGTCCTGGGTCCTGAGCAGCTGTTTGTGGTGCCAAGTGGCTCGGTTGCGCCCTGTATGGATATCATCACCACAGAGAGTGAGCACACTCTAGCAGGCATTGATCATGGACTTTGGACCAGTCCAACACACCACACATTTCTTAGTAGTGTTGGATGATTATTCATAATACCCAGATGTCTGGTTTGTATCTTCCACAGCCACAGAGGTAGCCATCCCCATGATGTAATGTACTGTAATGTGGCATTTGTAAAGTGCCTTTTCCCATTGGTATGGTCTCAAATTGCTGGACTTGAACGTCCTCTGGGGACCAAAGTCCGTGGAATGGAAGATTTGAAAGAGAAGTATAAAATGCTTGTGTGAATTTTAGCCAGTACGAAGGTAGGGAGAGGCGACCAAATCCCTGCTAGCTACCCATGTCGAGCTGCCTTGTGGATGGGTGCTTTCAGGTTAAAGGGAGAGTATGCAAGTCCAGGAGACTGATTATGTGTCCAAGTAGACCGAATTTGTGTCCGTTTTATGGAGTCACACACAAGCTCATCACTCTCTGCTGGGGAAGCCGAGCACTTAATGCAGACCCTCAACTAGGTGTTCCGTATAACTCATGAGAAGGGCCAGTTCCTTGAGTCAGCGCTGGCATCCTATCTAATGACATATCGCGCCACACCTCGCACAACAATGGGCGTGGCCCCAGTAGAGGCGTTCCTGAATCGCAAGGTACGTTCGCTGATACCGGAGCTCACATCCCAGAATTGGAAGGGGATTGACTTGGACCTAGCACACCCAACACAAGTACAAGCCAACCGGAAAGAGAGTGAGAGGAGGGCACTTCGAGATTACCCACTGGACATAGGAGACATGGTGCTCATTCGCGCAAGAAAGCCGCAGCACAAAGTCTGCTTTCCCTATGAAACAGTCCTATGGACTGTTGCTACATGAAAAGGATACATAGTGATGGCTGAGAAGGAAGGCTGCTTCCTGAGCCTAACCGGGAGCCGACAGGTGAAGCCGGCCCCCACCGAAGGCCAACAACAAAGGCCAGCTCCTGTCTTGGCCTGTGCTGCGGCCCCGCGAACGATGAGTCAAAGCAGCCTGCTTCCACCAGCTGCAAGGAAAGCCCTGCTGGGTCCACCACATTGATTTTGGAGCATCTTGCTCCATTCCAAGATGTCCGCCACTGTCCCAGTGCCCGTCAGTTGCCTGAAGACCTTCCCGAGGTCCCGTACGCCGCCCGCACAGATTGGCTGGCCAGCATCCACCATGGTTACTTCCTGAGCCAAACAGGGCAGGCAAAGCTGGCCACCACCGAAGGCCTCCAACAAAGGCCAGCTACTGTATTGGCCTGTCTTGGCATGGAGGGGCCATACCAGTCCTCGCCTACTGGCCAAGATCACCCCATCTTAGCCATACCAGCCATCTCTGCATCCTTGCTGCACTCTTCCAGGTAAGCCAACTCTGCACAGCTGCAAAACCCTATGTACACCCACTTGTGCTGCACTCACAAACCTGCCACCTCCCACTAGCTTCCTCCCTCCTTTCATGCAATTTGCCTCCTCCTCCAACACCACTACCGTGCCTCTTGCAGATATACACGCTTTCTCTGTCCCATCCAAAGCACCACCAAATACCAATGTCCCCCTCAAGACTCACGCAATTAGCCTCTTGTACCTATGCACCCGATACCCCCTTCTGCTTCCCCCTCCACTTCATGCCAGAAACTCTTGGCTATGTGCCTGCACGGAACCCACCATACAAAGCAACATCGACTCTCACCCTCCCACACAGACACCATCAGAGGGTTCCTCCCCGACCCCGACAAACATAGCAGCCCCCAACACTAGCCTGGCTACCTCCTCACGCCCCTCCGCCCACAACTGCGTCTTGATCAACGCCCGATCACTTCCGTCACATGCACTCGACATCTGTGACATTATCACCACCAGGAACCTTGATATTCTAGCCATTACTGAAATCTGGCTCCATGCTGCCGCTGGACCTACGCTTATCCCTAGCCTTACCCACTGGATACTCCATACACTGCAATGATAGACCTACTGGTGGTGGGGTTACCAGGCGGCTCAGGGGGAAAGAGATCAGCCATGCAGCAGGAGCGGCCCTTTGAAGAAGAACAGCGGCAAGAGAGGATACAAAGCAAAGTGTCCCACGATGGCGCAGAGTTGAGGCAGAGCATCAGGAAGCCATCAGGGTTCCAGCAAGGCGGCAGAGGGCCTCTCCCCTTCAGCCCAGTCCATCCGACGAGGATAGGAAGGCTTCAGGAGTGCATCAGAGACTGCAGGCTTCAGCTCTCCAAATGCCCTACGTGCAGGGACCCCTTGCACCCTAACATAGGCACGCACCTCCCAAAAGAATACCTAACTGCAGACCTGTCTGTTGCTTGCTGTCGCCCGGTCCTGAGCAAAGTCACGCAGAGGCCAGGGCGAGGGAAGTGTGATACAGTGTAGGGTGACTCTTCTCCTGGATAGGGCAGGCATGCCCATCCTACCCGGGAGAGTAGGCACCCAATATATGATGACTCCCTGTGCTGGCAGGCTCGCTTTACTCGGCCCTGTCCTTGCTTCTGAACTAAAAATTCGATTATTTGTCGAAACTAGTAATTACTAATACACACAAGAGGCGTAAGAAGAAATGGCGTTGAGAGGCATAAGGCACAACAAAGGGAAAAGAAGAAATGTGATACACATGATTCATATTTAGTACAGGAGCCTCCTCAGGCATGCCTACCTTGGCCGCCCTACTCTGTGCTGTGCTTGTGATGCCCTGATGGACGTCCCTGACACACACAGCTCACCCCAGGGTGTCAGGGACCCTTTGACCTTAGCATTTGCAATGAACCTGACAGCAGGTGGATTTCATAACATAACATGCATGGAGAGGTGTATGCTAACACACTATGCTCATTTCATAACATAACATGCATTGACAGGTGTATGCTAACACACTATGCTCATTTCATAACATAACATGCATGGAGAGGTGTATGCTAACACACTATGCTCATTTCATAACATAACATGCATTGACAGGTGTATGCTAACACACTATGCTCATTTCATAACATAACATGCATGGAGAGGTGTATGCTAACACACTATGCTCATTTCATAACATAACATGCATTGACAGGTGTGTGCTAACACACTATGCTCATTTCATAACATAACATGCATTGACAGGTGTATGCTAACACACTATGCTCATTTCATAACATAACATGCATTGACAGGTGTGTGCTAACACACTATGCTCATTTCATAACATAACATGCATTGACAGGTGTGTGCTAACACACTATGCTCGCTTTATATTGCAGCAGCTGCGAGAATATTTAAGATCAGCTGCGTTTTTAATTTCTGGTGGGTATTCTCTGTTTAAAGGCACCTTCATTTACCGGGCTGGGAGTTGTATGGGGTAGTATTTCTCCTTTACCGCTGGCGGTAACATTAGCCACTTTTGCAGAATGGGGTCCTTTGCAACTAGCAGCAGAAAACAGATTCCACTCTTGCACTGGACATTTTAACAACTTTTGCCAATTCATTTTAAGACCAGAATGACCTCGAGGTTGCCTCACTGCATGTTGGAGCATTGCTATTCAGTAGCAGGTTCTCGCATGTATGTGTACACTGCCCTTGTATCCGCAGTGCCCCGCAAACCCTAACAGCACGGGGGCTATTCTGCTGCCCCACGCCCCGCACTAGCAAAGCTTCAAAAGGATGAGGAACAGTTGTGACGAGTGGGGACAGCCCTGTCTCTTCCCTGTCCTCGGGGTAATGTGGCCAATGTTATGTTACCATTGGCTTCCACCTGGAGTACTGCTTCCCCATTAAAGGAGAGTTCCGGGACTTTTTTTTTATTGTCCCTACGGGTCGGCCATGTGTTTGTAAGCATAAATCGGTAGATCGTAGGAAACTTTCCTATGTACCTTACCCGACTTTTCGCCCCTTATCGCACTCGAAATCAGCCTCCATTTTGTGATAATCCTATCATTCCGCCGCATCGACCTGGCTCACCTGCCTTTGCGGCACTAAATCAAATCCCCCGCCCCTGAAACAGACTTTATCAAAACATTCATATTCCCCGCCTCTATCCGTGACGTGACTGAGCTGCGTAGGCAAACGCGCCCAGGCGTCTTCTACGCGACTCCACACAGACCCCGGAAATCAACACAGATCAGCTCACAATACAGCGCGCCACAATTCGGAATATGAAACTGTACTTTGAAATCAAACCGCAAGATTGTACATTTGGCAAAGTACGTTTATTGGACATCAAATGTTTAGAGAATATTCAGCGATTTGCATTTTTATTTGCTCACGTTCCAAAAAGTTCGTATTGAGGAACGCGATGGTCCTTTGCTGTACACAGGGTCTTAGAGCATCTCACAATACAGCGCCACAATTCGGAATGTGAAACCGTGGTTTAAAAGCAAACGGCAAGATTGTACATTTGGCAAAGTACGTTTATTGGACATCAAATGTTTAGAGAATATTCAGCGATTTGCATTTTTCTTTGCTCTCGATCCAAATTAGTTCGTCTTGAGGGAAGCGATGTTCGTGTGCAGTACACAGGGTGTTGGTTTACGATAAAAATAAGCTCTTCGGTCGCACTGATAATCGCATGGCTGTTCCAACAACGAGGCACTAGGCCACCACAACGGTAGGTATGTTGCATCTAACCGTTAGTACCGCATAAGGGCATACTTGTACTTGGCGATCGTCCCATAAAATGGTCAGGGTGGTAACGTTGTTCACGCGGAGAAGCAACTGGCGGCTGTAGAAGCCGTCCGCCGGTGTCTGGTACTCGTGACACAGACAGTAGTGAATGATGTACCTAAAAACATAAAAAATGAAATTAGTCTCACCATCAGATCCTTATTAAAATTATTCATTTCATAGCGAGGACAGCGCTACTGGGTGTACACAAGTGTTTAAAGGCGTGGCGAGGCATGGAGGGGGGGGGGGAGTGGAGTACAAGGTAAGTAGCATAAAATAATAAATAAATAGGGCCAGCTGGTGGCAAGTGCAAGGTAAGTGCAGAACAAGTGCTGGGAAGGGGGGGCTGTAGGATACTGAGACAGTCCCCCAGTGCAGGGGTTGACAGGGAGGCAGTGCAGGTGGAGAGTGGAAGGGCCCAGGACTGAGGTCGCAGACAGTGGACCAGTTGTAGCAGGGGAGAGGGAGAGAGAAAGCAGAAGCAAAGAGGAAGGTTTTGAGGTGCTTCAGTAAAAGCAGATGTTTCTCCTCAAGATAGTGCGCGGTAGAAAACAATATGCCACATAGAACGAACAAGTACAACTGAACCCGTCTTTAAAGCCACTGTATAGTAATGAAATTGCGGTATAAACTCATCAAAAGTTACTTACATTATATTTGCATTTTCCATTGTGTCTCTGTGTAGGGCAGACCCGAAACACCACTCCTTCTTTGCCGACGTTACTTCTTCTAATGAACGTGGCTCATCGTTTCGTTTCTGAAATTTTATTCATTATCTTTTCTTAGTCTTTCAGGATGGTCCCGGCCTGTCAAGGTCAAATCACAATAGAACCTTATATTGGGTCGTGGGCCGTTCCGCCACCCGAGCAAAACATCAAAGCAGCTGACCTTCACTTTGAGCGAGCACACATTTCTAGTTAGCTGCAGTTAGTTTTAGGGACATCTTGTCTGCGTGCCTTTTTTTTTATTGTCCCTATGGGTCGGCCATGTTTTTGCAATACGGAAACATTCTATAATTTTTGTAAAAATGATTTATATTACTGTTTGGTTTAATTGCAATGGGCCTGCAACATGAGGAGACTCGAGAGAACAGACAATCAAATTACAATCATTTAAACCGTGATGTGTATTTCTCAATGAGCTCTGCTTTAGGTGGACATGGAACAGAGGCATTGTTGGGTGGCAATGCAGTTGTCCCCTGCATAGGTTCGTTCACCACTCCATGTATGTGCCTATCGAGGACATCTACGATAAGTCTCTCAATAAACTCATATTGCATATCCTCAAACACTGGTTTGATCACCCATTGTTTACTTCTTTTAGTGAAGGCCTTATTGTAGCGAAGCGTCCCTAAAGTTCCGGTCGTCCTACTTTGTTGACGGCCAACATTATGGTTATGTGCCAAGACCGCTAGAAGAGTCCGATTTTTCATGCCTTCCATGCCAAAATGCAATCTTTTGGGCCTGTACTTTAGGCACATATTGTGGAACACCTCCAAATCTCCTGTGTGGCAGAATTCCGTGAGTCCCCTCAAATCTCTTGTTATAGTTTTATCAAATACAATCTTTTCAATGGCCTTGTGAGTGGGTGATGAAGGAATCAACCACTTCTTCTTCCGTGCCTCCTCTGTGGACAAATGGCCATGTTCACATTTGTGGAAATGCTCATTTGTCGACCATCGATGTACGTTGCTACAGTGCAACATTACTGACCGCCATTTTTCCAGTAGAATTTCCAACGACCCTTCACATGTTTTTGAGCTCCACCAAAGATGGTTGCTGATTGACTTGGACCACTGTGAAATACCTTGCATATCTTTTTTTTTTCCTGCAGCCGACAATTTTTTATTGATTGTTTTTGCAAGATGCCATACGTCAAATTGGTGATTTATATTTTTGTACTCTTCTCTCATTGTCTTGGCAATTGAAACGTGTCTGTCCGTGGCTATCAGGTCGATCACCATTCCCCGCGATTGTAGTTCTTGCAATGATGCTACAAAGCCAACTTTCTCCATGGCCACTGAGGATGTACTTTGTGACACCTGCACGACCACCGAACTCACAATTTTCTTACTTTCCATGTCCTGAAAGTGGTAGGTGCAGTACTTGGCTGAAAATCCTGGGCTGTCGCACTGTCCATCACCGGCTAGCCTGAAGCGTTTGCCCGCGAATGTACTTTCCATTGACATTTTTTCCATTCTCCAAGCTTCGCTGATGGCTGGAAATAGATAATCGGTTTGGTATTTGTAGAACTGACTTTTCGCAATGAAATGGATTCCCACAAACTGAAAGAAATACTGTAACTTTTTAAAACTTGAACCACTAAAAAGTGCGGCCGCTGCACAAAGTAGATTGCCTGCTGGCAGTTGCCCCAGCATGGGTTGTGCAGACCATGCGAACGGATGATATTGTGTACAGGTGGCATGTATTTTAAGGTTAGTGCCTCGAATTGCACGAGTCACATTAATCAATGGCTCCCCACATACTTCCCCACCAACCGAATGCCCACATTTCATCATCATAATAATATCCATCAAACAGCTATCGAATACAATGAATTTGGCCTCTTTCCTTATACTGTCACTCTGCATCCCAGCTGGTTCGGCCTGTAACGTTGAGGACATGTCACTCGCATGAAAGGTACAATCTCTGATATCGTCTTCCGCTATGCTGAGTGATATTGATGGTGTTTCATTGTCGTCCACGTCATTCTCTTCCATTGCAACATCTGTTCCTTGTCCGGAGATGGGAGAAAAAAACAATGTCTTCAACTTTCGCGCGCTCTTATTTTTTGCGGGTGTGGATTCTGTGAATTGATCTCCGACTGCATCCAAACTACCAGGAGGACATTCACTATCAATGGCTGGTGGTGGTATAGCTCCGTTGTCAATCACTTCATATTCTTCCCATTGGCACGATGCATCTCCAGTCTCAAGTCCCTGCCAAAAGGTTTGACAAGCAACATCTCTCGTTCGCTTCACTGTCTGTGTAGATCTAGTTCTTACACCCACTCGCAACTAGAGGACAGATTAGAAAAGGGATGTTCAGTTTAAACACAACTTACAGTATTGAACTATTGACAGTGAAAGACAACATAATATAGTGAACAGGACACTAACCTTCTTTTGCTTTCTTTTCTTTGAAACTTTCTTGCCTCGAACTTCAACATCTGGACGCTGTTGCTCCGACTCGTGTGTGCATGTCTCCACTTCCTCTCGCGCTGCAACGACTATATTTTCATGATAAGCACATCCATCACTCACTGAGGCTCCATCGACTCCCTGAAACATAGAACTTTCATTAGTATGTATAATAATATTGAAAACACAAAATGTACTTGGGGACCAATACCCATACGTACATCTCAATAGCAAAACACGAATGAACGCATTGTGTAGAACATTCAAACGACAATAGTTCACGCATTGTTGATCTAGTTAGATTGAACTGTCAAGATCCATACCTCGGGCTCCGCATAGACTTCCATTGATGATATTATTGAAGATGACGCTTCAGCAACTCCCTGAAACACAGTAATTGCATTAGTATGCTTTTCTATTTTGTTAAAAAGAACATAAACTTTGAGCAGGCGTCAACGGCTCATCTAAATAGACCTGCACAAATGATCAGTTGTCTAAAATAAATAATGGATATGTAAATATGATTCGATTTGCTCGATCGTTGGAAGTGTCACCACCCAGAGATCTGCATCAACTACTAGGGGTGATGTTCTTGTAGAAGAAGCTCCGTCATCTCCCTGAAACATAGTACTTGCGTTAATAAAGAAGGAAGTATAGCGGATGTAATCACGTCATATGATTTCGCTTGATCGAACTGTCAGTATCCATACCTCGAAATGCATAAGAACATCAAGGGACGATGTAACTGCGGTGCACACTTCTGCAAGCTGTTGCGCCGACCCGTAACTGCATGCTCCCCCTTCTACTTGGACTAATGCTCCATCGACTCCCTGAAACATAGGACTTTCATTAGTAATGAACACAATATTGAAAAAAGAAGACAAATAGGAGGGCGACGACAGAAGGACATATCAATGGCTAAAAACGAAAGAAACATTGTGTGTAACAATCACGCTACAAGAATGCAAGATCTGATGATCTCCATCGATGGAACTGTCCGGAAACGTACCTCGAGCATCTGAGTGACATCTACGGTTGTCGTCAATGCGTTGGACTCCTCAGCATCTCCCTGAAAGACAGTACTTGCATTATTTTGGATAACAATAATTATAACTGAAAACAAAGACTAGAGGACGAGTACAAGGGTGTACCATTAGGTAAAATAATTACACGATCAATTAAAACTATTGATTTACATGCCTAAAACAAGTCAGTGTCAGAATAGCTAAGTAAGATTACCCGATAGGCGCTTGAAGTGGCTGATGACTGCAATAACGACACGGATGGAGAATCTTCCGCCTTCATATTGAGTGGATACATAAATGGGGAAATTATTGTTAGCTAATGCTACACACTACCGCAAGGCCGAGAGATAAATACGTAAACTTGACTCACCAGTGGAGGGATGTGGACGAATAGAGTGGGAATAGCGGTTGAGAGCAATTTTCGCCTCGCTCGCGGTGTTTTCTTCTTTATTAGCAATGATGTGGAGTACATGTCTGGGCTAAAGTGCCTGCTGCAGATGCGGTATCGATCACCCCTCTTGTCCGCAAAGACTTCTAGGACTCTACTTTCTAGCTCAGAGGCTGGATATCCGCAATATCGGACCCATTCTCTTATCTGATCTATTGTCTTAGGGAAAACATGCATTATAGTACCTTCAGATTTGTTATGGGTCTTCGAAGGGCAACCGCCAATGGAACAGGCAGGCATTATGGAAAGTTCTGAAAAGTAAAGATCAACAATTCTCTATGAATACCAATGTGTTAAAACAGTAAATGACACATAAAAGGTTCAATGCAAGGTCCGTTTTGGTTCTTGGAACTATACACGTTATTCACATGCGGATAAGTATTTCAATAACTTTCAAAAAATAGAAAAAGTAATTTGACTAAACTCAGAACATGTGACTAGTTCCTTGCATGTACTGTCGTGAACGAAAAGAAAACATGGATGCAATTTGATGACTACTAGCAAATAGATATAAATTAAAAAATTGGACGCAAAATGATTATGGTACATGGACTTACCTTGACGAACAAACAGTTAGATGCAGGGATCAGAGTAGTTTCTTGTCGTAGAACAGGGAGCAGTTCACAGGTTGCAAACTGACGAGTTTGCTCAAAGTGGTCACGGAAGTTCACAGAGACGAAGAGCAGATAACCAGCACCTTCACGGGTTGACTAGCAAAGCGCAAAGAAGTTCTCATTAGAAATATGAAGTGGGTTATAAAGAATTCGAACCAGGGGTGTGTTTGTGAATGAATGACGTGTATATGTCGTGGCATTATGTGGATTGCAGGGGGCCGTCCAGCGTGAGGGGGATGCTTGGCAGGAGACACGGGGTCTGGAGGTAGACATGGGAACAACAAACCCATGCTCTATAGACCACTTTGAAGTGTACATGGTCTTTGGCACCTCTTGGCCTTTATCGCTCCCTGACAGCTCCACTTGCCAGCAGCTCAAGTACCCCGGTGCGAACTGCCTTTGATAGGGCGGGGGGTGGATCGGGGCGGTGGTCGTGCAGACAAGACACAGGAAGACTCGTGAATGGAGACACACTTATGTGGATTGCAGGGGGCCGTCCAGCGTGAGGGGGATGCTTGGCAGGAGACACGGGGTCTGGAGGTAGACATGGGAACAACAAACCCATGCTCTATAGACCACTTTGAAGTGTACATGGTCTTTGGCACCTCTTGGCCTTTATCGCTCCCTGACAGCTCCACTTGCCAGCAGCTCAAGTACCCCGGTGCGAACTGCCTTTGATAAGGCGGGGGGTGGATCGGGGCGGTGGTCGTGCAGACAAGACCCGTTTGCCGCAGGGCCTCACCAAGGAGAGGCCATCTAACTGAATGTAAGAGGATGGCTGCAGGATCTACTACATGGAAGGCAGGGGGGTGAGTTTATAAATACCTCACCCTCCCAGGAGAATATACACTAGATTCATTTAAAAAATCAAAACAACCATTGTTAAAATATATGTTGGGCTTTATTTTAGATTTTAATTAAACATAAATAATAAACATTACACATTGTAAAGTTGAGGTTGCAGCACATCGAGGGAAAATCCGCGGTATTGTCCACTGTCACTGGGGAAATGTTGTCTAATGGCAAGTACCGCACAGGCAGGTATTACTCTCCGAACGCGGTGTCCGAGCCTCCCGTGAAGCCACCAAGTGAAGCAACGATAGGCCACCAGCCTGTACCACCTGTGAAAAAAAAAGATGCAAACTGTATTAAACTGACCAAACTTTCTTATCAATGTCGATTCAGGTAACACATGTCATTTTCCTTAGAAAAAAATTATATCTAGAAAATGCACTATATGGAACCAATTTACATGCGTTCCAATGATATGTAAATGTAATTTTATATGTGGGAGACGACCATGAAATAGTGGTGGCATCACTGACATCACAAACAGAGTATACTTACTCGTTACTCGGATTACGCGGACGAACAGTGCCACGAAGTTCGTGCATAAGCACCATCATCATCCTCAACACTGTCCGTGAGAGGCAGGCTTCCCTGAACTCTGGCAGCTCGGTGATGCATTGCGGACTTTGCTCGCCTTCCTGCTGACTTTGCTCGCTTTCCGAAATGTAGGCCAAGCACCCGGAATTTTCACGGCAGCAGCAGTTCTCCTCCTCAGTTGGCATTAGCTCGCACCGATTGCACGTGCACCAGGTGGAGACGCCGTCCATGCGACATGGTCCAGGCTCTTCATCCGTTGACTGGTCCTCCCAACTGCCGTCCGAATCCCCATCGTTTTCGCGTGCTTGCCTTTCCAGTAGTTCTTCCTCGGTGTACTCGGGCTCGTACATATACGGCATTATTGTGGCCATTGTGCGGTAAAGATAGTAAAATAATTTATAGCGGTGGTACTGGTATCTGTTCACACGGGCTACAAGCGGCGAAGGTAGCTGACCAGAGCACTGAAACGAGTCACAGAATACTCAAAGTAACACAGAGAGAGGAATGGAATCGAAAATCTGCTGCTGTATGTTGTGAAACGGTCTGTTTATACTTATTGGGGAAAGAGGCGTCCTGCCATTTCCATGGCAACACGTCAATAGCTGAGGCGCAGCGATTGTTGACACGAGACGTGCTTGAAATGGGCAGTACGCGTCTGCTGATGTCAGGCTCAGGGGCGGGGGATTTGATTTAGTGCCGCAAAGGCAGGTGAGCCAGGTCGATGCGGCGGAATGATAGGATTATCACAAAATGGAGGCTGATTTCGAGTGCGATAAGGGGCGAAAAGTCGGGTAAGGTCCATAGGAAAGTTTCCTACGATCTACCGATTTATGCTTACAAACACATGGCCGACCCGTAGGGACAATAAAAAAAAAGTCCCGGAACTCTCCTTTGAGCAGCCAGACGCACCTCACACCTCTCAGTCGACACAGTAAAAGTGGTGGAAATTCCATTACTGCCACTTTTCTCACACCGCCAAACAGCCTGTATTACCGCCACAAGAAACACTGGTGCCGGTAATATCGGCAATTCTCCCCATGGAGTCCTGTGTGACTCTATTGAATGGGGAATGACCGCCGTTGCCGGCACCTGGAATATCCCAGTAATACCAGGATATCAGACGCAGGTAACAGTCGTTCCGTTTGCCGGTATCCCACCAGAATTACCGTTGGGAAACTGGCAAACCCATAAGGATCCCTTAAGCATACATTTTGACTCCAGCGAGTCCAACGCCACCCATGTGAGGCTGACTACGGACTGCCAGTATGTCAAGGATGTCTTAGCGCCTGTATCTCCTTGGCCTGCTGGAGTGCAGCGGTAATTTCTTCCCTCTGCTCCCCGGCACCTTCGCCAGCACTTTGATCCCACTGTCCTCCCATTAGCAAACACCTGGGCTTCAGGAAAAAGCCCAACACCTGGCTCTCTACCTGCTTGAGACCATGTACACGCATTGAATTTTGGGAAACTATTAAACAGCACAGCAAGTAATACCAACATAGCCAAGATAAACTGCCCATTCCTTTACTTAACGGTAACATCTTTTTGTTCACTTTTTAAAACCCACTAAATCATGAGAGTCTTAGCACTAACACTTCTTGCACTGCTCTCTTCGCCAGCTCCGTCATTGGCATCTTATGACGTGGATCCGGTGATTATGTCATAAGATTCTACCAGCAGCTCTTTTTCATCGCCATTGGTCAGGATGATGGCTCAGGGGCAACGTGATCACCTTAGAAACAAGGCAATTCTGTGCTACATGGGTTCAGTTCCCTGTCCAGCGCTTAGAAGCTGGAGGCGGCCTGCTAAGCTTGCTACAAATCCCGTCTAAAATAAAAGGCATTCCCATTATTATCAACATGCACAGCTCTGGTGGATGTAGCTACAATCTCTGCACCTTTCTTTCACAATCAGAAAGTACACCTGCACGCTCACTGCCAGACATTAGAAATGCAGAAAGACTGGTAGCAAGCATTGACAAAGCCAATACGGCTGAATTTTATAAACTGAAAAGTATTGGTCTTTTAAACATGAAGATATGTTTTGTGCACTATTTTGCAAGTGCAGTCATGAAAAAGTACATAGTATACTTGTTACAAGTGTGACATGTTTGGTGAGGACGGCTGTGCAATTGGTCTGCCCAGCAAACTGCCTCGGGTTACACTTTTCTTACAAAGCTATAGCTGGTTTCCACCTGCTTCAAAAGGATATGCAGTGGATAATGCAGTTTACTTAACTGAGAAACATGGAATCTAGTGACTTGCCCAAGATCTTTAGATAATTTGGCCTGTTGAAGAAGCTGACAATATACCCAGTAGGTCATATCTGGGAATGAGGTGAGCCACGCACATGTGCAATCCCAACCCCAGCTCGTTGGTGGTCCTATTCAGCTTTATATTGCCCACACTGCGACATGTGTCCTGTTTCTAAGGTCTTCTCACGTTTGGGAGATAGCTCAGTGGCAACATGGTCGCCTTGGAAGCAAGGAGACACAAAGCAACACAGGTTCGATCTCCGAGTCCGTGCTTAGAAACCTCTGGGTATTTAAGCGCGTTATAAACAGACAACAACAACAACAACAAAAACAAACCTGTAACAGCGCCTCGATGCCCCCGGGCTGTGTGAGCGCTTTAAAAATGCAAATACATAAATACATAAAATAAGGGAACAAAGGCATTTATGAGGAATGGCCTTTCCTGACCTATCCTGTAGCAGGAATATTAAGCTTGGTCTCTGTCCCTGTAGCAGGGATATTAAGTCCTGGCTCTGTCCCTGTAGCAGGCCTATTAAGCTCTGTCTCTGACCCTGTAGCATGCATTTTTAGCCCTGGCTCTGTCCCTGTAGCAGATATATCAAGCAGTGGCTCTGTCCACGTAGCAGGCATATTATTAAGCCGTGGTTCTGTCCCTGTGGTAGGCATATTAAGCCCTGCCTCAGTCCCTGTAGCAGGCATATTAAGCCCTGTCCCTGTAGCAGGCATAGTAAGCCCTGGCGCTGTCCCTGTAGCAGGCATATTAAGCCCTGGCTATGTCCCTGTAGCAGGCATGTTAAGCTCTGTCTCTATCCCTGTAGCAGGTATATTAAGCCCTGTCTCTGTCCCTGTAGCAGGCATATTAAGCCATGTGTCTGCCCCTGTAGCAGGCATGTTGAGCCCTGTCTCTGTTGCTGTCACTGGAACCTGTTCACCACAGTTGCTTGCAGAGCTCTACAGAAGGTGCCTTGAATGCTATTTTAGGTATGTTGAGGACCGTGTTCTATACATCAGACAGTGATGGATGCAAAGCGTTGTGTTATTAGAGAATGGGGCGACCATCAACAACTCAGCCTTGACCCCGCCCCCAAAAGAAATAGTCCAGCACAACATGAGAGGCCATGTACCCCAGTACGGGACAAGCAACCCTAGGTCGGGAGGAGCGAGCAATCCATTTCAGAAATGATTGGGCATTGGGGGGGGCGCTGTTGCGCACAAGGAAAATGGCCGCCTGATTTCGGAGCTCCCGCTCCACCGAAATATCCTGCGCCAATCTATCCTTTTGGAGACCACCTGGGAGGCTGGAAGACTGCGCCGCCGTTGGCCAGGACTTCCGAGCACATGCATAGAAAATCCTGAGCGGCTACGGCACATGGCTACTGAGATACGGCCTTGGAAACATTGACTGATACCTTGCACTGCTGCGATCCGGTACAAAGAACCAGACAGAAACACCCGCTGGCCGAGGTTGCGGAGTGGCAGAAGGCCGCAGGGGGTGGAGCCTTCGGACGCAGCTCACGCCCGACCCGACACACAAGCACTGGCTACGCTGAGCTGAAAGTCGGCTACGTCCCACACTGGCAAGCGGACTCGATCCAGGAATGAGTCCTGTCTCACACTCCTGATACCGAAGAGCGAGAGGCGCATTGGCTCCCTTCTCGGACGCCACGGCAGAAGGAGACTCTACAGCGGATCCTTTAATGCCACTGCGGCCCTGTGGCTCTACGGGGGTGACGCGGCATGGACGCGCAACTCTGGGTGAGCGAACGAGGGAGAGTGGCTCCAACTGGGTGTGGGGCTTGCTGCCGGCTCCCGCCTAGGCCAGAGCTCGGCCTCGCGGCTGCGGCAGCCACGCGTATCATCGGCGGCTGGGGGCGGGCGTCACCCGAGCCTGCAGTGATAACATAAACAGAGCGGAAGGGCGGTTCACATAGATCTACAACTTTTGAAAGGAGTGATCCCTGGTTGCTTGTAGCCGCTGCACACCTGGGCCCTGCAAACTACGGAAAATCCTAGCCTGGGGCAGACTGCATCACCCTGAACATTTGTAACAGTGACACGCGGACCCCTGTGGCGGGCACACACGTGTCGGCCTGTACTCAAAGAGATTGTGTGTGCAGTGCGGGACACCCGGGGAGACACACTGTAATTCAGGGGTGCGCTGACGTCCCCACACTGGTGCTGGGCAGGGGGGCGTTGGTTGGTCACATGGAGACACGCAAGGACTGTTCACATGGCACTCTATTGAAACACTAAATTCATACACAGAATCTGAGAGCCGGGGAGAACCCAGGGCCAATAGCCAACAAAACTAAATTGATATTGAGAAGGAGGACACCTGCAATGCATATGGGTCCCAAGGGAGGAAGCTGAACTAAAACGGTGTGATAGTACAATCAGAACATCACATACGGGGGAGAGCACAGTCCACTCGCGGCAAGTACGCCTTGATGCCCTGAGGTTCGAAAAAGAACACGGGCATACCCGTAGCTTCATCCCTTGCAGGCCATGCGAAACGCACTACTAAGGAGCAAACACTTATAAACATCCTTGTCTTGGACACTAACAGGGGTGCAGCTGGGAGTGACGCACAACCTTGCAGCAAAATGGGGGAACCGCATAAAACAGGCAAGGCAGCCAAGACCCCTGGAAACAAGAAAAAGGGACCAATGGACACTAATACCAGTGGCCAAAATCAAAACGTGACAGTTGAGATGCACCCGGAGCCCAGTTTAAATCACGAAGAAAATGAGGAGAGAGAGGACAAACTAGCGATGCTGGTGCAGAATGGGTTCCTGGCAGTAAACACGAAACTAGATGAGTTAGTGGCCACTATAGGCTCCATGAGGGTCAGAATAGATAAGGAGAGTGCACGTATCAGGGACACTGAGAACAGAATAAGTGTAAATGAAGATCCTATTGCTCATCACGGTCGGGACATTACTCTTATCAAAGAAACAATGCGCACGTTGCAAAATAAATGTGAAGATCTTGAATCCAGATCGAGGAGGAACAATGTTCGAGTGGTGGGCGTAGCAGAGTCCTTTGGGAAGGGGCAAATGGAGAAACAATTAGAGACGCTATTCAAAACCCTGTTCGAGCCTGCGGCATTCTCCGAACATTTCCTGGTGGAGAGAGCACACTGCACGCTTGCACCGGTTCCCAAACCAGGCGCACCACCACGTACGATAATTGCACGTCTCCTTAACTTCAGAGACAGAGACACTATCCTATGCCTGGCAAGAGAAGCTGGAACGCTGCAATATGATGGGGGCCGCATACATATATACCCAGACTTCTCTGCCGCGGTTCAGGCAAGCAGACGATCCTATGAACCAGTTAAGAAACTTCTGAAAGCACGCCAGATCTCTGATGCTCTGATGTTCCCAGCCAAGATGAGGATTCAACATGCAGGAAGAGCACACTTTTTTGAAAACCCGACTGAAGCCTTAGCGTATATAGAGTCCTCTATACCCCTTCCTCCCAGAGGGGACAGGCCAGAACAGAACAACAGACCCCATCCGGCGGACTAGTAACACGAGATAAGTTCAGCTGTGCTGGGGCTGCCGGTTTTTCCTCTAAACATATGGCTCCTGGTCCAGGGCGTGGCTAAATGGTGCCTAGGACGGCCTCATGATCCGTTGATTGGTGGGGAGATGGGAACCGGATTTGGCGGTCATGTGAGGCAACATGACTACCCCTGGAAAATTCCACAAGTTGAAATGGGAACATCGTCAAGTTGGGGGTGATGATGACGGAGGAGGGTTGGTTAGAGGGTACACATTATGTTGTGGTTGTTACACAGACTCACGGTTTGAGACGGTAAATGGGACCCGTGTTCAGGAGCCCCGTCTGGAGGTAAGGATGAAAGAAGCAGAATGTTTGTTAATGGTTAAACCAGTGGTCGCACAGATGCTAGCGCTACCCACACTGTACAAACAGTATATTCCTAAGATGCATGGTGTCAACGAACATTTCTCTATGATACACTGGTGATGGGGTAAAAGTGGGGCTGTTGTCATGGAATGTAAGGGGTCTAAATAACCAATTGAAAACTAAGAAAGTAGGCAATTATATAGCCAGGCATGATGCTCAGATAGTTATGTTACAGGAAACACACACAATGAATGCGAATAACGAGCACATACTGCCCAAATGGGGCAAATTGAGATTCCATACCAATTATTCATCCCAGTCCAGGGGGGTCATTACGCTTATTCATCCAGGATTGGGGTTCAAGTTGTTGGGCCAAAAGATTGACCCGCTTGGCAGATATGTACTGGTCTGGGGTGAGGTCACGGGTCAGCAAATACTACTGGTAAACACATACGGTCCCAATATTGATGACCCTTCCTTTTATACATCTATATATCAGTTGATTGCGTCAATAGATGTGCCCACCATACTGTGGGGAGGAGATTTTAATGTTGCCCTTGATCCCGGATTAGATAGATCCAGTACTCTGAAAAACATTCTACCACAGCTTTCACTTGAAGATGCCTGGCGTTTGCTCCACCCGAATAGAAGGGGATACACGTATTACTCCTCAGTTCATGACTCTGAGTCTAGAATCGATTACTGGTTCGTCCCCCCTGCTGCGAACATTGCATTGCAGACATGCGAAATACTATCCCGCACACTGTCCGATCATTCCCCTGTGTTGATGGAGTGTCAGGGCCACCACAGTAACCAGTGTGGACCTGGTGCATGGGAAGCAGCAGCCTGGACCCAAGACAGGGTTATTGTGGCACAAACCGTCATATTATAGGACTCTGTTGTGTCCTTATTGCAGGAAAGCAGAAAGCACTATCCGGCATTCAGACCGGTGAAAGACTTCAATACCCAGCATGCTCGTGTGTTCGCGAGCCAAGGAACTACTCACGGGACAACGCCCGACGTTCTGCACATGCGCACGGTGCGCGCAAGAATCCCTGCTTGCGCTAATGAACACGGAGCAGAGAAGATGTCTCGGCTGAGGGCTCCTGCAGGCTGCGACCCGCGGGGCCACACCCTGCCTGCGAAAACTGCAGGCCCCGCGCACCCAGACAGATAAGTGCATTTCTCCTTCACTGTGCGTGTTACAAACAAGCGATCGGTTGAGGATCGCTTGCTGTATGTTTACTGACATCAGTGTGTACTGTCCCTTCGTGGGGAAGGCACCACTTGGGACCCGGCGCTTGATGTACACGCCGATCAGCTGGGGAAGGCCTCGGCACACCTCGTAGTGTGGAAAGACCAAGTTGCAGATGGTTTACTGGCGTCCTTAACGCCGTGTGCAGTAACACGGCATCTTGTTAACTCGGGGGCAGATTGTGAATGTTTCTAGTACCGTGTGAAGCAACACGGCTTTTGACCTAAACTCATATTTGTTTTGTGTTCTCTTGTAGCGGCACACCGCTGTACTGTCAGCAAGAACTTACCTCAGCGCCGTAGTGTTACGGCAAGAACTGGGCAGCCGCCTTGCACGGAACTCGGCAGCAACACTCGAAGCTAAGTGCTATTTGGTTATTCTAACTATTGAGCTTGGAGATAAGTGCTGGGGGCAATAGAATGATTTGGTTGTGATTGGGAGGAAACCAGTCAAGGAAATGTTTTAAACCAAAGCATGACAGGAACGCTCTGCACAAGGTGTTATGTGTAAATACTGATACAGTGTCATAGAATTGAGGCTATAGTGTGCATGGGTGTGAGAGCGTGTGCAAGGGCAGTGTACCTTCAATCTCAGGAGCCCCAGCAGGGCACATCAAGGCGGACCTCCCCAAAAAACCCCTTCCATATCCATAATCTCTCCCTAACCCTTTTCCGGGTTACCCTAATTCCCCTTACCTATCCAATCCATCGGACCCTAACCCTCTTTCCCCGGCGGGTCGCGGTGGCCTGTGTTTTCTGCAAGCCAGGCACCAAGACCCAACGGGGAGGTAGGTGTACGTGCTACCTCCGCGCAAGACTGAGAGCTTGACATGGAGGTTGAGTTGCGCAACTGCCCCAGACCCGTAAAAAGATGGATAATGCCTGGAGGAATATTGAGCGACCCTGGGGTTGTGGAAGAGCTACACATAGAAGTAACAGAGTTCTTCACCAACAATATTCGGTCAGTCGACAGATACTCAACTGTTTGGGAATCCTTTAAGGTCTGGGTCAGAAGAACCTTGATATCTAAATCCGTGGGGCTCCTGAAAGGGGTCCGAGCTGAATTAACCAAAATTGAAAATAGACTAGGGGAGCTTGAAGAAACCTACACTTGTACACAAGATAAGGCAATACTGGCTGAAATTCAGACACGGCTTCATGAATTTGGCAAGTTGGCCACAAGAGGATGCAATATATATGGCGGTACCTGTCCGCGCCCGTAGATATGGCAAGGGGAATAAAGCCGGGAGGACACTGGCCAACTTGCTCAAACAAGATAGGCAAACTAACCTTATTGCAAGCATACAAACATCACAGGGGGAGGTACTCCTGGGGGAGCAAGATATTAACAATGAGTTCACCAAGTTCTATCAAGAATTATATAGCAACAAAGACACTAGGGCAAGCCCGGAAATCAAATCCTATTTAGAGGCGCTTGCAATGCCCAAACTCTCTGAGGAAGCCCGACTGGCAATGGAACAGCCGGTCACCGCCGAGGAAATCGCTGAGGCGATTAAAGCATTGGCCTCGGGTAAAGCTCCAGGGTCTGACGGATTAGGCGCGGAGCTCTACAAGGAGTTCCGTGAGAAGCTGGTGCCGCTACTGTTGCATGTGTGGCAGGAAGCAATCCAAAGCAACATACTGCCCCCGGCAATGAGAGAAGCCATAATAACTGTACACCCTAAACCCCGTCGCCCGCCTCAAAATATATCATCATATAGGCCCCTTTCTCTTATAAACACCGATGCCAAAATATTTGCAAGGGTGCTGGCGAACCGGCTCCTACCGGAAGTCCCAACACTTGTCCATCCCGACCAAAACGGGTTTATCCCCACTAGATCCAAAGCCCTTAATCTCCGTAGACTTTTTGGTATTATGGCACAAATTGACCCTTAGAGGAACGCAGTGGCCATATCCCTAGATGCCGAGAAGGCCTTTGATTCGGTGTCGTGGGCCTATTTGCTAGCAGTGCTAGAAATATTTGGGATGGGCCCAAACTTCATCAGATATGTGAAGCTGTTATACACTGAACCTGGAGCACAAGTGTTGACTAACCAAACCATCTCGGAGCTGTTCCTACTGGGGAGGGGCACAAGGCAAGGGTGCCCATTCTCACCAATAATATTTGCATTGACAATAGAACCAATGGCAGTCGCAATTAGGCAGAGACACTCAGGTAGGGGGATAAATTTGAAAGGCTCTACCCAATTAATCTCCCTATATGCGGATGATACGCTCTTGTACGTCCGTGAACCAGAAAACAATATTGCACCCATAATGGCTGAGATTCAGAACTTCACGGTTTACTCCGGATATACTATAAATAAGACCAAATCGGAGATATTCCTGCTTACTCCGGCAACCAAATGTCCAGAGAATCTAGCTGGACTCAAATGGTCTGAACAAAACATTAGATACCTGGGAATACTGGTCTCTAGAGACAGACATACACTATACACAGATAATTATGAGAGCACACTACACACCTTAAGTATCAAATTGACGATGTGGGGACGACTTCCGATCTCACTGCATGGTAGAGTCGCAGTCCTTAAAATGATAATCTTGCCCAAACTGCTATATTTTTTTGTCAATATCCCTATATGGCCGGGACGACCCTTCTTTGCTAGACTCCGATCCATGGTGGTAACTTTTTTGTGGAATGGTAAGACTGCAAGGATAGGATGGGAAAAAATGACTGAACCATACTCCTCTGGCGACATAGCAGCGCCTGATTTTCAACTGTATTATTACGTTGCCCAAGCCCAGTTCGCGAGATACTGGTATGGAGAGACTGAAGGACCCCCTCACACGTGGACAGAAGAATACACCACACACCCCACGAGTATAAAGTCTGTAATTTTTGATACGCATTATAGAGACACATGTGATTATAACCCAGTGAGCTGTACGGTTGGGGCATGGAAGGCTATATTTAAAAGACTGGGAGTGGAAACCCCCTGTAACCCAGAGGTCTCCCTCTGGAATTACCCGGGCATACCTCCAACACACGACTGTAACCTGCGGGAAGCCTGGGATCCCAATGAGGAAATGAAACTGGGTGATATGTTTATTGACGGGAAATTTGCGACCCTGCAAGACACACTGAGGGCGCTGGGAGGTGGACCACTCAAAACACTCCAATACTATCGCATGCGATCGGCTTTTCAGAAGCACTGGCAACTCTTCCCGGAAGAGCCCCCCACACATCCATGTATACAGCTGATAACGGCTGGGGGCAACGTGGGGATCTCCAAACTGTATACAGCGGTCCAGGCACACTATCCCACAACGAACCAGGTCAAAGACAAATGGGAAAGAGATCTGCAGACCCCCATGGATGATAAGACCTGGGACAGATACTGCTCACTTACCAAAAAAGTATCCTTGAACGCTGGCTTACGCTTGATCCAATTTAGGATTCTAAACAGACTACACTCCAGCCAAAATAGCCAAGTTCACACGGGTGGGTTTGGGTGAATGTCCCAAGTGTGGGGCACCTCAGGCGGGAGCGTTCCACATGTACTGGGGATGTCCGGTGGTTGCGGACTTCTGGAGAGAGGTGGCGGAGATGTTGGAGGAAATCACACAGGTTCCCTCGGTGCTAAAACCACAGAAATACCTATTTAGTTACATAGGCAAATGCTCTGAAAAAATCAGGAGACTGTTTAACATCTCATGTGCTGTAGCCAAAAAATGCATTTTGCAAAATTGGAAGAGTGCTGCCCCACCCAACATGAAACAGTTCCTTCGAGAATTAACATATGTAAACGAAACAGAGGAACAGTTCGTTCTTATCCGCCCAACTATGAGCAGGCCCAAAAACATCTGGGGTGCCTGCAGGATGTACTTATGTGATATGATTTCGGAGGAAGATGAGACTATGGCCCTCATTACACGGTAGGCGGAGGACCAAGGTGCTATTAGCACCTTGGTCCATGCCGGTAAAATACCGGCACCGCCTTGGAGGAAAGGGGAATTACCGCCCTATTCCAAGGTTGGCGGGGCGGTAATTCCCCCATCCCCCATTGCCCTTCCCCATTCCCATTTATGCCCCATAGGGCTCTATGGGAATGGGGAAGGCGCTAATTACGGTGCCGCAAATTGCGGTACCGTAATTAGCACCCTGGTACCTTTGCGGGTTGGTTTTTAACGCCTGCAAAAAGCAGGTGTTAAAGTATCCAACCCGCAAAGGGACCTCGTAGTAAGGCGGTAAGGGTTAACGGTCACCGGTACCATTACCGGTGACCGTTAACCCTTACCGCCTTCCGTGTAATGAGGCCCTATGTAATCATGAACACTCAAACGAGATATATACCATGTACTTGTTGTATGCTGTGAAAATGATGTGATAAATGCTGTGTATCTTTTGTGACCACTAATAAAAAGAGTTTAAAAAAAAAAAAAGAAATGATTGGGCATTGGCATTTGCAGATATGGTTTCCACTCCCACTGCACCAAGGGGATCAAGTAACAACTGATGGGTGCACCTCACCAGGACAGAAGCGTGCCTGCGGAAACATGACCATCTCAGAAGCCTGAAAGAGCCTGCAGACAGTGCTTCAAGTGGCTCGGACCCAGCCAGGGCCTGGCTCTAGCAGTCACCAAAAAGTGGGGCAAAGCCGTGTCCCTGCCGTGGTATCCAGTCCCACCACCCCATGGCGGGACACATTATCCTTCCATGCCTCAGCCGCGATGGGAGATGCACCCCCCATTTCTGAGTCAGGCCAGCTGACAGAAGTGCCAGCCAGCCGCAGCTGTGGCTGGCTGGCACTTCTATCAGTCGCTGTAACTTCCTCTTCACAAGAGGAAGATAGTGTCCTTTTGTTTCCCCCTCCCTAGGTCACCAAGGTGTCTTTGACCCTCAGAGAACCTGGGGACTCAGTGCCATATTTCTGCGTTTATAAAAGATGGCTTGAAAAGTACACAATTCAAGCCATCTTTTATAAAGCTTTGCCGACGGACAAAGACACCTCGGATTTTGCCCGTCCTGAAAGCTTGATAACAGATGGATTGAATTGTGTACTTTTCACGCCATCTTTTATAAACATAGAATGTTTAAAAAAAGGTGGCTTCAGATCCAAGATGGCCGCCGGGGTGAGGAGTCGCATTTAAGCCGCGCTCCGCCCGGGCCGCCGAAAAATAAGCACATATGAAGCAGTAGGCAGCTCGGTTTGCGCCCCCCCAGACAGCTGAAGATCCCCCCCCCGGGGGAGAACGCAGCGCCGACGAACTGCGGACGACGGATAGAGAACGGAGAGAGTGAATGACCGGCCCCTCCCCCATCGAGGCCGATCAGAACCTCCCGCGCTTGGGAGGAAGATCTCGGCAGACGAAGAGGACAGCAGTGCGGCGGCCCTCACCGTGGAGCGGGATCTGGGGTGCCACTAGCGACCGCAGCGAGGAACCGCCCTCTCCGGCAGCGCACAGACAAGCGGCTGGCTCGGTAGGAAGCAAGGACGCCGCGACAGCGAATTGAAAAGGCGCGGAGGCCGGAGAGGACGGCGGGATCGGGGCGGGCTGTTGGAGAAGTGGCGCGGGGGCTGCCCCGAGATACCTCGCCCGGAGCAAAGAGGTGAACCCAGCTAGGGGGAACAGCGGGGGAACCCCCACATATGGAACGCATATAAAGACAGACCAATACCCCGGGGGGGGAGAGGGGAAACAAAAGAGGAATTTGGGAAGACAGAGTGAAATGAAAAGCATATCCACCGCATGGTAGCAATTTACAGCAACATATTGGATGGGGCATCCCTCTCCCAAAGAACGCTACACCGCATAACGCAGGGACCCTCCCAGTCAGCCCGAACTCAGTAGTGCGGCTGTGGCGCTAAAGGAGTCCCCCCTCCCAAAATATCGAAAGCGAGAGCAGTGGACCTGGAATTGCGGCGGAGAGGACACAGAAGAGCATACCGGGGGGAGCCACAGTTTCCACGCAACGAAGGGGGGAGCTCGGCGCGCCCTAGCCATCACAAGCGGACAGGCACAGGGAGACCACGGGAAAGATACAGAATCACAAGATCAACGTCCAGAAAAGACAGGGACTCCGCTCACAAAAGCTTAGTCGAGGAATCGAATTGGTGGAAGGCCGGACAGCAGGGCAGCAGGAGGGCTTTGAAGCCCCATCGACATTCTAACAAGGCACTCTACCATGTCAAGAGCTAAAGGGAAGGGCAACCCCACCCAACAGGTGCCACAATCCACAAAACAAGGCGCAGACATATTGCAAATGTGGTCAGCAGAGGGCACATTACAATCGAGAGGGAAGACCCAGGGAGAGCCCATGGGGGAGACCGAAACACTCTCTCAGCAACAACAACCACTGACAAGAGCAGACATGCAAACCTGGTTTATGGACTTGCAAGAAAAGTTCATGTCTACAGTTCAAGAACAATTCACAACCATGAAGAACAAAATGAAACAAGCGGTGCAGGACTTGAGAATTGATATAGCCAACCTAGAAGAGAGAACAGACATAGTGGAGAGGACAGTGCAGAGTCTCGAGGAAGACACGAAGCAGACAAGTGAAACACAAGAACATCTGGTAAGACTCACTCATAACCTGGTAATACAATGTGAAGATTTGGAGAACCGCTCCAGACGCTCCAACATTCGTATTAAGAACATGGCAGAATCAGTACTAGACAAAGATCTGAAAGGGGCGGTGAAAGAGGTATTCAGAGACATCCTGGGAGCTCAAGAAGCAGAAGATATTGGAATCGACAGAGTCCACAGGGTAGGACCTAGAAGAACTGGGGCCCCAGGAGAAAGACCACGAGATGTCCTGGCGGCTCTTTCCTCTTATCCGCAGAAAGAACAGATTCTGAGGAGGGCCAGGGAACTAGAGCATATTAAAATGAATGGGCAAGACATACAATTGTACCAAGACTTATCTCTAGTGACCCTCCAAAAAAGGAGAGCAATGGCCACACTGGTCAAAGCGTTAGTAGCGAAACAGATCTGCTACAAATGGACCTTCTCATATTTTGGTTGCTATTCACATGGGAAGGAAAACAAAGAAGAGTGACCACGTGGGAAGAAGGCCTCAGTACAATGGGACTACAAGAGGAAGAAACGAAACGGGAGGAGTCTACACTCAGGATAGAATGAACAAGGAAACCAGAGGGCTGGGAATCAAGCAAGCAAAAGAAGGCAATCGCAGGAAGAGAGACCCAGAGAAAAGTACCATGAGAAATCCAGAAAATAAATACACTATGGATGTTAGCACGTAACTGCTGAAATAAAGACCCAATCGGGGGGATGGATGAGAACGGAGCTGCACGAACAACACGCAGACGGCGGTCTGGTCGGGACCCATCGGTTTGGATCTCGGTAAGGACAGATGGAACAGTGGGGTTTAGGATTCCCCACAAAATACCCCCCGAGGGTATGGAGGGCAGGGAGCGAAGGGCGCAACACCCTAGCGTCAGTAGGAACTCTCGCCCAACTCGGGGGACAGTTTGTTTGGTTTAAAGTTCAATGTTGGGGGGGAGTTCAGGGGAAGCGAGGGGGGGTCGGAGGCATCAACGGAAAGAATCAAGCACAGAAGGGGACTCAAAGCCAATGCATACTTGCATAACAGAATGGGGATGATACGCATTTTAACCTATAACATCAGGGTCATGAATCATCCAACAAAACGGGTGAAGCTGGAGAAACAGATTAAAAGGGGAAAAGCAGATATACTGCTACTCCAAGAAACCCATATCAGAACGAGGGACAAGCAGAAACCACGCATAAAAGGGTATAAAATATGGGCACAAGCAACGACAACGGAAAAAAAAGCAGGGGTGCTGATAGCGGTGAAAGAAGGGAAAGACACTAAACTGATGGACACGGTCATAGACAAAGAGGGAAGATACGCCTTTGCCAATGTGGAGATTGAGGGATATCGCATTACCCTTGCCTCAATATATGCACCCAATCAGGGACAGGATGGTTTTCTCAGAGACGTCCTGGGGAAATTAGAAGACTTTGCGTAGGGGGAGGTGATCATGGGAGGGGACCTCAACATGGCGTGGAACCCACATTTAGATAGAAGTACGGATGTTAGGAAAGATTTCGTAATTGTAGGTAATTTTCCTTCCATGTGGCAACCCCTAAACTTTTTGCTGTTGTTTTTCACCTTGTTCTCGACTTTGCCAGAGAAGTGCAGCCTTCTGCCGCACTCCTCTGGGCTTTCGCTCCTTTCTTACGGGGAAACTGACATGCCCTTAAGACAGTCAGTACCGGGGAACGCTGTTTCCCGTAGTTTCTTTTATCATGTTGCGGCTTTCGTGCAACATGACACAAGAGGGCACTGTAAGCTAAGTTACAGCTCTCTTGGGTCTCTAGCCTTCTACAGGCCCCAGATACTCGTTTAGGATTGTATCTGATCGGTGCAAGAGATTCAGGGACGGGAATGGTGGCAGCGATCGTTTCTTGTGCTTTGAGCTCCTTTTGGCGTTCTAAGCGCGTTTCTCGCCCTTAACCCAAAATGGTGGCCTGGCTCCCAAAATGGCCAGACCACGAGGCTTCTTTGTCATGTCCACTGACCTTCTTGTTCCCTTCACCTTCCCCAGGTCGAGCCGACCCGGGGCCTTCCTTATTTGGGCATGTACTTTCCCGCGAAACACGGATGCTTTCACGGGCTTCTACATGTCTTGTGTGTGCCTCCACGATGTGGGCTGGGATGTCTGGTCCCAATACACATCCTGGGTGCCAGAGAGTCTAGGGTGGTGTGAATGCCTGGGACCACCGTGGTCCGTGATTGGTCCACGAATGGTGTGAGTGTTGATGAGCGGATCTCCCATTGGGTCCCCTCCGTTTTGGCGCGAAGGGAACCGTGGATAAGAGGGCGCTGGAAACACCACTACCATGTCGATCTCCTGAGTTCTCACAAACGAAGGAATACAGGAGCCAAGTATCCTGCAACCAAGAGGCTGGACCGAGGAATCGCTGGTGACCCGCTGAAGAACTTCTCCTCTGCACTGCTGTCGCCTTGTGAAACCCTTTTCACCTTTGATCGAACCAGAAGGCCTGTACAGGTACTTCGACCCTTGGAATAGCGGGAACAGCTATTCTCGGCATCTTCACCATCTCCTGCCAGTAAGCCTTCGGAAGCGTCTCTGGGCCATCCAGCTGACTGACCAGCTTACACGGGAGTCTTGCTCTGTAACCGCCACCAGGTTGTGTAGTATTTCGAGTCCTTGTCACTCTCACACGCTTCGTACACTTGGCGTTCCCAGGTCTGAAGTGAGTAGTGTACATTTGGGTCAGATACACACGGCCGCTCCGTTGCCCTGCTGTGGTAACAAACTGTGCGGGTTTCTTCGATTGGGACGTCTTTTTACTCAACACGACGACGAGGCGTTCCCTGCTCTTCTGAACCTGCCAGCTACTGAAACGGACGCGGAGAAGCCTGGGTCTGCTTACATCGGGGACCGGTGAGTAGCATAGCTAGGATCTGGTCGCCCTCCTGCAGGAGCCCATTGCTTTTCCCCGCTGTGTCAAACAGCACCCTTTTCCGTACTCGCGCTCTGCTTCTGCCCACTGTGGAGGCTGCGCTTGAGTCGCGGAACGTGTTCTTCTTCTTTTGTGCACTAAACTGAACTGCCTGATTTCCCTCCAAGAGCTTCTCCTTTTGCCCGTTGGCACCAGCGCGTGCAGGTACTTTTGAGCACAAGGCTCCACTCTTCGCAGGGCTCGTACTTCCATCTAGTTAGGTGCCTCTGAAGGCGAACTGGGTCTAAGCATTATTTCGCACTGCCTGTCTTCCTTCCCTTTTAGGTGGACTACCCATTTCGTGCATCTAACGCTTGAGACTGTTGTATTTGTATATATATTGTGTTGATATGGTATGTGTTGGTTTACTATCGTTATATTGTGATTTTCTCGCTACGGTCATTGTTTTAAAGGCCTTGAAATAAATGTGTATATATTTTTAATATAACAACTGTTTGGAGTAGTTTGTAAGTGTTCTTGCTTTGTGTGCTCATTGCGGGCTTTCAGTCACCCTCACCCCTCTTGAGACCTAGTCTTGACCGCCGCGATCGCTACCTTGATTGGTCTGGGCCGTCCAGAGGTTACCCTGTTCCAAGTAATTAGGTTGGCCTTCTGAACTTCTGCGCCACCAGGACAGAGTTCAGAAATCCGTCTTAACAACGGGGAGCATACACGGCCAAGGGGCACCATCAAAGCATCTTAGACAACAGATGGACCACATGGCCTTGAATGATGTTTGGAGGGAACTGAAGGGGGGAAAAAAGGGGGTCCACATATTTCTCGCATGTTCACAATTCCATGTCTAGGATAGACTACTTCTGGGTATCGGTGGGTCTCATGGGTAAGATACAAGGGCTAGAAAAGGGAGCGATAGCGCTCTCGGACCATGCCCCACTATGGCTAGATGTGTCTCTTCCTGGGAAGAAGAATGGGCTCTGGAGGTGGAGGTTACCGCTGGAACTGATCCAGGACCCAATAACCGGGGAATCCATAAGGGAAATGATAGAAGAATACTTCGCACAGAATGACACCGGGGAAGTCACAATGAGCACAGTCTGGGACGCGTTTAAAGCAGTTATTCGGGGGAAGATGATGGCGCTGAAAATCACGAAAGAAAAACAAAGGTATATGTGGGAAAAGGAGTTGGAAAAAACAATCGAAGATATCCAAGAGAAAATGCTGTCACACCCCACTAAGATATTGAAAAAATCGCTGAAACATACACAGGGCCAATTAGAGATGCTACGCACAAAAGGTGCAGAAATGAACTGACTCTATCTGAAACAGAGATATTACATAAAAGCGAAAGAAGCAGATAGACTCTTAGCGAGACAACTCCGTGCGGAACAGAAAAAAAACAACAATTACGGCCATGCGTAATGCGAAAGGTGACATACAAACGCGCACACAAGACATGGGGGAAGCACTGAGGGAATACTACCAAACTCTCTACTCCACAGAACACCCTAATACAGACGCCCAAGACTCTTATCTAGAAGCCCTACAGATCCCGCGGATTTCTGAGGAGGATAAACAGTCCCTAGAGAACCCAATTAGTGAAGAGGAAGTTAGAAAAGCAATAAATGGACTCCCAGTTAACAAAGCACCCGGCCCAGATGGTTTTACGGCTCCATTTTATAAAAAATACTCAGACTTATTGACCCCAGTCTTAACTAGGCTCTTGAACTCATTTAAAGATAGCGGTAATGTGACCCCCACAATGAATGAAGCGAATGTGTTAGTTTTTCACAAAACGGGTAAAGATCCAACATACCCCGCATCATATAGACCAATCTCCCTGATAAATCTGGATGCAAACATCTATATGAAGATTCTGGCAACAAGACTATCCCTGCTTCTCCAAAAACTGATCAATATGGACCAATCAGGCTTCGTTCCTGGCAGGCAAACCCTTGACAATATTAGGAGGCTCATTCATCTAGTGGAAAAAATAGGCATAACTCACACCCCAGCGATACTGCTATCGGTAGACGCCGAGAAGGCTTTTGATCGGGTGGAATGGTCAATGTTATTTAGAGTTCTAAAGTGCATGGGTTTTGGGGAACAATATATTGCGAGAATTAGAGCGAACTATAACTCCCCATCCAGTAGAATAGCCATTAACAGAGAGGTAAATGACAAGGTGATAATATCAAGAGGGACAAAACAAGGCTGCCCCCTTTCCCCATTACTGTACGCTATCTTTTTAGAACCTCTACTAATAAAAATAAGGGAATCGACACTCATTAGAGGGATGGATATGGCAGGAAAGCAACATAAGGTGATAGCATATGCCGATGATATGCTAATAGTCTTAGAAGATCCCGAATCAACTTTATCAGCTGCGGTTGGGGAACTAGAAGATTTTGGGGCCATCTCAGGTCTGAAGGTAAATAGAAAAGAATCAGAAATCCTAATCCTGGCGGGTGATGGAGCAAACATAGAAGGGGAAGCAAAGCTACTGGATCTTAAGATCGTAGAAAAGGGTATAAAATACCTGGGAATAATAGCACCTGAAAAAACTGGGCAATTCTATGGGGAAAATTACCCGCGGCTACTCACAAGCATCCGAAGAGAAGTAGGCAGATGGAATCCATTACAGATATCTTGGTGGGGCAGGATTCAGTCAGTTAAGATGACCATCCTCCCAAGGGTACTATACTACTTTCAGGCTCTCCCGGTGGGCGTCCCACATACGTTCTTCAAAACTCTAACGAAATTGGTATCATCCTTCATATGGAAAGGGAAAACGCCGAGAATAGGTAGGACGGTCCTCACGGCACCAACCAGCGAGGGGGGGATGGCGCTTCCCCACTTTAAGAAATTCTTTCAGGTGGCGCAGCTTAAGGTCCTGCGGGAGTGGTTGGGGGAGAATCCGCAACAGATCTGGGCCAAGCAAGACAGGGCAGTAGCGAGAACCCCACTGGTAGAGCTTCTCTGGAAACAGAGGCAACACAGACACGAGAATTTAGGGATAAGTGAAATAATGAGGACCACGCTGGAAGCATGGGATAGCCAAACACGGAAAGGTATAATGACCACGACGCTGGGACCCTTTACGCCCATAAGCAGGAATCCGCAATTCCCACCAGGGATGGAACAAGGGACATATGATAACTGGGAGGAAGCAGGCATAACGAAAATAGGCGAAATGTTCAAGGACAATGAAATTAGGTCACTAGAATCCTGCTTTGCAAGCTCAACTCTCCCCAAAGGCGATATATATAGATACGAGCAATTAAAACATTGGCTAAATTCCCTGATCATCACCAAAGCGGCAACTAGGGATCTTACATTGTTCAAGACATACATCATCTCCAACACAGGGGCAAAAAAAATGGGTATCGACTCTGTATAAATTCATAAACACACAAGGGGAAGAAGCTAAATGGTCATACAGGATCAAGTGGGGCAGAACGCTGAGGGAGGAGCCGACGAAAAGACAGTGGGAGGATCTATGGAAACAGATCCCCAAAATGACTCGCTCGGCACAGACCAGAGAGATGTGGATCAAAATCATGACACAGTGGCACTATACCCCTGAGAGGCTGCATTTGATGTTCCCCAACACGTCAAACCAATGTTGGCGAGGATGCGCCGAGGTGGGAACGTGGAAACATATCTGGTGGGATTGTAAAGGCATAAAGCCCTTTTGGGAGGAAGTTAAAGGTGAGATGGGTAAAGTGTTCCCAGAAGTGGGGCTGATTGGAGAAGGGGTGTGGCGTTGTGGAATTAGAGATGACATAACAAGGCTATACAATAAATCACAGTGGAGAAGCTTTATGGGACTTCTCATTGCAGCATGGACAACAATAGCCCAGAACTGGAAGAATAAAAACACCCCACTGACTTATACTTGGTTACAGAAGGTATGGGCCCATATAACAATGGAGAAAATCACCCACATAATCCAAGGAACGAAGGACAAGTTTGTAAAGGAATGGGAAGGGACTCTGCAATACCTTCAGTCAGATTTTATGGAACAATGGTGCCTCCATAATATCAAAGTATCAGACATCTTCAACGCATAAAAGGAACCCTTGACACCACGATATCAAGCGACCCGAGGGGTGGGAGGGGGGAGGGAGAGGGGGATGTTATAATGTTTGATGTTTATTCTATTTAAAAACCAATAAATACAAGTATTAAAAAAAAAAGGTGGCTTAAAGTATGGAAACCATAAGTATGCGCACAAATATTTAAATGTTATATATGTGTGTGGTTAGTGTACTTTTCAAGCCAACTTGAAGCACACAAACCATAGTAAGGCACGCAAATATATACATGTAAGCATTTATATTTTTAAATGCGTACCTTACTATGGTTTGTGTACTTTTCATGACACGCCCATCCTGAAAGGCACGCCCCAAAATGAGCCCCCCCCTCGATTTCTTACCCCACTGTCCACACATAACCCTATCCCGAGCCCAAAAGAAGTAGGGACATGTACTTTCCTACAGCGGTGCTTGCTCTTCCTCACTGGAAGCACAATTGTGTGCTAGATGAGGCGCACACTATCATTTCCTCACTCCAATCAGGGGAAACGGCTGAGGTTCAGTGGACTAATAATTGAACTTATGAGCTGACATTCTGCTTATTGATAGCAGAGTCCATGTGAGACTCTCTGCGTTAAGTTAAATTTGCAAGAGAAAAACCTCTCTTTAATCAGAACTAGAAAGATGTGTCTTTGAACGGCAAAGAAATACCTAGCAGTAGCTGGAAATGGCACAGGAAACAGGGGCAGCACTGGCAAAGTCATCCTCTAAAAATATCCTGTGGCAAACACTGTTGAGGCAATTCACTTCCCCCTGGAGGCTTGCAGCTTCATTTGCCACCTCTTTGGTTGATGGCAGCAGGGTCTTGCCACATCCCCCAATGGTAAACCTACAAACTGTAGTATATTCCAAAGCCGTGTGCAGAATGAGCAATTAGAAATGTTTGGCTCATAAGTGCAGGGTCAGGGAGGAAGAGGAACCAATGAACACTTTGGAGTGGTAGATTTGAGGGTGGGGGGGAACTGGTAAAGGGAAAGGTCTTCCCAAAACTCAGGGCTGAACCTTCCGCAGAGCTCAACCCATGCATACCAAGTGCTGGAGGCTTAGAGATGGCACCATTTTAACTGGAAGTATCTGCAACGTATCAATTTTTCAGACTGCTAAAACTACTTGCCAGCCTTCATTTCAAGCCTTGCGCATTTGAACTCAGCACAAATCTATAGTGCATTATTGTGATGCTGGAAATGCATCGGAGGGACAGGGCCTCCGTATCCTTGTCCTTTACTGCTTTTTATCGTTTGTTCTGTCGTGTTTTCTGTGCAGGTGTTCATGTGGGACTCCTGGCGGTGCAGCTCTCTCTCTTTTGGTTTGGTGAACAGACCCCTGGGATACCCTTATGGCACCCATGGGTAGGGGCACAACCCTGTGCCCCTAGTGTATGTTTTTGGGCACCTGTGTGTGACCCACAGAGCAGGGTACGGGCTGGTGGCAGCTCCGTGCTGAAATGACTGGTGCCCTGAGCGTCCTCCATTTTGGGATGCCCAGGCCCTGTCATTGGAATCGGTAGATTCCTGATGGAGACAAAATGGCCCCCATGGCCTCTTGCCTTCCATCACCTGTTACCCTGATCTTCCCGAAGTCCCGGGAAGCCCTGCCTCTGTCCCTTCCCCCTAAAGGGCTGTTGGGTGGAAGTTCCGTATGTGGCGAACACATACGGAAAATGCTGTCACACCCCACTAAGATATTGAAAAAATCGCTGAAACATACACAGGGCCAATTAGAGATGCTACGCACAAAAGGTGCAGAAATGAACTGACTCTATCTGAAACAGAGATATTACATAAAAGCGAAAGAAGCAGATAGACTCTTAGCGAGACAACTCCGTGCGGAACAGAAAAAAAACAACAATTACGGCCAAGGTGACATACAAACGCGCACACAAGACATGGGGGAAGCACTGAGGGAATACTACCAAACTCTCTACTCCACAGAACACCCTAATACAGACGCCCAAGACTCTTATCTAGAAGCCCTACAGATCCCGCGGATTTCTGAGGAGGATAAACAGTCCCTAGAGAACCCAATTAGTGAAGAGGAAGTTAGAAAAGCAATAAATGGACTCCCAGTTAACAAAGCACCCGGCCCAGATGGTTTTACGGCTCCATTTTATAAAAAATACTCAGACTTATTGACCCCAGTCTTAACTAGGCTCTTGAACTCATTTAAAGATAGCGGTAATGTGACCCCCACAATGAATGAAGCGAATGTGTTAGTTTTTCACAAAACGGGTAAAGATCCAACATACCCCGCATCATATAGACCAATCTCCCTGATAAATCTGGATGCAAACATCTATATGAAGATTCTGGCAACAAGACTATCCCTGCTTCTCCAAAAACTGATCAATATGGACCAATCAGGCTTCGTTCCTGGCAGGCAAACCCTTGACAATATTAGGAGGCTCATTCATCTAGTGGAAAAAATAGGCATAACTCACACCCCAGCGATACTGCTATCGGTAGACGCCGAGAAGGCTTTTGATCGGGTGGAATGGTCAATGTTATTTAGAGTTCTAAAGTGCATGGGTTTTGGGGAACAATATATTGCGAGAATTAGAGCGAACTATAACTCCCCATCCAGTAGAATAGCCATTAACAGAGAGGTAAATGACAAGGTGATAATATCAAGAGGGACAAAACAAGGCTGCCCCCTTTCCCCATTACTGTACGCTATCTTTTTAGAACCTCTACTAATAAAAATAAGGGAATCGACACTCATTAGAGGGATGGATATGGCAGGAAAGCAACATAAGGTGATAGCATATGCCGATGATATGCTAATAGTCTTAGAAGATCCCGAATCAACTTTATCAGCTGCGGTTGGGGAACTAGAAGATTTTGGGGCCATCTCAGGTCTGAAGGTAAATAGAAAAGAATCAGAAATCCTAATCCTGGCGGGTGATGGAGCAAACATAGAAGGGGAAGCAAAGCTACTGGATCTTAAGATCGTAGAAAAGGGTATAAAATACCTGGGAATAATAGCACCTGAAAAAACTGGGCAATTCTATGGGGAAAATTACCCGCGGCTACTCACAAGCATCCGAAGAGAAGTAGGCAGATGGAATCCATTACAGATATCTTGGTGGGGCAGGATTCAGTCAGTTAAGATGACCATCCTCCCAAGGGTACTATACTACTTTCAGGCTCTCCCGGTGGGCGTCCCACATACGTTCTTCAAAACTCTAACGAAATTGGTATCATCCTTCATATGGAAAGGGAAAACGCCGAGAATAGGTAGGACGGTCCTCACGGCACCAACCAGCGAGGGGGGGATGGCGCTTCCCCACTTTAAGAAATTCTTTCAGGTGGCGCAGCTTAAGGTCCTGCGGGAGTGGTTGGGGGAGAATCCGCAACAGATCTGGGCCAAGCAAGACAGGGCAGTAGCGAGAACCCCACTGGTAGAGCTTCTCTGGAAACAGAGGCAACACAGACACGAGAATTTAGGGATAAGTGAAATAATGAGGACCACGCTGGAAGCATGGGATAGCCAAACACGGAAAGGTATAATGACCACGACGCTGGGACCCTTTACGCCCATAAGCAGGAATCTGCAATTCCCACCAGGGATGGAACAAGGGACATATGATAACTGGGAGGAAGCAGGCATAACGAAAATAGGCGAAATGTTCAAGGACAATGAAATTAGGTCACTAGAATCCTGCTTTGCAAGCTCAACTCTCCCCAAAGGCGATATATATAGATACGAGCAGTTAAAACATTGGCTAAATTCCCTGATCATCACCAAAGCGGCAACTAGGGATCTTACATTGTTCAAGACATACATCATCTCCAACACAGGGGCAAAAAAAATGGGTATCGACTCTGTATAAATTCATAAACACACAAGGGGAAGAAGCTAAATGGTCATACAGGATCAAGTGGGGCAGAACGCTGAGGGAGGAGCCGACGAAAAGACAGTGGGAGGATCTATGGAAACAGATCCCCAAAATGACTCGCTCGGCACAGACCAGAGAGATGTGGATCAAAATCATGACACAGTGGCACTATACCCCTGAGAGGCTGCATTTGATGTTCCCCAACACGTCAAACCAATGTTGGCGAGGATGCGCCGAGGTGGGAACGTGGAAACATATCTGGTGGGATTGTAAAGGCATAAAGCCCTTTTGGGAGGAAGTTAAAGGTGAGATGGGTAAAGTGTTCCCAGAAGTGGGGCTGATTGGAGAAGGGGTGTGGCGTTGTGGAATTAGAGATGACATAACAAGGCTATACAATAAATCACAGTGGAGAAGCTTTATGGGACTTCTCATTGCAGCATGGACAACAATAGCCCAGAACTGGAAGAATAAAAACACCCCACTGACTTATACTTGGTTACAGAAGGTATGGGCCCATATAACAATGGAGAAAATCACCCACATAATCCAAGGAACGAAGGACAAGTTTGTAAAGGAATGGGAAGGGACTCTGCAATACCTTCAGTCAGATTTTATGGAACAATGGTGCCTCCATAATATCAAAGTATCAGACATCTTCAACGCATAAAAGGAACCCTTGACACCACGATATCAAGCGACCCGAGGGGTGGGAGGGGGGAGGGAGAGGGGGATGTTATAATGTTTGATGTTTATTCTATGTAAAAACCAATAAATACAAGTATTAAAAAAAAAAGGTGGCTTAAAGTATGGAAACCATAAGTATGCGCACAAATATTTAAATGTTATATATGTGTGTGGTTAGTGTACTTTTCAAGCCAACTTGAAGCACACAAACCATAGTAAGGCACGCAAATATATACATGTAAGCATTTATATTTTTAAATGCGTACCTTACTATGGTTTGTGTACTTTTCATGACACGCCCATCCTGAAAGGCACGCCCCAAAATGAGCCCCCCCCTCGATTTCTTACCCCACTGTCCACACATAACCCTATCCCGAGCCCAAAAGAAGTAGGGACATGTACTTTCCTACAGCGGTGCTTGCTCTTCCTCACTGGAAGCACAATTGTGTGCTAGATGAGGCGCACACTATCATTTCCTCACTCCAATCAGGGGAAACGGCTGAGGTTCAGTGGACTAATAATTGAACTTATGAGCTGACATTCTGCTTATTGATAGCAGAGTCCATGTGAGACTTTCTGCGTTAAGTTAAATTTGCAAGAGAAAAACCTCTCTTTAATCAGAACTAGAAAGATGTGTCTTTGAACGGCAAAGAAATACCTAGCAGTAGCTGGAAATGGCACAGGAAACAGGGGCAGCACTGGCAAAGTCATCCTCTAAAAATATCCTGTGGCAAACACTGTTGAGGCAATTCACTTCCCCCTGGAGGCTTGCAGCTTCATTTGCCACCTCTTTGGTTGATGGCAGCAGGGTCTTGCCACATCCCCCAATGGTAAACCTACAAACTGTAGTATATTCCAAAGCCGTGTGCAGAATGAGCAATTAGAAATGTTTGGCTCATAAGTGCAGGGTCAGGGAGGAAGAGGAACCAATGAACACTTTGGAGTGGTAGATTTGAGGGTGGGGGGGAACTGGTAAAGGGAAAGGTCTTCCCAAAACTCAGGGCTGAACCTTCCGCAGAGCTCAACCCATGCATACCAAGTGCTGGAGGCTTAGAGATGGCACCATTTTAACTGGAAGTATCTGCAACGTATCAATTTTTCAGACTGCTAAAACTACTTGCCAGCCTTCATTTCAAGCCTTGCGCATTTGAACTCAGCACAAATCTATAGTGCATTATTGTGATGCTGGAAATGCATCGGAGGGACAGGGCCTCCGTATCCTTGTCCTTTACTGCTTTTTATCGTTTGTTCTGTCGTGTTTTCTGTGCAGGAGTTCATGTGGGACTCCTGGCGGTGCAGCTCTCTCTCTTTTGGTTTGGTGAACAGACCCCTGGGATACCCTTATGGCACCCATGGGTAGGGGCACAACCCTGTGCCCCTAGTGTATGTTTTTGGGCACCTGTGTGTGACCCACAGAGCAGGGTACGGGCTGGTGGCAGCTCCGTGCTGAAATGACTGGTGCCCTGATCGTCCTCCATTTTGGGATGCCCAGGCCCTGTCATTGGAATCGGTAGATTCCTGATGGAGACAAAATGGCCCCCATGGCCTCTTGCCTTCCATCACCTGTTACCCTGATCTTCCCGAAGTCCCGGGAAGCCCTGCCTCTGTCCCTTCCCCCTAAAGGGCTGTTGGGTGGAAGTTCCGTATGTGGTAGTGTGGGGAAGTGCCGACCAGACTGGCAGGAGCCTTCTCAACGATTGTATGTTGTGGGTACACCTGTGGGTGGGACCTGGGTGAATGGAGTGTGTGACGAATATACATTCTATGTTGTGACTGTCTAGTATCTGGTGCTTGACACAATGGTTGAGACAGCCCTGCCCGAAACCGGTATGAATGCAGCTTGGAGTGTTGAATGGCTCGGTACTTGTCCCAATACACATAACTTGTTGTGAGTGTCTGGAGCGAAGTGAATGGCCTGAATACCTTGTGTACCTGATTGGTTGCCTGCCTGCATGAATGCCCGTAGTCGTGATTGGATGCTTGAGTGCGACCCAGCGGAATGAATGGGAGATCAACAGTATATCTGGGGACCTCTCACTGCTAGGAATCGTGTTCAGAAGCCTGAAGTCCACTATGACGAGTAACTGGAGTGAAGCTTAACCTTGAGCTCTGCTGGACGAGAAGAATTGCTGTTGCTCTCCTTCGCAATCTGAAAGCTGCTGTGCTTCAAGAACTGACCCAGAGAGGACCTGGTAAGGCGCCCTCTTCCCGAGCTACGAGGGACCATCATGCACAGCTGATCTTTGCCTAAGCTCCCTGGTAGACAGACCTTCGACAGGCTGCCGACCCGATACCGGGATTGCTGTGGAACTCCAAGGAGAAGCGCCCGGACTGTTGTCCACCACTGTCGACGACCGCCGTCGCCGACCTGAGCCTCCGTGCTCCCGTTGCCTAAGAACTTCATTGATCCAAGGACGCTCTCGTCCGCATCGTCGCCGCTGTATCCTGCTGGAGAAGGCCTGACCGTCGACGTGCCGAGGAGCATCCACCCATGGGTTTCCCGCCACCCAAAGACCACAGAGACGCCGACGACTCGACGCCCTCGCTGGGTCACAGTTCTTCAACTCTTTTCGGTCCAGAACTATCGACACCGAGGTACCCTGCACGCCTCTTCCTGGCAGGACGTTTACGCTTCCCCGTCAAGGAGCACCGCTAGGAACGACACGGCCACTTCACCGTCGTAGTTTGACCTGTTCCCCGTCGGAAGTTCGACAACCCGTGACTGCTGCCTGAAAGGGAGGACACTCAAGAAGGGTTGTCGATTTCCCCGACGCGGAACGCTACAACGGCAAGGTACTTTGGGGTTGCAGAACTATTGGGAAGTCTAAGGGTGAACAATATATGGACTGGGCTTGTTTCTTTCTTCTACAGGTTGCCCAGGTGGGGGGATCTCCACACACAGCTGTGTTTAACGGTAGTTACCAGTATTCTGCCTATTGCTCAACCATCCTGCTTTCCTTCCTCTCTCTACTGCTGGTTTCCTCTTTATTTTGATCTGTGTGTCATTCTGACCGTATGCACTTTAATAAGATCGAGTAACGTTAGTGGTACCACTTTAGAACTGTACATATTTACCATTGTTGATTTTCGGAGCACAAAGTGGGTTATCGTGATCGTGTATATGACCTTGAATATTAATTATATAAAGACTGTGTTTTACATTCCTTTGTGGGTGCTTGGGGACTACACTGTACTTAAGAACCAGCTCGCATCACATCCCGAGAAGCTAGGCCTTGATTGCTCGACTACGTTACCACAATAGAGAATCTTGGCAGGGGTCTCGGTGCCTCCCCTCTACCATATAGAGAGCGGAACTGCAGACCCCCCTCCGGTCTTGACAATTATACAGGGCATAGTTCTAGGGTATGGTGCATTGAGAAGGGATCAGCTGCACGGCGCACCCGCAACATGGTCCTTTAGGAAGAGCACAGCAGAATGGTGCATTGTAAACAACACACTGCAGTTGTGGCTTAGAAAACCTCTGCCAGTCTTCTATCGCACTTGCCTCAGGGCCCTACACCCACCCACCTTCATGGCACTTAGAAATAACCCAAGAGAGTGGCTCTCTCTGCACTTACCCCAGTCTCCATCGACTGGGTGCCCTTGTTACCATATATGCACTTACTCGATCCAAATGCAACCTGCCTGTAGATCGCCTGTTCTGTTCTCCCCTGTCCTCTCCCCATAATTTGCTCTGGTAGATCTGCAGAATCGCTGTCAGGTCTATTTGCTGTGTCTTCACTGTTAAATGTATTTTACGCACTTACTCTGCCTGTGCAGAGTTGTTAAGACGGATTTCTGAACTCTGTCCGGGAGGGGCAGAGGTTCAGAAGGCCAACCTAGTTTCTTGGAACAGGGTAACCTCTGGACAAGCCAGACCAATCAGGGTAGCGATCGCGGCGATCAAGACTAGGTCTCAAGAGGGGTGAGGGTGACTGAAAGCCCGCAATGAGCACACAAAGCAAGGACACTTACATATTACTCCAAACAGGTGTTATATTAAAAATATAGACACATTTATTCCAAGGCCTTTGCAACAATGACCGTAGCGAGAAATCACAACAAAACTCAAGTAAACCAACACATACCAAACCAATACAATATATATACAAATACAAACGAGTCTAACGAGTTAGACGCACAAAATGTGTAGACCACCTAGATGGGGAGGAAAACAGGCAGTGCGAATAATAATTAGACCCAGTCCGCCTTCAGAGGCACCTAACTAAAAGGAAGTCCAAGCCCTACGAAGAGTGGAGCCTTGTGCTCAAAAGAACCTGCACACGCTGGTGCCAACAGGCAAAAGGGGAGTCTCTTTGAGGGAATCAGGCAGTTTAGTTCGGTGAACAAATGAAGATGAACAAAGCTCCGTGACTCAAGCGCAGCCTCCACTGTGGGCAGAAGCAGAGCGCGAGTACAGAAAGGCGTGCTGTTTGACACAGCGGGGAAAAGCTATGGGCTACTGCAGGAGGGCGACCAGTTCCTAGCTATGCTACTCACCGGTCCCCAATGCAGGCAGACCCAGACTTCTCCGCATCAGTTTCAGAGCTGGCAGGTTCAGATGGGAGCAGGGGGCGTCTCGTTGTCGTGTAGATTCCGCAGCAGCAGAAGTTGAGTTGAGGGCGTCCCAAACGCAGTGAACCCGCACAGTTTGTTACCACAGTAGGGCAACGGAGCGGCCGTGTGTATTTCAGCCAAATGTACACTGCTCACTTCAGACCTGGAAATGCAAGTGTACGAATCGTGTGAGAGTGACAAGGACTCGTAATACAACACAACCTGACAGCGGTTACAGAACAAGACTCCTGGGTAGGCTGGTCAGTCTGCTGGATGGCCCAGAGACACTTCCGAAGGCTTACGTGCAGGAGATGGTGAAGATGCTGAGAATAGTTGTTCCCACTATTCCAAGGGTCGAAGTACCAGTACAGGTCTTCTCGTTTGATCAGAGGTAGAAAGGGTTTCACCAAGCGACAACAGTGCAGAGGAGCAGTCCTTCAGCGGGTCACCAGAGATTCTTCGGTTCAGCCTCGTGGTTGCAGGATACTTGGCTCCTGTATCCCTTTGTTCGTGAGAACTCAGGAGATCGACATGGTAGTGGTGTTTCCAGCCCCCTCTTATCCACGGTTGCCTTCGCACCAAAACGGAGGGGACCCAATGGGAGATCTGCTCACAAAACACTCACACCATACGTGGACCTATCACGGACCACGGTGGTCCCAGGCATTCACGACACACTAGACTCTCTGGCACCCAGGATGTGTATTGGGACCAGACATCCCAGCCCACATCCTGGAGGCACACACAAGGCCTGTAGAAGCCTGCGAAAGCATCTGTGTTTCGCGGGAAAGTACATGCCCAAATAAGGAAGGCCCCGGGTCGGCTCGACCTGGGGAAGGTGAAGGGGGCAAGACGGTCAGCGGACAGGACAAAGACCCTCGTGGTCTGGCCACTTTGGGAGCCAGGCCACCATTTGGGGCTAAGCGCGTGAATCGCGCTTAAAACACCAAAATGAGCTCAAAAACACAAGAAACGATTGCTGCCACCAGTCCCGTCTGTGATTCACTTGCACCGATCATTAACAATCCAAAAAGAGTATCTAGGGCCTGTAGAAGACTAGAGACCCAAGAGAGCAGTAACTTAGCTTACAGTGCCCTCTTGTGTCATGTTGCACGAAAGCTGCAACATGATAAAGAAACTACGGAAAACAACGTTTCCCGGTACTGACTGTCTTAAGGGCATGTCAGTTTCCCTGTAAGAATGGAGCGAAAGCCCAGAGGAGTGCGGCAGAAGGCTGCACTTCTCTGGCAAAGTCTAGATCCTGGTGAAAACAGATATGCAAGACAGAATTCGTCCAACCCATTCAACACATGATTCACAAGCCTCTGGAAAGTGGCAGGTGCATTTTTCAACCCGAAAGGCATTACCCTGAATTGGTAAAGGGCGTCTGGAGTAGAAAACGCTGTCTTCTCCTTGGCATGTTCTGCTAAAGCTATTTGCCAATAGCCAGCAGTGAGGTCAAACGTGCTGAGGTACTTGGAGGCACCCAAAGTATCCACCAGCTCATCTGTTCGAAACAAGGGGTGTGCATCTGTCTTGGTGACAGCATTCAGAGCCCTGTAATCCACGCAGAACCTGAATTCCGAAGTGCCTGCCTTTGGAACCAAAACCACAGGGCCAGACCAAGGACTACTAGAGGGTTCAATCACCCCAAGGTCTAACATCTTGTTGACCTCAGTCTTAATGTAAGACCGTACTTTGTCTGACATCCTGTATCCCCTACTTTTGGTAGGTACACTGTCTCCTGTGTCTATGTTATGTTTGCACCAAGGTGTCAAACCAGGCGACTGTGAAAACAGGGGGGAAAACTGCCTAAGCAAACTTTTCACCTCAGCCTGCTGATCAGAAGTCTGGTGAGGGGCCACTCGGACACCCTCAAAGGAGCTATCTGAAGGACCGCTTTGGAACAGGTCGGGGAGAGGTTCAGACTCCTCTTCCTCAACGTCTGAAGCTAGTAGCAGTGCTGCGATTTCGACTCTTGGGAAGAAAGCCTTCAGCCTATTCACGTGAAACACTTTTGGAGCCTGTCCAGGCCTTCCAAGGTCCACTAAATAGTTAACCTCACCCAGGGCTCCACCACTGTGTAAGGGCCTGACCATTTGTCCTGTAAAGCTCGAGGCCTTATGGGATTCATGATCAGGACTTGCTGACCAAGTGTAAAGTTGATGAGGGAAGCTTTCTGGTCGTACCAATGTTTCACCAGCTCTTGCCCTGCCTTCAATTTATCACTAGCCAAGCCTATCAGAAGTACCATCCGTTTTCTGAGCCCTAGCACATAATGAACTACGTTGGTAGTAACAGGGGGAGTGGGCATCTCCCATCCCTCCTTGATGATGGCTAAGGGTCCCCGTACGGGATGACCGAACAGAAGTTCGAAGGGGCTGAAGCCAACACCCTCCTGTGGTACCTCTTGGTAGGCAAACAGTAAGCATGAAATAAGAAGATCCCATTTTCTTCTCTGAGGCTCCTCCAGAGCCCCAATCACGCTCTTTAACGTCCTGTTAAAACGCCCCCCCAGACCATTGGTCTGGGGGTGGTATGCAGAAGAGAACCTGTAGGTGACCCCACATTCTTTCCACATAGCCTGCATATACTTCGACATAAGGTTGCTGCCACGATCTGACACAACTTCTTTAGGGAAGCCAACCCTAGTAAATATGCCGAGTAAAGCTTTTGCAACTGACTTGGCAGTTACAGTTTTCAATGGGATGGCCTCAGGATATCTGGTTGCATGGTCGACCAGCACCAGGATAAACCTATTGCCTGAGGATGTTTGCGGGTCAAGGGGACCAACGATGTCGATCCCTACCCTTTCAAATGGTACCCCCACAACTGGGAGCGGTACCAACGGAGCTTGGATTGTCGCGCCAACCTTACCAGACAACTGGCAGGAGGCACAACTCCTGCAGTGACTTTCTACTTGCACCCCCATCTTGGGCCAGTAGAAGTGCATGGATAACCTCTGCTTGGTCCTCTTCATACCAAGGTGACCAGCAAGGGGAACTTCATGCGCCAACTGCAGGAGGAAGGGCCTAACAGCAAGGGGAACCACCAACCTCCTATGGTCTCCTTCTGTAGACTCTGTGGGCTCACTATACAGGAGTCCACCTTCCCAATAAATCCTATGCGTCCCAGGAGGTTCACACTCAAGCTGGGAGCAGGCCTGTCTCCTTAGGCCTTCCAGAGATGGGCACTCACGTTGGCCTTTACTGAATTCTTCCCTGTCAGGACCACCTTCTACTAACAAGTCTTTTAGTTCCGGATGGTCGTTGGGGTCAAATACTTCAGGCATCGCCACCTCCTCGTCAGGCCCGGGCGATTGATCAACTTCCTCCACCGCAGTGGTAGGCGAGCTCGGGGGAATGTTCTCTTTCCCTCGTCTTGACTTTCTTACTCCTTTCGCCTTGGGTTTCCCCTTCGGCTGGGCCGGCGTATTGGTCTTGGCCAATGCTGGCCGTGTTTGAGACCGTGTGCAGGGTCTGTCGGCAGTGTCTCCTACGAGCCCTAAAGCTCTGAGATCATTGCCTAATAAGACCTTTCCTGGGACGTTTCTCTGAATGCTCACTGGAATCCTGACTGCTGTACCATTCAAAGTAAGATTTACAGGTATTACTGGAAACATGCGAGGTGGGCCGTCAGCCAACTTAGTGGGCATCAGAGTAGCTCTGGCAACTTCCTCTGAGTCTACCAAGGTAGAATCCACTACAGTTCGACTGCACCCACTATCCCTAAGAGCTGGAGTATCTACTCCATTGATCAGCAGACTGTCTTTAAAGTAGTGCTTGGTATTATCTGGAATCCTAGCATAAGGCTCTGTGACTTTAGGCTCCCAGGAACCCAGGGAAACTAAAACTACCTCAGCTTCTATGCCGCTGGGGAAGGAGTCTGAGGAGAAGGATGCTCCTGTAATCTCTTCTTCCTCATAGGAGGAGAAGGCCAGATTCGCGGAGTGGGCCCCCAAAGGTTTAACCTTACACCAGGGATCCCCCTTCACGTGGTCAGTTGCTCCACAAGCAAAACAAGATCCATTGGGTCTGTTTACACAGGGAGCCTTATTGTAACCAGAGTTCTGTTTCGGAGGCTGACCTCCACTACCCTGTGAGTTCTCTTATGTCTTACCCTTATTTTTCTTTTTGTGGCCCTTTTGAGAAGAGGATTTATCAGATTCTCCACCCTCCTTATCCTTGGACTTTTTCTCCCTTCCTCCTGCTTATCAGGATGGGTTTTGTCCTTATGGGACACTCGATGTGACACGCATAAATCTGCGGCAATGGCCAGCTTCTTAGGATCTATCTCCTTCGAATCGGCCAAATGCTGCTTAAGCTCCAGGGAAGAAGATGCAAAAATATGTTCCAGCATGACAAGATTTATCATGCCTTCAAAGGTAGAAACCTTATAACCTTCGACCCAGCCAGTCAAGTTTTTTAAGGATTCGGTTACATAAGATACCCAAGTACCACCTTCTTTTTTCTTATGGTCTCGGAATCATTTTAAATATTGGGCAGGAGTCTTTCCAAACTTTAAAATGAGAGTTTGCTTTAACATTGCAAAATCAGCTCGCTCAGCCTTCGACATTTATATAATGGCACTACAGCCAGAATGGGGCAGTCTGCTGAGTAACCAGGCTATCTTATCAGCATTGTCAACTTGTTGAACTTCGCATGCATACTCAAACATATTCAGCCGGTCCATAATGTCATTCCTTTCCTCATACACACTGAGCAGATCTTTCGGAAACCGTGGATGAGAGGAGGCCCCAGACCCATGTCCAAGACCCCTGGATCCATTTGCACCTGAAGCTTGGCCAGTTCCAACTGGTGATCCCTGTCTTTCTGTTTTTCGGCCTGTTCGATTTTTAGTTTGGCCATGTTGAAATCAAGCTCTTTCTGCCTAAACAGCAGTTCTTGCTTCTTGAATTCAAGCATGGCCTCCCCATCAACACTGGCAGAGGAAACATTAGACATCTCATCCTCCCTGACCTCGTGGTCGCGGTGGTCCAGTGCAGCGGCAGAACCGTCGGTTCTACCAGTGAGAGCAGCCCCACCTCCTTCCGCACTGTCCTCAGAAGTTATAGCGTCAAGCTGCGCTTCTTGCCACGCCACGATTCTTTGGATCATATCCAATTTGGTGCCTTGAGAGGAAACACTTCTCTTCGCACACATCTTTTTCAATGTTTCGGATTTAGAAGCATTTAAAGTTTACAAGGTATTTGTTTCCATACTGTTAGCTAGGACTATGGCCTTTTAAAAGTTATACTACGACAATTCACTGCGTGTCCTGGTAGGAATAACTTGAAATGCCTTCGCTCATGCGCAACACTGGATACCTTCAGTCGTATCCCACCGCTGTACACCAATTTGTTAAGACGGATTTCTCAGATTTCTGAACTCTGTCCGGGAGGAGCAGAGGTTCAGAAGGCCAACCTAGTTTCTTGGAACAGGGTAACCTCTGGACAAGCCAGACCAATCAGGGTAGCGATCGCGGCAGTCAAGACTAGGTCTCAAGAGGGGTGAGGGTGACTGAAAGCCTGCAATGAGCACACAAAGCAAGGACACTTACAAATTACTCCAAACAGGTGTTATATTAAAAATATAGACACATTTATTCCAAGGCCTTTGCAACAATGACCGTAGCGAGAAATCACAATAAAACTCAAGTAAACCAACACATACCAAACCAATACAATATATATACAAATACAAACGAGTCTAACGAGTTAGACGCACAAAATGTGTAGACCACCTAGATGGGGAGGAAAACAGGCAGTGCGAATAATAATTAGACCCAGTCCGCCTTCAGAGGCACCTAACTAAAAGGAAGTCCAAGCCCTACGAAGAGTGGAGCCTTGTGCTCAAAAGTACTTGCACACGCTGGTGCCAACGGGCAAAAAGGGGAGTCTCTTCGAGGGAATCAGGCTACATTCCAGAACCATATTGCATATGTATTCCACACATTACGCAGTTGTATACAATTACACTGTATGAATCTACATAACATCCCTCTCCCTTATATTGGAAGAAGAGAACTGATTAGGAACAAGAACAAAAGGATAAAAAACAACAAGATAACTGGATGAATGAAGCGAAAAGAAGAAAAAAAACTGGATATTGCAAAGGATACATGAAAGTTCACTGGATGAGTAAACCTCATTAGTAGTAAACATAGTCACTGTTGAAATTCTGGATCATCTTGCGATTTCTTTTGGCTAACCCACCCTTAGCAACCTCATTGCCACTCCCTACCACATTGTCTCTTTTGTCATGGACTATATCTTGCGTTCCGCAGACAGTAAGGTCCATTTCCCCAGTATGGTCCCTTTCTCTTTGGGTGTTATGTTTGCTGGTACTTGGTCTGCTATCATCCTATTGTACCCTTACAATGTCATCACAGGACCACATCTTCCCATCTTCCAACACACCTGATTTGCCAGCACAGCTCTGTACTCTCTGTGGTGCTCTGAATCTGGATTCACCCCTCAATGTCTTCTTTGGTTCCTTGATACAACCCAGTACCCTTCCTTGATCATCTTCTCCTTCACTCCATTTCTGCGATCATAATATTATTTATACTTTGCCTGTTTCTCTCTCTCTCCTTATAATCTGATCAATGTCCAATTGCTCTTTTCCCGTGTTCATAAACATCCATGCAGGCCTTAGCCGATTAGATGCAGTTCTGCCCCGCATCATAGTAAAAGGTTCCACATCAGTGGTTGAATGTGGAGTTGTTCTATATGTGCAAAGAGCCTCTTTGAGAGCTTCTCTCCATGGGAGTGAGTTGGCTATGGCTAATTGAATCACACCCTTTACAAACTTGTTCATCCTCTCAACAAGTACATTTGCTATTGGATGGTAAAGTGATGTGGTTATATGTTCAATCGCTCTCTCTTTCAAAAATACTTGGAATTCTAGTGAAGTAAACTGGGCTCCATTATCTGACACTATCTCTTTGGGGTCACCTTCTCTGTTGAAAATCTCGTTAAGAAAATTCAGAATCTTCTTCGTAGTGACGCATCCTTGTACAACACCCCACTCAACCCACTTTGAGGTGTAGTCTATCAGGACTAGTATGTATATTTTGACAGCCTCCAGATATTCATATGGTCCCATGATGTCAATCGCTAATTTAGACCATACTCGGTTGGGAATCTCTACAGGTTGCAACAGTGTTTTCCTCCCATGTTTTGCTTTATCACTTATGGCACATGCGGTGCAGTTCCTGACACTCTCTTCAATGTCCCTCCACATGACAGGCCACCAGTAATTACTTGTCACTCTTCTTTTGGTTTAACTTCTTCCTAAGTGTTCTTCATGGGCTAAAGTAATTATCTTGTTTCTCAGTTTTGTTGGAGGAATGACACGATCCCCTCCATAAAGGTATTCAGAGTCCATCCACAACTCTTCGTTAATTTGAACATACTCTCACAAAATGTGATCATATTTGTTCCAGTCATTACCAATAGCTTCTCTGAAATTTGCTTGCTCCTGGTCAATATCGGCTATGTTCTTCCATTCCTCTTTTGTCACACCAGGGTTTATGGTAGCAAAGATGTCATCACCCCCTGACTCCTTATGATTCTTGGCGATATTATCTTCACAATCTCATGGCAGCCTGGATAAACAATCAGCCACTAAATTTAGTTTGACTGGGGTATAGCATACACAGATGTTGTACTGCATTATGTCCAAAATCCAGCACCTAATTCTTGGTGATATCAAATGTGGTGTCTTAGATTGTAGCACATGTACAAGAGGCTTATGGTCCATTTTGAGTAAAAATGGGTAGTCCCCACACTAAGTTCCTAAAGTGTTCCAAGATCCACTTTACCCCAAGGCTTCTCTCTCTATCTGTTACGCTCACCTGGTCTCCACAGGGGCGCCGAACGAAGCTGGGCGGCGACTGTCTCCACCAGCGTCACACGAAGCGGAGTGGTGAATGGCTGCACGTGCCCTCTCTGTTTTACCCTTCCGTCACAAATGAAGACTTGTCTGAAATGTTGAAATGAAATATTAACTAACCATAAGGAGGAGGACCGGCTCCCACCTCCCGTGACCTCCTTGTGCACCCCTCTACTATGTCTCACCGTAGAGTTATGAATGGCAGACGCTCCATCCTGCGACTGTATGCAGGGATGCGTTGTTGTTCAAGGATCTAGTTACTTCACTGATCCTGCGGGTTACTGTAGAGTCCTGAACAACTGTGACTCTGTGGGTAAGTCATTATGCCAATAATTCTTGGTATGGTTGCTTAGAGGTCAAGTTGCCCAAATGCTCACTACTGTACTTGTTTCTTTGCAGATGCGTTTTTCGATGCACCCGATGAAGTGTGTCTAACCTCCACAAATGATGAGCAGAATTCCAGAGGTGAGTTTCAACTCTAGCGTGAACTGACAATGTCTAAAATACGGTATTTGTCCCCTCTGCGTGACTAACCTGCTGATCTTTTTCTGTTCTGCAGGTGCGGTGACTCCGGAGCGGCGATCGTGTGATGGTTTCTCGAGGGGCCGAAAGAGTGTGTAGCCTTCGGGTGAGTATTAGCGTTGCGTAATGTTGAAATGTCTTTAATAAGGGCTTTTCCTCTGCGCGGCTAACCTGATGTTTCTTTTCTGTTCGGCAGGTGCGGTAGCTCCGGAGCAGTGATCGCGTGATGGTGTCTCGATGGATCGCAAGAGTGAGCAGCCTTCCGGTGAGTATTAGCGCTGCATAGCGTTAAAATGTTGTCTCAAATGTTCTTTCTTGTGGTCCATAGCCTTTCCAGTCAATTAGATAGAATAGTTTCGATTTGACAAGTTTGGAGTCCAGACTTTCTTTAAACTCGAATTCTGGTTCACCGTCTACCAAGATTTGTTTTGGTGGTTTCGTTACCCGAGTTCCAGGTTGGTTTCAAAAGAGAGACGTGAAACACGGGATGGACTTGCATGTTCGGAGGTAACGCCAATTTTACTGCCACTGGATGAATGATGGCCTTAATGGTGTATGGTCCCAAATATCCGGGATTAAATGTATGTGTTTTGAGGCTAGCCAGACCTCATCTCCAATCTGGTACTTTGGAGCTTCACTCCTATGTTGATCTGCGGATCTCTTGTATTTTTCCTTAGCTTGCTTTAAATGTTCTGTCGCTCTCTTGAAGGCTTGTATAATGGTAGTGTGCAAACTACTTACGGCTGGCATTTCTAAATGTTGAGGTGGATCGAGCTCAGAGGTTCGTGGATGCATTCCATATATTCTATATAACGGACTCTGCACAGTGCTGGAGTGTAAAGAGTTGTTATAGGCATACTTGGTTATCCATAAAATGTCCTTCCAGCTGCTTTCTGTTTGGTGTAGCATGCATCTCTGGTACTGTTCCAGTGTTTGGTTGGTTCTCTCGGTTTGACCATCCATTTGAGGGTGGTGGCTGGTGGAAAGCCTTACATCGATTTGGGCTAACTGGCAACATTTTCTCCCAAATTCTGAGATAAACTGACTGCCCCGATCTGAAACTAGAACGGAGGGAAATCCGCGTATCCGGACAATTTGTTCTAGGAACTCCTTTGCCAGAATCGAAGCTGAGGGTAGACCTTTTAGCGGAATGAAGTGGACCATTTTGGAAAACAGGTCTACGACCATTAAAATGGTGTTAAAGCCATTACAAGGGGGAAGATCAGTGATAAAATCAAGAGACAGTGTATGCCAGGGTGCAGGTGGAACATTCAGTGGTTGTAGTAGACCGGATGGTTTCTCTTTCTGGGCTTTGTACTGTGCACAAATGCCACATGATAGCACAAATTGTTTGATGTCTTTACGCCACGTTTGCCACCAGAAATGTCTCTTGACCTTGGCTTTGATTTTTGCAATTCCAGGATGACCTTCGACCAATGACTCATGGTAATTTGAGATGATCTTTTCCTGAAGTTCTTTACTAGGTAAATAAAGGCGCCCTTGAAAATAAGGCAAATGATCTGTGAGTGAATGATATTTGCTTTTAGTCAACCAATCTCGTAAAGTCTTGGTGTCGAAGAGATACGAAATTTCTTTGTGGATGTCATCCAGGGTCAGTGATGTAGTAATTCCCAGGATCCTTCCCCCCAGGATTATGGCTGCTGGGTCTGGACTTGAGTACCCTTCTTCCATCCGGGACAGAGCATCCGCTTTTCCATTTCAGCAACCAGGTCGGTAAGTAATCACAAAATCATATTCAGCAAAAAATAACACTCAGAGCTGGCGAGAGGACTGGGCCTTGGCCGTCTTTAGGTATTGTAAGTTACAATGATCAGTGATCACTGTAACGGGGTGTCTGGCTCCAAGGAGATAATGTCGCCAAGCCTTGAATGCTGCCTTGATGGCTAGAAGTTCCTTGTCTGTTACAGCATAATTCAATGCAGGTGCTGTGAATTTTCGTGACCAAAAGGCCACTGGGTGAAGTTGACCTGTCTAGGGAACTTTTTAAGAAAGGACCGCCCCCCATTGCCAGACTGGAAGCATCAGTTTCTACCACGTACGGGAGGTCTGGGAAAGGATGTTTTAGAACTGGGGCGGAGGTGAATTTCTTTGTTAGGTCTTGGAAGGCCTTTTCTGCTTCATCTGACAACTGAAAGCGCTTATTCTTTCGTAATAGGGATGTGATGGGATGCACCAATTGTGAAAGGCCTGGGATGAATCAGCGATAGAAGTTTGCAAATCCAAGCATGCTCTGGACTCCTTTGATTGAAGTTGGAGAGGGCCACTTGAGGATGGCGTCTACCTTCCGCAAATCCATATGAACACCACGAGGGGTCAGCACAAACCCAAGAAACTCGACCTCATTAACATGGAAGAAGCATTTTTCAAATTTAGCATACAGCTTATGTTGCCGAAGCTTTTCAAGTACAGCACGGATGTATTTCACATGGTCCTGCTTGGAAGAGGGGTACACCAGGATATTGTCAATATATACGACAACCCAGACATCAATTAGCTTTCGAAGGACGTCGTTCATAAAATATTGAAACGCTGCTGGGGCGTTACAAAGCCCAAAAGCATCACCTGATATTCGAATAGAATAGCCCATACTTGGTGCGGAAGGCGGTCTTCCATTCGTCCCCCTTTTCAACTCGTACGAGGTGGTAGGCCCCTCTGAGATCCAACTTAGTGTAAATTTGAGCGTCCTTCACTTGGTCCAGCAGTTCTGGGATTAGAGGCAAGGGGTACCGTTTTTTTACAATCACTTGGTTTAATGCACGGTAGTCGATACAAGTTCTTAGATCTCCTTCCTTTTTAGGGACGAAGAATAAGGGCGAGGCCGCCGGGGACTTGGACGGGCGAATGAAGCCGTTAGACAGGTATTGATCTAATTATTGTTTTAGATGAAGATTCTCGGGTTCCGTGAGGGTGTAGATTCAACTGCATGGAATCTGGGCACCAGGTATAAGATCGATCTGGCAATCGTATGGTCTATGAGGTGCCAAAGTATTGGCTTGGTCCTTCTGGAAGACATCCTGGAAATCCTGGTATTCCTGAGGTAGCAGATTAGTCAGACTCATGACTGTTGCAATTTTTTTGGTCTAGGATTCTTCTGCTCGATAACAAGTATGAGCACATTCTGAGAAGGTCAACCTCTTATCACGACAGTCTATGCAAGGATTGTGTGTTTCTAACCACAGCATTCACAGAATTATTTGGAATTCTGGAGCCTTGATTAAGTGGAATATAATGGTTTCTCATTGCCCGTCTTGGCACAACAGTGTCATCTCTGTCGTCGAGTGTGTTACTGGACCAGAAGAGATCTCCGTTCCGTCGACAGTGGTGACCAAATCAGTTGCTGCCTTTTCGCAAAGAGGAAGACTCATCCTTGAAGCCAATTCTCAATCGATGTAGTTGCCTATGGCTCTGTTGTCGATGTAAACTCTGTCCGCATGCATACGAGACGGTTGCTGGTAACTAATGAGGATCATTGGCAAGGCTAGGTGCGAGGTCTGAGAGTCCTTCTTCTCGCTCGACAAGTGGACCTCTACGCTTGTCGGGCGGGGTAGTTTTCCGGCTCTGGTTCAGCGCTAAACTTGTCGACGGCCCGACTGCCTTTTTGGGTGGTTTCACTGGACAGTCTTGAAGAAAGTGGCCGGCTGTCCCGCAAAATAAACACAATTGTTGTTGCCTTCTCTTGTCCCTTTCTGTTTTGGATAGCGGTCCCCGTACTCCTCCAACTTGCATGGGTTCGGACATGTCGGTGGTTTTTGAGGTGTTGTCTCTCGGACGAACAAACACCTGATTCTCCAATCTAGCTTGGTCAACTTTTCGGTTCTGTAGTCTGTGGTCCAGCTGTACCACCAAATCAATGTATTCCGCACAGTCTCTTGGTTGGTTGGCCACTTGAGCCAAAACGTCTTTTAACTCGCCTCTCAACCCACGATGAAACAACATAGTTCTTTTATCTTCAGGCCAACTGGTTTCCACCACCAGTCTATTGAAGATTGCAATATATGTTAACAGATCCTGGTTCCCTTGACGTAGGGACAGAAGTTTGTTATCTAAAGCTTGGCCTTGGGAATGTCGGGCGAACAACTTCTCCTTATTCTGCTGGAACCCCTGGAAATCTCAGAGAAGAGGATCGTCTTGATTAACTAGTGGTACACCAGTCCGCGGCACTACCACTGAGGTATGAAAGTACAAAGGCCACTTTTGATTGATCGTTCGGAAAGGCTCCAGGCCTGTATAGTAAGTGTAGGCGGCACTGGTTCAAAAAACCGCAAACCGTTTTGGGTCTCCCGCAAAGAGCTCTGGTGGAGCCAAAGGTATAGCTCTTGGAAGGACCACCTGCACTGGGTTGCTTGACTGAGTTGGGACTGATGCCCCTATTCCAGGAAATGGTGTGTGGACAGCCTGGAATTGGAGTAATTGTCTGGCTAGGTCATCTGTCCGCTCCTTGGCCACAATCAGTTCTCTTCTTAGAGCGTTGGTTTCTTGCAGAGCTGAATGCACCTCTGCTCTGAGTTCCCCCAAAAGCTGGGCTAATTGGTCGGTCTCTGAGGTTTCCATGGCACCCAGGTAGAGGTTTGTGTGAAGGCTTTGTGTTCTGTTATTCTCACCTGGTCTCCACAGGAGTGCCGAGCGAAGCTGGGTGGTGACTGTCTCCACCAGCGTCACACGAAGCGGAGTGGTGAATGGATGCACATGCCCTCTCTGTTTTACCCTTCCGTCACAAATGAATACTTGTCTGAAATGTTGAAACAAAATATTAACTAACCATAAGGAGGAGGACCGGCTCCCACCTCCCGTGACCTCCTTGTGTACCCCTCTACTATGTCTCACCTTAGAGTTATGAATGGCAGACTCTCCATTCTGCGACTGTATGCAGGGGTGCGTTGCTGTTCAAGGATCTAGTTACTTCACTGATCCTGCGGGTTACTGTAGAGTCCTTAACAACTGTGACTCTGTAGTTAAGTCCTTATGCCAATAATTCTTGGTATGGTTGCTTAGAGTTCAAGTTGCCCAAATGCTCACTACTGTACTTGTTTCTTTGCAGATGCGTTTTTCGATGCACCCGATGAAGAGTGTCTCCTCTCCACAAATGATGAGCAGAATTCCAGAGGTGAGTTTCAACTCTAGCGTGAACTGACAATGTCTAAAATACGGTATTTGTCCCCTCTGCACGACTAACCTGCTGATCTTTTCTGTTCTGCAGGTGTGATGATGACTCCAGAGCGGCGATCGTGTGATGGTGTGTCGAGGGGCCGCAAGATTGTGTGCCTTCGGGTGAGTATTAGCGTTGTGTAATGTTGAAATGTCTTTAATGAGGGCTTTTTCCTCTGCGCGGCTAACCTGATGTTTCTTTTCTGTTCAGCAGGTGCGTTAGCTCCGGAACGGCGATCGCGTGATGGTGTCTCGATGGATCGCAAGAGTGAGCAGCTTTCGGGTGAGCGCTGTGTAGCGTTAAAATGTCTTTAATGTGGACACTTTCTCTGCGCGGCTAACCTGATGTTTCTTTACTATTCGGCAGATGCGGCGGCTCCTGAACGACTGAAGGTGGAGCATCAGCTAAGAACTTAACTGCTATCTTGTTCTTGTTTTCTCTCTGTCTTCCTTTCTTTCTCCACAGGCAATGGTTCGTGAAGACCAGGACGGGCGTGGTTGAAGACCGGGTTGACTGAAGCTAACAGACACAGTGAGCGTTATGCTGCAGGAGTGCAGAATAACGCGAAGCGTGTTCTGTTCTTAGGGTGTGGTTTATATAGCGTCATACAAGTAGTCCCAAGTGAAGTAGTTCCTCCAACCACACCCTACACAAGTAGTCCCAGATAAAGTAAGCCCTCCAGCATGCCTCAGACTAGGCTGAATGGGATTCCTCATCCCCTGCAACCTGCCTTACTTGAAAGAGCATTATGAGCCTGGCACCAACGGCGCCAGGGCAGAGTCCAGGAAGTCTTTAGGCAACTTTTTGGGGCCTTAAAGGCCGCCATAGATGCCGACACCTGGGGCAGGCTGGTCCGCTCCTGATGTCTGGGGGTAAGCACTGTGACACTATATTAAAATTATTCAACTCTGCACCTCTCAGGACTCTTGATGCAAATGCACTTGTGATCAATCCTCTGTCTTGAAGTTGTTCTAATACACCACCTAAGCCAATTTTGCCAGCGTCAACTGAGATTATGGTTTTGGCCTTGCAGTCAAACATCCCCAGTGTTGGCGTTTCATTTATTGTGGTTTTATCTGTTCAAATTCGTTTTTACATTCATTTGACCATAAAAAAAATCAGATTTCTTCATGAGTCCTCTCATGTTTTTAGTTTTGTTTGTGTAATCGTTTACAAACTTAGAATAGTTTTCCATCATGCCCAAAAAACTTCTCAACTGGTCCTTGTTTTTTGGCTCGGAGATGCCCAAAATGGTGTTCATCAATTCCTTTTTGGAACTGATTCCATTGACATCAATAGAGTGGCCCAAATACGACACTTTATCGCACTTAATCTTACATTTATGAAGTTTTAAAGTGAGTCTGCTTTTTTTGAATTACATGTAACATTCCCATCAGTTTCGCGTTGTGTTCCTCTTCTGTATCGGCAGATATCATCCCGGAAGCAATATACGCCTTCAAGACCCCCGAACAAGAATGACATCAATCTTTGAAAGACCACCACGGCCGAGGCAAGGCCAAAAGGCATCCTCCTAAACATGAATGCACCAAGTGGACTGACAAATGACGTTAGACTCTTGGAATCCTTTTCTAAAGCTATCTGATGGTAAGCCGAGGATAGGTCTAGTGTGCTGAAAAACTTGGCCAGTTTTCATGGTCGTCAACAATTCAGAAGGGGGTGTCTATCCAGATGTTTTTGTTAAGGTCTCTCAGATCTACACACATTCTTATGCTTCCAACCAGTTTCTTCACTGATACTATAGGGGCCAACCATATTTTGCTCACACAAACGAGAAAGTTCTTTTTTAAGTGTTTCTTTTGTACCAATGGGAACACTTCTTACTCTATGTGCTATGGGTATTGCCCCCTTCTTAAGAATTATCTTGTGTTGGAATCCTTCCAGAAGTCCAATTTTCTCATTGAACACTTTGGGGAACTGCCTTGCGAGTGTAGCTTTAAAGTCATTAATGTTCTTTAAAACACTCAGTATGGGAATTTCCTCCCCTGGGTGGATTCTGACACGTCAAGCAGCTTGTTCTTCCCATCCTACTACAGACGAGCGTTTCTTGCCACGTACAGTTTACAATATGTTTCCCTTTCACGGAAACGTAACTTCACCCAGGTACATCCTATAATATAAATGGGGGTTTTACCATACCCTGTTGCTCTCACTCCTTTGCATTGTATCTTCTGTAAGTTGCCAGACAATACGTCGACAAATGCGTTGACATAAACGTATATGGAGACCCCGTATCTACCATGATAGGCAAGGATACTCCATTGATCTGCATGTTTACCCATGGACCTTTGTTTTCTTCTATTGAAGTGACTGTGAGTATCTGTATGTGCTGTGCACTCTCACTGCCAATGGTTAGCATGTTGTCAGGCCCGGGGTTCTCTTCCATCGCTCTCACTGTGTTTCTTGATGGTCTGCTAAAGGAGTATCTACTGAATCTCCCTTCTCTTCCACGGTTATTCCTGCATACTTTGGCAAAATGGCAAAATGGACTATGTGACCGCATTTGTAGCATTCAACAGCTGCAGCAGGGCATTCTTTCTCAATGTCATTGTGCCTATACCAGCCGCATTTTTGGCATCAGTTCTGACTCTGATTCTTGTATCCAGTATCTCTACCTCTCCTGGAGCTGGCTCTCACATTGTTGGTGGGCATTCTTCTTACCATTGAAACTAAAGATTCCTCTGTGTATTCCCTCATTTCTTCTTGAACCAATTTGATTTCCTTATCCTCAATCTTGTCAAGCCTTTCTTTCATGCATCGGTCACCAAGTTCCATGGCCCTAGCAATATCCACTGCTTGTTCTAATGAAGGAACTTTGGTTTGCCACAGTCTTTGTTGTATTCGTGAGTCAGCCACATTTAACACCAACTGATCCCTGAGGGACTCCTCATTGATACCGGTGAATTTCCATGTGGACATGAGTCCCCTCAGAGCTGCAATATAAGCATCTACTGATTCACCTTTCAATTGACGTCTCGAAAAAAATGTGTACCTTTTTAGCACAATATTGGTTTTGTTACCAAAATGTCTAGCCAGTTTTCCTAGTGCATTCTCGAACTTGCGATTGTTGTCACCAGAGCCGCCCTCCGTACCCTCAAGATCAGGGAGTGCCCTGAAAATCCTTCAGGCTTCTGCTCCGATGCAATTTAGCAAGGTGGCCTCTTTTAGATCATCATTATATTTGCTGCCTCCAACAGCCCTCAAGTAGACTTGGAATCCGTCAACCCACTGTTCCCATGAGCATGTGGGATTACCTGGAAGTGGGAGAAATTGCATCGGTGCTGTGATGTGCTGCATGGTAAATATGTTGATTTGCTTGTTCCAAAACGAAGTTGGGGCACCTTTGTTTCAGATTGGCTCTCCCATAGTTTTCTCCTGTTTATTTTTAATTATTTTCTTCTTCAAAACCTGGATATTTTATTTTGTGTATGTCTCCTTATAACTCATCAAATTGTCTTTCACGGATATGTGTAGGATGTCTCTGAGTTTGGTTAACTCTTTTTGTAGGAATTTGCAGGTCACAAGTCACACATCTTTCATATGAGGTTTCAAAATATAAATATTGCGTGTGCTGTTGTATGCTCCTTCACTTTCACAATTCATATGGCATGCTTGCAAAGCGTAATTACATAAATGATACTTGATTGTTTGTGTACTATCCGTTTCATGCTCTGTGAATTGGTTGCTATCGTTACTTGCCTTGATACAATGCTGTCAGCAAAATGGCTGGCATGTGGCATCACGTTCTTTGGGTCCTTTCCTCTAACGAAGGGTTGCCATTGATGAACTCATAAAAAATGCCACATGCCCACGTGGCGCTCAAGTTTATAATTATAGCATACTTTTCAACTAAAATGTGCGCGGCTCACGTGGGTCCTCCTTGTTCAGACCTGTCAGAGTTCAGTACACTTGGCTGTCACGCAAACTGTTCCCTTTAGGTGTGGCCGCAGTATAACTCCGAATCACTGGCAGCTAATGCGCATCTCTTCGTGCTCGGCTGTGGTGCCAAGCGGAACTCCGGGGGCTCAATGCACTAGCAGGCACCTCGTCGCCAATTGTAGTAAAATATGTACAAAGTATATATATTAATGAAATTAAGTTTATTCCGACGAGCCCCCGGAGCCTAACGCCACTGGGCAAGTTCAGATACAGATGCTTCTGGAATGGCTACACTCCAGAACCATATTGCATATGTATTCCACACATTACGCAGTTGTATACAATGACACTGTATGAATCTACATAACAGGGACCCCCAAGCCTCAAACTGTAGATCTTGCTCTGACTTAGGTGCAGAGTACAGGTCTGATTAACACAGTGAGTCATCCACAAATGGGCGCGCCTCTCATTTACCCAGTATCCAAATGAATGTCTACCTTGCTCATGATACCTCTTCCCTATTGTACCTCTTCCCACTCTTCCATGCCTCCTACACCCCACTCTGATGTGGATATATTCACCATTCGCATTACTGAATCCTCTCACATCTTCCCCATGTGCCCAACAGTTTCTTGCTTGCCCCCTCACACACTCTCACACCCATTTCCTCATAAGCCCACTCACTCCGTCACCTTGCTCTCCCTCACCCACATACTCTCTGTGATCCACTCGCACTCTCTGTAGGCGTGTTACAAATATCATATCATATCTCCGACCTTCTCACTCTTTCTGGCCCCTGTCACTCACATGCTCTCTCTCTCTCTCTCTCTCACACACTCTCTCCCTCTCTCTCTCTCTATGGCCCACTTTCTCCCTTTCTGACTCACTCTCTCTCTGCCACGTTTTCTCTCTGTACCACGCTCTCTCCTTTCACTAACCCAATCTCTCTTGCTGACACCCTCTCTCTGACCCACCCACTCTCTCTGTGACCCACTTTCTCTGACTGTCACCCGCTCTTTCTCCTATTCTCAACCACTTTCTCATCCACTCTTGTATTCACTCTCTCACCCACTCACGTTTCCCCCACACACACACTCCTGCATGCACATTCCCTCTCACACACAAAAACCTTTATGCCCACATAGAAACACGTGCAAACACACACCCATTCACACACTCTAACAAAGCAGTTTGCCCACTTGCATCTCTCTCTCTCCCTCATTCCCCTTCCTCTATCTCTCATGAAACAACTTTCTCTTTTTTACCTGTTGCACCCTCTCCCATCCCGCCTTGCACCATCACTCATCCCCTTATATCCGTGCTCTCTTGCATACGCCATCTCTCTCACTCTTCTCTCTCACACATTCTCTTTGTCTCTCACACACATGCAGCCTGGCCCACTGTCTTGACGCTGGCTCTCTATCTTGCAACCTTTCTCTCTCTTGTACCTAAGCTAACTATCTCTCTCACCCTGGCACTCTTAGACCTTTCATTAAATAAAGAATGTTTCATTAAACTATTGCAAAAAAACACAAATGTGTGCTGCAAAATGTCCAATTCCATGCCTCAAAATGTCAAAATCCATGTCTGGAGGGTTTGGATAAATAGAGAGGAGAAAGTGATCGAAGGATGTCCACAGTGGAGTAGCACAATATGTGGGGAACCCACTGTGAGCCCCACAAGCTCAACAACAAAGCACGGGTTGTGCCACACTCCGGGGCAGGCCTGGACCACCAAGCGTGCGCAATCCGCACAATAATCATGTTGCTGCTGCGTGGGCACACCTCGCACTGCACTGAGAGAAAGATATAAACATGTGTTTTAATGAAACCTTAAATCGTTCACCCAAATGTACCAGCCAACTCTATCTTTGGCAATAATATTACACAACATAATGATACAATAAGAAAACATGTTTGTATTGAGTCTGCCAGTATCCCCATATACAAACATTCTCTTGTTGGCTTTGCCCTTAATGTCAGTAAAAAGCTCCTGCCACAAGAAGAACGCATGTTACTGCTGGCTGTACAAATGCCTGCCCAACCTCTGCACCACCATGTAAGGATACTCTTCAAGTGGACTGTGCCCTCAATGCCAGTAAAACAGGAAGCATTTCTTTGTTTGGCTGAACAAATGCCTCCACCCACCATGTACAAACACATATCATAGTGGTCTTGCCCCCATATGTTTGTAAAAAATGCCACAATACACTAAGTACAGTCTGCCTGCTCCCTTGCGATATAAACCTCCCACCCCGATCATGTAAGAAAACATCCATGTTCCAATCCCCCTTGCACAGTACCCAAGCTTGAATGCACACATTCATACCCATTCACCCACCAGTCATTCACCCAGTGGCGGCTGGTGGATGTTTTAATTGAAGGGGCATAAATGGTGGTCGGTCAAAATACCGAAAATAAAATCTCGAACTGCAAAAATCTCGAATACAAAATCTCGAAAAACAAAAATATCGAATTATTTATTTATTTATATGTGTTTTTGGGGTCAGGTAAGTAAAAAAAGGGTTAAAATAAAAAAAAATAGAAAAAAAGGGGGGTTGGGGGGAACCCCCCCATTTCGAGAAAAAAACATCATAAAAAACAATTCGATATTTTTTTTTTCGGCCTTTTGTTTTCGAGATTTTTGGTTTCGAGATTTTTTTATTCGGTATTATCACTATAAACCGGCATAAACATTTCCCACAAATATATTAGAGTAGCGGAGCATAGCGAGGAGCCTAAACCATCCAAAGGGGATTTGTGGGTATTACCCCACCCAGGATAAATGTTTGAATAATGGGTTAAAATGGTGCATTATACTGCACGCGTTCTGAGAAAAATTGGTTGAAAAGCCAGAGTCTTTGCAATTGTTTTTGTAGCGTAACTCCAATAAAAAAATCCAATACATGCAAGTCACCAACAGTACACAGGAGCATTAATGCTTTAATGAATGTAATGCTTTGCTATTAAAAATACCATTCCACAATAAGAAAACATGTCCAAACTAGCTGCACAACATAGCAATCCTAGACACGCGATAGCACTTATCATGTGTGCCTTAGCCTTGATGATGCCCAGTGAAACATGCAGTGCCACAGTAAGACATACCTAGATGGTTGCACCAAAATGCCAGTCTCAGCACGTAATAACACTTAGCATGCTTAGTTTACCATAGATACCCAGATAATTACACAATGCCACAGTAAGAAAAAAACTGGACTGGCTGCACTCAAATGCCTGTCTAGACAGGTAGTCACCCATATCATGCCTGCTTTTTCATGGAGGCCCTTTACGATTTAGCGCACCAAATCCAGCCCACCCTCCCCATTCAACCCCACTACCTAACACTCCGCAACCCCAACTCCCAAAATCTGCTCCTCGGCGCAGCATTACCTCCACGTCCATCTTCCTCATACCAGTACTTATGCACCTTGCCTCATATGTAAGTATGGTGACGAGGAAAAGTCGGGATAGGAGTAATCCAGGCATTAAACACAATCACTCACACATTCACTCGCTCATTTACACATAAGCACATTCACCATGCAGTCACACACACAACCAGCCACCCATACATCATGCACTCACTCATTCACACAGATTGCATAGTATACATATACACACACACCTTTGCAGGCATGCATGCACACAAACACATTTATGAAAAATAAATGTTCTTTCCTTCTTTGAATCCGTTGCTCTGTGGAACTCTTCTGCAGGCAGGCCTCCGGCTCCCTGCTCCACGCAGCAGAAATGATGCTCCATGTCCTGTAAGGGGAGAGGGAGGGACCCCTCGGACTGACAACAGAAATAATTTCTTTTTGAATTCACTCTGACTGAAAAAAATATTTCCATTTATTTGTTTTTATTTTTTTATTATTGATTCAGCTGAACTGAATTATTTCCATTACGAAACCCAACTGTAACAGAAACAATACATTTTTTTAAGTCCAAGGGCCCCCCTCAGACATGTAGCAGCGGGGCCTCCCGCACTGCGGGGCTACTGGGGCCCCGCTATGCCAATGGATGCCAATGGATGACAGAGAAAGTGAAATGATTGCACATTCTACATTTGCTGCAGCTCGAGAACCACAGGAGATCTTGTTTAGGAGATCTTGTTTAGGAATCGCTTACTATTGCTTCTCAGTTGCTTGAGTACGTTGCTCATATGGTTGAGGTCCTCAAATGAGGTATGTAGCATAAAAAGGTGCATAGCTGCCAAATATCCCCATGTATGACACTTTCAGGCAGTCAGTCTTGATTTTGCACATTACATGCTGGAACTTGTAGTATTAGAGGACTGTTAATGAAAACGCAATTGAGCATGGTAAATGAGCGCAAACCATTATTTGAGGGTTTGGGTGTGGGAGAGTCTCCCCTTGAAAAATGTGTTTAAAAATGGGTTGAAATGTTGCAAATGGTGAAATGGGACTTCCTACAGCACCGACAGAAGACCTGTTGAGGAGCTCCCTCTGCACCCCTGCATCTTGCTGCCTGGGACCTCCTTTGTCCCTCCCAAGCAGTGAGCATTTTACTGGCTGTGCATTGAGCTGCAAGCATCTCGCGCAAATTGAAATGTTGCCTCCGTGGTCCGCTGCCTTAGCCCTGTGGTGGCCTCTTTGCTTCCTTTGCCACTTGCACACTGTGCTTTGCCCGGGCCTCGTGGCCCTACAAAGATGGCCGCCCTGCAGTGACTTTACCAGACCTCCATTGCTGCTTAGCTTGCTGCACCTCCCAATTGGTTGACTGGTGCTCTTCCACCAATCCCAGCAATCGGGAGGCGGCCTGAGACAACTAAGGGCCGCACCGTGGCCCTGTGCTGTGCATTCCACAGACTTCCTGCTGCCCCGACAGAAGACCTGCTGCAGAGCTCCCTCTCCATCCCTGCATCTTGCTGCCTGGGACCTCCTTTGTCCCCTCACATGCAGTGATCATTTTACTGGCTGTGTATTGTGCTGTGTGTATCTCGGCGCGAGGGAGCAGGATTCCCATTGCTTTTAAAAGAAAATATTATTTGAAATTGAAATTGTGCCTCGGTGGACCACTGCCTTAGCCCTGAGGTGGCCTGTTTGCTTCATTTGCCACCTGCACACTGTGTTTTGCCCGGGCCTCGTGGCCCTGCAATGATGACCGCCCTGCAGTGACTTTACCAGTCCTCCATTCCTGCTGAGCCTGCTCCCCCTCCCAATTGGTTGGCTGGTATTCTTCCACCAATCCCAGCAACTCGGAGGCGTGAGGCGGCCTGAGACACCTAAGGCCTGCAACGGGGCCCTGTGGTGTGTATTCCATGGACTTCCTGAAGCCCAGACAGAAGACCTGCTGTGGAGCTCCCTCTCCACCCCTGCATCTTGCTGCTTGGGATCTCCTTTGTCCCCTCACATGCGGTGTGCATTTTACTGGCTGTGCCTATTGCTGTGCGCATCTTGGTGCGAGGGAGCAAGATTCCCATTGCATATTTTAAAAAATATCATTTGAAATTTTGCCTCAGTGGACCGCTGCCTTAGCCCCGAGGTGGCCTGTTTGCTCCCTTTGCCACCTGCACACTGTGTTTTGCCCGGGCCTCGTGGCCCTGCAAAGATGGCCACGACTTTAGTCGTGACTTTAATAGTGACTTCACCAGTCCTCTGTTGCTGCCGAGCCTGGCCCCCCTCCCAATTGGTTGGCTGGTGCTCTTCCACCAATCCCAGCAACCGGGAGGCAGAAGACACCTAAGGCCTGCAACAAAGGCCCCTGTCTGCTCCCTGTCCGCTGCCGGTTCAGTACGTGAGGCCTCCCTGGACCCTTCCTATGCAACCTCGAGTATGGGGCTCATGCTGTTTTCTGGAACCCCTGAACTTACTTGACACTGTCACCTCTGCAATCATGGGTTAGTCACCCCTATCTCATAATTTTACTCCTGTCTTTTTCCATCCCCACCCCATCTCACTTCCCTCTTTTCGCCACAATCAGGGCCTATGACTGGTCTGCATCTACAACATTTGCTACTGCTTCGAACTTAGCTGTTGGTAACACTTGCTGCTGTTTTAAACCTAGCTGTTGGTAACACGCACTGCTGCTTTAGACCTAGCTGTTGGTAACACTTGCTGCTGTTTTAAACCTAGCTGTTGGTAACACATACTGCTGCTTTAGACCTAGCTGTTGGTAACACTTGCTGCTGTTTTAAAGCTAGCTGTTGATAACACGTGCTGCTGCCTTAGAGCTAGTTTTTGGTAACACATACTGCTGCTTTAGACCTAGCTGTTGGTAAGACTTGCTGCTGTTTTAAACATAGCTTTGCCCAGTGACTACCCTGTGATACCCCGTCCTGCTTTTCCCCTCATCCTGTCTAACCCCCACCCTCACTTCGCTACTCTCTCTTTCTTCCCCCTCCTCCTCGACACCTATGGGACTCTCTGTCTCTCCCATGTTCTCTAACTGTTTCTCCATTGACTATCCTACCCTTCTCACTAAGTCTGGCAGGAGGAAATTCAAAAAGTATATCTTGGCCCCTAACTCTGGTCTCCCTATCGCTAATACTTACTCCAGCGCTTCCTCCAGACAGACCCTCACCTCACTCTCACACTTCATATGGTCTCTGTGCTCTCTCCTTTCTCTTCCTAACCCATTAAGGGTGGCACCCGTTGGGAGGCACACCTGGACCCCTTCCACTCCTCTAAGGTCATCAATAATGTCTACCTGAATGGTACCGTCATGGTCCAAGGTCCCCAAGCCAACCTTCTCCTCTTTAACAGACGCTTACCACGCCTCATCAATTTCCTTTCTTCTCCTGCTGTCCCATCTCCCCCTTTTTCTGCTTCGTTGCCTCCCCCCTCTGCCTCCTCCTTGTCTACCTTGCCCTCTGCCCCTTCCTCTTATGCCCCCCTCAGGCCCCTTCTACACCTCAGCAGGGCGTACCTCTGATTTGTACCCGTCCCCGGAAGTCCTTCAAGGATGGCAACCTTCTCCATATTGCCACTCTCAATTCTCACTCAGCTGTCAAACACTCGACTGACATCTGCCGCCTCCTGAAAGAACTTGATCTCGATGGCCTTGGTCTCATGGAGACATGGTTCACGGCCAGCTCTGTCAAAAGTTCTTCCCTGTTCATCCAAAACCATCAAGGACCACATTGACACAGTTGCCCCAACTCTGGCTGACTTCTGTAATCATTCCTTCGCCTTTAGAGTCTTCCCCTCTCCTCTCAAGCACTCTCTTGTGCACCCACTTCTCAAAACACCCACAGCCGACCCCTCCTGCCCGGCTAACTATCGCCTGATCTCTATCACTCTTTTTCTGGGCAAACTCTTGGAAAAGCTGGCCTTCTCTGAGTTTAATCTTCACACCGATTCTGTTGGTTGTTTTCATGACCATCAGTCTGGCTCCAGAGCTGCCAGAAGCACAGAAACTACTCTACTGAACATCCGTGAAGACCTCCTCTCTAACCTTGACCCTAACATTCCTTCTGTCCTCATCCTACTCGATCTCTCCTCTGCCTTTGACATGGTCAACCATGCCATCCTGCTCAACCGTCTCTGTGATAACCTGCGTATCACCGATCAGGCCCTGGCCTGGCTGACCTCTTTCCATTCTGATCGACCCTCTAAGGTCCAACTAGGGTCCTTCCTTTTCTCCATCTCACTCTCTATTTGTGGTGTTCCCCAGGGGTCAAACCTCTCTCCCTGGGTTTTCAACCAATACCTGCCGAGCCTCGTCCCCCTGGTTTGCTTCTCTCTGCTCCAACTTTCAGTGCTATGCGGATGACACTCAGCTTGTCCTCAGGCTTGCCTCTGCCACCTTTTCTCCTTCCCTCATCTCTGACTGTCTTTCTGCCATCCAGTAATGGTGTGCCGCAAAGGATCTCTGCCTTAATGCCAGTAAGACAGAGATTCTCCTCATCAGCACTCCTCTACCCTCCTTCACGGTCACTCTCTGGCCAGACTCCCTTGGCCCTTTTCCTGCTCCCACCTGTAAGGCTAAGAACCTCAGGGTCATCTTCGACTCCACACTCTCCTTCTCTCCTCACATCTCTGACGTCTCTAAGAAGTCAAACTATCAATTGCACCTCCTCAGAGGTATTCTTCCTTTCCTCTCCTTCCCCCAGAAGCTTACTGTCTCTGGAGCTCTGGTTCTCTCTGGGCTTGACTACTGCAACAACCTCTTTCTAAATCTGCCTGCTTCTACTATCCGCCCTCTGCAACTCATCCAGAACAGGACTACGAGACTTGTCCTGGCCTCAAGCCCTGGTATCGTATTTCTCCAGCCATGAAATCTCTTCATTGGCTCCCAGTGGTTGCAAGGGTTGAATTCAAGACCCCCTGTATTGTCTACAAGGATTTCTGTGGCCTGTGGCCAAAATGCCTCCAACTTTCCCTCCGTAAATACCTTCCCACTCGAGCTCTTTGCTCCTCCACCTCAAACTCCCTCAGGGTCAGTCGCTTCTCCAAGCAACGATTTGGGGGTAGATCTTTTTCCTCGGCTGGGGCCTCCCTCTGGAACAGCCTCCCTGTCACTCTAAAACTTGAGGAGAACCATCTCCGGTTCCGGAAGCACCTCAAGACCTTCCTCTTTGCTTCTGCCTGCTTCGAATCCGTGCACCTGGCTACCCTCTGATTTCAGCCCCAGGTCCATGCCCACCCAGCCACACACCTGCACTGCCTCCCGGCAACTCCTGCAATTCGGCCTGTATCTGCAACCCTACAGTCCCCGCTCCTGCACTTATCAGACATCCCATTTTTGGGCTTTAATCCTTGCACTTGCCACCCTACTGGCTGCACTACCAGCTGTTGTTGTTTTTATCCCTTGCCCAGCACTTTCCTTCCCTCCCCTCTCCCGTGCACTTTCTCCCTTCCTTCCCACCTGCACTTGCACGTTCTCAATGTCACTGGGCCTAGTAAGATTGTTGGTTTGTCCTCCCTTGTTCCCCTCCCTTACCTCGTCGCGCTCTGAAACACATGTGCATGAGCACGATACAAATAAAATATCATATCATTATTGAGCACATTTTTATAACAAATGGGTAAAAAGCCATGCAATTTGCAGTTTGATCTGGGAAAAATCCAATCATTGGATGTCTGTTCACAAACAGTACAAAGGATGATTGGAAAACATTGTAATGATGTCTGTGCCCACAATGTATATCAGCATTGCCACTGTGAAGCACATGTCCATGGACCTAAGTATATGCCACATGCTAGCACTGCCCTATAAAACCCTTTTTTATGTTGCCTGTGACCAAATATAGGCCAGAATTGCCACTGTAAAACACTTCGATTATGGTGCCCAGTCCACAGTTTATTCCAGCACTGCTACTTTAAAGCATACATGATATATGCCAACTGACGGCCAACAGGTAGGTTGCTCTATGCAGTGCTCCAACCCATGGTGAGAATTTCCCCTTAAGCTCCCTGTTGCTGTTGCCATCAACTCATTTTACACAGCCCATATCACTGTGTTGATGTTCCACTTTTAAATTTGTATCTGCATGGTCATTTTCCACTTTTTTGGATCTACTTAGAATCCTTTATTTGGTGCGGGTTGGGCAGAGTCGCATTGGACCTCTGGTGGGCCATGGTAGAGGTTGCCCATGGCTTCTGGTGGGTCGAGGATCACCACCTATGATTGTGGTGGGGGGGGGAGGGTTGTGCAGCTCTGGGGATCACATTCACATAATGGCAGCCTGAATCAAGCCCTCAGCATTCAGGGAAAACTAATCTGAAAGACCATTCCTTGTGGAGCTGGGGTTTGCACCCGGCAGTGTGATGAAAAATGGGAACATGTCACTTTCCCGCATGGGGTATCCCTTCCCTGTTATTCCCTCTAACGGTGGTAAAATGTGTGAAGACCACACAGGCAGGGATTTCCCTCATGGGTATGTAGGCTCCAGTTCCATGATGGAACTCCCTAACTCGTTTGAGATTTAGGCCTTTACATCTCCATAAACCCCCAGCTAACCAACTTACGAGTACTACTTTCATGTATTGTGATATATTGTGCTCCTGTACTCATTTAGAGACTGACCAAAATATGACTAGGAAAAGACAAGGGCATTTGCTTACCTTTTCCTCAAGTACTGAGATGAAGAACATCGAAGCAGTGATGCCGATTACTCCCTCGTCAAAGCTGGATAGTACTGAGAAGAGGAGGCCCCGAAGAGACACATCACACCATGGGAACCAGAGAGAGACTTTGAGAGTCCGCTCGGGAGGGATCAGGTTCAGAATATAAAGAGAGAGGAAGGACTAAAGAAGAAGATAAGCTGCCGTGGATGCTGGAATCCCTGGGAAGTTCAAACCTGACAGTGGAGTGACAAGCTGCAGAGATAGGTCCTCGATGGAGAGGACACAGAGTCCGGGTTGGAGGGTCGCTCCGGAGAAGGCAGGAGTGTCAATGCAACCAGCAGCTAGAAGAAGGTCGTCTGTGGGGTGACCTCGCTGAAGTGGACCACTTGGTCCAACAACTGCACCAGAACTGAAATATTAGGTACCCCGCAGGACCAGTGCAGAGCGGCGGGAGTGGAGGACAGGGAAGAAGAACTGGCCAAGTCCAAGACCTCAGGAAGAACCAACAACATGGTTGATCCAAGACGAAGGTAACAGGGTCCACAGTAGCCCCGGTAGGTGTTTGGGGTGGATTAAGGAGTGCATCAGGAGTAATCTCCCGCTTCACAGCAGCCACCCTAAAGCTACTGACCCTGAAGAGTGCATTGGGAGCAATCTCCCTCATCACAGTAGCCACCCTAAGTCTACTGACCCTAAACAGTGCATTGGGACTAAGTTCCCTCATCACAGTAGCCACCCTAAATCTACTGACCCTGAAGATCACATTGGGAGTCATCTACCTCATCACAGTAGCCACCCTAAAGCTACTGACCCAGAAGAGTATACCAAGAATAATCTTCCACGTCACAGTACTTACATGGAAATGTGCATCAGGAGTAATCTCCCTTGTCAAAGTGCTTATTAGGAACAGTGCATCGGACAGGCTCTCCCTCATTGCAGTTGCTGCCAGAAAAGCAAGACTGACCAAGAGAGAACTAATACAAGTGTGGAAAGCCCTGGAAGCAATCTTCCTGGCTCTAGTGACTCTAATTTTGGTAATCCAAGTACTTGGCGAAGAGCTTGGAAGAAGTTGCAGGGACTCAGGGAAAGTCACAAGAACTGTATAAAGTGTTCATAATACCAGGAGAAGGGTGCCATTCTCATGGTTGGTAAATCAGACTCTAATTCATCAGACCAATGGGTGAAGCCTGGAATGAACCCATTGTTATTTGGAATCTTCAATATTGGTGAAAGTTGTGATATCTGGAGAAGGGGGAGTCATTTTCAAGATTCAATCACAAGACTGTAACTAAATCTAAGAAAGGGCATTACTGTTGATGACTGCTAATACCGAGGAGGGAGCCACCCCCCTGGATAACTCTAGTTGGTTGTGTTTAAGTGGTACGGCTGGAGTGGAGGAGAATGTATAATAGAGGACAGTTATTTTGTGTTGGACAATCATCCTGACAGCAAGAACCCAAGTTTCCTTAGTTAGGTAGAGACCCCTCTTTTAGAATAGGGAGAGTAAGGATGTCTTTCCTTATTATTTAATAAAAATTCATAGCCAAAATGCCACCTATTTCTCAGACTCCTTGCTCCAGCACGCCATATATAGTGTCAGAGGGGGATCAGGTCTGACTGATAAAAATCAGGGGACAATTACATTTAGTAAACTTAATGCTAATGCCTCAGATACTGCAGTTGCCACGCTACATTCAATTGGATTCGACCTTTGTAGCAGTAGGGAGATCACTATTGTGGTTGGTGAACGAGAAGTAGTTCCTGGCTTGATATTGTTCCCTCCAGAAGGAAACTATATTCACCTTTTTTCCAAATCTGGACTAGCATGGAAACATGGCCTTGAAGTCATGGCCGGAGTAGCAGACCCAGATTACCAGGCTAACATCAAGGTGCTATTGCATAATCATGGAAAACAAGCCTATCACATTAAGGTAGGGAAGAAGATTGCTCATGGGATTTTGGAGAATGCAGTCTTTCCCTTACTAGTAGAAGTCCAAGAACATGATCTTACCAAAAGAGGTGATAAAGGTTTTGGAGAAGCATACCTAGTGATTACAAAAAAAGTTAAACCTCCCTCTGGAGAGATGGAGCCTATGCCAGACATCATGTTCGCCCAACATAATGACCCGGTCCTGGCAGAAGCTTTTCTGAATGTTATTCCAGATGTTGAAGGTAGGGCACAAGGAGGTCACTTGTTTTCTTTTTTAAACTTGACCTCCTGTACTGAGGGCATGTATCATTTGGCATATATCTCCTGAGGAAATAACCAGAACTCAGTTTGTGATTCCACGCAGCCATAGGAGAGTAGTTTTGGAAATGGCCCACTCATTTTACGGCAGGACATCTAGAGGTTGTGAAGACTCAGGGGTAGGTAATCCCAAGGTTGTACTGGCCAGGAATCCATATATATGTGAAGGATATTGTGGCCACATGCTCCCTTTGGCAAATGACTAGCTCCACTAGGGTCCCTCCCATGCCATTACAACAATTGCCTAGTATTGCGGTACCCTTCACGCGAATCGGGATGGACATAATATGTCCCCTTGAACCCTCAAAGTAAGGTAACACGTGTATCCTAGCTAAACTCCATTATGCAACCAGATATCAGGAAGCATTTCCCATCAGAAATACTACCTCTCGACAGATCATAAAACATCAGATCCCGTTTTTGTCTAGAGTTGGGTTTCCTCAGGAAATTCTAACGGATCAAGGTAGTACCTTCATGTCGAAACTAAAGGCTGAGATAAAGAATGTTTTGTAAATTAAGACCTTCCATGCTTCTGTATATCATCAACAAACAGATGGCGTAGTGGAGAAGTTTCACCAAACCCTCACGAATATTATAAAAAACTGGTGGAGGCAGATGGACCTAACTGGGACAATATGATTCCCCGAAGTTTGTTTGCCATAAGAAATTCCCCCCATGCCGCTTTAGGGTTTTCCCTGTTTGTACTTTTGTATGGAAGAAAGCTAAGGGACATGTTAGTTATGCTCCATGAGACTTGGGAGGACACAGAGAAGGCAGTTCTTCCTATGTCACAGACAGCTCAGCACCTCAAGGAACCTATGACTGTCATCCGTGAGATAGTTACGAAACATCTAAAGCAGGTACAAGAGAAACAAAAATCCCACTATGACCCGAAGTCCGTCCATCATTCCTTTTCTGTAGGACAGAAAATCCTAGTTTGATTACCAACTTCCGGGTAGAAAATACTTTCAAGGTGGTGTGGGTTTTATGAGGTATTGGAAAGAAAAGGGACATGTAATTATCCTATTTCGCAGCCTGGTCGGAAATTAAAAACACAAGCTACCACATAAATCTCCTAAAGGAGTGAAGAGTAGATTCAATAGAGAACACTTTTGTAACTATGCCCACACTACTTATAGCTCAGAGTCAACCTTAGTCTCACCTGAGTTAACATCACAACCGTGGGAAGGCATTAAGGATGTGTTATCCCAGTTCCCAGATGTTTTTAATGAAAAACCTGGGAGAGTAAAAGGGTTTTTCCACCACATCCAAACTCCACCTGGAAAAGTGGAACATTCAAAAGCCTACCATATTTTCGAGATCAAGACATAGAGAATATGTTGGAGGTGGGTGGTACTGAGCCATCCGGGAGCCCTTGGTCTTCGCCAATAGTCCTGGTTCCAAAATCGGACCAGTCATGGATATTTTGCATTGATTTTTGTAAGTTGAATGCTATATCTCAATTTGTCAATTATCCTATGCCTAGGGTTGACTATCTAATTGGCAGAGTGGGGCCAGTTAAATACATCTGCACGATCAATCTACCAACAGGTGTTGGCAATTCCCTTTGAACTCCTCCAACCAGGAAAAAACATCTTTCTCTGCTCCTTGAGTATTGTTCCAATTCCTTTTGGGAACATTTCAAAGACTGATGGAAAAAGTACTGCAACCCTTTGTCAGTTTAGCGGCACGTACTTAGATGATATCGTAATCCACAGTCAAACTTGTGAGGAACACCTTTTTCCTCCATATGAAATAGTAAGGGCCCTCAGAAAGGTGGGACTGACTGCAAATCCTAGGAAATGCCATAAACTAGAAATGTTTAGAGCTGTTCAGGAAACATCTCATTCAAAGACAAAAAAGGAACTCAGAGTGTTTTTGGTACTTGTTGAATATTATGGCTGGTTTATCCCAAGATTTTCGACCATCACTGCTCATCTCACAGATAAACTTAAAAATGCAGAATTGCAGAAATTAAAATGGGAAAAACAAGATCATCGGGAGTAAGCTCCCTGCTCACAGCGGTCATCCTAAGCCTGTAGTTTGGGTCTATTTGACCTAAAACATTTGAACTAATCACATTTGATCAAATTTATTTGACCTTTTTTTCAGTCTAAAATGTGGAGGGAGACCCGCCTTACCTCCCCTCCACTTCGCCTCAACCTAATCTATACGCTTACCCACCCCATATATATATATATATATATATATATATATATATATATATATATATATTAGTTAAATTTGACTGAAAAAAAGGTTTAAAAAAGTCAGTCAAATGTTTTAGGTCAAATGTTTTTAGGTCAATTATGCTACTGACCCTGAAGAGTGCATCAGGAGTAATCTCCCTCATCACAGTAGCCACCTTTAAAGCTATCGACCCTAAAGAGTGCATCAGAGGTAATCTCCCTTGTCACAGTACCCACCCTAAAGCTACTGACCCTGAAGAGTATATCAAAAGTAATTTTACTTGTCACAGTATTTACAAGGGAAAATGCATAGGGAGTAATCTCTCTCATCAAAGTGCTTGTAAGGATGTGTGCATCGGTGGTGCTCTCCCTCATTGCAGTGGCTGCCAGAAAAGCAAGACTGACTAAGAGAGAACTAATAAAAGTGTGCAAAGCCTTGGGGGCAGTCTCCTTGGCTCTAGTGACTCTAAGGTTGGCAATCCAAGTACTTGGAGAAGAGCTTGGAAGGAGTTGTAGAAACTCTTAGGGAAAGTCCCAAGAACTTGCAAAGTGTTCATAATATCAGGAGAAGGGAGCCATTCTCCTGGTTGGTAAATAAGACTCTAATTCCTCAGATCAACATGGTGAAACCGGGAAAGCACACATTATCATTTGGAATCTTCAATATTAGTGAAAGTTGAGATATCTGGAGAGGGGGAGTCATTCTCCCGATTCAATCACAAGAGTGTAACTAAATTGAGGAAAGGCCACCATTGTTGTCTGGAACAATCGGCACTGCTCAAGACTGCTGATACTAGGAGGAGGGGTGCCATCCTCCTGGATAACTTTTGTTGGTTATGTTTTAGTGTCAGGGCTAGAGTGGAGGAGAATTTGGGACAGAGGGCGGTTAATTTGTGTTGGACAATCATCCTGACGACGAACACCTTAGTTTCCTCAGTTAGGTGGGGAACCCTCTTTTAGAATAGGGAGAGTTAGGTTATCTTTGCCTATTATTTAATAAATGTTTGTAGCCAAAATGCCACCTCTTTGTCCGACTCCTTCCTTCTGCATGCCACAGCAGGGTAGCTGAGGAAGGAGTGACTGGTGGGTCATGGGGGATAAGAGATTTGTCCATCTGGGGACCTGGAAAAGTGGGAGTTCTTGTGCTGAACTGGGCCGGGGTGATTGTGAGGTTCCGTGCGCCAGGGTTGTGATGAATTGACTTCTGCTCTTCAGGAGTACATGGATGAGTAGAGGATAAAGCACCCACTCAGCCCTCACACTTCTACAAAACCAAGAGCCAACACAATCATAAAAGTAAAACAGGCAGAGTTGTGAGATATACCTCCTTTGCCTTTTGTTGTAACGTGGGCCGGGGAAGGCTATACTCTCAAGAAGGGTGTGAATGTGGTACAGTAACAACCCATTTTCACACACAACATGTACAGGTAAATTTTACTGGGTTTATTTAATTATTCTGTTCCCTTCATAACCTATTAGGTCCTCCAACAAAACCAAACTCTGCCCTCAGTGCTGTTTCTGACCCTAGGTGTTGGTGGTGTATCGCCTATCTAAGGTGAGGGCACAGGAAGAGGCTGACCCTATTTGTCAACTCTAATCTAAGAGGAACACAAAGACACACAATGATATGTTCCAAGTTCAAGCAAGAAAACTGGTTTTATGTGAATTTTAAAGGTCTCAAGAGAAGAAGACCGATTTACAATGGCCAATTTTCTTTTGATCGTAAAAGAAGCATTGTAAAGGTCTTTTCCTCTTGAGACCTTTAAAATGTGTTTTTTTTTTTTAATATCGGGGGGTTTCATCTCCCTAGCCAGCCATTGTACCACCCCGCCTCCTGCGGGATTTCAGCCCCAGCCCCTCCCCCACCCAAACCAAAACACATACATACACACAACACACACACACAAACACACATGCACCCACACATTTACCTGTTCTCCTTGTCCTGTGCTTCCGGGTACCGATGTACCTGTCAGCCCCTGCACGCACACGTGTGCAGCAGGGGCATGACAGTTCCATTTAGAAAGACCGCTCCGTCCGGTCACAGAGCAGTCTTTCTATATCGATCTTTTAGTGAAAAGATCTTTTTAAAAAGATCTTTTCACTTCAAATGAAAACTCTTTTCCTTTATTGTTTTTGCTTTGTGGAACTTAAAGTTTAAAAATTATAATAAAAATGGGCACCAATACAGTACACATAGGGCCTCATTACGAGTGTGCTGATCCGGAAACAACGGTGCCGGTAAACCTACCGGCACCGTTGTTACCGGACCGGCACACTCCAAGACTGCTGCCGGCTGCCGTCCTGCATGCCAGGCCTGACCAGGCGGGCAGGACAGCACCCGCCCGCAGACTTTCCGAGAAGCACCGGCACCATTATTAACAGTGCCGGTGCTTCCCTCATCCCCATTGCCATTGAGTCCTATGGGACTCAAATGGGAATGGGGATTTACATTTTTTTGGCGCCTGACTTCCAGGAACACCAGGGTCGTAATCCGCCGGTTTTTCTGTGGAGCCAGGCTCCGGAAAAATGCACGAGTCCGGCGGCAGCCTGCTGGTTTTACTGGCAGGGCTACCGCCAGACTCGTAATCAGGCCCATGGTATTAGGATGGGGTTTCCAATTCCTACTTGAAAATCCTTTCTTATACCTGGCCCAACAGTTTCCGTAGTTTTTGTCTGTGTTGCCACTTTCTTCAGGCCCTACAACCCTCAATTTTTTCTATCTAAGAGAGTTGCTATGTCGGCTCCAAAAATCTCAATTTCTATATATATTTTTATTGTTGTTATTCTTTCAATCTCCAAGTACGTATATTACCTGGAGAGAGACGGGAATGGTTGGGAGGTGACAAGATAGAATCTGTTATTAGGTTTGGTCCCTGGCACCCTCTGCATTATTTTAGAGGTTTTTTATTTATTTTTTAGCAGTAATTATAAGCTTACCCAATGTGCAGGCACACCTCATGCCTAGTTCAACGGGGAGCAGGGTGGCCTCAGAGCTCAGCAGTGTTGGTTCGCCCTAGATGTAATCATAAATTCCTATTTCAGGCTACTTGTGGAGGGTTGCAAAGTACACTATTTTCATGGCGGTCGTTGCAGCAAAATGAAGTTATTTTCATTAAATTGTCTGCTCTGTGTGTGTCCCAGTCAGGGCTTTAAGTGGGGTAACAATTCGAGGAAGAGATCTCATTTGGGGGCATGGCTAGCGGGATAGGCGTGGCCCAAAAAGTACACAAACAACAATATGGTACGTAAAATATAAAAATGCATGTAAGCATTTATATATTGGTATGCGTACTTTACTATGGTTTGTGTGCTATGTGAAACATTTTTCATAAACATAGAAATATGTAGCATATTTCTATGTTTATAAAAGATGGCTTGAAAAGTACACAAACCATAGTAAGGTACGCCCACAAATATATAACATTTATATATTTGTGGGCGTACCTTATGTTTTGCGTATTTTTCAAGCCATCTTGTTTAAACATTTCTATTCTTTTATAAACACCGAAATCAGCACGGAGTCCCCAGGTTCGCTGACGGTTAAAGACGCATTGGCGACCTGGGGAAACAAAGGGACAGTAACTTCCTCGTGCGATGACAGCTTGCCTGACTTAATGGCGGGCGCATCTCCCGTTGCCGCTGCGGCCGGATAATGTGTCCCGCCAATGTTGTGGTGGGACCGGGGCCCTTGGCAAGGCCCTGGCTCAGCCCCACTTTTGGAGACTGCCGGGTCCCGGCTGGCCCCGCCCACTTAAATCGATGCTCCCGTTGCCCATTCGTAACCATATCCCTCAGGCGTGTGGGGACCTGCATATCTTCCTCAGCGGATCGCTGCCGTGTATCATAATCATGGCTTCTTTCAAGTCTCTGAAGAATATTGCAAAAGCATCTTTGAGAGTGGTCTCCTTCATGCGATTTGAGTTCGGCAGATGTTAGATCTCAATGTATATTGTTTATTTTTCTCTTATTCGTATATGATTCCAAGCGCCTCACTTTGGTCAAACTTGTAGATTGCCCACATCTATGTGTATTAATATATTTTTATATATTGCAGGGCAGGGTGTGTTCATTCCTGTGATCAGCGGTTCTCAAAATGTGTAACGATTTGTGCAGTCTACTACTGCCATTGTCGGTGTGCCGTTTCTATGGTAACCTCTCATATTGTCATATGTACGGCCACTGTTATGTTTGATGCATGGGCTCTTTATTTGATTTTTTATTTTTCATTTTTTATTTCATTTTATTTGACACTTGTATAGCGCACAAAACCCAAAGGTATCTAGGCGCTTTCACTTTAAGAATACAGTTACAGTAAGTGTTTCAGGTTACAGGAAAGGAAGCGTAAGAGGTGAATTACATCATGGAAAGTACATCATACGACACGTGCAAAGGAGAAGTACATGGTGATCACATCCATTGGGCCTGACCCCATGTTGCAGGGCGGCAGTAGCACACAGATGCAAAAGTCATCCAGTGAACAAATACATGGTGCCTATCCTATGTTGCAGGGTGGCAGCAGGGCAGCCAGAGCACACAGATGCGAAAGACAATCAATGGTCAAATACATGGTACCTACCTGATGTTGCAGGGCGGCAGCAGCACACAGATGTGAAAGTCAATCAATGGGCAAATACATGGTGCCTACCCCATGTTGCAGGGCGGCAGCAGCACAAATATGCGAAAGTCAATTAATGGGCAAATACATGGTGCCTACCCCATGTTCGGGTTGGCAGCAGCACAAATGCGAACATCAATCAATGGGCAAGGTGGGGGCACACACAGCATCACAGGCGACTGGAAGGGGGGCGGGGATACACACAGCATCACAGACGACCGGGAGTGGGGGTAGGGGTACACACAGCATCACAGGTGACCAGGGGGTAGGGGTACACACATCATCACAGGTGACCTGTGGGGTGTAGGGGTACACACAGCATCACAGGTAACCAGGGGGGACAGGGGTACACAGAGCATCACAGGTGACCAGGAGGGGTAAGGGTACACACAGCATCACAGGAGGCCAGGTGGGGGGTTAGCGGTACACACGCATCACAGGCGGCCGTGGGTTGGGGGTGGGGGTACACACAGCATCACAGGTGACCGGGGGTTAGGGGTACACACAGCATCACAGGCGACTGGGGGGGTAAGGGTACACACAGCATCACAGGCCACCAAGGGGGGGTAGGGGTACACACAGCATCACATGTGACCAGGGGGCGGTAGGGGTACACACAGCATCACATCTGACCAGGGGTAGGGGTTGGGGGTACACACAGCATCACATGCGACCGGGGGGGTAGGGGTACACACAGCATCACAGGTGACCGGGGGGGTAGGGGTACACACAGCATCACAGGTGACCAGGGGGGTAGGGGTACTGAGTGGAAGCGCCCCCAAGTTAGCACGATCCTCCCCGCAATGGGAGACAATAATGGACACTCCCGTGATGGGAATAAGGCCAAGACAGAGTGCGGGTGAGCGTAAGTGGGAGTTTATCAAAAGAATATGGCATGCAAAGAACTCTGCAACCTCCGAGAGCGCTCTGCCTGACAATCGCAAAGGCAGGCGTATTTCTAATACAAAAAACGTCATCAGAACCTACACACTATAGGGGGCACAAGTTAATTGGGATTGGGTGGCGTCGACTAACTATAGGTGTTGCTGCAGCGTGGTTGGTCCGGGTGGGAGGACGTCACTGGTCAGCCTCGTGGGTTGGGTTGGGCCTGGCAGGCCGGCTTGAGGTCATCCGGGCGGTGTTGGTACGCTGGGGCAGCCTGTGACAAAGATGAATACCTTCCCTGACTTAGGTGCCCTAGATCATGCACATTGCAGTTACTTAAAACCCCATATCTAACTTCTACAGTAACTCTTTCAATCAATACAACACAGGAGGAATGCACCTTGTGAGGGGTCTGGTGGTCATCTATTGGATTTACCGGTGTTCTGACGTCTGGTATTTCAGGTCGAGGGGCTGGGCTCTGGGGGCTTGTGCCGGGTGGTACATGTTTTATTACTACGTTAGAGGCTACTATGAAGGGGGGCTCTGTGTCTTGTCCCATTGTCGGGGGTAGTCTTTGTGCGGGGTCAGACTTCTTGGGGTGGTCTGGGGGATTGTGGGATTTATGAGAGGGTGCTGGTAGATCAGTGGATTCAAACGTAAGTTTATTACCGTGCTGTAAATAACACAGGTGGCGGCCGGTGGCCTTGAATGCTGTGTTGGGGCCTCTGACTCTCTGAAGCGGTTCCAGCTTGGTTGGGGGGAGGTGGGGGAGCACGGCACAGGCCTTAGCTTTTTTCTACTTGGCAGGCTTCGTAGGGTGGGAGGGAGAATGGCCTTGCATATATTCACAAAAGGTATTTTCCTCGTGTGTTGCCTAATTTTGAATACAAAACTTTTATATCATTTGTCTTCTTTAAACTACTATACCATACATATATACTTCGAGTTCATTAAACATTTCGTTAATATATTCAGTCTGAGTACCTTTTCGTTACCTAACATTATATTCACTACAGTGTTTGATTATTTTATGTACATTAGACGTTACATGAGGTAGTTCTAGGTTATGGCCTACAGAGATTGATACTCGCCGCTATGGGTGATTAAGAAAACATATACGAGTTCAGGTTTCTACATAAAATTGAAAGAACACTTATACAGATAAAGGTTATATGTTTCGTCGACATCTTTCTCTGTGGTTATAGCAGCATTAGTCCAGACCTGGGGTGACATCATATAAACGTTACATCTTTATGGTTGATTCACAGTTTACAGAATCTGTTTAAACAGAGGTAGTTCATTAATACCAATACTTGAATTATTTTCTACTTTCTTCAGATAGTGATGCTTCAGTTTTTTCCCCGTCGCCCCGGCCTCGCGGACCAGGTCATGCGGGGTGCAGTATTACATTGTGAACGATAAAATGTTACAGTGTTAGCATCTCGGGTTAGCTCATACCCGACTTTCTCATGGGAACGCGCTCGCAGCGGATCTACCAGGGCTACGGCGGCAGGGATACTTGGAAAGCCCTCCAAAGGTGGGGGCCGCGCTACAGCGCGCTGAACTCACGCCATCTTTGCTGGGCAAGAAGGCTTCTAGGCCTGTCTAAACGTTAGTGTGTGTGTATGATGGATACGTGGGGGCAATGTCATCGGCGGGCAAGCCCTCCTCCACCTGGGCCCGGGTGGCATGAGGGGACGCTCGGCGAGCCATGGTCCTCACCTGGGGAGAATAATGCAGGAGAAGGGGGCCTTAAGGCCTGTCCTCCCCTACATTTCCCCCCTTTCGTTACTAAAGTAACGAATTCTTCAGGTCTTCCAACCTTCTGCACTCTTGTTCCTCTACTACCGCGTCATCCCATGCAGGTGTTCCCTTGATGGGCATCCATGCCCTACACACCCCCCTTAAGCTCTCTCCTCTTCTAGCATATTCGTCTGGTGTGCACGTTAAATATATACAGTCACCACTTTCCTCCAAATCTACCCAGACCTCTGTGTACCATTCTAATTCCACGTCTCGGGGCTCCTTGATAGTGGTATGCCATAGCTTGTCTACTATGTACTTGTCATGGTACATAGGCACTAACCGGTACTGGGGGGTGTTGTCTATTCCTGTCTGCACATGTACTTCTTGTGTTGCCCTCATTGTACCACCAGAGTTGCCCATTGTCACCATCATCATTGCGCCGTTAGGGACCGCATTTGCACAACATCGGAGGCCCAACTGGCACAGGCAGAACGCCACGAGGAGGAACACCACAGCTGGTACCAGAAATTTCATCGTCATTCCAAGCCAGGAGGGAACCCAGGAGAAGATATTGTCGAACCACGTGCTGGCTTCTGCTCCACCTTCCATCTTCATCTTCTCTCCCAAATTATGTACTGCTTCGATCACGTGGGATAGGGAACCATTTTCCGCGTCTTCAGAAGGTACGAAAGTGCAGCAGGCACTTCCTATTTTTCGGCAAACACCTCCGTCCATCGCTGTCAGTAGGTCCAGAACATACCTGTTCTGCATGGTCATCAGGCGTAGAGCTCGCAGTTCTACTTTTATTATGTTGAACCCTTCTTCAGTGTCATTGGCTAACTGAATCAGTTCCCACCGTGTTATCTGGAGCCATTTTGCATTTGCCCTTGCTTGGACACTTGAAATTAGCGAGGCAAAGAACGTTTCTACAGAGCTGAACAGTCGGTACCTGTCTGGGATCTGTGCCAATAAATCGGACGAAGCTTGAGATATGTAATTTGATGCCCGTCTGTTCCGTGATAGCTCTTCTCCCTTCTCTCCGGAGGACATGACATAGAGGTGTGATTTTGCAGTGGGAGGAACCGCACCCTGGTGCATGTTCCCTGGCGTCCTTTTATTTTCATCAACGTGGCTCTCTGGAATCACCATTAGGGCCGAGTGCAGAGTGGCCATCGAGCAGCTGACGCTCCATGCCTGGGGAAGGTGCAAGTATGCCTGGTTCCCACATACCCAGTATGTGTCCATCAATGCGGCTGTTCCTTTTCTCATGTCTGGGATGGTGAGAGTTTTGTTGCAGTTTTTATTCGTCCCTATTGCCACTTTTCCTTCTCCCTTAAAACATAGTTCGTTCTTGATCTCACTTTGTAGCTTGAAGGGTTTCTCCATTGCTGTTACCCATGTCAGTTTGGAAATGTGCTCCTTCCATACTGGTGTGCATGTTTCTTCCATCCATCGCATTCTGGCTGGTTGGACACCTCTCAGTGCTTCCGCTTTGCACAGTACTTCTTCATCTTTCCATTTGTTTTCAGAAAATAGTGTCCCTTGTATCGCAAAAAATGGTTCTTTGAGACATACCACTCCAGCTGCTTTTGGGTAGCACGTTTTTTCAGTCTGTATAATCTTGAAAGTGACGTCGTGTGCCTGGAAGGTGTTTTTTATTCGGCATAGCGTGAGATGAAGGAGACACTGGGCATCTACAATGGGCAATTCTCTGGGCAACAACACTTTAGGTGTGCCTGATGCATGGGGAATGAGCGAGCAGACATAACAGCTCTCATTTGTCGTTTGTTTGGCTGTGGCACTCATATCAGCATACCATTTATTTGCTTGGTGGGGGTGCCGAGGGTCTTCCATTTTGTCTAAGCCTAACCCATAGTACTCATCATACCCCCTCCTGCTTGTCTCTCTTCTCCGCCTACTATCCTTGCTTCTCCTACGTCTGCTGTTTTTGATAGATGAAAAAATGGGCCCCCCTTCCTCCTTCCCACCCCCCTTGTCAAATTTCTGATATGTTTCCTTATGTTCTTTCATAGTTATAATATTCCCATCTTCCTCAATAAACAACAAGTCACTTTCTTCTGATGGGGTGGGGAGGGTGTTGGGGCTGCTATATAGTTCAGGTATGGACATTGTGTTGTTTTCCATTTCTGTTTGTGTACCTCTTGAATCTGACAGGGCGACAGTGGGTGGTTCAGTGTAGTAACCCCATACAAAGTGTGATCCATCCCATACCAGAAAATCACCTTCTTTAATATTTACACTTGTGGTTGCATTGCTCCCAGGAGCTCGGGTGATGTTACTCCCCCCTCCCCCCTCGTTCATCTCGATAGAGATGAACGCTATAAACCAATATGTCACCAGGCAAAATATTGATAGAAAAAACACAATAACACAAATTGACAATCCACATTCGTATGAATATGCGAGTCTATTTATCAACACTTCTCTAATCCTAACAAATCTATTAGTTGCAGGCTGCCCATTAGATGCCATGGTAATTCCTGTTTGAGATACAAAAGTGCATTAAGTACAGACATGTAAGCATTTCCAATGTTATTAACTTCTCTTTTTTTTTTTTTTTTTTTGGTTAATAAAGCATGGACGTGGGTAGGGGAAGGGTTTGTTTCCACAGACACGGGTATTTACAATCAATACTTTTAGATCATTGTATATTATATAGAAAAAACTTCTTCAAAAGAAAGAAAAAATTTCAAAAAATGAGAGAACAAAAACATTCAATTAAAAGAGCAAAATATATATATTTTTTTTTTTTTTTTTCGTACGAATGCCATGTCATCAGTTGCATTCATTGTCAATCGCTGCACATACACAAAATCACCTTCACTCATTCTGCACAACTCCACTGTCCGCTGTTGCCTGTGCCTCGTCCTGCACCTCACCTTCCACGGCGCTATAGGCTCTGCGTACGTCTGTCAAATGCACCCAGTATCTTAGGCCCTTCACCTTTACTGCCGTGGGCGTGCAAAACACTACCTCATAAGGGCCATGGAAACGTGGCGCATTCCACCTTCGCACAAAACTTCTGACATATATAAAGTCACCGGGCATTAGCTGTAATGGTTTGTCAGGCAGTGTCACTGTTTCTGTTGTATTCCCCTCCTCTCTTGTAGAGGGGGGGGCTAGTTGCTTCGCTATTATGCGCGCTGCCCGTGTCAGTTTTTTCAAGTACTCTGTGAACTCCTCTCCCAATACCGCTGCGCTTCTGTGTGCATCAGAACGTTCACGGAGAGGTGAATGTGTTGTGTTCATTCTCCTTCCCGTGAGGATCTCATGCGGGGACAAATGGTGGTCTTTACTTGGCTGATTTCGCAATTCAAACAGGGCCAAAGGCAGGCAGTACATCCAGGTCTTTTTAAGGGAAAAACACAGTTTTGACAATCTGCTTTTTAACAGGCCGTTCATCTTTTCCACTACGCCATTACTTTGAGGATGATAAATCGAGCATAATTTGTGCTTTATTCCCAATAACGTAGTCACTTCTTTGAATAGTTCATTAACAAAATGTGTGCCGTTGTCAGAGCGAATGACTTCGCAAATTCCCCAGCGCGGGAATACTTCCCGCACTAGGAACTTTGCGGCGCCCTTCGCATCTGGGCGCGCACAGGGACCTGCCTCCACCCACCTCGAAAAGGGACATACAACCACAATCATGTAACGAGCCCCATTGCATCTTTCTCCCATGTCTACATAATCAATGTGGAGCTCTCTGAATGGGCCATTTGGTTTTGGTATCGTACCTCTCAGTGTGCGCAATGTCATACCTGAGTTGTAAATTTGACATGTCGTGCATTCCAAAGCCAGCCTTGTGATGTGTTCCTGGAGGCAAGGTGCAAACCAATCTTCTTGTATCTCCGCCATTATGTGTTGTTTTGCATTGTGTGCGGGAAAGTGTAGTTGTTGAAATGCTATTTCTAACAATGTAACTGGCATCACGGCTTTTCCTGAGCTTTCTTGTCGCCACAATAAATCTGTCGGCGATTTGCTGCATCCCCTCTTATTCCACAGCAATTTCTCTTCTGCACTTGCTCCCTCTTGCAGCTCTATTATTTCTTGTGTAGGCATCATGTTGTATCCTGTGGGGACCTCTTGGCTTGTTGTGTGGTGCAACATGTACTCTCCTACCTCACCTTTCTGAAAATATGAAGCTTCTTTGGCAGCGGCGTCTGCTGCCGCGTTCCCCAAAGATATAAGATCTGTATTTGTAGTGTGGGCTTGGCATTTTACGATGGCCACTGCCGTGGGGTCTTGCAGGGCCTCAATCAGTTCTTTCAATAATTCTGCATGTTGAACCGGTGTTCCATCTGCTCGTCGAAACCCTCTCCGCCCCCACCGTGCCAGCCCTCCGTGTACTGTTGTTGTCATGTATGCTGAGTCTGTATAGATTGTCACTGCGCACCCCTTGGCGGCATGCAATGCTTCTATTAGCGCTATTAGTTCTGCTGCTTGGGCTGAATAGTGTGATGGGAGGCGGTGTTGCACTAGTGTCTCGTATTCATCTTCCTCTAATCGTACCACTGCCATACCCACATGTTTCTCTCCTGTCTCCATGTCTATTGATGCTGACCCATCCACGAAATACACCTCTCCCTCGTTCAGGGCATTCTCAAAAACCACCTGGTCCTGACCTCCGTCACCTGTGTACGTTGCGCAGTTGTGGTTCTGCATGTCTTCTATGGTGCACGCCTCTGTGATGAATGTGGCCGGGTTCACTGTTTTGCATCTTACTATATGGATGTTTGCGCTGGACAATATTATTTCATATGCTGTGGCGCGTTGTGTTGTCAATGTGCTCTTTGATCGCTCTAATATTGCAAAGAGTGAGTGTTCCACAAATAGTGTCACAGGACAGCCCATTACTATCGTGGCACTTTTTTCAATAGCGAACGCAGCTGCAGCTAGTGATTGCTCGCACGCGAAATGACCTTGCATTACTGCGTCTAGGGTGCCACTATAGTAAGCCAGTGGCTTGTGCCCTAACGATGTCTTTTGTGTCAGCACTGCTGTCATCAGTGTTCCTTTGCAGTGTGAAAATAAGAAGAATTCGCGCCCATAATCTGGATTTGCCAGTACTGGAGCGCTTGATATCAGCTCTTTCAGTGAGTTAAATGATGTGTTCCTTTCTTCTGTCCATTCTATGTGTTTGTTTTCCTGCTGGGCTTCTTTTAGTGCCTGTAATAAGGGCCTTGTGTATGCTGCATAATCCAATATCCATGCTCGGCAGTAGTTGCACATACCCAGGAATTTCTGCATCTCTTTTACTGTTTTGGGCTCCCCAACTGCTCTAATCGCCTGTGCCCTGTCTGGTATGATCCGCTTGCCATCCTTTGATATCAGCTGTCCCAAATATAGGACCTCTGTCAGGCAGTATTGTAACTTACCCTTGTCCACTTTGTACCCTTTATTGGCCAATAATATCAGGAGTGTTATTGAATCCTTTCTACACTCCTCCTCAGTTTGTGCACAAACCAATAAATCATCAACGTACTGAATCACCGTGCTTTCTACAGACAAATTCCCCAGATCTTCATGTAGTATCCTGTTGAATATGCTTGGGCTCTCGCAATATCCTTGCGGTAGTCTGCAATGTTCGAACCTCCTCCCCCCTAGTGTAAACGCTGTTAAGTACCTGCTCTCTTCTGCTAAGGGAATCGAGAAAAATGCATTTTTCAAGTCAATGACCGTGAAGTGGGACGCCGTTTTTGGAATATTGCATAGTATTGTCGCCGGGTTCGGCACTAGAGGGAACTCCTTCTGAATCACATCATTGAGTGGGCGTAAATCTTGTATCATCCTCCAGGAACCTCCCTTCGCCTTTTTAATCGGGTAAATGCATGTGTTACATGAGGAGTTTGAGGGCACTATTATTCCTTGCGCTAGCAGTGCATCTATTGTCTCTCTGATCCCTTCTTCTGCTTCGCGTGACAATGGATATTGTTTTACCCGGGGTAGAATTGCTCCCTGTTTCAGTTTTATTACCACAGGCTGAACCCTATGTAGTAACCCCACATCGTGGGGGCCATTTGTCCATATGTTAGTGGGTACTAACCTCATGTCATCATCAAAAAATGTATGTGGTGCTCCTACTACTGCCATTAATTCAACTTTAGTTTTTCTGGCTGTAACTACAATGTCGCACGGCATTGCTAGTTCCATCACTATTTCGCCATCTGTCTCAGTGTCAGAAAATAGCTCCTCGTCCGATAGCTCCCGCAGTGGGATATTTGCATTTGTACACAGTACTGTCCGCCACTCACATCCTTCCATGTCAACGCCAATCACACATATTCCGTTCGCTGACACGTGTACTGCGTGTAAATCCAACGATAGCACTGACCCGGGAGCAGTGTCGGGGCTCACTATGGGGCGGAAAAGGAATTCGGCTGGGATCCTCCAATCCATCCTTTTTAGTTCTGGTACTATGAGAGCCAATGTTCTCATGCCCTCAACAAACATCTCCTCGTTTCTTGGTAACCCTCTGATCTCTTGCATGATTGTGTGGCCGTGTATTACTGCTAGTATGCGGAGGGGACATATGCCTGGTGTTGAACATACGATACCGCTTTCTGTGAATGATATTGTCATATTTAGTTTGCTTAAGAGATCCCTCCCCAGCAAATTAATGGGAGAGCGTTCATAGTACAGTAAGGGTGCTTTCACTGTTTTACCCCCCACTGTCACATCCAATGCCTCTGTGTAAGGAACTTCAATTACAGCCCCAGAGAACCCCTGCGTCTCTAACATTTTATTAGATAACGGGAACCGGCCCTCTTTAATACATGATTTTTCCGCTCCCGAATCCACCATGAATATGAATTGCTTGTCTCCTATCTGCGCTCCTATCAATGGTTCCTCTGATGCATTGTGGGTCGTAGATAGTACTGGACACGCAAGTGCTCTCTGTGGGCTGTCCTATGCGGGGTGTCTCATTGCCCCCCCTTGATCAAAAATGTTCCCCGAAACTACTGACACCCCGCTATAAGGTGCGGGGGCAGGCGCTCCATTAGCTACTGTGGCGAAAGTGTTACCTGGCGTGTATTGCATATTGTCATTATTCTGTGGGTGGTTTTGTGTTCTGTACTGATGTCCGTGTAGTTGTGCGTTACTTCTTTGTCCTGCATTTTCTGGTTGTTGGTATTGTCCCATGGGGAGGCCGAATGGGCTGCCTGGGTGGGGGTGACCGTACTGCTCTGTCTCCTGGAACCCGTTGTTTTGTCTGCTTCTGCACTCCCTTGAGTAATGCCCCCATCTCCCACAATTCCAGCAGCTCCCCTGTGGACCTCTGGGACCCTGCCACCCATTTCCTCCCATTCCTCCATACCCTTGTCCTCCTCTTCGGCCCCTGTACCCACCTCTTCCCCCTCTTGGGGCCCACTCTTGCCACGCGAGACCTCCGTTCTGCTCTTGTTCGTTCCACTGTCGCTGGCCTTGTCCGGCCCAATTAGCTGCTATTCTCCCTTGTATTGCTATCTGCCCCTCCTCCCCTTCGTCTCCCTCCCTCATGAGTGGGAGTCCGGCTACCGCTGCTGCAACCTTCACTAGCTTTGATTGTACCAACTTCGCTTCGTCTGCCAACCTTTTCTGTGCTACTTCCCTCTCTCTTTCTTTTATTCTTTTGCAATGGTGCACTATTATGCTTTGGATCTCTGGCCACCCCTTCGCCTCAACACCTGCTATTTTGTCGAGTGCCTTCTGCACCTCTTTTGGGAGCCCTCTCTTGATGATAAAGTAAAACAGAGACGTTGACTGATGCCAGGGCGTGCCCGTTTCCGCTCTCCACATCTCCTGCACCCGGAGAATGTAATCCATAGCATCTTCCCCGTCATTCATTGTACATTGCATTACTGACTGTAAATCAGGGGTATCTGGGAACGTCTCCCGCAGTGCGTCCCACACCCTTGCTCGCACTGTATTAAAGGAAGCCCCGTCATGGCGATCACAAGTCAACGTCACGCCCGGGAAACCAGCCTTAGCCCATACTCTGTCCGCTTGATCTCCTACTGCAGATACTAGTAGGCTTTTCACATCGCCTACTGCCAACGGTATGCCGGCGGTATGTTTCTCAAATGCATATATCCACTTGCTTGCCCCTCCTGACAACGGGGGCAATAATTTCATTAGATTAGCCTTGTCCATCTGGGCCCAGGGTATATAGTTTGGTCTCCCCCCCCCCTGTGTATCAACGGAAGTTGTAACTTCCCTTTTGCAGTTGCACCCTCCCCTACCTTAGTCGCTGCTGACTCCAATGACGCCATCTTCCCCACTCTATTTCTTAGTCGTCCCATCCATTCATCATCTATAGTCCCTAGCGAGCATGCACCGTCCACCTCCTCGCTTTCCCCTCCTACTGCCATACTCAACCTATCACTCTCATCCATCCCTCCTCTGACATCACATAGCAAGTCCTCTCTGATCCCTCTCTCTCGTGATACATCACCAATGCTCCCTTCTACTGCTCCTACCTCTATTATTCGTGTCGGCTCTTCCTCAATTCTAAACAGTATTTCTCCCTTTTTCCATCCTTCCTCAATTTGTCTACTTTCGCTTGACGCTCTAGACGTGCGTCCTGATTGTGTAGGGGCGCACGCTGTGCGCTCACATATGTCTTTTATTCTTGAGAGTTCATCCCTTGCCACAGAAAGCCTCGACTCTAAGTCACTCGTTAGCTTTTCTATATCCACTCTCTGTGTGCTTTCCTGGGCGCGCTCTCTAGTGCTTTCGTATGGCGGGGGGGCTGTTGGTCTTTGTGGTGTAACAGTTGTGGGGGGAGGCACATAAGTAGGGTCGCTATATCCTGCTGCGGGGGCTGGTTTGTTCAATATTGGGTACAAGCTAATCACCTCCGTAGGTTGTTCTGTATTTAACTGGTCCTTTTCCCCTCTTGGAATCATGAGTGGGTTGTCTGTTGTGGACGGCAGATCGACATTTGGTGCCGGATCTTTGGGTGGGGGTACTTCCTCAAACAGTCTCCAGAGGTCTAATATCTCCTTCCTGTTTTGCCATTGTTTTCCCTTATACTTGAGGCTAATGCATGTTCGTACCATATCAAGAACGCTTTTGTCAAAAGACCCTCCCTCGGGCCAAATCTGGGGCAATCCCTCCCCTTTCAATTCTGTTACCCATTGATCGTGATATTTGTTTATTCGTTCAGCGTACCCCGGTAGGCTCTTACAAATATGTGACAAGGGAGTTTCTGCCCCCATATTCTAAATCACTAGCAACGACCGTGTCCACCTCCTTTACTTTTAGTTAGGTGTAGATATATGTATCTATATCTTTATGGCACAGACAAGAGCGGACGTCTCAACGATATCACCCAAAGTTATTCACTGCGCAAATCCTTTCTTACTCACCACAACTCATCCCCTTCCCATTCCCATACACTCTCATGTGATTTCACTTACAACCAATCAATTACTAGTTATGGCCAACACTCTCTAGCACCCCCTCGCGGTCAACCGTTCGTCTCCAATACTCACACGGTGCGCGCACCCCTCACAATACTTTCCCACTCACACCTCGTCTTTTTTCCTCCCTTTCCTCCCTGGCCAGCTGTCCCTGTTTTTCTGCTAAGGTTACTGTGTTCACGTCTGTACGTGCCACTACTTAATCCCCACTCCTACAAATGTGTTCCCTAGTTTATAGTTCTTCTACAAGTATATTTACCTTATACCATTTTCGCTTTCACCCCTTGCCCCGTGGAATGGAAAAAAGAAATAGAAAGAGTAGCAATCACTAAAAATATTCTCTGTGCCTCCCTTTGCCAGACACCAATAACGTATTTTTTACTTCTTCATATATTCCCAGTACTAGTTTAGATAGCACTATGCGGCGCCGCCTTCCACCCCCTTTCGGAGCTAGGTTTCCGTCACTTCTACCTCTTCACTTACTTCTTACTCCTAATGGCCATATGCAAAGAAAAGATAAAGAAAGTTTTAAGACCTGTCTTTAGTAGACACCCGTGATTCTCTCCTCTATCTGCCCACGTTCTCCTGTTCACAAGTTCCCCTCCCTCTCCCTTTATGATCGCTCGCACTCAGTACTCACGTGCCCGTCTTGAACCGATAGTCTCCGAAACTGGGTCCGTCCAGGCGGTGTTGCCTTTCTGCTCAACAGTCAGCCCCGGCTCCGGCGAGCGGTACTCAAAGGGGATTTTGCAACCGGGATCCCGTACCCCTTCTAGTTTGAGTGCGCACTTCTAAGCGTACCGGTCGCCGTTGGCGGGTAGCTTCCCGGAGCCGGCCCACCGTGCGTTTCCCTTTCTGACCGGAGATTCTCGTGCCAAAAGGGGGTCGTTAAAAGGAGTTCAGGAAAAATAAATTTGGAAATATCACGCTATCGGGGTCACCACTGAGTGGAAGCGCCCCCAAGTTAGCACGATCCTCCCCGCAATGGGAGACAATAATGGACACTCCCGTGATGGGAATAAGGCCAAGACAGAGTGCGGGTGAGCGTAAGTGGGAGTTTATCAAAAGAATATGGCATGCAAAGAACTCTGCAACCTCCGAGAGCGCTCTGCCTGACAATCGCAAAGGCAGGCGTATTTCTAATACAAAAAACGTCATCAGAACCTACACACTATAGGGGGCACAAGTTAATTGGGATTGGGTGGCGTCGACTAACTATAGGTGTTGCTGCAGCGTGGTTGGTCCGGGTGGGAGGACGTCACTGGTCAGCCTCGTGGGTTGGGTTGGGCCTGGCAGGCCGGCTTGAGGTCATCCGGGCGGTGTTGGTACGCTGGGGCAGCCTGTGACAAAGATGAATACCTTCCCTGACTTAGGTGCCCTAGATCATGCACATTGCAGTTACTTAAAACCCCATATCTAACTTCTACAGTAACTCTTTCAATCAATACAACACAGGAGGAATGCACCTTGTGAGGGGTCTGGTGGTCATCTATTGGATTTACCGGTGTTCTGACGTCTGGTATTTCAGGTCGAGGGGCTGGGCTCTGGGGGCTTGTGCCGGGTGGTACATGTTTTATTACTACGTTAGAGGCTACTATGAAGGGGGGCTCTGTGTCTTGTCCCATTGTCGGGGGTAGTCTTTGTGCGGGGTCAGACTTCTTGGGGTGGTCTGGGGGATTGTGGGATTTACGAGAGGGTGCTGGTAGATCAGTGGATTCAAACGTAAGTTTATTACCGTGCTGTAAATAACACAGGTGGCGGCCGGTGGCCTTGAATGCTGTGTTGGGGCCTCTGACTCTCTGAAGCGGTTCCAGCTTGGTTGGGGGGAGGTGGGGGAGCACGGCACAGGCCTTAGCTTTTTTCTACTTGGCAGGCTTCGTAGGGTGGGAGGGAGAATGGCCTTGCATATATTCACAAAAGGTATTTTCCTCGTGTGTTGCCTAATTTTGAATACAAAACTTTTATATCATTTGTCTTCTTTAAACTACTATACCATACATATATACTTCGAGTTCATTAAACATTTCGTTAATATATTCAGTCTGAGTACCTTTTCGTTACCTAACATTATATTCACTACAGTGTTTGATTATTTTATGTACATTAGACGTTACATGAGGTAGTTCTAGGTTATGGCCTACAGAGATTGATACTCGCCGCTATGGGTGATTAAGAAAACATATACGAGTTCAGGTTTCTACATAAAATTGAAAGAACACTTATACAGATAAAGGTTATATGTTTCGTCGACATCTTTCTCTGTGGTTATAGCAGCATTAGTCCAGACCTGGGGTGACATCATATAAACGTTACATCTTTATGGTTGATTCACAGTTTACAGAATCTGTTTAAACAGAGGTAGTTCATTAATACCAATACTTGAATTATTTTCTACTTTCTTCAGATAGTGATGCTTCAGTTTTTTCCCCGTCGCCCCGGCCTCGCGGACCAGGTCATGCGGGGTGCAGTATTACATTGTGAACGATAAAATGTTACAGTGTTAGCATCTCGGGTTAGCTCATATCCGACTTTCTCATGGGAACGCGCTCGCAGCGGATCTACCAGGGCTACGGCGGCAGGGATACTTGGAAAGCCCTCCAAAGGTGGGGGCCGCGCTACAGCGCGCTGAACTCACGCCATCTTTGCTGGGCAAGAAGGCTTCTAGGCCTGTCTAAACGTTAGTGTGTGTGTATGATGGATACGTGGGGGCAATGTCATCGGCGGGCAAGCCCTCCTCCACCTGGGCCCGGGTGGCATGAGGGGACGCTCGGCGAGCCATGGTCCTCACCTGGGGAGAATAATGCAGGAGAAGGGGGCCTTAAGGCCTGTCCTCCCCTACAGTACACACAGCATCACAGGCAACCAGAGGGGTGGGGCGGGGGTAGGGGTACACACAGGATCACAGGCGACGGGAGAGAGGGGGGTTAGGGGTACACACAGCATCACAGGCGACCAGAGGGGTAGGGGTACACACAGCATCACAGACGACCGGGAGTGGGGGTAGGGGTACACACAGCATCACAGGTGACCAGGGGGTAGGGGTACACACATCATCACAGGTGACCTGTGGGGTGTAGGGGTACACACAGCATCACAGGTAACCAGGGGGGACAGGGGTACACAGAGCATCACAGGTGACCAGGAGGGGTAAGGGTACACACAGCATCACAGGAGGCCAGGTGGGGGGTTAGCGGTACACACGCATCACAGGCGACCGTGGGTTGGGGGTGGGGGTACACACAGCATCACAGGTGACCGGGGGTTAGGGGTACACACAGCATCACACGCGACTGGGGGGGTAAGGGTACACACAGCATCACAGGCCACCAAGGGGGGGTAGGGGTACACACAGCATCACATGTGACCAGGGGGCGGTAGGGGTACACACAGCATCACATCTGACCAGGGGTAGGGGTTGGGGGTACACACAGCATCACATGCGACCGGGGGGGTAGGGGTACACACAGCATCACAGGTGACCGGGGGGGTAGGGGTACACACAGCATCACAGGTGACCAGGGGGGGTAGGGGTACACACAGCATCACAGGCAACCAGAGGGGTGGGGCGGGGGTAGGGGTACACACAGGATCACAGGCGACGGGAGAGATGGGGGTTAGGGGTACACACAGCATCACAGGTGACCAGAGGGGTAGGGGTACACACAGCATCACAAGCGACCGGGGGTAGGGGTACACAAAGCATCACAGGCGACCAGGAGGAGTGAAGTGTACTTGATGTGGACAGGGAGCAGAAAGGGGCCTTCGTCGTGGGCCTTGAATGGAGCCAGCGTTCGCCTGCAGGAAAAGGTAATTGGTTCAAGTAAGAGCACAGGGCCAATCATTGGTGGGTAGGAGGATCTGAGGAGGCACTCTGGTGCCTGGCCACAGCAGCGGCCACGATCGAGAGGGAGGCCGTGCAGAGTTTGTATTAGGCCGGCAGATGAAAAACAAATGCACAAGCACACGTGTCAGCACAGCCTCGCACAGGAGGTGCAGGCTGGATTCTCCCCTATCCCTCTTAGAGGAAACTGCTCATTGTGCCCCACAGGGATGCTCATGTAGGGATTCTTATAGATGTCAGTACATTCAGCGGGCACGCGCTGCATGCCGAACACAATATATTTTCTTACTTTAGAGGCGGCTTGCTGTTTCTATGGTAACCATTCCTATTGTTGCATCTAGTTTCCGGCCACTGTTATACTTAGGGCATGGGCTCTTAGAGGAAAATGCTCAATACAAAACACTGGTATGGTGCTCATGTAACATTTCTTATAAGTGTCATAGGACAAGAAGCTCTGATATCAGTACATACAGCGAACTCGCTAAGGGTGCCCCAACAATCTATTTTATACGCTCTTGGCTTTAGCCAAAACAGAGAAGTATAACAGTCCAAAATAAAAGAATGTTCAATCAATAACTAACTAGAAAAGACTGCACAAACGCACACCTATAGAAGGAACACAGAATATGTAAAGATAAACCGGTTGCAGTGCTCTGGGTAATGAGAAGGAGAAGAAAAGGTAATTAAAAGACACAACTTTCAAAAAGGATATTTCTTGAGGTTAGAAAAGGGTTTAAAAGGACCTATGCAGTCTCCAGGGCCCAAGGATGGACCCTGGGGGCAGATATCAGTCAGTAATACATTTGCAAATGTCTTGCCGGTTCGATGGCGTCGAACCAGGATTCTTGGCATAATTTGCAGGGTCTTTTCAGTTCGAGGATGCAGCAGTCCGGGTGGGCCAGTGGTCAGCTGGCGTTGAATCAGGCAAGCAGGAGGTTGCTGTGGCTTCGAATTGTCTACTCAAACTGGGCAGATATGATATGATATGATATGATATGATATGGCATTTATAACGTGCCTATACACAAGTGTTTCAAGGCACGGCGAGGCAAGGGAGGAGGAACAGAGGGAAGACAGACAACAATCCTACTAGGCCATGTGTCATTCAGATCGCGCAAGTGCATAGGAAGGGGAAGGAGGAGAAGTGCGAGTGGGCGAAGGGGGAAGAGGACAGTGCAGTACATGGGATAAGAAAGTAAATAAACAATAAGTAAAAGTACGGCCAGCAGGTGGCAAGTGCCGGCATCAGGTGTCATGTGTGGGTGGTGGGACTGTAGGGATACAGAAAAACAGTCCCCAAGTGCAGGGGTAGCCAGGAAGGCAGTGCAGGAGTGTGACTGGGGGGCAGGGGGCCTGGGCCCGAGATCAGACGGTGGCCAGGTAACCTGTGAAGTTTCAGTGTCAGCCAGCAAGTCAGCAAGGAAGAGGAGGAGAAAAAGCAGAAGCAAAGAGAAAGGTTTTGAGGTGCTTCCGGAACCAAAGATGATTCTCCTCAAGTTTCAGGGAGGGAGGGAGGCTGTTCCAGAGGGAGGACCAAGCCGAGAGATCTACCACAACTCTTTACTTGGAGAAGTGACTGACCCTGAGGGAGTTTGAGGCAGATGAACGAAGAGCTCGAGAAGGGAGGTATTTAGGAAGAGAGAGTTGAAGGTATTGAGGCCCCAGGCTCCAGAAGGCCTTGTGGACAATGCAGAGGGTTTTGAACTTAATCCTCGCAGCCACTGGGAGCCAGTGCAGAGATTTCAGTCCTGGAGAAATACGATCCCTGGGCTTGAGGCCAAGGACAAGTCTCGCAGTCCTGTTCTGCATAAGTTGCATAGGGCGGAGAGTAGAAGCAGGCAGATTTAGAAAGAGGCTGTTGCAATAGTCTAGCCTAGAGAGAACCAGAGCTCTGGAGACAGTGAGTTTCTGGAGGAAAGGAGGAATACCTCTGAGGAGCTGTAGCCGGTAGTGTGACTTCTTAGAGACATCAGAGATGTGAGGAGAGAAGGAGAGTGTAGAGTCGAAGATGACCCAGAGGTTTTTAGCCTTGCAGGTGGGAACAGGATGTGTGCCGATGAGGAGAATCTTAGTCTTACTGGCATTAAGGCAGAGGTCATTGGCTGCACACCACTCCTGGATAGCAGACAGGCAGTCAGAGATGAGGGAAGTAGAGGAGGAGGCCGAGGGTAGCCTAGATCAGGTGGTTCAGTGGTCGAGGTTCGACGGCAGTGAGCTGGTAACAGGATGCACAGGCGAGTCGATTCAATGTGGAGGTCCCTGTTTGGAGAACACCAGGAACGGGTTGATGGACTTACAGGAGCAGTGATGAAGAAGCTAGCAGTGTGAATGTTGCTCCGAGCAATGCAAGGCAGTGGTAATTCTTTGGTTCCTGCTGAGGCAATGGTGCAGTGGCGAACAGAGTCAACAGTGTTTGAAGAACAATGAACGCCAAAGGCAGCGTGAAGGGTCTTGGTGCCGAACACACTCGAATCATAGCTTGCAGCGACTCGACCTTGAAACCACAGTGATCTTGGCTTCTCTAGTTTTCAAGAGCTGTGAGTCCCATTCCAGGGTCCCATAGATGGGGAGGCTGGCACACACCTTTAGGGGTACTCAACACAGTGAGGTCCTGGGAAACAGTGTGTCTGGCAGAGATGCAGATCTTGATCCAGCATCAGAGTTCACCCCCAATGGTCCCTGGGGATGATTAGGGGACAACGTTGACATCTGCTTTGGAACGCCGGCTTTCACCCCACAACTGGAAGACTTTAGAAAGGACTGCTTTCCTAGCAGGGTCCAACGAGGGTTGGTGTCCAGAGATGATTCAAAGATGTGGTGGGAGACACCTTCTTTTAAAGGTAAAAGCCCAGAGGTGATTGGATTACAGCTGGCCCTTCTGACAAGACACCCAAAGTGCTTTGATCTAGAGGATGTTGAGGGGACAGGAAAGTGAGTGAGGGGCATAGAGAAACAAGATGGTGGAAGTCTTCCTCCACTATACATAGATTTGCTGTCTACGCTAAGCCCGCCCCCTTCCCTTCTTGGTGGTATGAGTTTACTCCTTTTGAATGGGTGCGTTCCTTTGATGCCTGGGCCCAGGGCAGCTACCTGTTGTGTGGCTGTCTCTGGAGGAAGGTGGTACCTTGCCTCACAAAGAAATCAAAGAAGAGGCATGGGCATTCAGGTTCATGTCCTGTCATTTGTCAGGATAAGCCTGTCTGGCCAGAATATACATCACCTTCCAAAGCTGAGGTGGCTCACAGGAGATGACACCTGTGTGATGTCAAATTAGATATGACTGCAATGATCATGGGTATTGCCATGCACCATGCCTTCGCCCAGGCAAAGCTTATTTTAGAGTTTGCCCTGCCACCAACAAGAGTTGCTTATGATCATCATATGTTTGGTGTAGGAGTGCATATCTTAATTGCACCCCCTGCAGTGCAGAGACGTGGCTGTTACTGCAGCTGTCAAATGGGCAACTGTGGCCTTGGAGCCTGCTCTGTGTCACTGGTAGAGTAGGAGCTGCTAGTTAGGATAGTGTTGCAGCAGGGCACAGATACACACTATGCTTTAGGCATGGAGCGTATGAAAGGGAATCTGTTCAGCAGATTACCCTTTCAGAGATGGAACTACCTGTATCTTTTTATTAGTTAATACAAATTTAAAAAACAAAAGCCAGATGGCAATTCTTCACAAGGGCCTTACCTTGGTGGAAATCCCACTGCAAGCAGGAATCCTTCTTAGTGGTGGAAACGGGCAGTGGTGGTTGCAGTCTCCAGGGGAGAATGAGATACGAAGTTGGATGCACCTCCTGCTGGCAATGGGAGCCTATCGAGCCTGCGGGAGAGGGTGTGGCATCTGACAGTTGGAATGGATCATGATATTAGGCATTAGAGAAGGGGGATGATCATAAGAGCCACATTTCTGTGAGCCGTGGGTGCCACTCCAGTGCTACAGGAAGAGGGATTCACTGTTGGGCTGAATTGCTTGCACCAGGGAGGAGCAAACTAGGAGTTTTGCTTGCCAGTATGTTCGCTTTTTTTGTTTCTCTGTTTTTGTTTTGTTTTCTTTTGGCCTTCTGCTTTACTCTCTGTACACAGCCCTTTGGGGCCAAAACGGTTCAAGCAGATTGTGGGTCCTTGGTGAAGAGGTCTAAAATGGAGGGGGGCTTCTCTGAAACTAGGGATAGGATGCCGGGAGTTAGAAGAGTAGTTTTGATGCATCGGATTGGAGAACTGTTAATGTTAATTTGTTTAATGTTAATATGGCGTTCTGGTTTTTGCAGATGTAGGTTAGAATGTGGGGCAAAGAGACGTGGAGGCATAGTGGAAACTAGGGTCAGGCACCAGGGATTAGTCTAAGGATTTTGGGGATCAGTTCTACTGCCTGGATTTAGAGGCAGAGCTGAAAGAGGAATGCACTCGTCAAGCACTTGGTAGCTACGTCAAGAGGCCAGTCTTCTTTTAAAATTCTGCATCTCCCAAGGTATTTAGTGGCATGGGTTGCTTGATAAGTTACCAGGCAAAGAGTATGTGGAGAATGGGTGAAGTGTGCAGATGGGAGCATTGAAGGCCTACCACAAGATGCATCTGGTGGGCTATCCTTAGCCCATGCAGTGTAAGAAATTGAGCAATGAGCTGAACAGGCACTAGCAGAATGATTTGGTATGAATATCAGTCCCCCTATTGTTACATATGTTGATTAAACATGCAAATAGAAGAGTCTCCTTCCCACAATTGCCACTAGGCAGCAATCCGATCGCCAGAGTGGAAGAGCTAGTCTATTTGGGTTACAAAGTCTACGGCTCCCCATCTGTCTGTAGAGTAGAGCAGGACCTTCACAGTAAGATCTTGCAGTTCACGGCTCAGATGAAGAAAGTATTAGGGAAGTACTGTAAGTTTTCAATCATCCCTTTAATTAGATACTATCAGGCAAAAGTCATCCATGTGGTCTTCTATGGGCTGGAAGCTAAGCCCCTCCTTTGGTTTAACAACTAGGAAAAACGGTAGGGCCTTTTGTGGAAAAATGTTCTTGGGCTGCCCTTGAGCCTGCCCATGGCGGGCATCAGATTTGAAATGGGTCTACATTCCCTAAAGGCCAAAGCAGGATGAAGTTGATTTCCCTTTATTGCCTCCTGTTAACAGCTAAAGAGGGGTCATTATATGCGGATATCAACTTGCATCTGGAAAAAAAAGCTTGAATATGCTCACTGGTTTGAACACGTGGGTAGAGGGAGAATTAGCAAATATAAAGACAAACAGCCCGACCCTAATATAGAATCCAATGAAGGTTAAGAAAACCTGGAACGAAATGGACTGGATAGTCACAACTCATACTATGCGATCTTCAGCGCATCCAAGTCCATTTTTGATGGCTGACAAGAAGCAGGGTCATATGGCAAAATACCTGCTAACATTCCCAAATTGGAAGTTGCAGAAACAATTCTTTAGAGTGCGCCTGAATGTGGTTCAAACAGGGGAGATCCTGTACAAAAGAGGTCAGGGCTTTAATGCGATTGCTTTATGCAATGTATGCAAAAACCTCAAAGAGCAATCCTTAAAACATCTATTAATGGAATGTGAGGGAACATGGGTGGTGAGATTAGTGCTTTTTGGAAGATTTGGGCTGGTAACGATACGCTTCCTGCTGGACATGTTCTGGGACAGATTGGTCTCAGGCCAAAATCAGACTCTCACAATTGCAGCAGTCCAGGTGTTAGAGAGAAGTCGGATAGAGATCTAAGAAGGTAGCTTGCTATCATGATTACTACGGACTGGTCATTCTCCAAAGATTTTAGTTTTTGTTTGCATAATGCTCTTTGGATAATACTAAGGTTTTGGGGTTTCGTTGCATTAAATCGGCACCTTAACGTCACTTCAACTAAGGTTTTTTCACTGAATTTCAAGGATTTCATTGCATCAGATTGTTTCAACTTAACAGTGCTTTAACCAAAGATTTTTCAATGAATGTCAAGGTTTTGTTGCACTGAAGATATTGTCACGGTCCATACCCCCAAACTTCAGGTGCAGACCAACATGCCCAGGGCTTTGGGTTCCATGGGGGCCTTAAAGGCCCCAAAGGGTCTCACAGGGGCCTGCTGGACTTGGTCCTGGCGCTGCTGGCGCCAGGCTCATACTGCCATCACCAACATGACAAGTTTCAAACCCAGTGAAGCACGTGTAAACCAATCTGAAGCGGGCTGAAGGGACTACTTGCCTAAGGAACTATTTGCTTGTGTGTGGTTGCTGGGACTACATTTCCTAAGGACTACTTTCTGAAGACTATATAAGCCACGCCCTTTGTACAGAACACGCTTCGCGTTATTCTGCACTCCTGCAGCATAACGCTCACCGTGTCTGCAAACTCCAGGCCAGTCTTCAGCTACGCCCGTCCAGTTGTCTCGAGCTACCTGCAAGGAAGAAAGAGAGAAAAGAGAACAGAACAAGACACTTAGCTGATTTTCCATCTCGGTATTTCTGGAGTCTCTGTTACTGCCGAGCTGCAAGGGAGAGGACACCAGGTTAGCTGCGCAGACCACGCAAGCTACATCGCTATTCAGCGCAACGCTAATACTTACCAGAAGACTGCTCAGTCCAGCGGTCCACCGGAGCACCATCACGCGATCGCCGCCCATCATCCAATCGCCGCTCCGGAGCTGCCACATCTGTAGAAACATAAAAGAAGACATCAGGCTAGCCGCGCAGTGGGGAAAGCCTCATTTAGACTTAAAATCTTGCGCAACGTCGCTACTCACCCGGAGACAGCAATTCTTCGCGGACCCGCAATACATCTTCACGCAAACTCTGTTCAGGAGATTCCACACCTGCAGAATGCAAGAACAGCAGGTTAGTTGTGCAGAGAACAAAACCGTGGGGAAAGACTTTTGCATAGCGCTGACGCAAAACTTACCTTTGGAAGCCAGCTACCATTCCTGAAAAGGACCTTGCTCCATATTAAGCACAAGGGGAAAACCTGTAGGAAGGGGCACAGGAGTGGACAACTTGAACTCTTAAGCAATCCATACCATTGGAAAGAGACTTACCTATTGAGTCACAGTTGTTTGGAACTCTGCAGGATCAGTGAAGTAACTAGATCCTAGAACTACTACACAACCCTGCAAAGAGACGCAGGACGGAGAGCCTGCCATTCACAGTACAAAGGTGAGACATAGCAGAGGGGTGCAAAAGGAGGTCATGGGAACCGGGAGTTGCCCTCGTTCTTATGGTTGGGTAACATTTGATTTAACATTTTTAGGCAAACCTACTTTCATGACGAAGTCAGAGGGGGGCACAAGGAACCACTCATCACAGAACGTCCAGCTCCGTTCGGCGCCCCCGTGCAGGTCAGGTGAGCGTAACAGATATTGGGCCTCATTCCAGGTTTGGAGCTAACCATGGAGTAATTAGCTCCATGGTTGCCTCCGAAACCGTCCCAAATCCGGTATGGTGAATGGAGTAATTACCGGTCCATTCCAGGGTTGGAGGGACCGGTAATTCCCCATTCACCTTTTGCCCTTCCCCATTCCCATTTCTGCCCCATAGGCATAGGCAGAGGGGAAGGAGGTAATTACGGCACCATAAATTGCGGTACCGTAATTACCTCCGAGATACCTTTGCGAGTCCCGTACTTAACTCCTGCTAAAAGCAGGAGGTAAGGAAGGACCCGCAAAGGGAACTCGGAATACGGAGGTAAGGGATTACTGGCATCTGCACCCTTACCGGTGCCGGTAATCCCTTACCTCCAACCTCGTAATGACCCCCATTCACATTAACTATCCCTCAACTAAACTTTTTTCACTGAATGTCAAGGGTTTTGTTATGCTATACCTCCCACCGGCTTTAATTCTGTCTATTTTTCTGATAACATAACTGATGTCATATAATTTGTTATAAATATCTGTTGTTGAGCAATGCAACATTGGGTTTATGCATATGTTTATGAATGTTTTAAAATAATAATAATACTCAGATTGAGATCTACATAAGGACTGGGACATGTGCTGATATGAGATCTATATTCATGAACAGTATCTATAAAAATGAGCCAACACTTCTAATTTTTGGATCGATTCACTTTCATTTGTCTCGGGAGGATAGCTCAGGGGCAACGTGCTCGCCGTGGAAGCTAGATGACACAGAGCAACATAGCTTTGATCCCCGGGTCTGTGCTTAGAAACCTCTGGGTATTAGGCCCATTATAAATAACCAATCTTATCATATCATCACATCAAGTATTTGATTGACTTTTTTGTCCTCTAGATAAGAAGGGATTAGTAATGGTGTATTGTGATGGGGAAGACTGAAAATGTCAAGTTGGGAACTGTGATGAAAAAGAGTGAGGTGGAGTAGTTAGGAACTGTGACAAGAAAGACTGAGGTGGATTATTTGGGGACTGTGATGAGGAATATCATGGTGTAGTTGGTCGGGGACTGTGACAAGTAAGAGTGAGTAGGTAGAAGTCTAGTACTGAAATGAGGAAGCGTGATGTGGTGATAGTGGGGTTATGTGACCTACAGAACATTAAATCATGCCTACTTCCCGTCTGAAAAAATATACCTTACACATTATAAAAACCAAAGTCCTTTAAAGGACTAAATATAAATATGAATGTTTTAAAAATTATAATAATACTCAGATTGAGATCTACATAAAGACTGGGACAAGAAAGAGGGAAGCCCCTTCCTGTGTGGCTAGGGAGATGAGTCTGCTCCGCAATACCATCCCTAGGGGTAGAGGCAAGTGGGACCTCACCGGGAGAGACTCCCCCTTAGGGCACAAAGACTCCCATTCCCATGACAAACTCCCTCAAGTGGTGCATACTATGGCCTACATGGGATGTTTCAAAACACCAGACACTATGAAGGACCAAGACTGGGACGAGGATGCTGTATATAACAAATTCTGTAAGATACCAAAACTGGAATGAAAAAGCCATAATATCAGAAACTGTGAACTATCAATAGTGGAATGAAGAAACTCCTAATGGCTGTTGTTCTCTTAGGAGAAAAGGTCATTTTACTTTAAAATTGTATACCCAATCCACGGAGAGGTGGATAAATGTGATCCCAGTGAAAGAAGAATGAGAGGTAGACCGAGAGAGAGAATCCCATGCATGTCAGCTGGTGAAGGCCCCCAGCTACATGACTCGAAACAGAGAGATGGAGAGAATCACATATGTCAGCTGGGGAATCCCCAAAGCCACATTCAGCTCGACTGAGAGACTCCAAAACCGGCAAGTCTAAAAGTAATGTATCTTTGCAAATCGGTGAGCTAGAGCAAGGTCAAACCCAGAGTAAACATTGAGAGAAGAGATCAATGGATAAGAATACCCTGGGAGAAGGGGAAGATAACTCAACATCCTGAACAAAACCAAAATAAACAGAAACAAGAGGAAACAAGATATGAAAAAGAGCCTAAAGAAAATAGGCAATTGAACGGCATATTAAGTAAGCTCCAACATACCGCAGTAAACGGGTAAGCTGGGAATCACATACAAGAAAGGAGAACTAATAAGATAATATGAAGAGAGTTAAACCAATCCTGAGGGATAAGCCAAGGGAAGGGAAAGCCAAATAATCCAGTTAAGGAATTGAAGAGTTTGATAGAAGAAGTTACATCTAGAGACTATTTGCAAATCATATTTTGAAAGACTGGTACTAGAAGTACCCTTAGCAGAAGGGAGTCATTCTCGTCGCCTGAATTAGTTTTCATAGTGGTAGGATCAGAAAAGAGTAGTTTTGCACAGCTGACTCATCCCTCTGTTTAACATTCATGACTGAATGACGAGCAACTTAGTTAATAATATAGACAGGGACCACACATAGGGAAAGTTAGACTTTATTGTTTTACTTTCATAACTAATATACACCATGCCAATGAGTCTGTGTCCTTTTTCTGACTCACCACTAATATATATATATATATATATATATATATATCCTTAAAGAAATGTTCCACATCCTGAATGGAAAACTAAAGGTCACAAGTTTTTGAAACCTGTAAAATCCTCCAATAGCCGCCACTCTGGATCCCCTGTAGATCCCTGTCCCACCATCGCTTCTAAAAAAACATCTTCTCCTCCACTTGTGCTAGCAGCATTACTAGATCAATAATTAACTTCTCTCTAACATCAGGGCTTTTTCCAGAAGCTTTCAAAACTTCTCATGACAAACCTTCACTCAAAAAGCCCTCCCTTGACCCGCTCCTCCCTACCAACTACTGCCCTATCCCAACCGCTTCATCAACACACTCCTAGATCACAGGGCATGCTCCCAACTCTCCCTTTAAACCGAATCCCACTGCCTCCTTGACCCTTCCCAATCTAGCTTAAGACCTCTGCATGGAACCAAAGCCTCCCTTGTCTCCATCTGGGATGGCATGAAAAGAGCAGCAGACACAGAAGGATGTGCTTCCCTCATCCTCCTTGAACTCTCTGCAGCTTTTGACTCAACCGACCACTCCACCCTCATAGACAGACTTCACTCTCTAGGCATCAGGGACTCTTCTGTAAGATGGACCCTCCTCCTTCCTCTCTAACTGCTCGCAAATCACTATCCTCGTAACTTTCTCCTCAAAACTCCAGCCCTGTCTCTCAGGGGGTCCGTTGAGAGCATCCATGTCCCCTCTCCTCTTCAACCTCTACCTAAGCCACTCACCACGCTCATCCACTCTCACAACCTTACCTGCTACAACATTGTCGATGACACTCAGATCATTTTCAAGATTCCCAACTACTCTTCCTCCCTGAACCCTTACCTAGCTGCCTGTCATACAGATATTGACCACTGGATGAAGACCAACCACCTCCTCCTAAATCCAAGCATAACCGAAATCCTGATCTGCAGCAAGACCACCCTCCTCCCCCAACCCACCCCCTGGCCATCGTCCCTAGGGCCCCCACCCACAGCTTCCTCCTCAGTAAAGAATCTAGGATGCATTTTCAGCTCGGACCTTACTCTCTCTCGCTACATCAACGCTGTCTCCAGAACTTGCCACTATCACCTCCACATTCTCAGGCGAATCTTCCCCTATCTCTCCTACCCTCACAGAATCTCAGCAACCCTAGCCATCATTCTCTCCTGGCTGGATTATGCCAATTCCCTCTACCTTGGTGCCCCCTCCACTCTATTCTCCCAAGTGAACTCATGATGTAACCCTTGCTCTGAATATGTGTACGCTGAACAGTCCTTCAAAATCACAGCCATTGTAATGTCGAGAATGGATTCTGAACGTAGGCGAAATGAATAATAGTAGCAAAGCTTTGAATCCTGAGGAATATAAAACACTGGTAGATTTTATAGCTGGAAGAACCTGGTTGGTAACTTTCAGCTGTTCCAGGAGTGCTTAGAAGCGTAGCTCTTCAGTGAACCTAGTTGTTTAGTGTCTAGCCAGCTTTCTGATCCTGGGCCGCTGCTTGGAATGTACAGCATGATCTATCCTCTTCTCGCCATGCATAGGGAAACCAGCTGAAGGCACGGTCGCAAACCTGCACGCACCTGCCATCACACACCTCTCAAACACACTTTGCACAACACCTCTGCCATTAGAATGCAGCTACTGTTACCAACACAAATTTGTTATGTTTTTGCACACAACTTATATCGCACTCTCCTGCACCACACCTTATCCACTTGTCACCGCCAATCCGACATGGGTGGACAACAGGGCCTTGGCCACCCCTCTATTTTAAATTGTGGCTAATATGCACACACGCACACTAGCACCGCCTCGACATGTTCCCATACATAGAATCCGGACCCCCGAGGGTGTTCAACCTACAGCACGTTGGGACCATGCTAATGGTGAAAGACGCTATACAAATGACTCACTACTACTACTGCTTCAAGAGACATAACAAAACTGCATAAAATAATTGTTTGCCACAAATGTCCAGTTTATTGTTCTGCAGTGCTAAAAAAAGTAACATTCAACAAAAAAGCTAACCATTTATGTGAGGCAAAATAGTAGACATTTTGAATGTACACTAAGCTTTAAAAAAAGTGTTTCACTTTGTCCCTCAATTGTCTTGGAAGCAGGCATAGGGCCTTGTTACAGTCTTGCCGGTGCAGGAAGAGTGCCGGTAAAACTGCCGGTAATTCTGGCACCAGCACTTTTATCACAACGGCAAAACACTAGTTTGCCGGTGGGGACACTGATTTACTTCCAAGAGCTGGTGGGAAACCAGGCCCCCACCGGCAAATAGTTTCCCACCGGCAAATACATGCCAGAATTACCGGCACTGGTAACACCAGTGCCGCTAATTCCAGCAATTCCATGCACTACATGGAATGGGGATTTCCCCATGTTGCCAGCACCTGGACTATCCTGGTTATAGCGGGATATTGGGTGCCAGTAACAGTAGGGCAGTTTCTATAGCGGGATATCGGGTGCCAGTAACAGTAGGGCAGTTTCTATAGCGGGATATCGGGTGCCAGTAACAGTAGGGCAGTTTCTATAGCGGGATATCGGGTGCCAGTAGCAGTAGGGCAATTTCCCAGTATCCCGCCAGTATTACTGGTGGGATAACCGGAAACTTGTAATGAGGGCTATAGGCTTGCTAGCTAACTGGAGCATTTCTGCGGCCTTACAGATGAAAAGGCCCCATCACTGTTGCGGTCACCTGAATATTCGCATGTAAGGAAAGGCTGTCCTAATCAAATGATGGAAGAGAGATGTGGTAACCAAGTGATTGCTAGGCCATTCTTAAGGTGCCAAGCGATTGTATATCTTCGCCGTCCTGTTCCCATGATTGCTCTGGAGGCAGCGAGGGCCTGATGGGTCAGTTTCAGAGGGGGAAGCCCCATTGCGTGGTTGGCCTGATTTGGGGAAAGGGGGCAGCAGAGCTCCCCTGGTGCTGTCTCAAGTTGGGAGCATCCTCATTGGTATAACTTTTCTGCAACTCCTGCTGCTTGCAAAGCTGGGCTGGAACTTTTCTTCTTGTACCATAAGGTGCAGAAATAGATGTTCAAAACATAGCCGTGGTACCCAAATGAAAGTACTTGTTGTAGGGTGCTGCATCCGGCCAGATTCCAGTGTACACTCTAAATTGCTAGAAGATGCATACCTTTGTCAAACAATGACTACAAGCAGATGGGCTTCTCACAAACGATCTTCTCGGGGTGTAAAAGTCTTGAACTTAAAAAGAACAATAGGGCAGTTTAAGGAGAGTGCCCACGTTTTCCAGTGTGAGGTGTGCAATAACCATTCCTGCCTTTTAGGCTCATAAAAAAGAAACATGTACGTTTAGAAAGAATGTGCTTGTTTGCATGTGTGTTCGCATGAATGTGTGTACATATGTCTATTACTGTCATGGGCAAAGGTGCAGATTGTAGACCCTAAAAGCTACATGACACAGAATGCCTGGCAATGCAGCCATATGCTGCAAAAGAATACTGAATATGATCTTGGCACTACCATCAATCAAGGGAGGCAGCACAGGCATATATTATTGAGACAGGCCTTGTATTTTCTTTGGGTGTTAGCAGAATGAACACTTGTTTTTATAGTGGAAATGCCGGCATGCATTGTTGAGGTCAGTCTCATTACTTTCTGTGGACGCGCCAAGCATGAAAGGGGAACAGACCTCTGATTTGGCCCGAACCTGCTTGAAAGTAGGCACATGCTGGCATATATTGCTGGGGCAGGCCTCATAGTATTTCTCTGGGGGCAGTCAGCATCAACATAACTCCTCGTATGTACTGTTGGTAACCTGGCATCTATTTAGTGTTTCAAGCGTGTCCCCGCAGAACCGAGTGCACATTCTATGTATGGCTTGTTAACCATGTTTCTGGAATTTCTCTTGCAAAAACCATGATTTGACCCCATTATTTAAAACAAAAATGTAAGCGGAAGAACTACCGAAAACCATACTGGACTGGTTTTGGTGCATACCTTTACGAGGGATTTCCAATATAAAGTTTTTCACAGCTGGTAAAAATGGGTTTTATGGGACTGTCGTAGTAAATAACGGGGCACTTGCAGAAACTGAAGGTCCTCAGCTTCAGTCACTGTAAAGTAGTGCAAGGGGTTACTGTGACTGCCGCAGAGACCTGCAGGCCGCAGATGCCAATTCCGGTAAGTTATATACCTGGGGTCGGTGGCTGCGGTGTTCCAAGCAACCTGCAGGGTAAACACCGAGTTTCCAGTAAAATAGCTCGGAGGGTGCAGTGCTCGCAGCGGGAAGCTGGGCTAAACCTGCTTGTCGCGGGTTCCAATGTCAGTGTGAGGCCCTTCCTAGCCGTCACATCCTATGTCCCTGAGACGCAGAACAAAAGGCGGGCAAGGGTGGGGGGTCAGGATGTGACTGCATCCCGGGATGAGGTCATGGGAGCGCTGGGCGAGCCTTTAAGCGGGGTGCGCTATAAATACAGCCGAGCGTGCGACGGCCGCGGATGTGCACCGTGCCCGGGGGCGTACATTCCCGGTGGGCTCTGGAGCAGGCGCTAGCGTGGGGCTCGGGCTCGCGGCTCTCCACACCAAAAGCGACTGGAATCGGGGTCGGAGACGGGCGGGAGAATGGGCTCTGCAAGGTGAGTCACCGTGGGCGCCTTTGGCGGTGTTTAGGGACAAGGAAAGGGGGTTAAAGGAATGAGGACTGGGGCAGCGGGCACACGGGGCCAATTGGTCCTGAGGTGCGGAGTCTAGGGGCCCTTGAAAGAGGACGCAAGGGTTAACAATTTCAATTGTACTTGACTTGCCTTTCTTACAGAGATGCAAACATAAATATCCCAAACGCTAGGGATTCTATATGTCCCCTACACTAGGGATTCTATATGTCGCCATACACTAGGGATTCTATATGTCCCCATACACTAGGGATGATATATGTCCCCTACACTGTCAGTAGGGATTCTATATGTATAATAATAAACGCTATCGCATCATGGCAGGGCTGCTGTATTTGTCATGGGACAGGGCTGGCTTTTCTCAGCAGGGTTGCTACACACGCAGGGATAGAGTACGGGCGCTCATCCTTCCCAGCACAACTGTCAAGGGGATTCAGTACTATCATTTCTTTGCAGGCCGCCTCTACTTTTGAACGCAATGTGGGGGTCTGGCACAAGGACGTCCAGGTCGCCCCAACGAGTCCTTGGCCACCCAGGGTCAATATGCTGCAAATGGCCCATCTCACTTTTCAGAATTAGCTAAAGTAAGCTCGTGCAGCAGCGCACCGCATGCCCACCTCGCACTCCATTGGTTAATCTCCGGGCACTTCCGGTCGTATCACTTGGCCCATTTCCGCGTGTAGCTACAGCGCCCACGCGTGATGGTGTCACACCCCAGACTCAGCCCGGCAGCTCGGGGCCACCTAGGCCACAAAAACAGACTATAGTCCCATTTCCCAATTCTGTCAAGAGTACTAGAGAGATCTGAAAAAAATCTTCTAGCACGTAAAAACGTGAAGATTACCCAAAGGCCAGCGGGCTGAGAAAGGCCAGTCACGTGCCAGGATGCTAGAATGAGAAGGACCCTTCCCCTGCCACAGCGACCTTTCAGAAGCCCCAGACTGTCCGAAATTGCCGCGAGCTAAAAATGTGTAGAATGAAAGGGAACATGGAGGGAAGACAGACACAGGTACAGGAAATGTCCCACCTGTACAAGTGTACGCGCAACATGGTGAGAGCCTCGGCCAGCGCGGCCTACTAGGCAGTGAACCCGCCTCATGGCCTCTCCACGGCACTACGCGAGTATGTGCCTCTCATTTCACGGGTCACTGATCACTCGTGATAACTGACAGGCCTCCGTTTCTGACTCAATAATCGCCCTGCTTCACTCACTAGCCACTCTATGCCATGTTGGGGGCTGCTCCGGTCCACCGGGCAGCCCCATACTTGTGTCGGGTAGCACCCGACAGCACACACAGAGATCCGGCGATCACGCCGCTGGATGAAGGGTGGGGGTTCATCCCACCGGCTCCGGGGACACCGGAGCTCCACACGGGGGCCGGCTGGCAACCGGCTTACCGCGGCCCCAGCTCTGGGGGCACCCAGGCCGGGGTCGCCATCCTGGCTCGCCTCACAGGGCCAGGGCAACACACAGGGACGGCGTTGCCCGGCAGGGGCACCGTCTGGACGGCGTTGCCCGGCAGGGGCACCGTCCTGGAGCTGGGCCCCTTCCTTGGGCCCAGCACACGTGGTGGGGCACCCGCATGGTGCCCCCAAAGACACACACACACGCAGAGTCAGTTGAGTCTCGACTGACGAGCCGGAAGCGGCTCGTTTACTTTATTAACTTGACTACCACACACTTGGGCGATACCATGCCTCCCTACAGGGGAGACATGTAACACTCCTCCTCTTTCATAACAACGAAACAACAACAAAAAACCACACCCCAACATAACTACTACCACTACAACCACTCCACTAATCCACCCTTTATTAACCTGGGTGAGTGGTTGTACTATTACCGAATGCCGCCATTGTTGACCCCCCTGGCACCATTTAAAGCATGGCCACAATATGCAGGATCACAGCTTCACATCACCACTTGAATGGGCCATTTTAAGCAAGTCCAGGGTCTGCAGGGTCCCAGTCTTCATGTAGGTGGCTACTGAGTCCATATTAAGCAATTGCAGGTCTGCAGGAGACCAGTCCGACACCATACGTGGGCAGCCACCCATAACAGTTCAGTTCACCACTCAAGGGCCGGCAAAGCCGCACATGGGAAGGCCCAGGGGCCACATCGGCCAAGTCCACAGTCCTAGGTGCTGCTGTGATGACACCGTGGCAGCAGGCCACCCTTATGCTTCCCCTTGCGTTGTGGGGGCGCCCTCTGGCTACGAGCCCCACAGCAGCCCTCACGATTGCTGCTCCATCCAGCTGCTGCAAGTCCAGACGGTAATGGGCCACCCATATTCTCCTTTTTCATTATGGGCTCGGTGATCATAGGCCCCGCCTCTTTTCTTTGTTCGGACCGGGCCTCCGCAGTAATCCATGGGTCCATTTTCCTTTTTATTTTTTTATTTATTTTTTTTAATTTATTTTTTTTTTGCGTCAGAGCAGCACCATGCTCCTGCTCGCTCATCAGAGCGAGCTCTTCTTTGTGGGCCCAGTTGGTGTTGGGCCCGCCACATTTGTCCATAGTCGGGGCCTTTGCAGGCTACGTTTCCTCCGTTTTATTTTTATTTTCCCCTGTGGGGGGGGCCCATGGGGCAGCGGCAGCGTGGCGGGCGGCCAGCGGTGCGGCAAGCTTACCGGGGGAGGGCAGGCAGCCACCCACTCTCCTTCACCTTGCGGGCCCAGTTGTTGTTGGGCCCGCCTTTGTTATGTTTGCAAAGGTAGCGGGCGCCCCTCTCTCGACAGAACAAGGCCTGATAACCTGTTCAGTGGTTACTAACCACTTGAGAGTTCGCAGCCACTGTTTTTACTCACTGTGCCTTTCACAGATGGGAAATATCCATTTGCATATCAGTCTTTGTCCTGCCCAGGGGCAGTCCAGCACCGAAATGCAATGGCAATTTCAACCTGAACGAGAGTACCACCAGCAACCCCATACACGTGTTTCACCCTTGTTGGGGATCATCAGTGAGGTGAAGCTGATGCCTCTCTAAGCAAAGTGAGAGGGAGACCACGTCTGGTTGCCCCTAGGAGACCTAGGGTTACCAATCCCAGGTTCCTTGAAATTTAGTTTGCAAAGGTAGCGGGCGCCCCTCTCTCGACAGAACAAGGCCTGATAACCTGTTCAGTGGTTACTAACCACTTGAGAGTTCGCAGCCACTGCTTTTACTTTGTTATGTGGCGGCCGATGCGTGGGGGGCGCGGGGCACCGGCCGTCCGCATCTTCCTTCATGCAGCGTCCCTCGCCTCCCACCGCCTCAGCGAAATGCGCCGCTCCACCCCCCCCCCGTGGACCGCGGCGGGGAGGGGCCGCAGCACCTCCTCACTGCGGCCGACGCCGCAGTGCTTCCATTCATGGTGGCCGAAACTGCGGGCAGTCCCCCGTCAAAGGGGCCCCCCCTTCCCAGCTGACTCATTAGCGGCTCGCACCGCAGACCCTGTCCCACACAGGGGATAGGCAGCCTCCTCCATGCGGCCACCGCCGCGGGCACTCTCTCCCCCTCGGGGACTGGAAAACCGGCATCCCCACTCCTGCGGACGCCGGTGGGGAGCGACCTTCCTCCACTCGCGGGCAATGCCGCCATCTTCCTTTTTCGCGGGCCCATCTGATGTCAGGCCCGCCACGCCATTTCTCGTGCGTGGGCCCCTTTGGAGATGGGCCCGCCTCAAAACTTCAAGGGGGCACGCGGGGCCCCTCGCCTCATCGCCATTGTTGGGGGCTGCTCCGGTCCACCGGGCAGCCCCATACTTGTGTCGGGTAGCACCCGACAGCACACACAGAGGTGCGGCTATCACGCTGCTGGATGAAGGGTGGGGGTTCATACCACCGGCTCCGGGGACACCAGAGCTCCACACGGGGGCCGACTGGCAACCAGTTTACCGCGGCCCCAGCTCTGGGGGCACCCAGGCCGGGGTCGCCATCCTGGCCCGCCTCACAGGGCCAGGGCAACACACAGGGACGGCGTTGCCCAGCAGGGCACCGTCTGGACGTAGTTGCCCGGCAGGGGCACCGTCCTGGAGCTGGGCCCCTTCCTTGGGCCCAGCACACGTGGTGGGGCACCCGCATGGTGCCCCCAAAGACACACACACACGCAGAGTCAGTTAAGTCTCGACTGACTAGCCGGAAGCGGCTTGTTTACTTTATTAACTTGGTCACGTGGTTCCCCACGTGACCACTACCACACACTTGGGCGATACCATGCCTCCCTACATGGGAGACATGTAACATGCCATATGGACCGGTCTCTCTTCTTCACTCACTAATCACGCTGCTCCGTTGCTGTCACTGATTACCCACCCTCCATGTGTCACCTTGCCTTCTCCGCCTGGCATCACCGGGTCACTCACACTATGGAGAGGGCAGCCGAGTATGTGTCTACAATAATCGTGCTCCTACCCAGACTCTTTTATGAGTGCCCATCTCAACTTCCCGGACCTTGCACTCATGATGGTCTACTCTGTGTGCTGCACTTCTCCCGTTTCCTCTCCCACGGGCCTCTAAACTATCAGGTTAGTAGCCCCTCGCCCCCTTTCAGGGGCGCTACAAAGAGACTGTACTCACAGTTTGGACCTTAAAAAATCATAATGCATAACTAAATAGATAATTAATATGAATATCCTTAGAAAAGACGGACAGAAACTTTCAGAAACAATGGCCGCGCCAGGCGGCGCCCGGAACTGTTACTTGGCTTCACAGTGGGTGCGCTCTGTACTGACTTTGGCCAGTTCTTGTGACATGTCATGCTCATGAAGCATGTTGTATTTGAGCAGGAAGGCCATGAATAATAGCCCGCGTCATCGTGTGGGGCAGGAAGGAGAGGAGGCCGGAAGGAGGAAGCTGTGAGAGAAACAAGCGGGTCGCTTTTATCTGGAGAGGAGGCACAGGAGAGGGGGCAAGGGGGTTACTAGAGCTGTCACTGGTGGGTAGGGGACAAGGGCTTGGCAGGATGGTGAAGAGGAAGAGGAAAGAGCTTGGAAGTGTGTGGGAGGAACAAGAAGCGGACTTTCATTTGGAGAGGAGTGGGAAGCACCGGAGAGGGGGGCTAGGAAGTGACTAGACCCGACAGTGGTGGGTACGGAGACAGAGAAAGGGCTGGGAAGGATAGTGAAGAGGAAAGCGCTTGGAAGCGCGTGAGAGAAACAAGCGGGTCGCTTTTATCTGGAGAGGAGTGGGAAGCACAGGAGAGGGGTGGGTAGGGAATTTCAAGACCTAACAGTGGTGGGTAGGGAGACAGAGAAAGGGCTGGGCAGGATAGTGAAGGAAAAGAGGAAAGCGCTTGGAAGCGTGCCGGAAGGGGTAGACAAGAAAGAACCTGGCAAGGGTTGGACGTGAAAAGAAAGCTCACAGGGGTCGGGGAAGCATATGTGGAAGGGCTGAGGAAACAACGAGAGGGGAATGAGGCTAGATGAGCTCTGGAAAAGGACACAAGGAGAACGAGTTGGGGAGGGAAGCCAGAACCGAGATCCCAAGAATAATAATCTATGAACTCATAGCTTCAATGGAGTTCGGACCTCACCCCCACTACGACCCTTCCACCAATACTGCCCTGCCCCCACTATTTCCCATCTACCAGTACTGCTTAAGCACCATTACTGCCCGGCCATTGCTACTCCCCAGCCACCCGTCCAGCCCGGCCCCTACTACCTAGCAATAATGGGAGTGGAGATTAAGGGGTCGGTGTCCCGTGTCTTGAGGGGAGGCGCCCTAGAGACGAATGGAACCGGCTTGGGCTGAGGGGGGGTCGAGTGAATGGGCTGGAGTGATTAGGCGAGGGCCAGGATGAAGTCATCTGCTGGAAATGACTGAACCTGGGGGGACAGGGCCTTTGGGTGAGTTGCTTGAGGAGGGATTTGGAGTGAGTCGGTATGGGGGCCTGCAGCAGCATGGTCTTGGGTAAAGGGAGCTGCAGATAACAGGGGGTCACTGAGCTGAGCGGAAGGCCCTTGGTCACAATTGGAAACGTTGGTCCATATTTCTCCTGTATACATCTTCGATAAAGACGATTGGGATCGCCATATTGAACGCAAGCACCTAAAGTGTTAAAATGTGTTAAAATCGCGGCAAAAATTGCTGTGGTTACAAAATATCGCTGCAAAAATGCCATGGTTTTGCCGTGCAATCCATGTAAAGGATGCGGGGACACGCCTGCACCTCCCGGACCCATTATACCATTTAAGGGGAGCGGGGGACCCCCCGCAATCCCCGCTCCCCTTAAATGGTATAATGGGGTACACCTTTACTGGGTCAAACCACAGCATTTTTGCCGTGATTTTTTGTACAGGCGACATTTTTGCCGCAATTTTATCACTGCATACCAAGTGAACATGAAGCACCATGTACTTACTTGCAATGATAGAAACAACATGCCTTAGTAGCATTTGCTGTACCCTCCTTTCTTATGGTCGATATGAATTTTTAACACTCAAAAGGGATGCAGGGTTTTAATGGAAGCCGAGAGTATTGTGTGTATTGTATGTCAAGCTAGGAAGCATTTGTATTGTTCCTATGTATGTATACATTAAGTACATAGCACATTCTGGGTTTCCAGATGAGCTTCTGATCATAACTAAATATTTGATAATTGATGATCATTTTCGAACGGTTTGGAATGTTACATTCCTCATGTGTTATTAATTAGGTATTGTAATGTAATTTTTTAGATGATTTGCAAAAAAACACATTCTCATCTGAGCATCAGCACAGAACTTCACGGTCCTAGGAGTCACACTGAACACCTTTGCTGCAGGGGAAGTTCTTCCCACTGCAACAGGGGTTTCGCGTTTTGGTTGTCAGCAACGCTTAACACACGTTGGGGTGGAGCCAGCCAATCGGGTGAAGCTAGAGCACATAAACAGAATCCACCAGAAACGACCCACGCTCTCTCCCGGAGTCCCGGACAACTGAGCCGCCCACAGAGGCCTGGCTTCTTTCCTTGCAGCCAGTGGCACAGGCTATGCTAGCCCTCACCCACGCCCGCCCCACGAAAAATCCCAAACGGCACCCCACACAGCCCCAGAAAGGCAATTATCTGCGTGCCTCTTCCTCGGCCGCCCATCTCTCACTCATGGAAACAGTAAGGGGACAAAGCCCTTTTACTATTTCCTTTGGTGGCCATCTTGGTTGGTAGTCTTACTTTTTATAAGGAACTAAAATGCGTGTTTACATTCATATAAACACTAGAATGCCTTTTTTGTTGTTACAATTGAAAGAGGCTTACAAATTGGATGCAGCAAGTGTCTCCCCCCTGGTTTATCAGATCCCACACACATTTTTTTCGATTGCTTCTAAATTATGTTTACAAAGGCTACTTGTTAGAAAAAGTTTCGCTATGTTTGTCCATGCTCCCCAATGTATAAGCATGTCCACCAACTCCATATCTAAACTCTAGACATGTTCACTGTTTCCTCTACTGGAGGCCCTGCCAGGTAACTTTGTGGACTAAGAGTAGGTAAAAAGTGTGCCAGAGGATATATCGAGGATAGCAGTGGTCGAAGTGGGCGGGAGCGGTGCTCCTCTACTTGTTTTTATTAAATTTGACTGTTCCTATAGTTTTATTTTTAAAAGAAACTGTTCCAGAATGGTTTCATTTAAAAGATAAGTGTAGGAAGACGTTGAAACTTACACTGCATTGAATGTTCCCTTAAGCAGCAGTTGTATTTGTTTAGGGGTTTGTATGGCACGTGGGAGGGGGCGTGGTGATGGGGTTTGTGGGGAGTGGGGACAGGCCAGTGGGGGACATAGTTCCCCTGCTTCTTTTCATACACTTCGACCACTAAGAGTAAAGACACGTGTCCCACGGCTGACTCCAACCTATCTGGGATTTTTATGCCATCGTTCCTTAAGTTAGATCGTCACAAATCCCCAAAGGGCTGGCCACAGTCTCTGATACAGTTGGTACCTTTTGATTTACCATATGACCCTGTTCAACCGACACCGTCCCATCAAAGAAGATTCCTCGGCCCCTAAAATCCAGCCAGCAAGTTCAGCAATAGCCTTGGCAACAGTAGAGATGAGCCCACCGCCCAGTCCCGGTGCTTCAGGTGGGCTGGATTGACGAGGAACTGAATTAAGTATTTAGGCAATGAAGGATGTGTGCATTAGATGAAGATGGATTTGGATATTTTGTTAACATTCACTTCACGTACATTATAAACAGCTGATTTGCATATTTAATTAATGAGCAATGTTGGTATTTGGAGTATTTCTTCTAGGTATTTGCTTTAACATAGGATGTTCTGTCACATAATGTGTTTGACTACACCCCGGTTGCCGCTGGGTGCTTTTAGGATTTGGTTCACAACCTAATTAATACTTCTTTCTACTATTGTCACAGGAATTCAGAGGAAACTGATGAGTCACTCACACCCCTCTTGCCGCTTAATGATGCCGGTCCAGCAACTTCCTTCCTCCTGCACCGTCGTCACCGCCTGCGCCAGCACATTGCCCGCCTGCGTCGAATTGCTACCCGAATTGAACGATTACGCAAGGGTACACGAGCCGCCAGCGTGGCTGGGAGTTGCCTGGGGGCCGCTGGAGCCACCGCTGCTGTGGTCGGCCTCTCTCTCAGTCCCATCACCCTGGGGACGTCACTGCTAGCCTCTGCCATTGGGTTGGCTGTTGCGGCAGCAGGTGGTGCCACCAATGTGGTCTGCGACCTGTCCGCTGCCCTCGGAAGTACCCGAGAGCTGAAGCGTGTGAGGGGTATTGCCCGGGATTCGCGCCAACTTGTGGAGGAGGCCTTGGTACGTCTGGAGATTCTGCAAAGAGAGCAAGGCCCAACAGGTGGCAGCGGAACTATCTCGCTGAGCGACTGTGCCAGTTTTGCTCTACTCTTTGGTGCCCACGATTTCCTTGTACCTGAAGCACCAGAGGCAGCCAGTAAAGTGGGCCAGGCAGTACTGCGAGCCAAGACCCAGAGACTGGCACAAACCCTGGAGGCATGTACGCGGGCCCTGGATGCCATCTGCCAACGTCTACGTGTTGGCGACGAAGAGGAGCACGATGGCATACAACGCGAGTTCTGTTCCACTATCGCAGGCAGGAACATGAGTGTGGTGGCGTCTGGACTATGGGCGGGCTTACGACGTGAGTCACAAATGATAGTCGCCAGGAAAGACTCAAGGACAGTGGCATCTGGACTCTGGAACGATGGTCGGCAGGGATGGTGCTAATGTGGACACCTGGAACAAATTAATGTGATTTGTTTCAAATATTACCTCTAGGTAGCGTGTGGTTAGAAGACACACACGGTGTGGAGGCAATGGTTAGAATGAGGCATCAAGGAGGGGGGCAGAGCTGGGTTTAGGCAGAAGCACAGAGCAGTGAATGGATTCGAATGAGGTCATATAGAGTATGTGTGAAAAGAACTACTTACCAGTGGTCTTCAAACTGTGGGTCTGGCCCCGAGCGAAGGCGTAGGATGTCCATGGGGGTGGGGACTCGAGGCTCTTCAAAATGGTATTACCGTCGCTGCTTTTATCTAAGCAGCAATATTTTTACTCATGGGGGCATAGTTTCAAAAAGCTTGAATTCCACTGACTTAGATGACGGTCCTGGATGGGAAAGAGACACTGCTCCACCAAGGGCACCAGAGGGATTCAGATCCAGAATTACATTGAAGAACAGTGTAGAGAGATGGGGGGCCTACTGCTTCCACACCACTAGTGTCCCGTTACCACCACTAGAATACTCTACTCCGTAGGTCTCGCGGCTCCTGGACCGAATGGCAGGAAGTCTAATGCTTACATGTTAAAGTGCAGATGGCCACACTGTGCCTGTTGGCCAAATCTGAGAGCTGGCAGCCGTGAGCTGGAACAGAATTTGAGTGTTCAAATGAAATCACCCGCACAGTAAAATTGCTTGCTGATAAGAAGGGGACAGGGACCCCAAAGACTTGACAAGATATTCAGTACAATTTGGCGTGCTAGAGAAATCCTCTAGTTTTGGTGGTGCAAGCTCTACAGCTAGAGCTATGCAGAAAGCATTTTACCAAACCTCGCCTTTGCCGCTCTGCCTTTCACCACAGATCAGGGAACTCAGCTTTTCATGCGTGCTACTTTTCAGATTACTCAAATGTCATCTCCATTCCCTGGCAGGCATTCCCTGACTACAGCAATAGTTTTGGGGTAGGTTCCTCTAGAAACAAAGGTTGCTTAGCACTTGTGTGCCACGAAGAATCCGGGAAGCCCGTGGTGTTGGATCTGGGTGCCACTATCAGTGTCCCAGGCAGACAAAAATAATCTGTCTCGCCCTTAGAAGTTCCCAAAGGTGGGGCCAGATTACAAAGAATGGGGCATTCCGAAGACCACTATTTTAAATGGCTTGTCTATTTGCTGTGTTGCGTTACTGTGCTGTTATACTGCACCACTCTCCACATCAGTGGTTTTATGTATCTACAAATTAGTGTATTGTTCCCCAGCCAGGGTGATCAGACTGCATTTTATGGAGGGAAAGCAAGGAAAAGCAGGAATAGGGAAGCGACAACACTAAGATCTGAATGAGTGTGATTGTCTAAGTATGGTTGTGTGTGTGTGTTGATGAGCAGTGCATCGGATGATATGCTGATCAGAAGGAGAGAAAAAAAAACATTGGGGGCCTCATTCAGAGTTTGCCGGTCTGGAAACAGCGGTGGGGGTAAACCCGCCGCCACCTTTGTTTCCGGACCGGTAAACTACGAGGTCTGACCTGGCGGTAGTTACGCCACCCGCCTGCAGACATACGTGGAAACACCGGCACCATTACAGCATGATGCCAGTGTTTCCACTTCCCCATTCCCGTGGAGTCCTATTGGATTCCACGGGAATGGGGAATTACAGAATGCCGACTCCGGAATTACCAGATCACTGGGGCTGTAACGCCCCGGTAATTACGGCAAGTCCGGAGCCGGCAATTCATTCCAGGTCCGGCGGCAACCTGCCGGTTTTTCCGGCATGGTTACCGCCGGACTTGGAATGAGGCCCATTTGTGGCAATCAGCTTCTTCCAGTGATGGTGGTTTCTAGTCCATTGGATTGAAGAACTGGATAAAGGTTAAAAGTCTTGAAACATGACACAAATCTATGTAATACTGCTCGAATAAAATTTCTATTGCATTGTAACTTTAACATGAAATCACAAAATGCTGCTGTTATTATTGATATTCTGATTGCGCTACAACGTAATCCAATGAATAAAAGACTAGGAATTGGTAATCGAGGGAACATGACCGAAAACAGTGCGCAAAAACCAGAAGCCGATGGATTCTCCTTAAAGTTGGGCTGATGCACCGGGTGCATGAGAGACTCAACTGAAGTCACACAGAGGGTCAGTGGTAGAGCCAGGTGTTTGACTGAGGGTTGTGGGTAGGGGCTTCAACTTGGCGTCAGCTGCCGCGACAGAGGGGCGGCGCTTGCCAGAGGCACCGGAACCTTTACGGACTCGCCTGAGGTGAAATAGGCTCAGATTCTGGATTTAGAAGAAAAGACACCGTTCTGGAGATCAGAGGGCGAGGGGGTTCCTTGGGGACAAGGAGGGCTGCAAGGTATCATTTCCTATGGTTCAAATATATTGAAAGCCTGCCCCTCACTGTACCTATTTATTTGTACTGTACTCTTTGCCTTTGAGGGATAAGGCTCTTCTTTTGCGTGGAGCTTGTCTGTGTTGAGGGAGGTCCTCTGTTGGAAACACATTGGAGGTGGGGGGAGAGAATCAGTGTTTGGATGACTTTTGTATTTATTCTGTATTTATTAAAATACCTCTTTTAAACCTCCGACTATGTGTCTGTTTTCTTCTCCGCTGTCCCGTCACCCCACAAGGTTTAATGCCTGGCACCGCTCTGGTGGAATAAACACACCAGCAGTATGTGGCTCATTCAGAGCATGGGGGGTGGGGTGAAATTCGTGAAATCAGGCAATATTTGGAATGCTTCCTGCTGTGACCAACTATTCTCATTAGTAGTGAGCTGCACGATCATGGCTTGAAGAATCTTCTGAAATCAGAGGTATTTCCGCATCATTTTACCTCCACCCTAAATGTGGAGGTCACATTTTATTTTGCCTGTTACTTTACAAAACATTGGGTCCTATAAGGGAATGGGTGTGTTAGTGTGTCCCTTCATTCATGGGCCATAAAGATGCAGGTCAGAAGCAAAAGGGGAAAGAACATGAGGGGTTCCAATTCCCCACCCCACCCTCCTTTGCCCAGAGATGCACAATGTGCAGAAGGGGTTTGCCTCCAAGTATGGTGGTGTGGGAAAATATTAGCGGTGATGGAATTACTGCCACTTTCCCCCCTCGGCCATACTACTAGTTTGGCCCTGGAGTGGGGGATTTACCACCAGCATCATGTTGGAGGTAAGTCCTCCCACTTTCCGCAGAAAAACCAGCGGAATTGCAGCAGCAGTAATTCTGCCAAAATCCCCAATGGAGTCCTATGGACTCCAAATTAATGGGGACTAACACCACCACTTGTAATCCAGCTGTAAATCCGCCAGAGCAAGTGGTGGTAATGGTAAATCCACCAGAATACCGCCCAACTCGAAATGAGCCCCCCAGTAGTTCTGAAATACCGCATATGGTATTTCAGAAATATTGTATGACTTTATTAATGTAGTGGTGGTAGCTGTGGACTCCTTTAAAACACGATGTGAGGTCGATCATGGTAACAACTGCATCTTGTACTTCACTGCAATACTCATAACGGCGACCTCGGTATCCCAGAATGCCACTAGCTTGCAGCAAAGGGCTCCTCATAGAGGCTGACAGTGTAGCTTGTCAACATCCTATCCCTCTCGCAAACGAATGGAACTGGTTGCATAGACAAATGCCAGACACTTCTCCGGTTTGGAGGTTCCTTGGCAAGCAGAAACAGCTACAATATGTATTGTCCTTAGTATATTTATTATTCCTTGTTTTTCAGAGATGTAGTATTGGTTAGAGTCATTACTGGACTGTTGATGGGCCAAAACGAAAATATCGTAAATTCCCCAGAGGCTGCTCACCAAGAGAGTCATGGTTCCAATGGGAAGTACAGGACAGTCAGGAGGCAGTAGTTCGGCATCATGTCTCTTGGAGCAGGGCTGCAATAGAGACTTTCAGAGCACTATTTCTTTTTCACCATTATTGGGCTGCATGTGCCAGAATTGCATATGGCATATTGGCATGGGGTACACACAACACATGCATCCTGGCCTTGTAGAGGCGGTCAGAAATTCATCCAATAGAGTACACAGAAACCATCTGAACTCAATTAATCCCCCTTCGCCCCTCTCCCAAAGCTTCAGCTTCTTCAAAAGAACTTTTGAGCAGAAGGTAGCCCCCCACATTAAACACCCACCACCTCACGCACTACATAAAATGTAGTATTTAAACCATCGCATCAAGGGTACTTTACCACAGCACCTGCAGGCATCCTGCGCCTCTTCATGCCAGGGTATGTTCAGTGCACTGTTCAGCCCAAAACACAATTTGAGCTTTTGAAGAAACAATGCCAAAAGTAAGAATTAAACACAATCACATATTGGTTGTGTTTCATAGATGTTTCAGGGTTGAAAGACAACCAGAGCATGTAATAAAATACACACAAAATGTACACCCATTACATAATTGTCACTGGCCCATTCCTTTTGACGACCATTGGTAAACCCTTTTTAGTTCGGGCTATTAGGTGGCGCTGAAAGTGCCACCTTTAAAGCAAAACCATTGTCATTAACATAAGAGCTTCAGATATGGCCTTTGAATGAGGGTCTGTAATGCTTTTCCAATGGAGATGATATTTGAGGAGGGATACACAGTTGTAATTCCTCCATTCCCTACCCCTAGCCAATGTAATCCCTATGGCTACTCCTACCCATTCCTGTCCATCTTGGAACTAGCGGCCATCTTTGCCTGGTAAAGATACCGTGCATCTGACTTGTGTTTTTACACTGATAAGAAAGCATTTGACAGCAGTATTATTTCTGTCCCTCCTGCATTTCATTTCCTTTTTTTAAAGTGTGCTGTGGGGGGGAACCGTTTCATACTAAAATGTCAAAGAAAAAAGTCTGAAGTACACAATATGCATATTTTCTGTGTTTGAAATGTTCTATTTTGTTTTACTGGAGTCCTCCCCATACCCACTAGCCACTCCCTCTGCTACACTTCCCACATTCCTATACCCCTTATACCACAACAGTTTAAGATTTTTTATACCTATTAGGGATTTGCAAGGCACTGCTATTAGATGCCCTATACTCACACCATTTTCTCACTTGCTAGCATTAATGGACAGTTAATACCACTACGGCAGTGTTTTGTCAAGTGCCTTTCCCATGGCTGCACAAAAGCCGAAACCGTTGGCATTGCCAATGCTTGTTTAATATGGGTGATTGCCCTGCAGGAAATTTCTGTCTAAGTACGTGAGACCAAACCCTTTAGATGGCAACAAGTAGCTGCGCCTTGTTCATGAATTTATGAACCCACTTTAAATATTCCTTGAGATGCATCCACCCCTTTTCAATTGGGGTTAGGCCTGATGACCTAGATGAAGTTTGAACCTAAAAAAGATTGTTGGTCTGTATTATTCTTGGTTTTTGAGTGTCCTGAGATTAATAAACGTGAGAGCAATGACCCATAGACAATGGGCCTCATTACAACCCAGGCGGTAGAGGGTTAACAGCACCAGTAGAGCTGCCGGCGCCGTTATCCCTCTACCGCCTCATTACGAGGTCTGCTCCCGGGTCCTTAGCGGGAAACCCACAGAATGATAAGCCGTTGCAGAATGTCTGGACTCCCATACCCCGTGTCAAAATGCTCCCCCAGATTGGCACTGTTTTAGGCATTTCAGGCATACCAGGCACAGCAGGTGGGGCAGCTCACAAGTTGCAATCAACAAAGATGTACAGTTGTCTTAAAAACGCTGACCTTTAAATGGGATAGAATAGTAGATTGAGGGTTAAAAGTGTGCAGTTACATTGTTTCATAGGGTGCCATCTTAAGGTTAATCAGAGCCTATTAACATTTTTCATCTCTGGTAGACAGAACTCGCCTACGCGAAAAGGTGCAAAGCCCTTGCAAGAGCCCAGAGGCAGTATCTGTACCTCTGCAGAAGGTTAAAATGCAAATATCAGTGGGACACCCTAATCCCACTGCAATCCAAGCCAAAATTCAAAGCGAAGAACTTAAGAAAGGGGCCCTGAACAGTAGTTCACATTTCAATAAAGAGACACCATTAGAATAATCAGAACTGTAAGGTGTCAAAACAGTATTACGGGAGTTGGTGTGACCCAACCCTGCAATCAAAAATTCAAAAGGCACGCTAGGCCTTGCCCCCCAGCGGAGAAAGAGGGAAGATATAACACACGGCAGGGCCAACCGTTGTACAGGATGTGGGCAAGCCAATGAAGGCCACCGCCCCTCCTTGGGGGGCGAGGGAGGAGGAGGAGGGCAGTGCTCCAGATGGAAGCAGTAAAGGGAGGATGTGATGAGCATATATACCGATAAGAAGCTGGTGGACAGATGAACAGGGTCATAACACACCCACTACAAGGTGGACAGTCTCTACACACCCCACGGATACCTCCAATGCCAAAGGGAGTGAGAAAAGCAACCTCTACCCTGGGGCTAAAATTGCAGAAATCAACGGCAGGGGGCACTCCAATGCTGTTGGGAACAAGGGGGCAAAGCGATGACTCGGATGAGGAGCGGAGATATGGAATCATGGGAACATGACCTTGCAGCCCTGGCAATCAGCGTGCTTTTGAAAGAAGACCTGCAACAGTGCCTTTCCACCTGCCAAGAAACATTTATAACAACCTTTCAAGATCAGTTCAAGACTCTTACTGCCGACTTATAACGGCCATATCGGAAATTAAGGGAAAAGTGGCACAGATAAGGGAAAGAAACAATATCAATGAAAAAGCCTTGCAAGACGTTGCAGAACAAGTGCACAAGAACAGCGAACTATTGGAACACCTCGAGTCAGTAAGACCTGGAGAGTTCCAAGTGCCAGATGGAATTACCAAAAAACGATCTCTGACCCAAATAACTGGACAGCATCAAAGAATATGGCAAAATACTACTTTATTATCAGCTCAAATTAAGTAGGGAAACCTGGTAAACAAACAGATTTCAGCTCACTCCCTCTCAACTACATTTTAATCACACAAAGGCTTTATATCTCAATGTACGTCAGCTATGATGTCATCCTACGTGGCAGACAGTAAAAACCTATCGAACAAAGGCATTAATTAAGGGAACATATATACATATATTTTGTTTAGGTGTTAGTAACATAATTGACTGTCCCTTGTCTGGTAGGCATTCCTTGAACTACCTCTAACTACGTATAATACAGATTAATAACAGAATAAAAGCAGTGGAATGGCCACTGCAACAATGAATGGTGCACAGCCACATAGCCCCTCATGATTGGTTGGAATTCCCTTCCAACCTTGGACATTCGGCTTGTTAGCAGCACAAAGCAAAATAAAACCCAGGTGCAGGGAACAATGTCAGACCACTGCCAACTTGGCCAATTAGCCTACCATCTCTCATCACTAAGGCCCTAAACCAAGGCTTCTTCTTTATAGTTGAGCTTGCTGACTGTTCTCTTCCTTGGGACTTTTAAGAGAGTGTAAGTACATCACAATCTTCGTCTGGAGCTAAATGAATAGGCCTTGTTTTCTGATCTTGCACCACGTGTGAGGAGACCACGATTTTGTACATTTTGACCTTTTATTTAGTGCTATTTAATTCAATTATGCTGGGTGCTAATACTCCTCTTGGCCTTTGGAAACCTGGTTGATCCATCTTGCATATGCTTTCTGCATCTTTGATTGTTTAATACTTGGCACTTGCAAATGTTCACTCCTTTACTTAATCTAAGCAAAATATGTCATGCGTATGTAGCTTATCCTCTTCGACTCCCCTTGTGCCTTGCAGTTACCTCTTGATGTGGTATCCTTGATCCTAAACCAAACAGATATTCTTTGTTCCTCGCATGAAGCTGTTTTCCAATGCCTGTCAGCTCTACAGCAATGGCCTCTCTCTTCAAGGCTTCTTGCTTATTCCTTCCCTCTCCACTCAAGGTGTGACACAATCAACTGTTTAACAGATTAAACCCTAATTCAGACAGATATCATGCCCCTTGGATCCCTGCCCCTGGGCTACCAATGAGCCAAGAACCAGGACGGTGTACATGAAATATATTTGTATTCATTTAAATTAAAAGTAATAGAAATCACACTGAACTACACGTGCCACCTTCCTTGCGGCTCGCCATTAACTTCTCGTTACTCAAATCAATTACACAAATTAGATAAAAACACAAATCACAATTCTTTACTTTCTATAAATTTCACTTCAAGAAATAATTTAACTGATCAATAGCCAAAACACTTACAAATGTAGTACTGTGCATATTTGATTTCCTCCACGGGCCTAGAAGGCTAGCAGTAGGATTTTAAGATTGGTACAAATACATATGGCAATTATGATTCCACCTACACATTTGGTTTAATATAAACACAGGGTGATTAGGGGTTTGTTTTCAGACCCTCCCCCTACTCTGGTCTGTGTTTGGGAAGTTGGACAGAAAGATTGGACTTATTTAAGAACAAAGACACCCCTCTTCCTTAAAGAAGTCAGGGTTATAAGGAAGGCATCTTATCAACAATAAGACAGACAAAAGTGCCCAGAGTTCAAGGGTGTTTATTGAACTTGCACAAGGGTGTGATAAACGCCTATCTGAACCTAAATCTATAGATGGGAGCAAGCTACGACCATCAAATAATAATAATGCAGTCCGAGTGGAGTCTTGTCAAAATAAAACAGCCTATGCTAGAACATCTATTGCCGATCCTTACCACTAATTTAAAAATAATGTGCGGTAATGTTAATAAAAAAGAAAGAGGTGTTCACTGAATAATATGTCAGGATGCTCGGGCCGTTGGTCTCCCTTTCCCACGTTTTCTGCCTGAGGCAAGACAGGTCACTCAAGCAGAGCACACACTCTGGCTTCTACTGCACAAGGATACAGTTCCATTTTACCAGTTCAGGACCTTCTGTCTCCAAGTCTCTTTACTTCTTACAAGTCTCTTGACGCAGAGGGCCTGCTGTACAAAAAACAACATGCAAATGTTATTTTCCTATTTTCAGTATTCAATTTGGGTGTTTACCCTGGATCCCCCTCAGCCGGGCTCAAATCCTTTTCAAAACAAAAGTTCAGTGTTGGATCCCCTTGTTCGGCGCTCAGATCCATCAAAAACAAGGTTGAGAGAATTATTTTTTCGGGTGGCTCTCGGTTCACCCCAGATCCTCTTCTGGCAGGCTCGGATGTCTTTCTTTCGTTCAATTAGTCCTGTTCAATTAGTCTTGGACCAATTGTGAGGTACATTAAAATAAAGAAGACTTTCGAATGTGCACAGGGTTTAGCTGGACCCATTACATGACCACTTCGATCTCAATATTTTTTTCTCTCACACCCAACATCAGTTGGATACCTAACAGAGACTTTCGAATGAGCACCCACGTGTCAGCGGACCACTTTGTGTATGGTATCTTTTCTTGGCCTCCCAAGGTTCAATTATAAAGTTTAACTACTTCTTTTAATTTCCAATTGTATTTGCCTCGCTCATCCCAAATGCTTCACACACTGCTCTCTTTATACAATGTTGCCGCTTGCAGCCTTGGTTCAAAACACAACCTGGTTTGGTATCAGTCTCTCCAACTCACCGGCTGTCTTTTCTGATGCCACTTTGTTGTAGGAGCCAAGGATAGTACCACAGCGGCAATCGCTCCTACCCACATTGGGCATCGATGCAGGAGAGCCTTGAGTACCTCTGACACACTGTGCAGGTTTGATCAGCCTTAGTTCCTGGTCTTTGGTTTCTTACTTTTCAAGGCTCGCGAAAGTAATGGTCTTTAAAGGTCAAGGGTGCTTCCCTCCTTGCAACTCTCTCTGGTCTCTCCATATTTCTCCTTGTATTAAACTGCCATCTTGGAACTGCTGTTTCCTCGTGTGTTTTAACTCCCTCTGACTGTGCTTTCATGCTCCGCCTTTTATCCGTGTGGGGAAGTGGAATGGAAGTCAGGTGTGTGTAATGATCCATAATTGCCTGACCATAGTGTTGGGACATGTTAGGTATATAGCTCTAGTGTTAGTCCATTGTCGCTCATGGTGAACTGTCCATGAGAAAGTGTTAATTTCGGGAAAAGGGGGGAAAGGTGTTACAAGAAAGAGGATACTGCATCTCACCCTCCGGTGTCCCAATTCTACTCGATGAACACCCCTCATCCAGGTGATCCTCCGACACTGCTCCACCCCTAGGAACTGTATACAAAAGCGATGGCCATGTCCTGGCTACCTGGATGACAGATCCCCTGGGAGTAGCGGGTGAGACACCTTCAGATTTCTCACAGGGTCAACAGGACAAAAAGGATTACCCAATAAAATTAAAGGCTATAGTTTTTCAGTTCTCACTGGGAAGTGGACATTGTTAATTTCGAATTTTAACACAAATCACCCCGTAGTGTTCCACCAAATGGGGAATTAATTTAATTAATGTTTTAGTTGGATAGGCTAAGGAACAGCTCCCCATCCCCCACTATAAAGGAAAAAGGATTTAAGGCAAGCAGACTAACCATCTTTTGGTTTCCCAGGACTCAGTTCTACTTACATAGAAAGCCTCCGTTTAAAGTCCAGGACAGCCAGCTGCATGTCAGGAAAGATAGGGCAAGGGTCTGGTCACTCCATTCTCAAGTATGGCTCCCGCTCTCTACCATAGGACCTAGTCAGCTCTTACACCTTCATAGAAATAGACAGCTCCAACCAGATGCACACCCAGCAATCTCGTATGGTTTTTCCTAGCAGCTGTCAGATGGTAAGTTGCAGCAGTACTCTTTTGATGTTAAATTTCAGAAGCTCTATCCCTTCCTGCTAGTGCAGTCCCCCTTATATAGCAGTGATGACACCACCAATTTTATAATATTGGGGGAATACCCTGCCAGAGTTCTTGCAACTACGATTGAACAGTTACCCTTCACTCTCCTCCCAATCCAGCCCCTCGCTACGGATTCGCATGTGTTCTCATGTCAAATTTTGGACAAAAAATAGTTATGTGGCAAAACTTCATAATTTTACTAATAACTGCCATAATATACATATTTTCTGATTCAGATAATCATGGGGAATTAAATAAGATGACAGCCAGGTCCTCACCATTTTGCACGGCCATGTGGCATTTGTCTGCCGTTTCCGTAAAAAGCATAACGGTTATGAATATGTAAATTATTACCCACATTCCCAAATTTTCCCTCCACCCACTCTCACATTTGTAACATTTTCAGATCAGCCAGAAACACATCTTAGATGGTGATTACCGTTCCCTGAGTCACTGTCACAACTCCTTCTGTCCCAGCTCCCACCACCCTTAAAGCAAAACCATACACACACGTCCTTAGAGCTCCTCATAGGTTATTTGGAGGTCTCCAATGTTCAGCGAGAACCAGGGAACCCAGTTGGACCAGAGCATGGCGCTCTTGGATCCAAGTGCAGTGTAACATGGAGGAGATATGAGGCAATAATATACTTTGGGGCCGCAGTCTAGTCTTTTCACTCCCTGGGTGTGGCTGGCTATTTAAGCCACACCCAGGCTTCAATCCACGCTTTGTGTTGTTTCTGTCTACTGACAGTGGCATGCTCACCACGGTCCTCCGGGCCCCATCACCTGTTAGGCAGCCCCTCGCTACTGCAACCTGCCTCAGCTCCCGTACCTACCCGGATCTGGCCTCAGCATTCTCTTCGGGTCCGCTGCCCCTCCCGGCAGCAACATTCTCATCCGGTCTGTGGCCCCTCGTGGCAGCAACATTCTCATCGGGTCCGCGGCCCCTCCCGGCAGCAACATTCGCATCGGGCCCGCGGCCCCTCCTGCCAGCAGCAGTCAGATTGGGCCCGTGGCCCCTTCCGGCAGCAACATTCGCATCGGGCCCGCGGCCCATCCTGCCAGCATCATTAACGTTGGGCTTGCGGCCCCTCCTGCCAGCAGCACCTACGTCGGGTTTGCGACCCCCTCTGCAGGCGCGGCCGCTCATATTGCTTCCCACAGCTCTGGATAACACCTGGGAAGAAGGGAAGCAGGGCGCGCGTTACTAAGGCAACAGCAGCCACGGACTTCAGGCACAATCAGCAGCAAATGCAGAAAAAGGAAAGTTAACAGCCACAGACATCAGCAGAAAGGTTACTCAGCAAGGGAATGGCAAGAGGAGAAAAGCACTAACTCGCCATATATTTGAAACAAGACATCAGCCAGCAGATTCTGGCTAGGACATTGTGCAAAAACATAGTGTAAGACATTGTACAACACTCTTCAAGACATTGAACAACATGCTTCAAAAGCGCAGAGTTTCCAAGCCACAGCAGATCTGGGCAGATCCATTCAGTGAAGCAACTGGTAGAATTGGACAATTGCACCCCTGCTACAGAAAGAGAGAGCAGGAAGGAGAGTCAGCCCTTTAATTCCCTAAGGTGAGCCACACAAATGGGAAGGTTCGCAGAGGAGGGAGATCTGGGAGAGTAGGGGAGGGGGTACAGCTACTTCAGATCCTGGTTTTCACCACAGTTCTGCTTATTTCTCCCTGCAGGCGCAGTCCTCTTGGCAAGTAGAGAAGGTTCCGAGGAAAAGTTCCAGATACCCCCGCAGAGCTAAGGTGAGCGTGACAGTCACAGATGGATGAATTTTATATCCCCAAAATCGCCTGCAAATTACCTGAAAAGTGGTACATAAATGAAGAAAATCTGCCTTATGGTTGCTGGGAAAAAGGCCTAATTTATAATAGTCCTTTTAAATTAAATGCAAATCTTCATGTGGGACAAATGGCAATTCTCCTACCTTCTGGCCATATGGTCTCACTGGGTCAGCCTGTAACCAGAGTTTTTATTATTCTCTTTGAGTTTGCAGCTTGCTCTCTGAAGTTGGTTACCTGCTTGAAGTTGTAGCCCCCAGTCCACACCTTTTAGTCATGCTCCAGTCAAGGGGAACTGTCCTGCTATCACTGTCTTCAGAGCCAGCAAGTCTGGGGAACACAGGGGTTTCCACACCTTTAGCAGGACACACTTTATTGCAGTTGTAAATAGATGGGGGATGTAACATCCAGACTGGCAGTGGGGAATTTCCTTGTGAAGTTTGCCCACCTACAAGCTAAAAGGCTTTGCATTGGGATGACATGTTTCCATGGAAAACAAAGTGGCTCTTCAAATGTCACTGGTATTTTGCATGCAAAACATAATATAAATTACTTTTTGTCAACACGCACCATATTTTTCCCCTGACATTTTTCCTGTTAACAGTGGTACAATTTTCACATTTAAACTGTAAATACACATGCCTAGTCATTTTTGTCACAGAGGTAAAACAAATCCAGTTTTTCATGTGAAAGGGACCTTTGATTTTTCTTCATGCTTTGTGAATTAAAATGCTGCTTTTCCTTGGGTAATGACAGGTAGGCCTTTTTTACAGGGCCCTTCTGTTTTCATTTGCAATCCCACATGCAAAGATGTTTTTGTATCAGTATTGAAAAATCCTGCTTTTCATGTGAAAGGGACTTTCAATTTTCACTTGCAGCTACAAGCAAAGCCATTTTTGGGTCAGTGCTGAAAGAACCTGCTTTTCATGCGAAAAGGGACCTTTGGTTTGGGGCCTTTGAATGTACCCCACACTTTGTTACTTCAGTTACATCTTCATTCTCCACGTCAGTGTGAGGGTACATTTGATGCGGTTGTCTGAGTACATAATGTCTCTCGTATCTTCGATGCAGTATTGGGATGATACCTGGTGTCATACACATAGTCTTCCTGTTATTCTTCCAGAATGACAGTGGTGAGAGGGCTCTAGTGATGACGTTTACATCTGCCACTCTGCATTCCACCCTCTGGTCAAGTCCTCAGCAACCTCCTCACTCTTCTTCACCTTTTCTTTACACTTTGGTTTCTTCTGAATCCATATCTTTATCACCCCCCTCAGGTCACTTGTATTCCTTATGTGCTCATCAACACTCCAGGTCATATTGAACCCCCCCCCACCCAGTCAGTTGACAGAATACCCAATGTCCTACATAGTTCTTATGCTGTAATGGAGTGCCGGACCTAGCTGTTCTGGAGGGTCATGAGTTGAGTGGCCCTGAATTCTTCTCTAATCACATTAAATCCTTTTATTGTTGTGTTTATTGTTTGTAACAGCTCCCACCTGGTAATTTGTAACAACTTAGCGTTCACTGCAGTCTGAATTCCTGGTATGAATTTAGCTGTAAATATCATTGCCGTTCTACTGAACAGTTTATGCTCAGCTGGAATGTCATGATAGGCTTTTATTGATTTTGCTGAGAAATAGTTCTCTCTATTTAGTCGAATGAGGTTAAGCGACCTCTTCTTTCTTTTGTGTGCATCCATCTTCAGAAAGTCATCGATATGGAGATCACTTTGGGGAATCACCAATGCATGAACATGTATGATCACTATAGAGCATATTTCTCCCCCATTTTTAGGCAGCTGCATATAAACTCTGGACCCACAGGCCCAGTAGTGGTCCATTAGCACGGCAGTTCCTCCATTTGTTCCTGGCACGTCAATTATCTGCTTGAATTCTTTGTTTTCTCCATCTTTAGTCAATCTCCTGTTCCTGAAGCATAATATGGCATTCGTCATTGGTTGTATGGATACAGATCTTGCTTTATTTTTGACCCATGTTAATAATTGTGAATACTTGGCCCAGTCTTTCAGACATTCATCATTCATTATTTGCACTATATGTACTAGTGCTGTCATCAATAGATGTGCACTACAGGCCAGCATTCTGTCTTTCCATCCTGTACTGGTAGCTACTCGTCCATATACTAATAGCTGAGGTTTCTCCCAGCTTCCTGGCAATCCTGGCATTTCCCATGCGTCTGCACATCCCAGTCTCTTTTGTTCAACTATCCTTATCTGGTCTCCAGTCATACCACTGAGTGAGTACATGAGCATTCTACTTTTCCAGTCTGGGTCTTTTTTTCCATTTTCTGTGTTTTTATGTATGCATCTTCATATGGAAATGCCTTTCTCGGCCGTCATCGTAGGGTTGCCCATCTTCCTTCAAATTGTCCTCTTGTTGTGTGCAATGCTAGATGGCTGAGACACTTTGCATCATGTACAGGTATTTCTCTTGCAATAAATGTTTGGGCTGTGCTCATGACATAAGGGATGAGGGAACACACATAGCAGCACTCATCTGACCTTCTCCTCTCCACCTCCTTCATGTGCTGATACCATATATTATTCTTTAAATGGCCTGAATTATTGAGATATGCATTTATATCCTCATGGTCTTCTTCACCATCTCTCTTAAGTCGGATAATTTGTTTAGAAACATCAGGGAAAACATTACTCACGCTTTTAGTAGGAATACAAATAGATGCCTCATTGCCTACTAATTAATCTGCATTATTGATCATTATTTGATGAAATGCCATAATAATAAGGAAGAAAAGACAAATCATTGTACAGAATGAGGTTACAAGAAGTATTCCAAACAAATGTATTGAACTTCTTGCGGGCAGTGTATCTCTCATAGCTTGGAAAATTCCCATTCTTTTTAATTCAACCTGTAATTTTTGTCACTTTTGTAAATTACACTTTTTTATAGTAGACATTGTAAAATTATCGCAATGATGATTCTGAAAATAATAAGATTATTTTTAGGATGTACCAAAATGTAACAACATCAATGTGTCATCTTACTAAAGCTGGGTAAGACTACAGTATGTAAGTCAAAATAGCATACAAGAATGTGTGCAATGTTATTGTTATAGGCAAAATAAAGTGTTGTGTGCTTTTCTTCTTTGTATCTTATCCCCAACGCATTGGGGCCGATTCATGGAACAAATCTGTGCCGAAATTAGTGGCGCAAGCGCAAAAAAGCAAGTGCATGCGCGCGATTCATGAAAGGCCCTGCGCGTGTTTTTCACGGGATGCGTGCCGAATCCATGGGTGGCGCGCATGGGCGCACACGTCAATGCGACATCCCGAACGCTGTGCGCGACGCGCATAGTGAAAGTGCCCAACGTGTAGCGCACACATCAAAAAGGGGGAATGAAGAACAACGCGTGAAAATGAGGGCGTAACTGGGGAAGTACTGCTGGGAAATACACAGAACGCCCACACGCGCGCGAACAACACATATTCATGGAATCGAATATGGGAAACCCGCGCATGCCAAAAGACACGCACAGACGTAAACACGTCCCTGCGCAGTATAAAAGTGGCGCAAACAACAAATACGTATATACAGCTACGATGAATATCCCATTTCTCGCAGCACTGATCGTGGGATACCGCAGGAGGAGGAGAATAGCCAGGCCTCGCATTTCTTTGCCTAGGACCAGACTTTTTGGGATGCCTGATGACGAGGTCTATGGCAGGTATAGGTTTCCACCTCGTATCATCCTAGACCTGGTCCTGAGTGGGAGGATGACCTCACATCACCCACTTTGTGCTCCCAAGCACTGAGCCCCTTGGAAAAGGTGCTCAATGACCTGCATTTTATGGCCACTGGGTCATTTCACTGGACAACTGCCATAGTTGGGGGTGTCTCACTGCCCACGCAGTCACGCTGCCTACAACAGGTGTTGGCAATCATGACTGCGCGCCCTTCTGTCCGCAGGCACATATAAATGCCCAGAACACCCAAAGAAACGCAGGCCATGGTCCAGGACATTTACAGGCTGGCACACTTCCCCACTTTTGCCATAGATTGCACCAATGTCCACCTAGGGCCACTGAGCACATCTACCGCAACCGCAAACACTGGCATTCCATCAACGTACAGGTAGTATGTGATGCCCATGGAATCATCACCTCTGTGTATGCAAACTATCCTGGGTGTAACCATGACAGTTTCATATACAGAATGTTCTGAGCGGGGACCTGGAAGCTGGGAAGCATGGCGACACATGGCTCATTGGTGAGTACAAATGTATGTGCACATGCATGCATTTCACACACAGACAAATACACAAACCCAACTAATGACAACCATCCTCACCTCCCCAGGGGACAGTGCCTACTCTCTGAGCAACCACATGATGATGCCAATCGGAACCCCACCACACCACCCCAGTTAAGATACAACGCTGCGCATATTGAAACCAGGGGCATAGTGGAGCGCACATTCGGAGTGCTCAAGTCACGCTTCCGCTCCCTTGACTGCTCTGGCAAGCAGCTACTATATGCACCCCCAGTAGTGTGCAGGATCATTGTGGCAGCATGTGCCCTGCAGAATGTTGCAACATGGCAGGGCGTACCAGTGGACATGGTGGTGCCCCACATCCCCAACCACAGGCACAGGCGCTGCCCATGGGAGGGGAATGGGCACGTGGAGAGGCAGCCCTGACCCAGTTTGTGGCCACATTTTTCACCTAAACTCCCACCCCTGCAGAGTGCACACAGGCCTGGCACATACCAGGTGACAATCAATGACAAAGAGACAGTCAACTGTCACAACCTTACCATCCTGAGAATGTTGCCACAGAAGAGCCTCCTTACAACTTCAACATAACCAATCCTGTGTGACCAAAAGGAACACATGCAAGGTGCATATCACATCACACCCCTGCAAATCAGGCCATGACAATCACTGGTATGTCACCCAAACCCTCCCAACCCACATCACCCTTGTCGGTCACACCATGACATGGCATGCATCAGCAAAAGAGCAAACCAAAAGCACAACTCATGACCAATTAGATACGAAGTGACAAGTGATAAATGAAAAGAGGCCTGAGACAATCACACCTGACATGGAATCAGATGAAATGACTGACGAACAACCTCCCACACATACAAAGTCATACACAAATGCATGCCACCAGCGGTACCATCAACAAAACACAGAATGTCTGTTGGCATGCAGATTGGCCAATCCAAATCCGCAAATCCCAAACCCATGTGCTGTGTTTGTCTCCTGCAACACACCGCTCAGCACACAGCACAGTGAGCAGCCATTGTGTTGGGGATTCACCTTGAGCATCATATAAAAAAGACAAGCAAATGGTAAGTGATCATGCGCTGCAGGGACACAGCATGCCAGAGAAGGCAATCTGTGTGCACGTGTGGGCATGGAAGGGTGGTTGTATGTGTGGTGGAGCATTGTGAAAGTGTGTGTGTCAGTAGGGACATGCACTCAATACATGCATGTGAAATGAAGTGACCCTCAGTGTCCTGTACACATCACATGTGAACATTGCCCATGTGTACACCACAGTATGTCAAACCACAACAATCCCCTGACACCTGAAAAGTAAACCCAACACAGGAACATCCATTGACCTGCAAAACACATCATGTACATAGTACCCAACAATGAGAATGTCAGAGAGTGCCTAAACACTGTAGCCCAAGCGTACTGTCTGACAACAAAAGCCCCTCCCTCATTTACTCATCACCATGACCTTTAGAGGAACTGTGTCTGGGGTCCGTTGGCTTCTTCCTTCTAGTCTACCTGGCTTCAGGATCCCCCTTCCCCTTGGTTTCCTTTTTCTTCATTTCGTGTAAATAGGGACCAGCACCCTCAGAGGCCACCTTTACTGGTAAAGATACCAAATCGCAGAGAACTCCAAGGAGCCAAATCCCCAAACCAGGGAAAAAACCTGTAGATACCAAAAAACCCTGGAAGAGTCTCCAGCAGATGACTTGAAGTTGCAGAATATGGCCAAGCACAAGCACATGTCCAAGCACAATGAAAGAATAACTACCAAGGTAGCACACTTGAACAATGGTTGAACAGGATGGGTAGCAATTTCCGTACACAATAATCAATGAGGATGCCACAACTGATGGGTAGTGTCACAGCTCTGGCTCTCCAGGCGCAGGAGTGGCACGAACCAACCACCCCCTCTGTGGTCTGGGCGCATGCAAGGTAAAACGTACACATGCCTCCGAGACCCTGGTGGGGAAAGAGGGTTAGGGATCCGTTGGTTGGATAGGTATCGGTATTTAGGATAACTGGAAAGAGGGTCAGGAGAGGGGAGGTGGATGGGCAAGGGAAAATAGGCAAAATACAAAATACAACAATTGACAATTACACATACTCAATCAGAGAAACCATGTTCTTCATGCACATTGTACTAAATGGTACAAAGGTGAGCCAAAGAGAGACTCATCTCTGGGGTGAGTGCTGGCCTCCTGCCTGCGCACTCTCAGGTCCGGTAACAGGAGCAGTTCAAGGCTGCAAAGAGAGCGTGAGTTACTATTCTGTGTGTGTTTTCCCCACACACACATAACACCATTCATGCTTCGAACTTAGTGACTCCTCCCCAAACAAGCACTCTTGTCTGCTGCTTTGTTCGTATACTTTTGCTTGCCCCTGTGATGGTTCATACACTGTTAATGCGGTAAGGTAGCCACACATGGCCCCGCGGTAAACGGAAGACCATGTGTTAAGAATCACACATGATAGAATGGACCTTGGATGAGCTGCTAGCCGCGTGTGGCGAGGTGCGACTTCAGTACAAGTCGCGTTCTGCCAGCCGCGGCTTTCTATAGGCAGTGCACATGGCAAATTGCATATGCTAATGATATGCACTGCACTCGAGTTTGTGCGTCGCTGGGTGCCCCCCCTTGCGCTGTATTAGTTTGTGGCTAGGAACGCTACTGTGCTAATAACTTAGCTTCTCTGGAACAGGGGGTCTCGAGGATATGGGCGATGCCCCCTGCATGTGCCCCTTACAACTTGGAAAGCTTCTTGGCATTTGCTCCTCAACACGGCTTAGCTATATTGTGCCCGTCTTCCCCATTGCCTGGCTAAGCTCCCCAGCATTGGCACTACTTAGCTTGCATGTGCGAGGGGCCTGGAGTAAGGTCAGCTGGGGCATGGCCCCTCGTGCTGCTCACCTTGCTCAGAGCTCCTGGAAACACATCTGCTTCTGTCGGACGTCTGAGCACAAGCCCCGTGCTTCTGCTTGCACACGCATGCGCACGTGTGCCCCACCCAACGTGGCCAGGGTTTTTGTAGTTCTTGGCCCGGTGTCTGCTGGGAAAGGTAGACTGGAGTCTCCTTTTCCTGCAGAAAGGGCATTAAAGCCTTTTATAAGGCTGGAATCTTTTCCATGTGTGTGTCTTAATGCTGGTTGTTACTGTGCCATGTCTGAGACCTACATCTGACCTCCTCCCACACAACCCCAGGGTCTGTACCCTGACAGGTAGAGATGGAGCTTGAGTAGAAAATAACCAAAGAGGCTGGCACAACTGGATGGTTGAGCTGAAACTCAATCAATCCTTGATTAGCGTGAACAAAGAAAGGCAGAGACAGCACAAGTCTGGAAAGGCACCGTGAATCCGAGATAGCTGGAAACAGCTGGCAGCAAGTTAAGAGCCACAACAGTTGAATAACATTGTTAAAAGCCAAAACTCAACATAAAGGCATGGATGTAATAGATGAAAGACAGGAGGAGCGACAGAGAGATGCTGTTGAACAGAAGTGCACAGAGGCAAACCGAGGCAGTGTAAGAGTACATGGAAATAACTTCCCGAGAGACGGGTGGACAGATCTGCAAAAGGACAGCAGCAGGAAGGAAAACAGGGACTAAAGGCACCGGAGTGTGAAAAACAAGTAAAAGAGCTGTAGTCCAGTAGGAAAACTGCGCCGTCACGCAGCATCAAATTCCAAGAGGGAAGACAGATACTACGTGGCGTCCAAACGGAACGGAGCGTAGTAGTAGTATAGATGGACATCTCAGGTGAGGACTGGACCGTGAGTTGTGCCTCTTGGGTCACAATCCTAATGCTTCCTCCTTTGACACAATTCCCAGAGGCTGAACTCAACACGTACCAACTTGACATTATCAACACCAAGGCCCCCCTCCCACCATCAGTGTGACTTTGACAGCTAAAGGGTGCAGGCTACCGTCTACAGCATGAAGCGCATCAAGCACGTATACAGGCAAGAAATGAACATACATCACAATCAACATCAATAAATGGACATTTCAAAAATGTATTCACCAAAATTGATTGCAGACATGCCATGGAGAAAATATCCACAATCCCCACTAAGGGTGTAAACACAAGTAGTACAGCAGCAGACAGGCCACAGATATGACGAAAGACCAATGCCCTTGTGTAAATGGTTGTCACACCGAACCATCCTTGCAAGCCCATGGAGAGGGGAAGCAGGAGTGGCATATGTGTTAGAACCCCAAGCTACAAACACATACACAAGACAAGCTTCAATGGGCCCAGCTGGAACAGACAGTGGATGCTTTCAAAAGCCACAAAGCACCACACCGTCACATGAATGCACAATAGACAAACAATTTTAAACTATATTCACTAATTAAACTAAAAAAATAAGAAATGGCCACATATGACCTGGGGGGCATCCAGGAGGGTGGGGAAGGTACAGGCACCTCAACACCCACATGCGATGATGTTGAGATTAAAAAAAAACTCCATGGGCTCAACACCTGCACGGCCCGACCTGTGTGGGAGATGAGTCATCGTCCTGCTCACCTTCTGGATGGAAAGCAGAAGGTGGACGTGGCACAGTACCCTGACCATGCCTATGCGCAGCTCGCCCCTTGTCGGAAGCAAGTCTGCGGGACTGGTAAGCCTGGTCCTGTGCAGCGATGACACATAGGTCAGCAGTGATACGCAAGCTTCCTCTTGCAAGGTAGCACGTGTAACACGCAGTTCTGCCTGCATGGCCTCGCATGACATCTGGAGCACCTTCCGGCATGCATGTAGCTTAGGCGAGATGGTATTCTCAAGCTGCTCCAACATCTCCTCTGACCGCTTCCTCTGGGACATGTTGAGCACACCCAGAGTAGATCTGAAGGATTGATGGTCATCCCTCAGGGCCTTCCTGTGTGCCTCTGCGTGAGCAGCAAGTGCTTGATGCAGAGACTCCATTTCAGCCCGGCGTGCCTTGTCTGAGGCCACCATGCCCAGCCTGAGTGAGCGGGCCGTGGACTGTGCTGCCCGCTGCTGGAGATCTTATCAGTAGCTGCCCCCTGTTGTTCTGAATTGGCATACATGGATTGCTCCCACTCAGTATACCCCGGTGGCGCACGGCCACCGCGTTGCTGGACTCAACCCCCGTGGGGCCCAAGGAGCCGTGGTCCTCGCTGGATTGGCACCGCCCGTGGCTGCAGGACTACATCCCTCCATTGACGTGATGCCCCAGGCACATCAGCAAATGATGTGGAGTGTGACCATGCATCCCGATCCACCACAGGCGGAGGTTCCAACACCGTCTGGCCCCTCAGTGCAGGTGTCACGGACAGAAGATCGTCCACATCAGAATCACTCATTGTCGACGAATGGACATGACGCGCATCCAACTCAACATCGTTGTCAGAGTGATCATCCGAGCTAGACTGATTGCCAGTCCTGGACATGATGGTCTGGAGCACAAGTAGGTTCTCATGGCCTACCACCCCACAACCCCCACTTGTGCTGGGTTGCTGATGTGATAGCAACCCTGTGTCAGGAATGACATCACCATCCTCTGGCTCCATTGCGTCATCATCTGTAATGTGGAAAAAACAAACATGAGTACACATGTCAGAAGCACATAACCCACACACACATAGACATCACATCGACAGCCAACACATGAAGCAGACATGTCACACACAAATGAAATTCCGGCATGCATCCAGTGGCATTCATATGCAAACACATCCCAAATGCAGAAATGGATGTGTGTAAATAACGAAGCCTACACATGTACTGAAAGTAGTAAATCACCTCCATCACACACCACCTCTGTCATGCACATGTCACAGGCAGAAATGACGGATGGCAACAAAGAGATGGCACATACCATAAGCATGTCTGAACTCCCAAATGGCCACAGCTGCAAGGGAATCCAAACACACCCTGACACACGTAATATGCATGTACACATGCATCACTAAATCATCATCACAAATATAGCTACACCCATCTGCAGCTAGGCATGTACAGGGCGTCATAGTGAATGTCCCGAGCAGAGCGAGAGCCTGCAACCAGGCATGAGGGACCATAATGCCCAGATGGTCCAAGCTGCCGGCCACAAAGCCTCCAGGACACGCCTCAGTGTCTGATTGAGCACATTGTGCATTTATTGTGCCCTAAACCATTATCCAGTATGTCAAATCATCACGGCCAGGCCCCACCAGAAAAGCTTATTGGGCCTGGGCGTACACATACTGCATGACAGTGCACCTTCAGGATTGTGCCAGTTGAACATAACGGGCGCAATGCTGAAATCTCACCAGCATTAATGTTAATCAACTACATATGAGTCATTCAACAAAAAAGCTGCAGAGGGCACATGTGTAAATTAACACTATCACACACACATAAGTGAGTAGCCGCAATGGTGCACTACACACCTGTACACAAGCTGCTTGCATATGTACATGTGAAAGTGTTCAAAAACACCAGTGTCCATATAGACCCGTATGGTGATTATGAACAGCATCCTATACAGCAAAGCAAGCAGCAACAACGCTACTTGCTTTGATGTATGTGAAAGTGTACACATGCACACATGCAGGCAGCTGCATAATCATTACAAACAGATTGGCAGGCTATAGTCAATCTGCAGCCTATACCAGTTAGCATAGGCCGCAGATTGACCAATCAACTTTGCTAAACACCAGCTAGAGTGTTCCTATACTGAGTACATGCGTCACAGGATGCACCTGTGCCCGTGCCTTTCATGACAGTGAAGGGATGACAATCTGACCATACATGCCAGGTCACTTTGACATTGCATCAGTGAGTCAGCATGTAGAATGGTGTAACATGGCTCAGAAGTGGATTGGTGCAGTGCAGAACATGTGTACGTAACCGACTATCTACATCAACAAGTACATTATGATGTCAATCAATAAACATGAAGGCAGTGTTAGGGCAAGGTCAGGAATCACGTGCTATGTGCATGCAATGGGTTGCATGGCTGCAGGCGACCCCCCTAACCCCCTTAGTGAAAATTCAGAAATGCAGGGAGGCATCGCATGGCAGTGAAAGGTTGACCAGATAACTGTTTATTGGCAGACAGTGTTGAGTAGCATCAATTGCATCATCTGAGTCAACTGACAACACAGCAGATGAGAATGGGACAGTAAGCAGGAGACATGATGAACCCTCTGTAGTACATCCATTTGTGCAGAAGTCACTACACCAGTGGGACAGAGTCAGGGGGCATGAAACCGGGGGAGGCCTGTGCCCCACACAGACCATGACACCCTAAACATGTGCGAGATGCAGGACTGAGCCAGAGTGGGCATGGAATGGATGATCAAAAGCCATTGCATGTATGTTATCCTGTACACGTACTACTATGATCATCCAGCCAAGGTCACATAGGGGCATGCATGGAATGCACATGGAGCATGAATGGGCGCTCATGTCCCTGCAGAGCATCTGCCATCTGCACAGTACGAGTGAGACACCCTGCATCAAGGACAAAGGATGTACCTCACAGTATGTGTCTGGCAGATTGGCAGGGGGAAGTGTGCATGTACACAGGAATATTGAACAGGCCATTGCAGTAGTCCAACATGTTACCCACCAGTGCAATGGTGTAATAGTGGTGCAGGGGGTGGAGGGGCAAGGAAGCATGCCTATGTGGAGTACCCGCATGCAGACAGAACACACATGCATGTCAGTTATGTGATGACATAGTCCGAGTGCTGAGTGGAAAGACACCACAGGCTACATGCAGAAGGGCCAGTGAGCTGGAACATGGACTGGAGGGGCAGCCGGGTGACTAGCATGTGAGTAGGGTGCAAGTGTGGTGATGAGTACAGTCCCTGTCTGCACTACATGTCCAGCATGCTGCACAGTAGGCACGCATTAGTGAAGCATTGCATGACTCGCACATGAAAACCATGTACACATAGCATGTATTGGCAGTCAAGCACAACACATTGCACAAGCAAATCACACATGGACTAGACAAACACGCAAAAACACTCACTGGATGGGGCGTCAAAATCCAGCATCTCTCCCACTCCTTCAACCAATTCTGCCGGGATGAACTCCGCAGCGATCACCTCGTGCGGAGTGAGTTCTTCCTCCTCAGGTGGTGGCCCACTGCCAATCACCCGAGTCATGACATAATTGGAGGCACGCTTTAGCTTAGCATAGCGTCGGAGGTCATCCCAACGCTTTTTGCTATCCTGAGCTGTGCACACCTCATGTCCGAATGAACTAACACCCTCCGCAACATGCTTCCAGTGGTCCCAATGCTGGGCAGCCGTAGTGTGACAATTTGGGCCCACTAGCATATCACGGTCATGTTCCAACACGTAGCCCACAAGGAAGTACAGTTCCTGCTTGCCGAAAGGCTTCTTCCTCGACGTGCCGGAGGCCGGAGCCGTGTCTGGGGTCCCAGCCTCTTGTGCAGGTGCAACCTTCCTCCTCTTGGGCAGTGATCCTGACCCTGACTGGCAAATTCCGCCCTGATCAGTAAGGGCAGTGGCGCTGGTGGATTGAACCAAAGGAGTGGCAGGTGGAACTAGGACGGAAGCCCTGACTTGTGTCAGTGGCTGCTGGGTACTCTTGACTGGACCCCGCGCAGCAACAGCCACTGTGCCAAGGTCATTGACCAAGACTCCTGGCTGGCAGACTCACAGCCGGGGTGATGTCGGCTGCATCTGCCCATGCAGTTGCCAACACCTGGTTGCTCGGGGCAGCAGATGACAGCACTGCCCCAGGGACATGTGCCTTGGTCAGAGCAGCCCACCATGCACTTACCACGTGACTCCTGACCACCTGGAAATCATCCTGGGACTCTTCAGGTGCCAACACAGCATGCACTGGCAGACCCTGAGCTTGGGTGGTGGTGGCCACAGCTGCACCTGAAGCTACCACTACCCCTGGGCCCGTGGCAGTTGATGAAACAGACTACCGGGTCACATGGGCACCAGTGCCAGATGCAAGAGCTGCATCTCCTGGAACCACAGGAGGTGGTGGAATGACTGCACCAACACGTGGCAGAACATTCTCCCGAAGTGGCGCACCCCTGCCTCTTCCCCCTCTGCAGCCACCTTGGACACCCTGGAGACCCCCTACTCCCTGGTCTCCCTGGCCACGTCCCTGACCATGCCCACCACATGAGGACGGCCAGTTGAGGCGCCCCTCACCTTTCGTGACCTCCCAACCATGGCACAGATGTAGTAGTGCCAATGGGAGGTGTACATAACAATTATCCTGGGCAATTGGGGTGAAGGGGGTGGGGTACTAGATGTTAACAGCACCCCTGTGCACCTGCAAGGCTGTATGTGACCCCGGTGAGAAAATGACGGGTCACACAATGCTCAGGCACCCCAAAACTGCAGTAAAACCGTGCACGCAACCCTCGGTAGCCCACGTGTGTGCAATTAACCTCCCGCAGTGCACGGTGGGTGGGACATGAAGGCTACTATGACCTTGAAAATGGGTAAGCGATACACAGGGGGACCCGCAGTGGGAAAAATAGTATGCGCGACTCACCATCTGTCTAGCGTGGTAATGAAAAACACGCATAGGCAAGACCCCCGCCAAAAGAAGAGATATGTCCTTGATCCGCTGTGAAGTAGTGATGAAGCATGAAACAACCAGAAGTAGCAACACACGCGTTGGTCTCCACGAAAAGCATGTACAGCGAACTGCTGGCCCCGCTCACCTTTAACCCGTGCTGAGGGTAGCACCCACGCACGTCACGTCACTTACGCACTTAGGCCCTTTCCTCGAATTACACGCTTTAACACGCGGACGTGCTGTTTTTTCACGTGCCGAGGCGAACGCCCGCGTGTATTACGTCACATACGCGCTTACGCGATAAGGGCCTTTCCTCTAATTATACACTGACCTGCTGTTTTTTCACGTGCCAAATCACTCCGTATCAAGCTGGCCATGCGACAACACACAGAAGACCATGCTCCTGCCCAGAAGGCCATTTTCCTTCCCCCCACAGCCCGAGCCAACTCCCACCAGCCATCTGCTGCTGCCTGCCTGCCTGCCTGCTGGCCACATGCCCTGCTATTTAGTGCCTGCATGTCAGCCATCTGCAGGGGTTCAGTTGCTGTGACCACCCCTACTGGAACAGAAGACTCCCGACTGCAGTTCCATCGCTCCACAGCCCAGCATCAGGACCCAGTTGCCCACCTTCCTCGGGGGTTGCCATGTCGGGGGAAACACCATCTGAAACCACTAGCAACCCCCAGCCAAAGAGCCAGAGGGCTGCCAGCTTCACAGCAGGAGAGGTTGGCAACCTGGTGGAGCAAGTCCTGGTGCATTATGATGCCCTCTTCGGAAGAACACGCGCCGACAAGGATGGACGGAGGAGGATCTGGATGGACCCTCAGGAAGGCCCGGCGCAGCGGATGCAGTGGGGTGCCGGGTCCGCCTTACCAACAACCAGATGAGGGTCCAGGAACGCATATGCCCAGCACTTCACCTCCAGGTCCTCGAGAGGCAGACCCGTCCGGAGTACAGCGGTAAGTGCCCATGTGTACTGATTGGACGCAGTGCATGTTGAGGTGTGCCAGGAGTGTGCAGCTTGGACATATATCTGGAAAGGCCCATGTATGGATGTGTATGTGCAGGGACATCAGCCTGCTGCATGTGAGTCCAATCATGTGTGATGCACATCAATGGTGTATGTGTTCCAAAGCAAGATGCACAAATGCATGTTGAGACGCTCACATGTTAGCATTTCTGTGTATGTACTATGCCATGGTTGGGTTGTGACACATGGATGCTGGTTCCACCTTCATGTACGTGCACGGTGTACATGTGTGTGTGTGTGTGTGAGTTAGGCAGAAACCTGTGCAGTTCCCTCTGGGACCACTGCAAAAGATTTAAGACTACAGTTGTTTGGCAGTAAACCCACTTGGTAGCAGTCTGTACCACACAGATTCACTTGGTAGGTGTGGCTGAGCAGTCAGACTTCCCTCAAGAAGAGTTAGGCAGTATACAGAGTATTCACAATAGGTCAAAAGAACACAGTAGAACAAGTAAACGCTGACCAGAGCTTGGTGTAAAAGAGATATAATTATTTATTTAAAACCACATCTAGTAAAACACACAGGCACTAATGTTAAGCAGTTCAAAAACACGGTCACTAAAAGATATGCACTCCCTTAAAAGAATATTAGACAATTCTTAAGTAAAGCCCCACTTATTTTCAGACAGCGGTGAGCGCTTAACGCAGATGGCACTCTAATAATTCGTTTTAAAAAGGGAGAAAAAAGCAGAGTATAAATTGAAACAGATCCCAACACTTTCACAAGAACACAACAAGAGAGTAAGGCAAAGTAAAACCGTGAAGTTAGAGTTCAGAAGGCCGGATCCACTTTCAGAGGATCAGAACGAAATGTGTCCAAGGTCACACGGTTGAAGTGCACAAAAATTCTTGAAAAGGTTCAGAAAGAGTTGGACCAAAGAAAGGGACCAGTTAGATGGTCAAGGCGGTCAGCCCAGTCCAGAAGGTTAAGGGATTAATATTACCGTGTAGCAATCTTTAGAAAAGGAGGCCTGGCGGACACGGTACCTTAAAGTGGTGAGAATACTCCAGCGGGGGCAGTTGTTCCTGGCAGCGGATGCAAGTCGGTGCTTCGTCTGGGGGAAGAGAGGATCTCGTCGGGGAGGAAGACAGGAGTCCGTTGCACTGCCATGGAAGAAACCAGCCGCGGAGTTCTCAGGTAAAAGGAGTGGTCCTTTTATTCACGGTCCAGTGGTAAGTGGCTATCATGTTGCCGGGGTGCTTGGCATGGGCAATTCGACCACAAGACGTCCTGGGATGCGAGGAAAAGAAGGTAAACTGGTTGTGCCCACCAGTCAGGGGAAGAAGCCTCTCCAGCCGGGAGATCTTCTCTGTCGTCGGGAAGTGGTGAGTCGGTTCCGCAGGGCTCCACCGGTGGTGTCGTCGTGGTAGGTCGGCTCAGCTTCTCCCTCGTTGGATTCTCAGGTCCTGTGGCGACTTCTGAAGCTCCAGTCCCCAAAGCCCTGCATTTATGCAGCACACCCCCATTCACTCATCCTAGCTGTCAATCAAACATGCTAAGTGGTGAGCCGGCCGGCTCACCACTTGGGCCAATCACACAAGAGTGCGACTTGAGTTACCAAGGTAACTCAGTCCAGGGTGCCTAAACCCCCTCCCGCACCCCCTGTGGTACCCAGACAGAGTGGCACCACTTTTGGAGGCTTCTGTGGAGAAGCCCACCAAAAAGTGGAACAAAGGGCTCGACTTGGGTTGGAGTCACAGAAGAGAACACAAACGCCATTTTAGAATCGAGTCCTGGCAAAAAATACCAACCGGCGAATTAATATTAAATAAATAAACCGGCAGTATGTTCGAGGCTATGAGAATTAAATAATTAAAGTTGGTAGCCTCGAACAATGGGAAAATCCCATTGGGATATATTTGCGGTCGAATATATAGAAAGTAGTATCCACTGCCACCAGCCAAAACTCGATCAGGGGGGACGGAGATGTGCCCCTCGACTAACAGACCCCGGGGCAATCGAAATGCCCCGACCAGTACGTCCACAATATGATGGTTTGTACCGGTTTCTGTTAATAATTTGGGACTAGTAAAGCCAATGGTGACTTTACATGCCCTGGGAGACAGTAGTGAGTCCCAGGGTAAGGAGTCTATGGTGGGGTGTCACTATGACACCCCTGTGTCACTGCACAGAGGGTGCTGTGTAACACACATAGTAAAAACACATGAGACCCTATGGAGTAAAGGACCCCATAGCCCATAAAACACATCAACAGTCAAATGAACACCATAAATCATGTCCAAGAGTGGGAGAAAAAGAGTCTCACTCTTGGCAGGAGAAAAAAACAAACTCCAGAAATCCAGCAAAGCTGCTGGGGGACTCACTAGGTTAGGAAATTCAGCCTAAAGAGAGAATTCTCCCTAACAGTGTGTTTGACATGTATGCGACTGTGATATACGCCATGGATGCATGTGACACAGACATGTAGGAAGCCGATTGGCAGATTTGACATAGTTGCCGGTGATTGCACTGTGACAGGTGGTGGAGATGTACAGATGCATGTCTGCCTGGTGGCGTGTGTGCATGTGTTTGGCACGCCCCATGTTGCTTGTGACGTCAGGCTAACCTTCAGATGTTCATGCTGTTGTGTGTGTATGGATGCTGCTGCCTGCTGCACCATTCCTGTTAATTTGTGCATGTTTGTGGGTTCAAATGATATGTGTGTTGGGGAGTTTGATGCCATCTGTGAAGTTTGACACTGCCACTCATGTGCAACTGTCATGTGAGTATCAGACCATTGTACAGTGCCCTGATGCCTGTGTTCTGTCTCTCCCTGTCTGCAGCGTCGACTGATGAAGAGGGCGGAGACGGTGCTGTGGAGCACAGCAGCAGGGATCCCACCGCCAGCCGGAGATGCAAGGCCCAGCTCCCCTCCCGGGTAGTCATCTCTTTGGGGATGAGGAGTCTGGTGCCGCATCCATGGCCGCAGCTGCCGAGAGAAGGTCCAAGAGGCGGCATTTGGAGGTGGACTCCTTGGCAGCAGTAGGGGCAGCTGAGCCCCCACAGGGGCCTATGGAAGAAGATGGCACAGAGTCATCCAGGTTGGTGGGGAGTTTGGTTGAGGAGGAGGCTGTGGAAGGCCCACGCACGGGGCTGGAGGGGGGATTCCACTGGTGCGGACGTTGCAATCCGTGGCCATATTGAGCCTTTCCTAGCTGGGATGCGTTGTGCGAACGTGGTATTCGGGATGACATGCGGTGTTCTCGTCTGGACAATGCACGTCATTTCGAACACCTCTTTGGACGCAACGCCCTACTAGGACAGGTCGTTAGCACTGGGTTCATCCGTGTGCTGGAGCTTCTTGCGACCTCCTCCTCAACTGAGCCCCCTATGTGCCATTTGTTCTTCGGCCCATCTTCCAGCCCAAGTATCACCTGGGCCCCCTGTGGAGCTGCCCCTGAGCCAGCGGCCAGGCTGGTGGAGGATACATCCCTGCCACAGTCGGGAGTCGGAGGTCCAGCAGGGGTGGCCACCCCACCAACTGGACCCCAGCAAGAGGAGGACGTGCAGGCATCAACAGGCAGGGCACATACACGGCAGCAGCAGGCTCAGGGTGGTGGGAGCGATCATGGCTCGGGGCCATCAACATCACAGGGGCAGGCATCGGCCGTCAGGCAGGAGGACCCAGGATTGGGAGTGTCTTATGTGTGGCAGCGGTTGGGCCGGCAAATAGATGCGGAGCGGCGGCGGGCGAAGAGGGCCCGGCTCACAATGGTCAGGGCGGAGAACTCCATGCGCCGGGTGTTAAGGCTGGCTGCGTGCCTCGAGGCAACTCACAGGGAGTTGGAGGAGGCCATGGCTGCATCCCTGTGAGACCTCGAGGCCAGGGAAGAGGCCCGCCTCCGGGACATTGAAGTGGAGTTTGATGATTCCCTCGCCCGAGACATCAATGAGTGAGCTGTCGGACTAGCCCGCCGCCTTTGTAAATAGTTATGTAGGTGTAGGTTTCCTTTTTGTTTTCTTTTTGTCTTTGGGGCGCATGGACTATGCCCTGCCTTTTTGTATATAGTTATTTATTAGGTAGGATTTTGGTTAGGTTTCCTTTGGATTGTTGGGCTCATGGACCCTTGGATGTTCTTTTGTATATAGTTATGGACCTGGATTTACTTTTTCTTTTTTACCCATGGTGGAATACATTGCTTCTTTAAAACTTTGGATTTTGTTTAATGGACGGACCCATTGGAGCCATTTTACTTTGGATTTTATTGGTTACAGCATTCATTTTTTTAAATCATTTTGGGAGTTCCGGATTTTATTATTGTGTGCTTTTGTTTTATTTATTTAGTTTACGATTTAATACATTATTTTTCTCTACTTTACTTGTGTGGTCTTCTTTCATTCGTTTTGTGCATGTCACAATGTGGGTTTTCTCAGTCATGTGTCGCCATTGTGTGGGTCTGAGGGACATGTATTCTTGGGCATGCTGGTTATTTGTTTTCTATCATGACATGGGGAATTCTATGTGGAGTGGATGGAATGCTTGGTTGGGTTTTTCGACTGGGGTGGCGTGGGGTGGGATTTGGGTGGCCATAAGGGCCATGGCTCTGGATTGTGTAGATGTGATGGGTGGGGGGACATGAGTCGGGCCTGCTGGCAGGTGCCCATCACTGGGGGTGGGGTGGGGGATATGATTCGGGGCCTGCTGGCAGGTGCCCATCACTGGGGTGGGGTGGGGAACATGAGTCGGGACCTGCTGGCAGGTTGCTGTCAATGGGGGTGGGGTGGGGGACATGAATCGCGGGCTGCTGGCAGGTTGCCGTCAATGGGGGTGGAATGGGGGACATGAGTCGGGGCCTGCTGGCAGGTTGCCGTCAATGGGGGTGGGATGGGGGACATGAGTCGGGGCCTGCTGGCAGGTGCCCATTACTGGGAGTGGGGTGGGAGGCATGAGTTGGGGCCTGCTGGCAGGTTGCCGTCAATGGGAGTGGGGTGGGGGACATGAGTCGGAGCCAGCAGGGAGGTGCCCATTACTGGGGGTGGGTGGGGGACATGAGTCGGGGCCTGCTGGCAGGTGCCCATCACTGGAGGTGGGGTGGGGGACATGAGTCGGGGCCTGCTGGCAGGGGCCCATCACTAAGGGTGGTGGGGGACATGAGTTGGGGCCTGCTGGCAGGTTGCCGTCAATGGGGGGTGGGGTGGGGGACATGAGTCGGGGCCTGCTGGTAGGTTGCCGTCAATGGGGGTGGGGTAGGGGACATGAGTCAGGGCCTGCAGGCAGGTGCCCATCACTGGGAGTGGGGTGGGGGACATGAGTCAGGGCCTGCTGGCAGGCTGCCGTCAAAGGGGGTGGGGGACATGAGTCGGGGCCTGCTGACAGGTGCCCATCACTGGGGGTGGGGTGGGGGACATTAGTCGTGGCCTGCTGGCAGGTTGCCGTCAATGGGGGTGGGGTGGGGGACATGTGTCAGGGCTCCCAAGTGCATGGTGACATGTGGCCTGCTCCCCGCGCACCCCCAGAATATGCGTACCCCGCTCGCGCAAGGCCGATCACGTGTAAAACTCCCCACGCACCCCCAGAATACACGCAAGCAGTCCATCCACCCTCCCCATGCCCACAGGCAGCCCATCACCCCTGGGCATGCCCCATAGGCAGTCCATCCAACATCCTCATGGCCCACAGGCAGCCCATCACCCATGGGCATGCCCCGCAGGCAGCCCATCACCCCTGAGCATGCACCGCAGGCAGCCCATCCACCCTCCCCATAGCCCGCGGGCAGCCCTCACCCCTGGGCATGCCCCGCAGGCAGCCCATACACCCTCCCTATGGCCCGAAGGCAGCCCGTCATCCCTGGGCATGCCCCGCAGGCAGCCCATCACACCTGGGCATGCCCCGCAGTCAGCCCATCACCCCTGGGCATGCCCTGCAGGCAGCACATCCATCCTCCCCATGGCCCGCAGGCATCCCATCACCCCTGGGCATGCCCCGCAGCCAGCCCATCACCCAGTCCATGCCCCACAGGCAGCCCACACCACAGGGGGGACTTTTTCCACACGATTTCACTGGCGCGAGTGGGGTACGCGTATTCCGAGGGGTGCACAAAGAGTTTTCCATGCGATTTTGCTGGCGCAAGCGGGGTACGCGTATTCCGAGGGGTGCGCGGGGAGTTTTCCATGTGATTTCGCTTGTGCGAGCGGGGTACATGTATTCCGAGGGGTGCGTGGGGAGTTTTCCATGTGATTTCACTGGCGCAAGCGGGGTACGCATAATCCAAGGGATGTGCGGGGAGTTTTCCACGTGATTTCGCTGACGCGAGCGGGTTTTGCATAATCAGAGGGGTGCGCAGGGAGTTTTCCACGTGATTTCACTGGCGTGAGCAGGGTACGCGTATTCCGAGAGGTGCGCAGGGAGTTTTCCATGCGATTTCGCTGGCACGTGAGGGCTGTGTGTGTCATGAACCATCAAACTCCCCCCTTCTGGGCTTTCTGGTCCCTGTGACGTCGGGCCTTACACTCCATAATACTACCAACATGGCGGCAAGCTCAGCACGCTGTCCGCCAGTCTTCACGTTCTATGCAGCGTCCTCTATAAAGAAGCCACACCCCCGTGGCCCTGCGCGTCTCAACTCTGCTATTAGCTGTGATCGGACGTGTGTTCCGAACCTTCTCTAGTGCTACTTGCTATCCCCTGGCCCCTGAATTCCCTTCTTCCGACTTCTTCCCTCTTTTCTACTTCCCGGAATCCCTGTGCTGCTTCCGCGCGCCCCCAACACCTTCTTGAATACTCCTAGAGTTTCCCGTGATCCTGGACATCGAAGCTGAACGTAATCTGGAAGCCGAGCGGGCTTATTTAAGTCCCAAACCATACGAAAGAAGACTCCACCTAAGGAGGACATCAGGCAACATAGACAGGTGAGAAGGGGGGAAACCTGTGACAGATTGAGACGCCACCTGACCGAAGTCGATACAGACATGGAGGCGGCCATCCAGGATCTTATGCGTGACATGCAAGAAATATCGACCGAAGTACAGAACTTGAAAGCGGAGAACGCCGCGCTGAAACAATTGGTACTCTCGCGCGACTCTACCTCAAAGGACAGTGTGCTATTGGGCAGCATTGTTGACAAATATGACGGCTGTGCAAAAACTCTCTGAGGAATCCTGGATTCTTGTTTGGTCCACTTTACCTTTAAACCTTATTATTTTTCCACCCCCAGGGCTAAAGTGGGCTTTATTATTTCTCACCTCTCCGGGAATGCCTTAGCCTGGACCACACCATTAGTTAACACCAGAGATTCTCTTTTGGAGGATTATGATGGATTCATTCAGGGGTGGACTGGGAACCAAAAGTGGCCCTGGAAATTATTTTTAAAGTGGCCCTCATTTTCCACCAAGCAAGAATAGCAAGTTAACTCAACTCACACTACCAGCACAACATGAATATAATGGTTCAAAAGAGTGCACTTTAAAGCAAATTATTCCATGACAGGTATCCTGCCTCCCCGCCCCAACATAAATCAGATACCTTATGTGCCAATTTTTACAGATATGGCACAGTGAGATCAAATAATTTGCCCAGGATCACACAAACTGATCGGGTGGAGCTACGATTCAAGCCCCTTCTGCACTTCAGAAAGTTGACCAAATATCTTCACAGCTCTGGCTGACAAATATGTCCCTGATTGCCAATGTTTGCACAAGGCATCTAGAAAAAGAGAATCCCTGGAACACCTCTCTCAGTCTTTGAAGGCCGCCCTATCTGTATCCCTTACCCTCTGCAGTCCAGAATTGGAGCTCATGCATGTGGACATGATTGGTGGCTGGCATCTCTGAAGTACTTACTGCCCTTACTCTCACCCTCTGGCTAGTTGCTCCTGGGGCAACCAGAGGCTGAATGTTGTTTAGAAGTGCCTCAGAGGTCTCAGCTAGAGGCAGAGGCAACCTTTGGTGTTGGTGGACGAGGTGGTTCCTGGAGTTGTAATGACATTTTAAATGATTAAAAGTTGTCGGGGGCTGGTTAATAATTTAATTGGAGGGGCATTATCATCTCCCCCAAATTAACATGAGCACCCAAGCATAGCAATGTATTGAAAATGTGCATTCTACTGCACAATGAATTCGGGTATATAACTTGCATGTGAATAACACATGAACAAAATTGAATAGATGCCTGGTAACCAGGAGCACACAGAAGCATTTTGGAACATTTGATAGTGGGGATGAAAGTGTAAATTGATAATCTGCATACCCACCAAAGTGGTCCATGGTAATGAAACATTAAAAGGAAAGGCAAGTTTATGGAAATTCAGTAGCAGAGTTGCTCTTAGTACCTTGATATAACCAGGTGGTGGCAGGAAACCAGGGAGCGGCACTTTTCATACAGGACCGGTGCATCTTTGCAGCACTTTCCACAGAGTGTGGAACATTTAAATGTGTACACCTGCAGTTTATCTGGCACAGCAGAGGGTTGGACCCTTGAATCCTGCCTTAAAAACAATGGCAGCCTTTAGATGAGAGTCTCTCATTTCGTGCCATACCAAGTGTTTGTCTATGCCTATGGGGAATTCTGGAAATTTTGCTTGGCTCTTGAATTAAAGGCACCAATGATTTTGGAGGGTGTGTAGTAAAAAGCAGCAGTGCGGTGCAAAGCAGCTAGTAGTCTATTTCCACAACCCAAGTGTGCAGTTATTGCCCCAGATTCAAGGAAAAAGCTATGACCACAGATGTTGGGTAGTAACTCACTGGCTATATGTAGCCTTCGCACCAGTGTTGGTGACCAGTAGGCTTACACTATGTTGTAAAGCTGCTGCTCCCACTCAGCACTGCATATTGCAGGCTGTAAAATGTAGTTTGTTCCCAGAGTGTATCTGTTTTCTTCAAATTAGGAACAGTGACGGTGCTAGGGGGAGGAATGTGCCCCCCCTGCCATCCAATTGCCTGCAAGGCAGTGGCTCTTGTGAATACAATCTGACGCATCCTCCCTTTTTCAAGTGGAAACTTGTAGTAAATCCACTGAAAAGAGCAATACGAGAGATGGGAAGTAACAGGAATTACTAGGGGGGAAGCTGAAAGAAGAAAACGCACTATGCAAGCAAAACAAACTTGACCCATGAATCATGAGAATACTTTTTTATTGCTTTGAGCTTTGCCACTGGAGTACAGTCTGGAGTCAGGAATGCTGCACCATTGGTTGCAGTAAGAAGACAGAGATTTCTGCAAAGCTGCTGACCCTTATTACGTTTACTCACATGGCAGAGCCAGGCTTTGGTGCTGGGGGAGGAGGCGCATAGGGCTCCTTAGATGGCACTGGTCAGTACAATTTCACTACTTCACAAAACTGGCTACAAAGAGGGAACCCATACAACATGCACCTGCATCACTGTCTCCACACACATCTGTCTAGTGCTTTTTCCCTTATCTCTCACCTTCACTTATTTCACCTGCTTCTTGTTCTGCAGTAAGATAGCTCAATAAGGTATGCATTCACCTCAGGCATTTGTGTTCACCCTACAGGACGCACGTTTGATTCCAGGTAGGGCTCTCTCAGGTCATGTGTGATAAGGCCACATGCTTATAGTCATTGTTTGTCAGTCTTGCAGATTGTTATTAAAAAATGTGAAGAACAACGTGAAATTGTAGAAAGCAAACAGATTTTTGTGTTCAAAAACTTGATCTGAAAGGTTATGTTATGTTATGTTACTTTGCACTTATATGGCGCCTTATATACCCTTGGTATGGTCTGAAGGCGCTGGTAGGTTGAACGCCCTCGGGAACCAAAGTTCAGGTCAATAGAGAGAGTAGAGAGATTCAAGGTGCGTGTGAGCACCGGATATGTGTGCAGCTAGTGCGGTATTAGGTTAATAGCTGCTTCTTAGCGGTAGGTGTGGTGGTTGAGAGTTCAGGAGTATGTGTTCGTTCTGGCAGGATTTATCCAGATCGAATGTGGATGCGTTAGGCCTGAAGAGAACGCCTTGCTGGGGGTGGGTAACCAGCAGTGTTTATTTAGAGAGATGGGCAGTATGAGGTAGAATGTTGGTATGAGAACAGTTATACTGAATGGTGTCATAGTATCTCTGTGTTCTAATTGAGTGATGGTGTAAGGAGAGAGTAAGCGTGGTGGTGTGTTATGATGTGATATAAGCTTTTTGAACATTCTCTGCATTTCAGACCATACTATATATGTCACGCATTTCTATCACTTCTTGCACCCCAGATGGCTCCATACCCTCGGCTCGCTCGAGCAACGTATAACATTTGTTCTATCCATATAGACTCGTTCTATATTATTCATTCATTCCGTCTGCGTTATGTATTCAGCATCTCTATGCTCATCACCTCTACGCACTCAACCCCTCCTACGCACTCAACCCCTCCTACACACTCAACCCCTCCTACGCACTCAACCCCTCCGATGCACTCAACACCGCCTATGCACTGAACCCATTCTATGCATACTACCCCTCCCCCGCACTCAACCCCTCCCCCGCACTCATCCACTCCCCCGCACTCATCCACTCCCCGCACTCATCCACTCCCCGCACTCATCCTCTCTCTGCACTCATCCGTTTTGTGTACTCATCAGCTTAATGCACGCTTGATTTCACTCATTCAACAGCAATAAGGTAATTCGCTGATATGCAGTAATCCTGTTCTATATATTCATCTGCTCTCTACACTCATACGCCCTATATGCTCATCCGCCCTATACGCTCATCCGTCCTATACGCTCATCCCCCCATACCCTCATCCGCCCTATAAACTCATCCGCCCTATACACTCATCCGCTATGTATACTTACCAATTCTATACACTCCTGTGTCCTATACATTCCCAGGGCTGTACATTTGTCTGCACCAGTGATAAGCACATTATCCGCATTTCTGTATTCATCCGCTCTCCACACTCCTGCGCTCTGCATACTCATCCTCTCTATATACTCATCTGTTCCATACGTTAATCCGGTTTACTCTCTTCCGTTCTGCCCAGTCCTCAGTTTTACGCACTTCTGTGTTTTATTCGATTCTTTGTTATTTACGCACTCATCTGTTCTAGACGCTCGTCTGTTCTATACACTCAACCATTCTACACACTTATCCGCTTATTTTGATCATCTATTCTATACCCTCATCAGATCCGTTCACTCATTTGATTTATACACTCGTTTGAACTATATAGTTATCTGTTCCTCCACTCCTGCATTCTCCCATTCAGCACATGCATCTGTTCCACAGGCTTCATCAGTTTTATCTATTGCATCCACACAATTCACTTGAGTCACTCCTTGTGCATTAAGTCCATTTCACAGAGTTTTAAATCTCTTTACTGTTTCCGTATGGTTATTCTTATTAACCAATTCCCCGCTTTTTCTCGTTTAATTCGGTTTGTCCTTCTAGCTTATATTATGGGTTATTGGCTGTCCATTTCTTGCATTTCTTGCATCAGGTAGTTTATTGGATTGGTGTCATTGAGATGCTGTTGGTCTGTTGGGTTAGCTTAGTAGGGTTGGTTTTAGGGGAAGAGGCAGGTTTTCAGCAGTTTGCGGAAATACATTAAATCCTCAGTTAGGTGGATGTGGGGTGGGAGAGAGTTCCACAGCGTGGGGGCCAAGGCTGAGAATGACAATCCGCCTAACCTGACTGAGTTTGTTTTAGAAATGACTAGAAGACCAGCTGAGATTGATCTTAGGGTGCGTGGGGAGTGATAGGGTTTTAGCTTGTCTTGAAGATATTGAGGTCCGGTTTTATGCAGCGCTCGATGGGAGATGCATAAGGTTTTGAAAGCCTCTCTTCGTGCTCCTGGGAGCCAGTGCAGCGTCTTAAGGGCTGGGGAGATGTGGTCTCTTGGGCCAAGAGCAAGTAGCATTTTGGCTGCCGTGTTTTGGGCCTTTTGGAGTTTATTCAGTTGGTACGCGTGGACTCCGAGGTATAGGGGGTTTGCGTAGTCAAGTCTTGATATAACGATTGAACCGCTGAGAGTCTGTTGGGAAGTGAGAGATATGGAAAGATACGCCTAAGGGTTTTAAGGTGGTAGTGGCAGGACTTTGAGACGTTGTTGACTTGGCGCGAGAGTGTTAGGACAGCGTCAAGGGTGCATCCAAGATTTTTCACTGAGTTGGAGGGGGTTGGTGAGTTGCCCATGGCGGATGGCCAGTGTAGCGGATGTGGAAGAAGTTTGGAGTTGCCACATACCATGATTTCCGTTTTGGAGGGGTTTAACAAGAGGTGGCTTTGGGTCATCCAGAGTTCTATGTCAAGGAGGCAAGAGGCCAGGTCGGGTCTGGAGTTGGGTTTTGAGTTCATAAGTTTTAGAATTAGTTGGGTGTCGTCGGCGTAGTTGTAACACAAGATGTTGTGTGAACGAATTATTGGTGAGAGGGTGATCAAGTAGAGATTGAATAGGAGGGCAGATAGGCATGCTCCTTGTGGGACTCCCGTGTCGACTGGTCGGGCTTGGGAGGTATAGGTGGAGAGTCTTGTTATTTGGTATCTATCTTTGAGGAATGAAGCTATCCATTTAAGAGCGGTTCCACGAATTCCTAGGGAGTGGAGGTGGTCTAGGAGGATTGAGTGATTGATAGTGTCAAAGGCTGCCGATAGGTCAAGAAGGATTAGTGCGGCGCATCCCGCGGAGGCTGCCGTCATTTTAAGGTCATCCCAGATTGAGGTTAAGGTGGCTTCAGTTCCGTGATGCGCTCTGAAACCTGATTGCGCAGGGTCTAGAAGGTTGTTGGCTTCGACAAATGCATTTAGTTGGGAGTAGGCGGTTCGGTCAATCAGTTTGGCAAGGAACCTGGTGTTCGAGATGGGCCGGTAGTTTTTTGGTTCGAGAGGGTCGAGGGAAGGTTTCTTAATTAGAGGTTTGACATGGACCGTTTTGAATGCCCCGGGGAAAATCCCAGAGGAGAGGGAGGCATTTATGATGGATCTTGCGTGTTCTCCTGCGCAGGTTGAAGCGAAAATTTCTATGAGGGTTGTGGCAGGGCAGGGGTCCAGCGGAGAGCCAGATGGTTTGCGTGCAGATAGAAGTTTGAGAAATTGCTCTGTTGATATTGGACTGAAGGATTCGAACGTTGGTTGAGTAGTGGTTGCGGTTGGTGGGCTGGCCGGTAAGGGGGGAGTATTGCCTGGAGGATGTGAGAGAGGCAGTTTGGTGGTTAGAGTATTTGTTCTTTCGAGAGCTGTGGTGTAAAAGTGGAGGAAGAGAGAGTCGCACAATGATTGTGAGGGAGTCGGGACGGTCGTGGTGCAGGCTGGTTTGGTGAATTCGGCGATGATTTTGTGGAGTTCTTTGCTTGGGTTTTTGCTGTTTAGGATTCGGGAGTTGTAGTGGGCTTTTTTTGCTTTCCGGATTTCGGCCTTGTACCGATAAAGGTGACGTGCCAAGCTGGTCCTACTCTCCTGGGTTTTGTCTTTCTGCCATTTGCGTTCTAGGTATTTATATAGTTGTTTAGAGGTCTTCAGCTCCGGAGTGAACCATCTGGGGAAGAGGCCACGGCAGGTTGATGGTTTGTAAGGGGGTGTGAGCCCCATCAGAGATACGTTGAGCCATGAGTCAAAGGTGTCAGGGGTTAGTTGTTTAGTGAGTTGGCAGGTTGGAGGAGGGGACTGGAGGAGTGCGTTGGCTAGGTCTGGGACGATTATTAGTTTTTTCCAGCATTTGCGTAGATTCAGGGGTTCAGATTCGAGGACGGGAAGGGGGTCGGATGAGTGAATGGAGAAGGAGAGAATGAAGTGATCGGACCAGATGATAGGGGTTGGAGCTAAAGATGGCATCAAGAGTGTTTCCTTTATAGTGTGTCGGGCCATTTATGTGGGGTTGGAGGTTAATTGCATCTAAACCGTCAACCAGAGAGTGTGTCATAGGGTTGATGGGGATGTCGAGCTATATGTTGAAGTCTCCAAGAAGGGTGAGGTTGGGATGGTTTAGTTGAAGGGTGGCAATAGAGTCGCAGAGGTTGTTTGCGAACTGTCTATCGTAGCCGGGGGCCTGTAGATTATTACGAAGCTGTGTGAGAGCGATGGAGAGAGGGATAATTTAACAAGGAGAGATTCGCAGGAAGGAATGGAAGGTTGGTTGTTGATGATTGAGGCGTGAAAGAGAGATTTGAAGACAAATGCTACTCCTCCTCCTCTAGAGGGACGGTTCAGTTGGATGAGGGAGTAGTTAGGGGGGGAAAGCTTCATTAGCGATTGGTGCGAAATCATCAGAGAACCAGGTCTCGGTGATGAAAACAAGGTCTGGTTTCTCCAATGCGAGGAGGTCAAAGATACAGTGTCTGTTTTTTACTATTGATCGGGCATTAAATAGGACGCAGTTCACAACGGTAGGTGTGGTTGGTATTGGAGCTGGAGAGGAAGGAAGGAGTGGAGTCTGGAGAGGGGTGGGAGGGCAGGGCGGGTGATTATCGATGGGAATAGTGGGCGAGCAGAGAATTTGTCGGGTTTCGGGCAGGATTGGGTGGTTGCGTGGGTTGGGATGGTTGGGATTGGTTCGGGGGATTTGAAGGAGGGTGAGGGCAATTAGGAGTTTCAGTGCAGTTGATGAGAAATCAAGGGAGAGGGGTTTCAGAAAGGGTGAAGCCAGGCGGGAAGGAGGCGATTGGGAGATTGTGGTGGTGGGTCTCGGGAGGAGGGGAGAGGAGTGCTGAGAGATTGAGGGGGACCAGGTTCGTTTCCTCTTTAGTTTTTTTGGGATTGGAGTGTGAGAGAGGGTAGGGGGGTCAGAGGGGGAGAGGGATGAGGCTTCAGTTCTTGCTAGGGCTAGGCGTGCAGTTTTTAGGGAGGGGAAAGCGTGCGGTCAGTGGGGGAAAGAGCCAGGGGTTTGTGGGCAAAGGGGGGGGGGTGGATGAATGCAGGGTAGGGTGTGCCCGGGATGATAGTGAGGGGAGCGGGCATGGTTAACATTGGCTGCTCGGTGGTGGGATTCAGCGGAGGTGTGGCCTTAGGGTGGCTGGTTCGCCATCGAGCCCCTCTGGCTTGGTGTTTGGAGAGGGGGAAGGCAGGGAGTGCGAAGGCGGGTGGGATGGTAGGTAGATTGGGAAGTGGGGGTGGTCTAGGGTGGATGTTTCCGACAGGCTCTGGTGCACTGGGTGCACTCATTTTGAACTTTTAGGTGTAGTCTAGGAGGGTTTTATAATTGTATTCTAAATTCAGTGGAGGCACTTCCAAGTTCAATTTGTACAATTTGTACAGAGATAATATTGGACTTTTAGGTGTACTTCTAGATTTAACTGTACACAGAGAAGATATTAGGCTATTTGGGTAATATTAGGTATATTGAAACCGCACACAGGGATGATGGGGCTATTTGGGTTGCTTCCAATTTCAAGTTCTACATGCACTTCTAGGTTCAAATTTTACAGAGGGGCTATTGGGACTATTGGGACACTTGTAAATTCAATTCTAAAATTACGTCTAGGTTTAACTTCTAAATTCAACTTTCAATGAGCGGCTAATGGGCGCACCTCTAAATTCAAAGAGATGTTATTGGGCACGCCTCTAGATGCAGCTTCAATGAGCGGTTATTGAGCACACTTCTAAATTCAGCTTTCACAGAGGGGCTATTTGGGATGATTCTAAATTCCACCTCTACATGCACTTCTAAGTTCAATTTTCACAGAGGGGCTATTGGGCACACTTCTAAATGTAACTTTCAATGAGCGGCTATTGGGCACACTTCTAAATTCAAAGGAAGGCTATTGGGCACACTTCTAAATTCAAAGAGAGGCAATTGGGCACATTTCTAAATGCAACATTCAGTGAGCAACTATTGGGCACACTTCTAAATTCGACTTTCAATGAGCGGCTATTGGGCACACTCATAAATTCAACTTTCAATGAGCAGCTATTGGGCACACTTCTAAATGCAACTTTCAATGAGCGGCTATTGGGCACACTTCTAAATTCAGCTTTCAAAGAGCGGATGTTGGGCACACTTCTAAATTCAAATTTCAAAGAGCGGCTATTGGGCACATTTCTAAATTCAACTTTCAATGAGCGTCTATTGGGATTGGGGCTATTGGGCACACTTCTAAATTCAACTTTCAATGAGCGGCTATTGGCACACTTCTAAATGCAACTTTCAATGAGCGGCTATTGGGCACACTTCTAAATTCAGCTTTTAAAGAGCGGATATTGGGCACACTTCTAAATGCAACTTTCAATAAAATGCTATTGGGCACACTTCTAAATTCAATGAGCGGGTATTGGGCACACTTCTAAATTCAACTTTCAATGAAAGGCTATTGGGCACACTTCAAAAATCAAATTTTACATGTACCGGACTGAGTTTCCAAATGCAATTATATTACAGATATGGGATTCTAGGTTGAGTGGTAGGGTAGTATGGCGAGAAGTAATTGCTTCTGTCCCCGCCCTTGCTACACTTACTTGTTGTCGGTTTCTTGCTGATACCTGCGGATACTGCCTGGAGCCGTCACTGAAGGAGCCGTCCTTCGCCTTGGGTCCTTAGCCGATGGGCTGCCCTGGGAGGGCTGGCTATGAATGGGGGTCCTCTTGTCAGGACCAATCAGAGTGGTGGGCGGGGAGGGAGGCGGGCTGGGGAACCAGGAAGCGGGCAGCGGTGGCGAGGGCTGCGCGTGAGGGAGAGGGGGATTACAGGGTGGATGCAATGCGGATGCGGGGTCAGCAAGCACCACTTCAGGACGGCCAAGGGCTGCTCAGGGCCTCAGAATCAGCCAAAATACACAAAATGAAGGCACACTGGGGGTCGCTTGCATTCACCGTCTCTGATGGCAAATAGGAGCCGGTGGAGGGGCACGAGTCGCTAGACTCTGCTCAATGCAGCATATTAACCAATTGGAACGGGAGCGGGAAGGACCGGCGAAAGCAGGAAGCGAGTCCAGGGAGGGAGAGGACGGCCAAGGGCTGCTCAGGGCCTCAGAATCGGCCACAATACACAAAATGAAGGCGCACTGGGGGTCGCTTGCAATCACCGTCTCTGACATTTGGCCAGCTCTCGTGTGTAGCATGCCTTTCACTAAAATGGCCAGCATAATAAGAAATGGAAGGTAACTCGCTAAACAGTGCCATAAGAATGTGAAAAGGCAAACCTTTCACAGAAACCAACAGAGTACACAGTGAGATAAAATGGTTTGTCGAAGATCACACTGGTGTCAGGTAGCAAAGCCACAAAACAGGTTCTACACAATTCCACCTCTCTCAGTCCCAACCAAAGCTTTATGCACTTTTTTGGGGTGGCTAGCCAGTTTTATCAATGCTTGTTTAGAGGACCCAAGCACTAGACCTGCTCCTTTCGGATGCTATGTTAGTTTTTTATAAGGGCTTTCTGGTGCAGGTAAGTGGTTTTTTGGCACAGTAGATGTTAATAGCACCAACGTTTATTTACACAAGCTATCAACCTCCGAAAGAGAGTCCCCTTGCTGGCTTTTGGTACTTTAATCTGGCATGTGATCTCTGCAACAAGTGATTATGACACTGAACCAGGACCGAAAATGAGCACTTGCAACTAGTCATTGTCTAGTGGTAAATGAAGCATGGAAAGTAAGAAATTATGTGTTGGTGTATGTGGACAATTATGGGAGCAAGTGACTTTTTATCCCTGGCTAATAGCTTCCAACTTATCATTTTTACCCTTGCTCTCAACTACCTTGTAATCCATTGTGTCACTCAAATTTACCAACATGCATTTGAACTTTGGTTAACTTATTGCACGTGATCAATGCAGTCCCCCAAGAAAGGAGAACACACTACTCAAGTTGTGATATAGCAAATTAACAAACTGTATCTGCGGTTGTCTGCAAGATGCAGCTCACCACATTTTGGACTACGACTCCCAGGAGTACTCATCATTGACAATTCACTCTATGGCAGATAGGAGTTGGAGAGCGACAGTTGCAGAGCCATGTACAGTGAACACTTTATAGGTATAAATGATAAAATCGGAAGTTAGCTCCAAACAGTGGCCATGGAGAAGGCTCATGGCCTCAGTGCACTATGTATCATGACGTGTAATTTATGTTTTGTAAAACATGTGCAATGACGAATAGCTTTCAAATAGCCAATTATCCCCAGGGTGGTACCCCATTGTAGCAGACCCTTTTGTCCTCCCATAAAGATGTCACTGCATACACTTCCACTACCTTATCTGCACTCAGTTATGCTCCCCAGTCTTCCCTGTGCCCCTCTCCAAGACTCAACTCTTTTCTGCATATTAATCCTTTGTTGCCTGTACCCCTTTCTTTTAAACTGCTGTGCGCCTCATTCCTCTGAACTAAAATCCCCTCTGCCCCACTCGCTGATGCACTCGTCTTCTCCTTGGCACTTATTCTCCCCCTAAACCCTTTCGCTTCTGCAGTAATGTACTTCTTCCACTCTCGTATTTACTGTAGCCCACTCTTTTCTACAGGTACCATTCCCCATGCATGCACCCTTCTTTTAATTTTTTTAATCTTTTCAGTTTTATTCTGCACTGAAACCACTCTTCCAGATATTCTACAGATTCGTGTCACCGGTACCCCGCCTCTGTTGCCCCGTACTGAATGCTCTTTTCTGGTTCACTATTCTGTCTTAGTACTTGGGGTGGTTCTTTTCAATTAAAACATACATGTCCAACCAATTATGCTAGCTCCTCTCTCCCCTACTTTAATTTGTCACTGAAAAAAGTGGTGCAACATTATGCCTTAATAAGGAGATAATCATGGCCCATAGTGAGCACTTTTGCGCACCTATGAAACTGATAACTTTAAAAATTATGTATTGCATAGTGTTCTTCGAAATCTGACTATATTTTACTGTTTATCCTCAGCACACTCTCACCAGAGATCCGCTGGTTGCCAGTCCATCGCACAAGACAACCGAGAGGAGCCAGGTTCACAGTGTCAGATGGAGCAGCCAGCAAGGGATCATGCTTTGTCTGCAAGGACCCCAGCTCAACCAGCCCATGAGAAACTTGAACGTGCAGGCTGGGTAAGCAGAACAGATACATTCTAACTCAGTTGCCTAGCAACACGAGCTCTGCCAGTTTCTAGTCCCTTTAAAAAGACTCCAGCACTCTGTGTGTCAGTTACACAGAGCCGAAGCTGCAGGACAAATTGCACCAGCTTTCCTGACAGTGACACTCTCAAGAAGACAGCTCAGCCCAGAATATGTAACTTCAATTCAGCAATGAAATATTTAAAAAAAAGTGTTTGTTAAAAAAAAAACGCACAGTCAGGCACTCTACTGCTACTGAAGCACATAAAGAGGCCCAGGGTGCAGAGGCCTACCGGGAAAACTCCCGGTTTCCCGCCAGGCCAATCCAGGCCTGGATTCATTCAAGCACTAAAAACTGTGTTTGACCGCCCAGATGAGGTCTTTAGTGCCCAAGAACGTTTACTCGTTTTCCAGCCAAGCTCTCAGGACATGCTCACCTACGTAACTCGATTCAAGCAATTGGCTAAAGAAGCGGGTTGGCCTTCTGAAGCTTGCTTCACCCTCTTTCGAAGAGGGCTAAATGAAGATGTTAAGGATGAATTAGCCAGGGTACAACATCCTAGTTCTTCCCAGGCACTTATGGATCTTGCTCTACAAATTGATTTCCGAATCCAGGAAAGAAAGGCAGATAACAGGAAAACCAAGTCAACCATCCAAGAAAATCCTCCTGTGAGCCCTTCAAAATCCAAAGATTCTCCTGCTCCTACAAATGAACCCCAACCCATGCAGCTAGGGGCCTTTCGTGGACCCATATCCCCCCAAGAAAGGCTGAGAAGGATCCATACTGGCTTATGCATGTACTGTGCCTCGAACAAGCATTTAGTCAGAGAATGTCCCTTAGCCCCTCCACGGCGTTCGGGAAACGCCGGCTCCCGATCCTAGATGGAGCTCAGTTTCGGGAGAGAGATGCAGGCTCCACATCTATACCATCCTTGAACTCTCCTGGACAAAACTCCCTGGTAGTCTTACAGGCTTTTCTATCGTCATCTAAGAAGGAATCCTACCCCATTCTGGCCCTAGTGGACTGTGGGGCCATGGGAATATTCATAGATCAGGAATGGGTCCTTAAACACCATATTCCTTACGAATCCCGGAACGTCCAGCAACTTGTAGAAGCAATTGATGGAAGACCTCTTTCTTCTGGACACATAACCCTTCAGACTAAGGAAATTGAGCTTGCTATAAACCATCACGAGAAAGAATAAAGTTTGACATCATAAAATCTGCCCATTGCTCAATGGTTTTGGGAATGCCCTGGGTACAAAAACACAATCCATACATCAATTGGAAAGCTGGTTCCCTGTTCCTAGGTTTCGAATTTTGCATGTCCCATTGTCTGCTCCAGGATCCTTCACCGACAATATCAGAAGAACATTCAACAACTCAGCCAGATCCTCTTATGGTCTCCAACATCATCCAGGTTCCTAAAACCTACCAGGAATACGCTGATGTGTTCCCTTCTGCTATTGTTCAAGCCCTGCCACTCCATAGGCCTGAGGACTGTGCTATTGAAACTGAACCTTCAGCCGTGATTCCCTTTGGAAGGATGTTCATCCTGTCTGAACCAGAGAAAAAGGCCCTTCGTGAATACCTAGATACTAACCTAAAACCTGGAGCTTCATTATTTTTTGTTCCTAAAAAAGACACCAAGGAACTCAGACCTTGTCTTGATTATCGAGGTCTTAATCAGTGCACCCTTAAGGATCGTTATCCATTACCCTTGATCTCGGATATCTTGGAAGCCGTAAGAGGAGCCGTAATATTCACCAAATTGGATCTTAGGGGTGCTTATCACTTGATTCGTATTAGAGAAGGTGACGAATGGAAGACAGCCTTCAGAACACCCTTTGGTCATTACAAATACTTGGTCATGCCCTTTGGACTCTCTAATGCTCCGGCAATTTTCCAACGCTTCATGGACCGGGTGTTTTTGGATATGCTATTTCTTTTGGTCATCGTCTACTTGGACAATATTTTGATATTCTCTAAGGATCCTCTCAAGCATGAAGAACATGTTAAATCAGTGTTACTGTTACGCTCACCTGGTTCCCACGGGGGCGTCGACCGGAACTGGGCCGCTGTTGTTTCCACCAGTGTGACGTGTAGCGCCGAGATGACTGACTGGACTGGCCCGCTCTGCCTAGTTTGTCTGGCTTGCAGGAATATTCTTCTGCAAAGGAGAAGGGGAATTAACCACCCGTGGAATTGAGTGTCAACCCACCTTCCCCACTGCCGTTGTCTTCCCACAGATCACTCTTGATGTCCCCTCCTTAGTCTCACCTGATGGTTTGGAAGGATGAGCTCTCCATCCTGCGTCGACCGCAGGGGCGCGTTGATGACCAGTTTCTTCACTGGCGTAGAGGAATTGGTGAGTTCCAGTATTGACTCTAAAGTCCAATTGTTCATAAGAGTTCAAATGTCTGATCTTCACTCTGTCCGATTCCTTGCAGGTTGCCGATTAATCCACTCGAAGATTTCCAAATGGCAATTGGTAAGATTCAGGTAAGTCTATTGTGGTTTTCCCCTTAGGGGCCGGGGTACGGCGATGAAGCAGAGTTGACTGCGCCGACCCGAGATGAGGTGAGTACCCCCCGTGGTAAATCAGGTAAGTCCTTGGGGGTAGCTTGTATAGCCTTAGAGAGTCCCCTTGCTCACCTTGCTGTCATTGTCTCCTTAGGTGTCGGAGGGCAGCCGCGAGATGGAGAGAGCGTGATGGAATGCTGAAGTACCGCCAAGCAGGTGAGTTCAGCGCGGCGCCGTAGGAATGCGAAGCGATGCTTCAAAGACTTCTGTCTTTCAGCTCCGTGGCGAAATGGATCAGGATTCAGGTAAGGATTAAAGTTAAAACTCCTGTTCTAACCTTTATCCTTCTTTTCTTCTTGTTTCAGGAGTCCCAGGACTGAAGCGGGCGTGGCTGAAGACTGGAGCTGCTGAAAACACGGTGAGCGTTACGCTGCAGCAAGCAGAATAACACGAAGCACGTGTGGCTGTCCGGGCGTGGTTTAAATAGCCTTGGAAGAAGATCCAAGTAAGTATTCTTCCACAGCCCCACCCAAGTAACAAAATAGTCCCTTCAGTAAAATAGTCCCTCCTAAGCCTCATTTGGCTTGAGTCTTCATGCAGCATGGTGTGCCTCAGGTGAGTATGCAGCATGGTCTGCTTCAGGTAAGTTATCAATAATGAGCCTGGCGCCCATGGCGCCAGGACTGATTTTATCTTTATGAGCCTGGCGCCAGGACTGTACCCAAACAGCCCCTAACTGGGGCTTTTGGGCATGCTCCAAGTGGCATGATGCCTGCTTCTGGGGCTGCTGGGCCTGGTCTGGTCTTCCGGGGGCAGGCATCATGACAGCACTCCCCCTCAAGGCCCCTCCTAAAGTCGTTCTCCCCCTTGGCCGTGGTTTGTCTGGAAATTCCCGATGGAACCTCTTCACTAAACGAGGTGCATGCACGTGGTCACTAGATTCCCAAGACCTTTCCTGCGGACCATAACCTTTCCAGTCAATTAGGTAAAAGAGTTTTGATCTCACTCTTTTTGAGTCCAAAATATTCTTGACTTCGAACTCGGGCTCCCTGTCTATGAGGATAGGTTCAGGTGGAGTGGTTAGCCTAGTTCCTGGTTGCACTGGCTTCAAAAGAGACACTTGGAAGACGGGATGGATTCGCATATGAGCAGGTAGGTCCAACTTGATGGCCACTGGGTTAATAATTGTCTTGACAGAAAAAGGTCCCAAATACCTGGGGTTAAAGGTCCGAGTCCCCTTGAGTGGTAAGTGCTTAGTGGCTAACCATACTTGGTCCCCTATTTGGTATTGAGGAGCTTCACTTCTGTGCTGATCCGCATCCTTTTTATATTTTTCCTTAGCCTTTTGCAAATGGATAGTTGCTTCTTTAAAGGTTTGTGTAATAACAGCGTGGAGATGGTCCACTGCGGGCATCTCTAAATGCTGGGGTGAGTCCAAATCCGAGGTTCGAGGATGGTGCCCATAAATGGTGAAAAAAGGGCTTTGTCCAGTTCCTGAGTGTACGGAATTATTGTACGCATACTCTGCGATCCACAGAATGTCTTTCCGATTCCCCTCAGACTGATGTAGCATATAACGGAGGTACTGTTCAAGAGTCTGGTTGGTCCTCTCCGTTTGACCGTCGGTCTGAGGGTGGTGACTGGTCGAAAGCCTAACATCAATTTGTGCCAGTTGGCAGCATTTCCTCCAAAAATGTGAAATGAATTGACTGCCCCGATCTGAAATTAACACTGAAGGAAAGCCATGCAGGCGGACAACATTTTCAAGGAATTCCTTGGGCAGGATTGAAGCTGAAGGTACCCCTTTTAAAGGAATGAAGTGGGCCATTTTAGAAAAAAGATCTACAATAACTATAATGGTATTGTAACCTTGGTACAGGGGTAAATCCGTGATGAAGTCTAATGACAAGGTATGCCAAGGGGTCGGTGGTATGTCTAATGGTTGCAATAATCCAGCAGGTTTTTTCTTTTGCCCTTTATTTTGTGCGCAAATGCCACAAGACATGACAAATGACTTGACATCCTTTCGCCAGGTGGGCCACCAAAATTGCTTCCTAATTTTAGCTTCGGTTTTTGCAATACCTGGATGCCCTTCTATTAAGATGTCATGGTAATGGGAAATGACAAGTTCCTGTAGTTCCTTTTGCGGTAAAAATAGCCGGCCTTGGTAATAAGGTAAATCATCGATGACAGAGTACTCTGGACCTTTCTTTGGCCAGTCTTGTAGGGCAACGGAATCAAAGAGTTGGTGGATCTTGTTTTGAATGTCCTCCAGTGTCTGTATGGATGTCAGGCCAAGGATTCTCTGTTCCGGAATTATGGGTACGGGTTCTAAAGTTATTTCTGCTTCTCCCATTCCAATCCGGGACAAGGCGTCTGCTTTACCATTCTTACAACCTGGTCGATAGGTTATTACAAAATCAAACTCGGCGAAGAACAATGCCCAACGGAGTTGGCGCGAAGATTGGGCTTTGGCTGTCTTTAGGTATTGTAAGTTGCGGTGATCGGTGATGACCGTGATGGTATGTCTGGCACCCAGTAGATAGTGCCGCGAAGCCTTGAAGGCAGACTTGATGGCCAGCAGCTCCTTGTCGGTTATGGCATAGTTTAATTCGGGGGCTGAACATTTTCTTGACCAAAACGCCACTGGGTGAAGCTGGTTAGTTTCGGGATCCTTTTGGGAAAGGACTGCTCCCATGGCTGAACTGGATGCATCTGTTTCCACTATGTAGGGAAGCTTGGGGCGCAGGTGTCTTAATATGGGAGCAGATGTGAATTTAGCTTTTAACTCTTGGAAGGCGTTCTCGGCTTCCTCTGTCCACACAAAGCGTTTGTTTTTTCGCAATAGCGTTGTAATGGGATGTACAATGTGCGAGAAGTCCGGGATAAACCTGCGGTAGAAATTGGCAAAGCCAAGCATGCTTTGAACTCCTCTGATTGAACTTGGCGAAGGCCAATTAAGAATGGCATCCACTTTTCGTGTATCCATCCGGATTCCTCTCGGGGTCAGAATAAATCCAAGGAATTCCACTTCCGTAGTGTGGAAGATGCACTTTTCCAGTTTAGCATATATTTCTGCTGGCGTAACTTCTCTAGGACTGCTCGGACGTGTTTTATATGCTCAGATTCTGATAAAGAGTATACTAAGATGTCGTCGATGTAAACGACCACACAAACGTCGATAAGCTCTCGGAGGACATCGTTCATGAAGAACTGGAAGGCTGCTGGTGCATTGCATAGTCCGAAGGGCATCACCTGGTACTCAAATAGTCCGTACTTGGTGCGAAAAGCAGTCTTCCATTCGTCACCCTCTTTGACACGTACCAGATGATATGCCCCCCGAAGGTCTAGTTTTGTGTATATACAAGCGTCCTTCACCTGGTCTAGTAGTTCTGGGATCAAAGGCAGTGGGTATCGATTCTTGATGGTTATCTGATTCAGTGCGCGGTAGTCTATATATGTTCTAAGGTCGCCTTCTTTTTTCGGTACGAAGAACAAAGCTGAAGATGCAGGGGATTTGGACGGGCGAATTAAGCCATTAGCAAGGTACTGGTCTAGGTACTGGCGCAAATGAAGATTTTCGGGTTCCGTAAGGGCATAGATTCTGCTGCAAGGTGGTTGTGCTCCAGGTACAAGATCTATTTGACAATCATATGATATGTGAGGTGGTAAGGTGTTTGCCTGTTCCTTTTGGAAGACATCCTGAAAGTCTTGGTATTCAACAGGAAATTGTATGGCTACTGGAATTACTGGGGCCAGGACTGAGTTTTGAGTTTTCCTTGGGTAGCAGGTGTGAGCACATTCTGGGAAGGCTAGTCTCTTCTCTCGCCAATCAATACAGGGATTATGTTTTTCCAACCAAGGTATCCCCAGTATCAGCTGAAACTGTGGGGCCTTGATTAAGTCAAACACCATAGCCTCTCGATGCCCATCTTGACTCAGCAATGTCATCTCTGCAGTGGAATGAGTTACGGGTCCAGAGGCAATTTCCGTTCCATCTACAGTGGTGACAACATCGGCCGTGGTCATGCGGGTGAGAGATAGATTCATCCTGGTAGCCAATTCCCAGTCCAAGTAATTTCCTATGGCTCCACTGTCTACGTACGCCTTTACCGCGTGCATGCGTGATGGCTGCTCTGGATCTACAAGGACCATGGGTATGGTGAAATGCAAGGTCAGAGTGTCCTTCTTTAAGCTCGGCAAGCGGACCTCTACGCTTGCCGGGCGTGGTCGTTTCCCGAGTCAGATTTCACATGGTTTTCGTCTGCTGCTCCTATAACTTTCTTGGGTGGTTTTACAGGGCAGTTCCGAAGAAAATGACCAGTAGTTCCGCAATATAAACATAATTGCAGTTGCCGTCTTCTATCTCTTTCCTTCTGGGTTAAGGGTCCTTTAACCCCCCCGATTTGCATAGGTTCTGAGACATCTACTCCCTTGGAGCTTACATGGGTTTTAACCAACACCCTGTTCTCAAACTTGGTTCGGTCAGCCTTCCTGGTTTGAAGTCTGTGATCGAGCTGGACCACTAGATCTATATATTCAGCACAGTCTTGAGGCGGGTTCACGATTTGGGCCAAAACATCTTTGAGTTCTCCCCGAAGTCCTCGATGGAATAATGTGATTCGCTTGGCTTCAGGCCATTCGGTTTCCACTACTAATCTATTGAAAGTTGCAATGTAAGATAAAAGATCCTGGTTACCTTGCCGTATGGATAAAAGTTCGTTGTCCAAAGCTTGTCCTCGGGAGTGTCGGGCGAATAGTCTTTCCATGCTTGTTCGAAAACCCTGGAAATCTCGAAGAATCGGGTCATCCTGGTTAACTAGTGGAATGGACCAATCCGCCGCACTGCCGCTGAGATATGACAGTACAAAGGCTACCTTGGCCTGATCGTTTGGGAAAGCTCCAGGTCTACATAAAAAGTGCAAGCGGCATTGATTCATGAATGTTGCAAACCCTTTTGGGTCTCCGGCAAAGCGTTCAGGCGGAGCCAAAGGAACGGCTCCAGATAAATTTATCTGCACCGGGTTACTCGATGGTACAGGAGCTGGACTTGCCCCAAGTCCTGGTAGAGGTGTTTGTCCAGCCTGGCTCTGTAATAGTTGTCTGGCCAACTCATCAGTTCGCTCTTTTGACACTATCAGTTCCCACCTGAGGACATTGGTTTCTTGGCGAGCGGAATGCACTTTGGCCCTTAATTCCCCTAATAATTGGGCCAAGTGATCAGTTTCCGAGGTCTCCATGACGCCCAGGTGGGTATTTGTGGGTAGGCTTCGCGTTCTGTTACGCTCACCTGGTTCCCACAGGGGCGTCGACCGGAACTGGCCCGCTGTTGTTTCCACCAGTGTGACGTGTAGCGCCGAGATGACTGACTGGACTGTCCCACTCTGCCTGGTTTGTCTGGCTCGCAGGAATATTCTTCTGCAAAGGAGAAGGGGAATTAACCACCCGTGGAATTGAGTGTCAACCCACCTTCCCCACTCCCGTTGTCTTCCCACAGATCACTCTTGATGTCCCCTCCTTAGTCCCACCTGATGGTTTGGAAGGATGAGCTCTCCATCCTGCGTCGACCGCAGGGGCGCGTTGATGACCAGTTACTTCACTGGCGTAGAGGAATTGGTGAGTTCCAGTATTGACTCTAAAGTCCAATTGTTCATAAGAGTTCAAATGTCTGATCTTCACTCTGTCCGATTCCTTGCAGGTTGCCGATTAATCCACTCGAAGATTTCCAAATGGCACTCGGTAAGATTCAGGTAAGTCTATTGTGGTTTTCCCCTTAGGGGCCGGGGTACGGCGATGAAGCAGAGTTGACTGCGCCGACCCGAGATGAGGTGAGTACCCCCCCGTGGTAAATCTGGTAAATCCTTGGGGGTAGCTTGTATAGCCTTAGAGAGTCCCCTTGCTCACCTTGCTGTCTTTGTCTCCTTAGGTGTCGGAGGGCGGCCGCGAGATGGAGAGAGCGTGATGGAATGCTGAAGTACCGCCAAGAAGGTGAGTTCAGCGCGGCGCCGTAGGAATGCGAAGCGATGCTTCAAAGACTTCTGTCTTTCAGCTCCGTGGCAAAATGGATCAGGATTCAGGTAAGGATTAAAGTTAAAACTCCTGTTCTAACCTTTATCCTTCTTTTCTTCTTGTTTCAGGAGTCCCAGGACTGAAGCGGGCGTGGCTGAAGACTGGAGCTGCTGAAAACACGGTGAGCGTTACGCTGCAGCAAGCAGAATAACGCGAAGCACGTGTGGCTGTCCGGGCGTGGTTTAAATAGCCTTGGAAGAAGATCCAGGTAAGTATTCTTCCACAGCCCCACCCAAGTAACAAAATAGTCCCTTCAGTAAAATAGTCCCTCCTAAGCCTCATTTGGCTTGAGTCTTCATGCAGCATGGTCTGCCTCAGGTGAGTATGCAGCATGGTCTGCTTCAGGGAAGTTATCAATAATGAGCCTGGCGCCCATGGCGCCAGGTCTGACTTTATCTTTATAACTGGGGCTTTTGGGCATGCTCCAAGTGGCATGATGCCTGCTTCCGGGGCTGCTGGGCCTGGTCTGGTCTTCCGGGGGCAGGCATCATGACAGTTACAACGGCTATGCGAACACAAGCTTCTAGCAAAACCCGAGAAATGCCTTTTTCATGTTTCCACTGTTCACTATCTAGGATTTGTCCTTAGCCCAGATGGCACGCTGTCATGATGCCTACCCCCGGAGCACCAGGCCAGGCCCAGCACCCCCGGGAGCAGGCATCACGCCCCCGGGTGAAAGCCCAGCTGCCCTTAATAGGGGCTCTTTGGACTCTGTCCTGGCGCCGTTGGTGCCAGGCTCATGTTGGACATCAGTCCTGGCGCCATAGGCACCAGGCTCATAAGGGGAAGTGTTTGGTGCACTTACCTGAAGCAGAACATGCTGCACACTCACCTGATGCAGACCATGCTGCATGAAGAACCAAGCCAAATGAGGCTTAGGAGGGACTATTTTTCTGAAGGAACTATTTTGTTACTTGGGTGGGGCTGTGGAAGAATACTCACCTGGAAATTCTTCCAAGGCTATTTAAGCCACGCCCGGACAGCCACACGTGCTTCGCGTTGTTCTGCATCCCAGCAGCTGAACGCTCACCGTGTCTGCTCCTGCACCTGGACTCCTGCCACGCCCGCCTCGAACCTGGAACACCTGTAAGGAAAGAAGAGAAGAGAAAGGTGAAAACCAAGAACTTATTCAACCTTCTTACCTGCATCCGGAATCTTCACGCCAGCATTCCTGAAGGAAGACTTCCATTTAAAAGCACCGCGTTGCTCGCTGCAGCGCCGCTCTTCACTTACCTGTTCCCGAGACGCCGCCCAGCTCCATCGAGGCTCTCAGCACCGGTCGCCACATCTCTGCACCTAGGGGAAGAAGAGACAAAAGGTGAGCAAGGGAACACAAGAGGAAAGCCGAATGTTCAGCCATATTACTTACCGGCTTTTCTTGGTGAACCATTCCACATCTCGGGTCGGCGCCGCATCTTTGGCAGGTACCGCACCCTGGCCCCTATGGGGAAAGGACAAAAGACATTACTGGGGAATTATAAAGACATTTAGAGGGGTCGCCCTCATCACTAACTCACCTGATTTTACCACTGGCAATTTAACCCCTCAACGCATCGCCTTTGTTCTGCACCTGAAATAAAGGACAGATCACAGGTTAGGAAAAAACAACATAAAAGGAGGCTTACACTTGAAGTTTTGCATCTTCATACTTACGGTGTATCGCTCAGAAAAGTCAAGTGGATTTGCCAGCGCCATTCTGAAAACCAGTGAAGTAACTGGACGAACGCACGCCCCTGCACCAGAAGCAGGATGGAGAGTTCATCCTTCCAAACCATAAGGTGAGCTTAAACCGGGGGTTTTGGAGGTAGTCAGAGAAGAACGAAGGGGGAAAGGGGGGAGCAAGCACACTATTCAGCAGACAGTTAATCCCCTTTCTCATCTGCAGAAGGATATTCCTAGGGGCCAGACAAGCAAGATTTGGGGGTCCTGTTCAATCGGTGGTCCGAATTCTTCGCATCACGCTTGAAGAGGCCACAGCAACCCAGACCAGACCAGCGCCTCCGTGGGAGCCAGGTGAGCGTTACACACAGGCATGGATCAATCCAAGGTTAAAGCCATACTATCCTGGCCAACTCCGACCTCCATAAAACAGATCCAATCTTTCCTGGGCTTGGCCAATTTCTATCGGAAGTTTATACCATCCTTCTCCGAGATTGTCCAACCGATCATCTACTTGTTGAAGAAAGATACTCCCTATCGTTGGACCCCAGCCCAGGAGAAGGCCTTCCAACGCCTAAAAACAGAATTTACACAAGCCCCCATCCTGGTTCAACCTGATATAAATCGACCATTCCTAGTGGAAACAGATGCCTCTAACTATGCCATCGGAGCAGTTCTGAAACAGGAACTAGATGACGGGCTGGAACATCCTATTGCCTATCTTTCACGGACATTGACCTCCAGCGAAACTCATTACTCAGTCTTAGAAAAGGAACTTCTAGCCATCCGTCAAGCCTTCACCGAGTGGCGTCATTTACTTCTAGGAGCTAAACATCCTGTCCAGGTTCGGACGGACCATTGAACTCTCCAAGTGTTACAGGCCCTGGAATGCAGCAACAGCCGTCAGGCCTGTTGGGCGTTCTTCTTTGCTCAATACCAGTTCCAAATTCACCATGTTCCGGGAACACAAAACATAATTGCTGACGCCTTGTCTCGGCGCCCTGACTATGAACCTCCTGATGACCGAGCATTTCCCAAGATGTTTCCCCACACAATAATTGTAGCCCAGGCGACCAGCCTCCTAGATGAAGTCCGCAGTCAGACTCATTCCTCGGAACTCTGGAAAGGTATCTCGGACAGGAACCAGTGGAAACTGAAGACCAAAGATGGATACTTGTTCAAAGACAATGCCTTGGTCATCCCAACACAAAAACTACAGCAAAGGATAATAAATCTCTGTCACGATACTCTTTACTCCGGGCATCGAGGTATTACCAATACCCTCCGATTAATACAAAGGCAATTTTGGTGGCCTGGAGTGAAAACTGATGTACAAAGGTATATCCAGGCATGCTCTGTCTGTAATCAAAACAAACATGACAACAAGAGACAAGCGGGTCTATTGCAGCAACCTCCACTTCCAACAAGGCCTTGGGAATTCATAGCAACAGACTTCATTGTGGAATTACCACCTTCCAGGGGATACACAACCATCATGGTCACCATTGATTTGTTCACCCATGTGGCTCATTTTACACCTCTGTTTAAACTGCCATCCTCGTCAGAACTTGCTGGAATTTTCCTGGAACACATATTCCGACTGCATGGACTTCCTTCCAAGATCATATCAGACAGAGGGCCCCAATACATTTCTCAGTTCTGGAAACATCTTTGCCAAATACTAGGAATCCAACGCACTCTTTCCTCAGGATATCATCCCCAAACCAAAGGAGCCACAAAGCGCGTAAACCAAACCTTGGAACAATACCTCCGTTGCTTTGCTAGCAAGGTCCAGGACGATTGGTCACTCTTAATACCAGTGGCAGAATTTGCCTATAATAATTCGGACCACTCTGCTATTAAGACCAGTCCTTTTTTCTGTAGCCAAGGATTCCACCCTTCGGTTCTACCCTCAATCCTTCCTCATCCTACACCAGTTCCAACAGTTGATTCCTGGATTGAAATGCTCATTAATGTTCAAAGAGAAGCCAAAGAACAATTAGAAAAGGCCAGGACCCAGACCAAACTGTATACGGATTCCAAACGAAGACCAAGCCCCTCCTACACAATAGGGGATAAGGTTTGGCTGTCCTCGAAACTGCTACCACGGCATTTGCGACCAAATAAATTGGCTCCTCTATATTATGGGCCATTCCTTATAAAGGAAATCATCAACCCAGTGGCCTACCGACTCAAGCTGCCAGACTCCTGGAAGAAAATCCATCCAGTCTTTCACACGTCCTTAATAAAGCCATATGTTCAGACCTCTCAAACTAACCTTCGGCCCAAACCAGTACTCATCAATAACCAACTGCGGCAAACTCCAGTACCTGGTGGAGTGGAAAGGATATCCCCCCAGTGAACGCACTTGGGAACCTATCTCAAATCTAAATACCCCCAGGCTACTCAGAAGGTTCCATCTCATACACCCGGGCAAACCCGGTGGAACGAGTTTCCGGAGGAGGCATGCTGTCATGAACCATTGAACTCGCCCCTTCTGGGCTTCCTGGTCCCTGTCACGTCGGGCCTTACACTCCATAATACTACCAACATGGCGGCAAGCTCAGCACGCTGCTCGCCAGTCCTCACGTTCTACGCAGCGTGCTCTATAAAGAAGCCACACCCCCGCGGCCCTGCGCGTCTCAATGCTGCTACTAGCTGTGATCGGACGTGTGTTCCGAACCTTCTCTAGTGCTACTTGCTATCCCCTGGCCCCTGGATTCCCTTCTTCCGACTTCTTCCCTCTTTTCTACTTCCTGGAATCCCTGTGCCGCTTCCGCGCGCCCACAACACCTTCTTGCATACTCCTGGAGTTTCCCGTGATCCTGGACATCGAAGCTGAACGTAATCTGTAAGCCGAGGACGGCCGAGCGGGCTTATTTAAGTCCCGACCCATACGAAAGAAGACTCCACCTAAGGAGGACATCAGGCAACATAGACAGGTGAGAAGGGGGGAAACCTGTGACAGTGTGGCGTTTTTAGTGCGTTTTCGTGGTTGGGGGGCTGTATGCTGTTCCACTGGCCTTTGCTCAATATGTAAATAGGAGACAGAACTAAATGTACAGGTACTGGTCACAAAAGAATATGACCTATAGACAGGACCTGATGCATATAAAAAATTACCAAACAAATTTTAATAATAATCAAACAGTAAGTTAAAACATGATTAAATTCAGAGGTCCACAAAAATAACGATACTTTAGAAATGAAACACAGGAATACGTAATAGGCAGACAATTGCTAGCTAAGACAAATTCAAAAGAAAACACTATACACTTCAGACAACTTATTGTGAATCAAAATCCATTTGGATTATAATGCCATTTTATCACATCTCTGTTTTTAATCCAGAGGGATGTCTCGACATGTTTCTGTTCACAAACACAAATCACGAACATTCATCAGGAGAAAACGATTTAGACGAAAAACCTAGTTCTTATAGAATCACAGACTTGATCTGAGTCAGTTTCATAGCACCTTTTGGTATGCTCATGGGGGCTCACAACTTCAATAAAGATCAGTTGGACGTAGGAAGGAGAATCAGTCCTGCCAGTGGAATTAGGAGCCAGGTCGTGTGGGACTAGGATCAGAGACAGATATCCAGAGTCCTCCTGTGATGCGGCGCTATACAAGTGAGAAGTCAGCCTTACAGCAAATAGAATGGATTCCTCTAATAGAAAATTCCACTGCACAGAAAGGGCTATGTTGTGCAGTCATGTACATAGTCCTCCTTCCCCGCTGCTTCTGCTATGAATGTTGCTGGATTCACCACCCTACAGCTAACAATTTTGATCACTATGTTCGAAATAATTACCTCATATCCTGATGCTCTTTATGTAATCAATGTACTTTTGGGCTTCTCTGAATGGCAAATAAGAAATGCTCGACAAATAACGTCATTGAACACCCCATGGTAATATGAGCAGCTTTTTCAATCGCAAATGTAGCAGCAACTAATGCTTGTTCATAAGGATAATGTCCTTTCATTACTGAGTTTAAAATCCCACTATCGTAAGCTAATGGTTTATATCTATGTCCTAATGTCGTCTTCTGTGTGAGGACTGCTGTCCTTACTTCTCCATTTGAGAGTGAAAATAAATAAAACTCTTCTTGATAATCTGAAATCCCTAACACAGGGGCTGTACAGATTGCCCTTTATAATTCTTCAAATCCTGCAGTTATTTCATCTGTCCATGTTATCTAACTGTTGTGTACCCATGCTTCCTTGAGTCCTTTAAAAAGTGGTTGAATATATGTTCTGTAATCAAAAACCCAGGCCTATAAATTGTTGCATTTCCCTCACTGTCTCTGGTTTGAAAATCTTCATGATTGCTTCTGCTCTCTCAGGTGCCACTTTTCTCCCTTCTTGAGAGATTATCTGTGCTATGTACAAGACCTTTACCTGCCAATATTGTAATTTCACTTTGTCTACTTTATATCATTTCTATGCTAATATGGTCATTAATTGAACTGAGTCTTTCTGCACTTTTCTTCTGTCACGCTGCACACTAATGTATCATCTACAAGGACCCTACTAAAGATTGAGGGGGACGTCCAATGCCTCTAAAACAGGCTTGTGTGTTTCCAGAATTGATTTCTATACAAAAATGAGTTCATCATGAAGGGGAATTGAGAAAAATGTGTTCTTTAAATCTATTACTGTAGAATACTTGGCTGTGACTGGAATATTGCATAATATCATAGCTGGATTCATTGTTTATGGGACATAGATCCTGAATAAATCTCCACACCCCCCTGTTGATTTCATCACTGGGTACACAGCCGTGTTATAGGGGGATTCTGATAGTATCAATATTCCCTGCTGTACTAAAGTGAAAATGGTTTCAAATATACCTTCATCTGTTTCTCTGGACATAGGGTACTGCTTTGTTTATGGCAAAATTGCTCCTGGCTTGAGCTTAACTTTAACTTCTCCTGCTCCACTCATTAGGACTCCTGGTGCATATGATGCTTGGCACCTTTTCTAAATCCTCCTAGAAAGATTACTGTTTCTTTTTTATCAATGCCATTCTCTGGGGTAGTTCTTTATTCTCCACTTTGATCCAATAAGTTTGATTTACAAATACAATTTCATTGTCTCAATAATAATCTCTGGACCGTTCTTTGTCTGTCAAGTCTGTTAGTCTATATCCTTCAGCAAGAGCTATTACTGCTCTCCATCTTCTTTCCTTATCTTATCATCTGTCCCATGGACAAACACCCTTTTCTCTCTGACCACTCCTGATTCGTACTCTAAAGGGATAGCCTGTCCTCCTTCGTCATCCATAGGTATTTCTGGCCTGAATAGAAATGTGTCAGGTATTCTTAATAATTTACCTATCAGTCTAGGGAGCCACATGAACAAAACAGTTACTCCATACAAAAATACTTCTGGGTCAAAAATAACTCCTCGTAATGCCTTTTGGGCTGTCAATGCTAATATAAACTCTCTTACATTCAGGTAATGTATCTCTGGTGTAGGAAACACTATCCATTTGTCAGTAAAGATATTGTCATGTTAAGTTGTGTCATCATGTCACATCCTAAAATGTTAACTGGTTCCTGCCAGGAATGCAATAATGGCTTCAACACGTCATGTTCTCCTATGGAAATTGGTAATTCATCACTAAAAGGAACTAAACCCATAGCCCCATAGAAACCCTGTGCATTCATGGCAATTCCAGACATTGGATACTTTTCTCTCTCGAACACAGTCACTCCAGTGTCTACAAGAAACAAAAATGTCTTGGATCCTATCGTTACCCTGACCCTTGGTTTCTCTTGGGGGTTTGGTGTCACTGATAGACTGAACACATCAAGTCTGTCTGTGAGCTTTCCTATTGTGGATATAAATTCATCCCTGTACCCGTGAAAGGATTTACTGCTACGGTCACAGTCTCTATCCTGGGTGTGGATGCTTGTGGGACTCCTGTATTCGCATTCCATGTTGAAACCATTTCTTGTTGTGTCTGTGCTTGCTGGGTCTGTACCCGCTGTGTTTGATTAAGCACTTGCTGTGGTTGCCCTTGTGGTGACTGTGCTTGCAATGGAACTTGCTGTACTTGCTGTATTTGCTGCCCACATGTCTGAATCTGTGTGCGATCTTGGCCATAATATTCTTGCAATTCTGTATTACATTTTGCAAAATAGTTCACTCCCCCTCTTGGAGATTGCCATTTCTGCTGCATGCTCCCTCTACTAATACACGTTTGGGCCGTATGTCCTGTCCTCCTACAATTCCAGCATTGCTGTGGCTGTCCTCCATTAAATCTTCCTCCTCCTCCTTGAGGGTTTTGAAATCTGCCTCATCCTACTCTAGGCCCATTCCCTCTGCCTCGTGGGCAAAGATTTTACCCACTTTGATCTCTAGGGTACCCTACATTGCTTGGCTGTGCTGATTTCAATTCTTGTGTTGCCACACCTTCACCACTTGTCAATAATGCTCCTTCTATGGCGAATTTTGACAATTTTTTCACAACTAACTTTGCTTCCTCCTGTTTTCTATTCTGTGCTTTCTTCTTATTCTTCTCTTGAAATAATCTACAATAATGTACAATAGTCAACTGTATTTCTGGCCATGGCTTCGCTTTCATCCCTACCTGTTTCTTCATCTGTTGTTGCACTGGCTCGGGCAGTCCCTGACATGAAATATGATAAAATAATGCTACTGTTTTATCCCATGGTTCCCTCGTCTGAGGACACCAATGAATGAATCTCTTGAATAAAGACAACAGGATCTTTGCCCTAGCCCATTTTCCTTGTCATAATCGCACCCATTTCTGATGTGTCAGGATATTGTGCTCTGAGCGCCCTCCATAAGTCTACTCTACAATTATTAAATGGTGCTCCATCGTGTGTCGTGTTTTACGCTGTTACACTCGCATACCCTGCACGTCTCCAAATGTTGTCAGCTCTCTTCCCTGGGATAGCTGCTAGCAGGCCTTTTATGTCACCCACTCCCGTGGTCGTTGTTTTGAACTCATAAATTAATTTTCCCGTACCTGCAGTCAATCTAGGTAATTTACATTTCCAATTATCTTTGTCCATTTGTGGCCATGGTATATATTTTGGTCGTCCTTCCCCTTTCTCTAATAATGACAATGTTGTAAATCCTGGTCCACAATCATACCCACCTGCACTTCTCGTCTTCCAGGTGGGGCTAGTTTCACCAGTTGGTCTTCCTGGCAACAACCTTAATCTGCTTACATATGCTGGGGGGATATATCCCCTGCAATGCACTGCATAATCATACTGGTGATCGTTCAGAATATGGTGTTGGTTCTGGTGTTCTTTCTTTTGGGTCTTCTAAATCTGACCATTTTACACCTCTTTCTATGCATGGGTCTATCAAAAAAACCCATGCTCATTTTCTTTGTGCTCTATCGTTTTCCTTCCTTCCTTTCTTCATCTGATATCATTATACCCCAGCTTGTATGGCTTTTGTCCCTTTCCTCATCATCAAGATCTAATCTACTTAAGGACAGCGTTCTATGCTGGTTCATCATTACGTAATCCAATCCGCCTCCTGTGTCTTTCGATGGAGATCCTTGGATGCCTCCTTTGGTTTTGTAACCATCTTTATCCTCATTTGCCTATATAAATCCCCAATCCTTTTTCCTATGCTTTCTGCCTCATGCTCATCAGCCCATGTCTGTATTCTCATTATCACTTGTAGCTCCCTTCCCATCGTTCTCACCTACTCCTTCTCATTTCTTGTTCCCATCTTCTCATCTCCGTTTTCTCTTCTTCATCACGCCTTCTTTGTAAACTACATTCTTTCAATCTCTGTGTTTCTATGTTATCACGTTTCTTCTTCTCTAGTCTCTCTCTTTGTTTTGTTCCTCATACCTTCTTCGTTCTTCCTTTCACTTCCTCTCTTTATCCTTCTCCTCGTTGTAAGCTCTCTCTGGCTCCTTTTCCTTCCTTTCCCGTTGATCTCTTTTTTCTCTTTCTCTATCATCATTGATACCCTACTGTCTAACTTGAGTAATATCTGTCCTCCCATCCATTCATTCTGCACTATTGTTACTTTCTTGGCTTTGTTCTTCCCTTGTTTTTGTCTCTTAGCTTCTTCCTCTATCCCTATCTGTCTGTCCCTTCTTTAATCACGTTCTTTATATTCATTGCGTGCTGACATATGTTTGCGTTCTTTAATCTTACTTTCTTCCATGTTGTCCTCACTGTTATAAGTGGGGGGCTCATAAGTCAGCTTAACATACCCAGCTGCTGCTTTCAACTCCTTTAAAGGATAGAATCCCTGTTTTTCAGTGTCTGTACTCTTGTTTTCAGAAGGAGAAAGGCTTTCTATGGCATCGGACCACACTATCTCCAACTTTCTTCTCATAAATAGTTTCCTGCTGGAGCCCTCCACTCCTCTAACTCTCTGCTTCTCCAAACAGAGATTGGGGGGCAGGTCTCTCTCTTCGGCTGATGCCTCTCTTTAAAACAGCCTCGCTGCCCCTCTCAGACTTGAGCCAGACCTCCTTAAGTTCCGGACACTTTTCAAAACTCTGATTTTACCCCTTTCCCTCTTTCTCTTCCCTGCTAATCATCCCACTGCCACTGAGACTGGCGGTCTGGTCCTTCAGCACCCCCTCAGCACTGCGCTTGAGTGCCCAATGCCTGGTGGCTGTGCATCCTACCCTTGGAATTCCTCCGCCCTCACACTTAGCCAGTGGCATCCTCCGCTGGGACTCTTTGGCACTTCCATCCCAGGCTCCCACCAGCACTTGCCCATACCTTGCTCCCCCTACCTTCCTCCCTGCACTTCTTTTCACTGCACTTGCATGTCCGAATGTCACAAGGCCTTGTAGGACCACGATTGTATATTGACTGTTTTTGCCGCTGTTATTTACTCCCCTTGCTCCCTCCCCACTTTTTGCCTTGTGGCACCTGGAGACGACATTTTGTTCTATAGGCGCCCAACAAATGCTCAATGAAAATATTTTAAAAAGAGGAGCCGAGGGTGTTGCGTCCTCCTCTTTGTGCTGATTAAGCATCCACTCCTTTTCGGGCGGGTCTTCCTTGTCACTCTGATACATCTTCCATAGCTCTAAAATGACTTACCTTTTCTGTAACTTCTTCCCTGTATATGCAGCATCTAAGTATGTTGTCATGTGTTGTAATACAGTCATCGAAAATGAACCTTCTTGAGGCCAAGGCATATACATTTTATCAGCCGAGCCTTTTACCCATTCAGCGTGGTACTTCCTAATCTTGGGTGTTTATCTTGGTAATGTCTTACACAAGTGAAGCAGGGATGTGTCCCCCATAATGACAAATCGTTTTTAACTGTCATTACTTACCAGACCTTTTATTCTGTTATTACTTTAATCAGTTATACCACAACAATCAATTCGGGCAATCACCATCCATCGCCGCTCATTACCAAAACACAATTCTTTAACCAATTTTAAAGCCTATACAATGATATTCTCTTTATTCCTTTGTTTATAATTCTATCGATTCCTGCTGTCCTGCTGGTTTATTAACACTCTAAGAATCTTCTTTTATTAATTATTTTTATTCAACCGTTATCCTCCTATGATTGACGTCAATAGCTTGATTTTAGAGTCTGATAACCAGCTAGATTATTACTATCATTTTATGTCACCTAGTTTAACCAAAATAATTGTTTTATGCTGACATATTTACAACCCCAAACAAATTGTTTATATTCAAAATGTTTCGGTCAAAAATAGGCCTAAGTGCTAGGCGAACCTGCCTCTTTTTTGTACGTGGTTGTCGACTCAGTATATACCTATATTGTGTCTGTTTCAATATAACAATAGATATTGTATTGAACCGAATGGTTTGCGCACCAATTCCTATATTTGCTGAATTATAGGGGGAATGCTTCAAATTTAGTCAAAAACACACTGGCCAGACATTTATTCAATTTTTCACTATTCATTTATTTTTCTTGTTTTCCAATTTTTCAAAAATTAAAGATTCTTTTTTTCCCCATTTTTTCCAAAATAAAGGATATTTTGTCTTTGCCTTGTTGTTTTATACATATCACAACATTTTATCTCTCTACACGTGTTTCACCATGTATTTAACATGGATCTTCAGGAGATAATTCTGTTCTTAATTCAGTACCCATTTGTCTGTGAAGTCACTTGTTGTCTGATATTTATTTGGGCTTTTTATCCCTCACTGTTCATTTGCACATCTTGTTCAAAACCTTTGTGATTGAATCTACATTTGTCCTTTTAACCACTGTTGTGATATGTATAAAACAATAAGGCAAAGACAAAATATCTGAACAGGAATTTCGTCAAAGGGGCACCTGCCAACAGTCTCTTTTTCATACATGTGTCTTTCTCCATTCTCCACAGGAAACTTCTGGCTAATGATGGAAGATGTAAAAAATCTGAGAGTCTGGATTTGGGACCGGGAGACTAGACCAGAACCATCTATACCGCTACCAAAATGTTCAGTAGCACCTGGAGCATTCCAAGTGCTAGATGGAAGTACCAATAAACGATCTCAGACCCAAATAACCGGACAGACTCAAAGAATATGGCAAAATACTACCCTATCAGCTGAAATAAAGAAGGGAAACCTGGTGAACAAACAGATTGCAGCTCACCCTCAACTATATTTTAATCACACAACAGCTCTATACCTCAATGTATGCCAGCTATGATGTCATCCTATGTGGCAAAGAGAAAAAACCTATAGAAAGGAGGGATTGGTTTAGTAAACATATATACCTATACTTTGTTTAGGTGTTAGTAACATAATTGGTTGCCCCTTATCTGGCAGGTACACCTTGAACTACCTCCAACTTCATATAATACAGATTAATAGCAGAATAACATCAGTGGGTTGTCCCCTGCAACAATGTATGGTACACTGTTACATAGTCCCTCATGAATTCTTGGCATTCTCTCTCAACCTTAGTCATTTGTCTCGTTAGCAGCACGTAACCAAAACTAAACCCATGTGCGGGGAACAACGTCAGACCACTGCCCACTTGATCAATTAGCCTACCATCTCTCATCAATTAGGCCCTAAGCCAAGGCTTCTTCTTTGTAGTTGACCTTGCTGACTGTTCTCTTCCTTGGGACTTTTAAGGGAGCGTAGGTACATCGCTATCTTCGTCTGGAGCTTAAATTTCTGGTCATGCACCACGTGTGAGGAGACCACGATTTTGTACATTTTGACCTTTTATTTAGTGATATTTAATTCAATTATGCTGGGTGCTAATACTCTTCTTGGCCTTTGGAAACCTGGTTGATCCATCTTGCATATGCTTTTTGTATCTTTGATTGTTCAGTACTTGGCATTTGCAAATGTTCACTCCTTTACTTAATCTAAAAGTAATATGTGGTGCGTATGTAGGTTATCTTCTTCGACTTCCCGTGTGCCTTGCAGTTACCTCTTGATGTGGCATCCTTGATCCTAGCCAAACAGATATTCTTTGGTCCTCGCACAAAGCTGTTTTCCAGCGCCTGTCAGCTCTGCAGCCATGGTCTCTCTCTTCAAGGCTTCTTGCTTATTATTTATACAAAGTCGACGTCCATGTGTCAGCTGTGTTATATTTTCAACTGCAGCAACCTTCTAAATGTGTCATCTACCTTTGCGTTTCTGCATATATACATCTACTAATTCTTTTCTCACTTATCTTCATAGTGTATATGATTTCTTAATTTTCGCATAAATGTTTACATATCGTTTCAGTGTGTCGTTGTGTCTCTTTATGACATCACTTTACTCTTGTTCAATTTCACTCATAGCTTTTCTATTTCCAATGGTGTAGGCAAACATCCTTACACCATATCAGTGTGAGGGTACATTCAATACATTCAATACGGTTGTCTGAGTGCAAAACATCTCTCGTATTGTCAATGTGGTATTGGAATCATAGCTGGTGTCATAAACAATGTCTTCCTGTTATTCTTCCAGTATGACGGAGGTGGTGGGGTGAGCACGAGAGATGACGTGTGCATCTGCCTCTCTACATAAATCACATAGAAGACATCTCAGATAAAGAGCTAAAGGTCACTGTCCAGAAATGTTTGGGGGTCTGCTAGATGACGCATCACCTGACATGATCCTGATAGATAGGGTCACTGCATGGGACCACAATGAACCGACTCCCCTCAAAAGCCGAGAGACGTTCTTTTGGCCATGTCCTCTTACACCCAAAAAGAGAACAGCCTGGCAGCGACAAAGGTCAAGTCTCCCATCTGCCTAAATGTTCGGGAAATACAAATATACAAAGGCACTGCCCAGTCCACCCCACAGAAGTACAGAGAAATGGTGGAGATAACCAGAGAACTTATCAATAAAAATATCAGGTACAGATGGACCTTCCCGTTCAGTCTCCTCTTCACTTGGGCAGGCATCCAATGTCACATCATCACTCTACAGAAGGGCCTGAGCTGATTGGGCCAGGAGAAAGAGTCATCCAAAGGGATGTCACACCTTTTAATACACCCCCACTAAACAATAGGCCTTGGTCTTTGTCCATGGTCCCTAAACGCCTAATTGAAAAAGTGAGAGGACAACCCAGGGCTGGTCAGGGCCCTCCATAACACGTTTCCTGCAAAAGTTGCCATCATGAAGAATGACCACACGGATTGGCTCTGGGATAGTCAGATGTAACAGCCATATCTCAATGGGATATGCTCAGATGGTCAACTGGGGAGATGTAGGCAGAGGAGGACCCAGAGACTGACGACTATGGACTGTGGAGGCGGCCACCTCAGCGAAGCGGCTGGTTAGGCTGGAAAGTTCAATCATGCTTGAGGGTCTTAGCGACACCCTTGTTCGTTTGTGGGCCATTCAGGTCATCATCCGAAGTATAGCACACCCAGGGCCGGCTGGTGAAATGACCATGGTCTCAATGTTGAAGTTTAGTTACATGTTTTTTAGGTTCTGTGTTTTAGTTGGTGTTTCATATGGTTGTGGGTGGGTTCGGGTACGAAGGGGGGACCAGGGGTAAATTCAAGAGCTAGAGCTGGCTGAAAGCACCATTGGATCATACAGACGACACAGTGCCCTGAACACTAGACAATGATACATGGGACTTCTAGGGGCCCTGCAGAGGGGCTTCGGACTGCTTTAGTAATTAGCTCAATTCACACTTTTAACACAAAATATTAGGGGCCTGAATTCCCCTGTAAATAGGAAAAATGTGGATAATTTCCTTCAGCGTAAGAAAGCATACATGAACAAAAAAGGGGAAAACCCTCCAGATTTGTAGGGCAAGACCTGGGCACACTTTACGGCAATGTCGCCTGATTTATTCAATCAGAATCAAAAATGTTTAACAAAGTGCAATGTTTTAATGATGTGTAAGTGTTTGAAAAACACAAAAGTATGATAATCAATTTAAACATATAGAGATTACCAACCAATTTCATTAATAAACATGAAGGTTAACAAAGTGTGAAAAACATATGCATCATAATTTCATAGGCGTACTTGGTGAATATGCTTAGACGTAGTAGATACATAACAAAAAATAACATTCAAGGTTGGTTAGCTACAGACGTATATCTTTGTTAAGAAGGTTGTTACATCAGGACAAGTTGGTGTGTCCCAAAGTGTCTTCTTATATATGGTACGACGCATTTCGGGCTAAAGAGCCCTTCATCAGTTAAGGGATATCTGTTATTCTCAGCTGTAAGTAAAGATAATAATAATGTGTAAATAATGCTTTCTGTGTGAGGGGTGCTTCAGGACCTGTGAAGAATAGTAACTAACCTGTGGTTTCACAGAGAAATGCCAGTTGAGAGGGAGTTTATTTTCAGTGTGAGACTGAGTTGATCGGATTTGGTTTTCAACATGGCTTGCGAGTGCTGTAAATAGCAATAACACAATGGCGGCTATTTTTAAAATGGACTCAGTGTTCAGGAGTTTAACAATGCTCATTACAAGGTGTGGTATAGCTGTTAAGAAAGGAAGAAGGCAAGGGAAATGTGCACGGACTCACACAGTGAACAACTTTGAATCTAACAACGTGCATACAATACCCAAGGCTCGTGTATACTAAAACCCAGGAGTGCAAATAGAGTGAAACAATAATACCAATATATGAAAAGGGATGTGGGGAAGCACTTAGTACCTCCTTATGACTGAAAGGAAAGTCGGCAAACTCCTTACCCACTATGCTATTACAGATACTGACAGCGCTAAGCCCACGTAGAGGGCAAGCAAGGACAGGATCTGTGAGCTGACACTCTGGATGATACTGAATAAGGAACTTAGAAACAGTACTCACGAGGACCGGAAAGACCACTTGAATGTCAGCAAACCCACGAACCCAGTTGATCAAACTGGGACCATGAAGGCTATAACAGCAATGGGTGGAGGAAACTAAATCCATAAGACCCTAGTCAAGGGGCAAGTAGGAATAGTGAGGAAAACAAAGGGCATTCACACTGGGACTAGTTACAACAGCACCCCACACCTAATAATCAATGGGAAATAAATGCAGAAGTGCAATGGAAAACATGGAATGGATACCAATAGAAAGTAAGGATCAGGAGCAGGGAAAATGATATCACAAAAGGAAACCTTTCCCACCCATCCAAGGAGAAAAGGCAGGAAGCTAAATCTATAAAGGGAAAGACTAATGCATAAAGTTTGTCAGTAGCAAAGGACAGCTTCAAAGAAACAGAGAACACAGGCAAATTGGGCAGCATAAAAGGGTAAAGCACAGAGAAAGGCTGCATGCAGACAGAGGAAGACAGAAAGGGAAATCCAGAAAGCAGAAATCAATTAAGCACATAAATTCGGAATCCAGGGCAGAGGAACAAGAACAGGAACTAATAACCAGGCACAAAAACTAGGAACCAAGAACAAGGGACCAGTCACAACAGGAACACTGCAACAATGACCAGCGCTGGACTGAAGTATATTGAGGCTTTTAACGCTCCTTAATGAGCACACCCCTCAGGTGTGCCGCCTGCTGCACCTGCAGCCACAGGTGTTGCCTATCCACCACCCAACCTTGTCCTGCAACGGAGGAGGTGAGGCAGTGAGCCAGGCATTCTGGGAAGCATAGTCATTAGATTAACGTAGCATGCTGGCTGCCAAAAACCTGGAATGGATCCGGAAGGGAAGTAACTTGGAAAATAAGGTTTTAGCGCCCCAATTCATCACAGCACTGTAGCATAAGGTTCGGAGGAAATGTCCAGTATGGAAAAAAAACCAAAACATGCCCTCAAGTGACGGGAACGGGAGCGAAGGGAGCGAGCCGTGACACTATACTCCCTCCCACGGCCGACTCCAGGCGGCCGTCACCCGCACAAAACATCTTCCTTCCATGACAGGAGCGCTTTGTCTTCGGAGGTGGCACTGACAGAAACAATGACCCGCGGGCAAAAGCAGAGGGACTGGAATGAATAGAATCAGGCTGCAGTCTAGAAGAGCCATAGGTAGGTTTTCGGTGAGGAAGAGACTCATGGGTCAAAGAAAGGCATGAAGGACTTGCAGGACCCGAAGCAGAGTTGGAAGGTCCAGGAAGCTCAGTCTCTGGGAGCGAACACTCATACATCATTGAGACGGGAGGCAGGCTGGTGCAACATGCTTTAGACAATGGTAGATGCTCTGGTAGCCTCCCTGCCGGGAGCGGACACACAGGAGGTGAGAAAATAGCAGGTTTCAGGAAATGTTCATGTTCAGAAAAAGAAGGTGGCGGCCGAGGTAGAGGTTCGGATCTTCTCTCATCATCCATCTGGTTAAAGGCCTGTGGTTGAGGGTGACCAATGTTCGACTGCATCTGTTCCACGCCTTGGGGGCCTGGAAGTCCAATGGGTTGTACGAGGCTGGCACTCCTGGTGTCAGTCATGTAGCCACTTTGTTGCACATGGGATACAACCGCAGGGACGTTTGGCATACCGATAGGAGTGATAGACGCAGTACTTGGTACATCAGGCACACTCGCAGCAGGAGCAAAAACAGGCACATCTTGAACTGCAGCAGTCATACCCTTCCTTTGGCTACTAGCACCCGGATGGTGCAGCAGCTGGGGGGCCGTGCCCGTCCCTCCCTCAGGCTCATGTGGGATCCAGCAACAAAAAAGCTGTCAGGCGGCTGATCCAAACCGGCACCCAAATGCGAACCGTCCAGCCCGTTATCCTGGTCGGCTACTTGTTCGGTGTCTGGGCCATGGCGGATGATATCCGTCTCCCTCTCGTAACACTCCAGGCAAGTCCAACAGCCTTGCATGTAAGGCCCTCCCGAGTCGTGATCCAGCTTGATGTTTCTGAAGAGAGAACTGGCAGAAGTCTCAGGCTCAGATGTTGCATATTCAAGAGGCGCTGATTCTACAGTCAAGCAGTTGGGAGAATCAACTTGTGTAAAAGGCAGGCCTTCTGGTGATCCTCCTGAAGCATAAGAAGGGCAGGCTGGACGTTCGTCCGTAATAAATGGTTGGGATTCAGGAGGTAACTCTGAAGTAGAAGAATATGCAACATGATCAGACAGAGTAGACAGGTGCACCTCCGATATTGGCAGCGAGGCTGAGCAGGATACAGGTCTCTCATGAACTGAAGCCAAACTGGCAGTAGGCTCTGGGACCGAAGACAGGCACTCAGGATGTGCTACCGGAGGCTCCATGGCTGAAGGATAATCCGCTGGATGAGTCACTGTAGCCGAAAACAGGCATGCCAGAGGAAATTCTGAGGCTGAGGGCATGCAAGCTGGAGCCGTCTCGTTAGCTGAAGACAAACTTGTCAAGGTCTTTGGCTCTGACCACGTACATGGTGAAGGCTCTTGAGTGACTGGCAGACATAGCAATTGTTCATTGATTGAAGATACGTTTGACAACAATGACTGCAGAGCCGTGGACTGGATAATCGAAGAGTCAATAGTTGTAGGAGGACAGACTGAAGTCCCAGAAGTCGACAGACACATTTGTGGCTCAGGAATGGAAAGCACCTTTAGGGCGGCTGACTCCTTGGCACCAGTAACCGAAGACTGAGCTGTACCCCTGCCGTCCCTCTCCTTAGTGGATGACACAGAGTCTCTTCCTTTGTAGAAGTCAAACTCAACCAGAGGAATCACCATAGTAAAGTCTCTGTTAATCAGGATTTCGTCAAATGTCCATTCCTCTGTCTTAACTTCTGAAAGTGACATATTAACAATCAACAGTTCAGGAATTGCCTGCCGGGTCTTTGGTTCAGTATACTGTGGAATGAGTCCATCAAAACATGAATTCTGTACTGTCTTTGACTGTTCGTTGTGACAAAAATTGGCAGAAGGAGGAGCGAACACAGAGGTAGCATCGTTTTCCACATCAGCTTGAATGTCTACTTCAGTCTCAGCAGCTAGATCAAGGGCAGAACCTAAGCCTACAGTAGTGACTGATTCTGTGTATGCCACCATTGTGGATTGTGTTTGGAAATCAGAAGCATGTATGTGTTCAAGCTCAGAATTATGACTGACTGCTACACAGGAAATCTTAGGTAAAGGAGTGGCTTGTAAATCTTCAGCTAACAGCAATTCCTGACAAACGGTAGAACAATTGTCAGAACCTGTGCCCTGAATAAGTGCTGTGCTAGAAAAATGACTTTCACTCCCAATAGATTTTACATATTGACAAGTATCATGACCTACAAAAACCTCTGCACTCAGGGACTGAACAGTATTCACTTCATCAACGGATAAAGTTTTAGGTGTCTTCAGAAAAGACTGTAAGGTTTTATTCTCCTCTTATAAAGTAATATATTCTTGTTTTAACTCCTCAAGTTCAGCTTTTAGCATGCCCCGCCTTAACTGTACATCCCTATCAGTAGGCACAGGGGAAGGCATGGTGGCATCAGGGCTGGATCCTGCCCTAGCCATCCGGATGTGCACTGATTGTACATTGTCATTTACTGCTTGCAGGTTTTGTGATCTATACTCTCTCTTACCAACTTGGTCTGTGTTTCCCTTAAGCAGACTACTGACATCAGACCTCTTGGCATTAGGGACTACAGTAAGTACTTGTGCAGAGGAGTAAGCAGTAGACTGAGGGCTGAAAACAGAAGATATGCAATGAACCCCTACATTCTTTATGTTTGAATCATGAAACTGTTCAATCTGAGGTAAAGCACAACCGGAATCATGGGGTTCAACAACAGACGTACTCGTGTGTAGTAAATCTTGCAGTGTGTTGTTTTCCACTGCTAAGGATTGTGCGGACATAGAATCTGGATCAAAATTAAAGACAGAACTAGGATCAGGCAATGTACGATGGACCATCCTGTGGGAAAAATACTTTGCACGTAAATACCCATTTGTAACAAGGAGTTCATTTAAGTCAGGATCAGTGATTTGATTGTCACAGGTAAACTTAAGGGAAGCTTTCTGTACAAACTTGTTAGTGGCCTTGCTGCCTTTCTTTCTTAAACTGGCCATATTCAAACGGGAATAACGGCTGGTCATTCTGTTAAGAAAGGAAGAAGGCAATGAATAAGGCAAGGGAAATGTGCACGGAATCACACAGTGATCAACTTTGAATCTAACAACGTGCATACAATACCCAAGGCTCGTGTATACTAAAACCCAGGAGTGCAAATAGAGTGAAACAATAATACCAATATATGAAAAGGGATGTGGGGTAAGCACTTAGTACCTCCTTATGACTGAAAGGAAAGTCGGCAAACTCCTTACCCACTATGCTATTACAGATACTGACAGCGCTAATCCCACATAGAGGGCAAGCAAGGACAGGATCTGTGAGCTGACACTCTGGATGATACTGAATAAGGAACTTAGAAACAGTACTCACGAGGACCGGAAAGACCACTTGAATGTCAGCAAACCCACGAACCCAGTTGATCAAACTGGGACCCTGAAGGCTACAACAGCAATGGGTGGAGGAAACTAAATCCATAAGACCCTAGTCAAGGGGCAAGTAGGAATAGTGAGGAAAACAAAGGGCATTCACACTGGGACTAGTTACAACAGCACCCCACACCTAATAATCAATGGGAAATAAATGCAGAAGTGCAATGGAAAACATGGAATGGATCCCAATAGAAAGTAAGGATCAGGAGCAGGGAAAATGATATCACAAAAGGAAACCTTTCCCACCCATCCAAGGAGAAAAGGCAGGAAGCTAAATCTATAAAGGGAAAGACTAATGCATAAAGTTTTTCAGTAGCAAAGGACAGCTTCAAAGAAAAGGAGAACACAGGCAAATTGGGCAGCATCAAAGGGTAAAGCACAGAGAAAGGCTGCCTGCAGACAGAGGAAGACAGAAAGGGAAATCCAGAAAGCAGAAATCAAGTAAGCACATAAATTCGAAATCCAGGGCAGAGGAACAAGAAACAGGAACTAGGAACCAGGCACAAAAACTAGGAACCAAGAACAAGGGACCAGTCACAACAGGAACACTGCAACAATGACCAGCGCGGGACTGAAGTAAACTAAGGCTTTTAAAGCTTCTTAACGAGCACACCCCTCAGGTGTGCCGCCTGCTGCACCTGCAGCTACAGGTGTTGCCTATCCTCCACCCAACCTTGTCCTGCAAGGGAGGAGGTGAGGCAGTGAGCCAGGCATTCTGGGAAGCATAGTCATTAGATTAACGTAGCATGCTGGCTGCCAAAAACCTGGAATGGATCCGGAAGGTAAGTAACTTGGAAAATAAGGTTTTAGTGCTCCCAATTCATCACAGCACTGTAGCATAAGGTTCGGAGGAAATGTCCAGTAGGGAAAAAACCCCAAAACATGCCCCCAAGTGACAGGAACTGGAGCAAAGGGAGCGAGCCGGGTCACTAGCGCGGGCTCAGTCGCTAGGGTATAGCGCTGGGTCCCAGGTCTAGACCATTGTTACTTAAAGACTGGTGTTGTGAATCAGGGAGGAACAAGGTAAAGTTGCACTCCCCTTGAGTGTCAAGAAGCATGATTGATCGAGTAGATTGTGTTTCTGGAAGATGACATCAATCACATTCCCTGTTAGAGAGAGGTGACGTATTAGAACTGGTTGAGGTAACTAAGTATCCAGACTGTTAAAGAATACCTAATCCCCCACACTAGTGTGAGAAGGGGGTTTAGATTCTATAAAAGATAAGGAGGCGAGTATTATGCATTACAATCTTTCCTCTGAACGACATCAGCAAAAAAGTATAAAACTTTGTAATCAAATGTTTTGAAAATAAACACAAAACGCTGTTTCAGACAGTATAAAGGGAAACATCCCAGTCCAACATGGTGGGCAGGTAATGCCCTGGAGGTAGCCAATGGGCTGAGAGCCAGCCCCATATAGGTCCATTCCTCTAACACCACCTCCTCTTTCTGTCGCGGATCTGCTTCACACGCCCACTGTACACTGTATGAAAGGAGTGATCCCCATATTGTCCCCCAACTTATCACTTTTTTTGGCAGTACGTACTTGAGTGCTGGCATCTGCAGAGGAGGGAAGCGCACTCTTATCCATGACAGCACTTAAACAACAATATTTCAATACTTTCAAAATATATTTTTCACTATTTTAACAATCAGCAGGCTCTGATGCTGCACCAAACTTAGAGCCGAGCAGGCTCAAAAAACTTTCAACCCTAGCAGGGTGAAAAAAAAATGTATCTAGCAATCACGTGAGCAGCGTGTGAGGAAAAGAAAAAATATACCAAATACATTTTATAATGAATATATAAAATTGTAATTAAATAATTTTAATTATATTATATTTTCCAGTTTGTTAAGGCAGAGGGCTAGCTCAAACCGCCAACCTTTCTGATAGAAGGCACCACACCTACTGCGTGTGCCAGAGAGAGGTTACCTAACAAACACACGCACGTGGCCTGTAATCTTCCTGACACGGACGAGCGCATGTAAACAACAAAGGGAAACGCCGGCGGCCCGAACAGGGTCGCGAGTCTCAGAAGAACGCTTAAAGCGTTCCAAACACCACAAATAAACTTGAAAGGAAGCGCAACGCCCTCAGGCATCGCGCGCAATAAATCTTCTCACAGGTGGAGGCGGCCCTGAATAAACAAATGCCACGCTCGCCTGTGGAAAACAAAAGTTGTTCAAAGAACGTTGCAATACATGAAAGGAAACACGTTCCCAAGCGAACGCTGTTTCCCTCACACTAATATATCAGCAATAGATCACCAAATGATACAATGTAACAGTGCACAATATACAGGCTAAGTAAAACTGGAGGTGTGACTTAGCTGTGGGTCAGCAGCAAAGAAAGAAGAGGTGGTGTTAGAGGAATGGACCTAGATGGGGCTGGCTCTCAGCCCATTGGCTACCTCCAGGGCATGACCTGCCCACCATGTTGGACTGGAATGTTTCCCTTTATACTGTCTGAAACAGCGTTTTGTGTTTATTTACAAAAAAAAGTATTACAAAGTTTTATACTTCTTTAGTGCTGTGGTTCAGAGTAAAGATAGTAATGCATAATATGAGCCTCCTGTCTTGTCATAGAATATGGCGTGTTCCTGAATTTCGGCATCAGCATAAGGGCTGCATGTATGAGCCTGAGGGGCTCGGCCAATTTAGCTCTTGTTTCAAATCCATCAACCGAGTGCATGTGAATGAGAAACCTACTGTTAAGTGTAGGGTGATGTCGAATCCACAGACTTGAGCGGTACCAACTGGTCCATCTTTTCATGTTCGGTGTTGTTCACTGTCTTCGTGGCAAAGCGCGCGCCTGCATGACTGTCTTTGTATGGGATATGCGGCGAGCGTGGAAGAACAGAGCGCCATGTTGGAATGGGTGTGGAATCAGTGTTTTGGGTAACTGGAAAACAAAGTTGTCGTTTATTAGAATGCTTAATTTAAGTTATCCTGGTAATTACAATGCATGTGAGTAGTGAGTGAAACATGGGTATGGGGGCTTCAAATGTATCTATAGGCAAAGCGTTATAAATGGTGAGATAACATGTTGCTGTATATTAGAATGCAAGATAAATCAAATCCTAGTGATTACAATGGATGTACATTTGTAAGTGCAACGTGAGTTAGAGGGCTTCAAATGTTTCCATAGACTCAGCATTATAAATGGTAAAACCCACATTCATAAGCCAGATTAGACCAAGGTTAGGTTCCGGTACTTCCCTCAAATATCCCACAGCTACATCACAAGCTAAAACCAACAGGTTCTAAATTACATTTTGAACGGGGCCCCTTTGGGCTCAATGGGAATGGGGAAGGCGCTAATTACGGGCCTGCTTATGGCAGGCCCGTAATGAGCGCCCTGTTCCCCTAACGGGACCCGTAAAGGACGTGTGGTCCGACCACACGTCCCTTGCGGTTCCCGCTAAGGGACCCCGGAATTGGGTGGTAAGGGATTACCAGCACCAGTCTCCGGTATTCCTTACCGCACAACTTGTAATGACCACCTATGTCTGCGTGGCGCATCCGCTGTTGGGCAGGGTGTCAGGGATGGAGATAGGCAGTATGTCCTTTCCAACCACGACCCAGTTCAAAATACTCTAAGTGTACCAAAGAACAGAAAAGGCATATGTTTGAGCTTCAAGGAGGCCCAGTAATTACCGGGAGGATGGAGGGAATAATTGGCAATATTTTTCTGAATAATCCAACTTCTCAAACCTCATACAGCATGACATGGGATGCTTTCAAAGCATTATTAGGGGAGAATTCCTTTCCATAAAAGAGCAAAAGGATAAGCAACTTCGACAGTTAGAATTGGACCTAGAGGAGAAATGAGTAGCCCATAAAAAGAACCTGGAGAATGATTCTTCCAGGACTAATCTAAAAGCATATTGGGGGGGGCGGCGGGCAAACATAACTTGCTGCGCTCTAAACAAGCAGAAAAAGCATTATTTCACACAAAACACTGTTACTATATTCATGCCAATCGAGCCGACAAACTCTTGGCTAGAGCCTTGCGGGTGGATAGGGATTCTAAAATTGTTAAATCATTAGACAACACTAAGGGAGACAGGATCCCAAACACAGAACAAATATTGGTGTAGTTTAGTACATTTTATGAGGTGCTTTATACCTCCGAATCCCCCGCAGATGGAGCCCAGAGGGCCTATCTAGATAATCTGCACCTACCCAAGATTCCCCCGTAGAGCAAATGAGGCTAGAGGCAGAAATCACAGAGGAAGAAGTTCACAGTGTTCTTATGGCCCTGTCAAGTAATAAAGCCCCAGGCCAAGATGGCTTCTCAGCCTCGTTCTACAAAGCCTTTAGGAAAATGTTGATCCCTAAATTAATAAGCCTTTTCAACCCCTTTTGCGTCTCAGGATGCATCACCCCCTCCGTGGAGGAAGTGAAATTGACCCTTATTCCGAAGCCAGACAAATATCCAGGTAAATGCGTCTCCTACTGCCCTATAGCGCTAATCAACATTGATGCAAAAATATACACAAAAGTGTTGGCTAATAGACTGGATTCCTTACTCCCAGCATTGGTAAAGCCGGACCATTCGGGATTTATAAGACACTATCAAATGTTTGATAATATTAGGCGTGTTTCTCACCTTATGGAAAAGGTGGAGAAGTCTGGGCTACCTGCTGTTATACTTTCTTTACATGCCGAGAAGGCATTCAATCGCGTTAAATGGTCCCTATTATTTAACGCCCTCGTATATGTGGGCTTCAGTGGCTGTGGCGGATTGGATTCTATCTTGCACAAGTGCAAGGGTGAGCAGATACAAATTTCCTCGCTCAGCTCTCAGACTTCTACAAACCAAAGCATAACGCAATCATAAAGGTAAAACAGGGACAGTTAAGAGATATGCCTCCTTCGCCTTTTGTGGTAACGCGGGTCAAGTGCAGGCTATAATATTAAGAGGGGTCTCATGGTGAACCAGTAGTCACCCAAACAACACAGTATCGCAGTCAAAAATAAAGGGAATGTCCAATCAAGGTTCTATAAAATTTTAAACACTTTCATAAAAGGCACCATCTGCAAGTAGAACGAAAAGAAATTACTATATGAAAACCCACCCCAGAGGAAAGTCAGGGAAGATACAACAGACTGGAGAAAGTAGCACTTCCAGCTTAGTTCCAGGGGTGGTAGGTAAGGTAATTCCTATGTTGTAGACAGGAACTATCATGACCTAACCTGTCTTTAGGGCCCAAGTGGTCTGGGGGCAGGGAGGCAGTTCAGTGTGACAGTACCTGAATTCTGTTCTTGATGGGGGTGACGCATCAGACATTGAACGTTGATGCGAGATGATCAGGCTCAGTCGAGCACAGAGGATTGAGGAGGCCCTGGCAGAAAGCGGGCAGGGTCGAATGTGGGTGCTCAGTGCATTCGAACGGCAGCGGCTGAAGCGCTGCAGGTCGGGCGGTCCCAATAATTCTTCAAATTGGCCCGGCTGAGTCGGTCTTTAGCCGCTGGCAGAGGTCAGCGAGTGACGCTCCAGTGGTTCGAGTCGGTGGGCAGATGTCGTGAAGTGGTGATCAAGGGAGCATTGAAGTCCAAGCAATGAGGTGGTGGGTTTTGGGCTACCTGGGCTGAGCCGTGTGGTAACCTCTGGGTAGGATCTGTGAGTGACCCCCTAAAGATTCAGTTCAGTTTCTGGCATTGAGCAGATGCTTCGGGCCTGGCAGTTTCTGGGCTCTGCTAGGGCGCAATTCTGTGTTTGGCTGATGAAGATGCAGTGCAATCGTTCGGCTGGTTGGAGGAATGTAGATACCAGCACTGGCGCCTTTCCTCTCGTTCAGGGTGCTGGGACCATGGAGCGACTGGTTTGGTGCAGGTGATTAGGGAGCTTCAGCTGATCTGGCCCTCCAGATTTCTGTGAGGTCTTCGTAAGGAGCTCGAGGACAGGATACTCCCCTTCAGGGTCTGCTCTTCTGGCACAGAAGATCCACCGAAGATGGGTTGGTCCTGGTCCACAGCACCAGTCACTCCCAATAGTCCCTCGCAGTGGTTAGGGGACAGAACTTCCTTCTATATTGGATGGGTCCTTCATCTTCAACCCTGCCGGAGTGCTTTGCACATTGCAACAGTGGGAGTGGACGTTGCCCTCTTGATCTTGCACCCCCAAAGTGCTTCGCTCTAGGGGAAGCGGAGGAGACAGGAAAGGGAAAGAAGCTGATAAACAAGATAATGCAAGGCTTCTTCCATTGTCCAGAACACTCCTGCCTGTCCTACTCCCACCCCTGTTACCTACTCCTGACAACAAAAGGCCTTTAGACATGTAGCACCTAGATGTGAGGCTGCTCCTCGTGAATGGGTGTGCTCCTTTGATACTTGGGCTGCACGGCCACTGCCTGCTGTCCAATGGTCTCTGGGGCAGAGGAATACTGGCCCTCACAAAGCAAATCAAAGAGAGGCTGGGTCCCCTGGGTTTCTGTCCTGCCCGGTGCCAGTATCGGCCCATATGACCCTAATAAACATTCCCTTCCACAGCAGAGCTGTCAGGAGTGGACACATGTGCAATATCAATTGGTTTGTGGTGGCCACAATCATAAGTATCACCATGCACTATGGCGGCTAAACTCCGTCATAGCTTATACTTAGAGATTTCCCTGTCACCAGCATTGGGTCCTCATGATTGCTGTAGGTTGGGTACAGAGGGCATATCTTAAATGTTGGCCCTGTGCGGCAGTGACTTTGGTGTCACTGAGGTGGTCGAGTGGGCATCTTGTAACTTTTGAACCTGCTCGAGCAGAGCAGGTGCTGCAGATCAGGCTACTGATGCAGTAGAGCACAAGTGCACTATGCTTTTGGCATGGAGTTGCGACAAAGGGAGATCTGGTTAGTAGATTCCTGTTCTGGAGACGGAATCACCCGCATCACAGGTACTAAAAATCAAAAAAGACAGGGCTTTGCACCCTTGCCAGATGCCAATTCCTCACAGTGGCGCCTTCATGTAGATGGTGAAAGCCCACTATATTTCCCCATCAGCGATAATACTGCTCAACCAAACCCTCTCACAGCAAACCTAACTTAGCAGGTGGCGAAACAGGGATGCCCCCACTTCCCGCTTTTGTTTGAACCATGTCTGACTAGGCTTAGAATGGCAAGCTCCATAAAGGGGATCCCTTTTGGGGGAGAGGACCATAAGTTCTCCACATTTGAGGATGATATGCTTTTCGCTCTAGTGGATCCAACCATTTCTTCAATAGCTATACAAATGAATTCAAAGCATTTAGGGAAGCGGCAGGGTTAAAGGTTAATTTGGATAAATCAGAGATTCTCAACCTTTCGTTAAAAGGAACAATGTTGCAAAGGGCCGTGAATTCCTCGTCCTTAGTTGGTCCCCCGAGGGAATAAGGTACTTAGGGGTGAAAATCACCACAAATATTGAGAACGTATATTCATCAAACCTCCCTGCCCTGCTCTGAAAGTTAAGGAGGACCTTAATAGATGGGGACCTCTGACAATTTCATGGTTGGGCAGGATGGCCTCTATCAAAATGGTGATCATACCGAGGGTGCTTTATTATTTCCAGGCCCTGCCTATCCCATTACCAGAGCATTATTTTCAAGCATAACCTCTATGATATCAGAGTTACTATGGAAAAACAAGAGACCAAGGATAGCATATAGAATTCTAACAACTTCTAAGCCCAAGCAGGGTCTTGCACTGATGGATTTCAGCACTTACTCTGAAGGGGTGCACATTCGGTTCATATGTGAATGGTTCTCCGCAGACCTCAGTAAAATATGGGTGAAAATGGATAGAGCAGTGGTTGGTAGACCATTGGATGAGGTCCTACGCCTCAATAAGTCAAACAGACCACGAAATATGTATCTCAGTAAAATAACAACACTAGTGAGGGATACATGGGATGAACTCTCAAGAAAATATGAGATCACTACTTCCTTTCTCCCTCCTCTTTAGAAACCCACAATTCCCACCGGGAATGGAAGTAAATGCGTTTAGAAAATGGGAAGCTGCGTATTGCAGTAAATTAAGGGCCATTCTTGAGGGGTCAGTGATCAAATCATACGAGGAATGCAAGAAAGCATTTCTGTTCCAAGATAAAGAACTTCTTCCCTGTCTGCAATTGCGGCCCTGGGCATGAATATAAGGAGTCGGCCACCAGGGCACTCACCCTGTTTGAAAGGTTCCATGTTTCGCATACAGGCTTGCAGAAGCTGATTCCCTCTCTGCACAAACTAAAGATAGGCCGGATGTGACCTGGCCTTATATGACGAAGTGGGAAGCGTCCGTTCGGCGCGCCTGCTTGCCCTTTAATTTTCGCTAAGCAATGCGACACTGCCACCTAGTGGATAATTCAAAGACAAGATATATTTCCAGATCACAATTTCGAAATCTGCATTGCGGGCCACTGATGTGTTTCTGGCTTTGCGCTGCATGCAAGAATCTGGAATTAGCCCGGTATTTGCACAACTCTATTGTTTTTACTGGAGATCTTGAATGTTCCCTTGCAAGGCCTTCTGCAAGCAAATAAATGATATGGATTTTTAACATGATGGTTATATGTCGTGAAGCAACGGAGGTGCATGCATTATAACGGCAACAAGAAATACAGCTCGGTGCTAATAGTACCTACCGATCATTACCAGACGACCAAGCAACTGGAACACTAAATGCCCACTGAAAAGTTACACATTCTTCTTTGTCACCCAGGTGCTGAGGAACCGGTGTTAAAAGGCAACGAGATTGTAACACTTATGTACACCCCGAGGGAAGTGACCACTGGAAGGGCACTAGCAAAGGCAGCTTGTCAAGTGAGTGCTACAACGCGCACATTTCAAGTGCAAGAACGAAAGTAATATAGAAAGGAATATATTGCCATGTTATAAGACTTCTGACTGGCAACCTGGGGCAGTTGCTAGGCGCCCGCTTGAGCCTCGATGCCTCTTTCAACTGAAATACATGAAAAGCCCTAACGCTGTCCTTGGGCAGAGCAGAAGTGAATTCAAAACAGCAGCCCTTGTTGGCGTGTACTCAGTGGGCCTCATTACACGTAGTGCGGTAAACTATGGTGCTATTAGCCGATAATTTACCGGTACCGCCTTGGAGGAAAGGGGAATTACCGCCCTATTCCAAGATTGCCCTTCCCCATTCCCATTTTTGCCCCATAGGGCTCTATGGGAATGGGGAAGGTGCTAATTACGGTACCACAAATTGCGGTACCGTAATTAGCACCCTGGTCCCTGTGCGGGTTGGTTTTTAACACCTGCTAAAAAGCAGGCGTTAAAGTACCAAGCCGCAAAGGGACCTCGTAGTAAGGCAGTAAGGGTTTACTGGTACCGGTGCCCTTACCGGTACCGGTAAACCCTTACCGCACTACGTGTAATGAGGCCCAATGTGTTGTGTGTACTGCCATGGCAGCTCTTTGTTGAAATATAAGGTGCCTAATGGACCCTGGCATTTTGGTTTGCATTTGAGGCCTTGGTCGTGGCGTGTTTGAGTCTGCAAGTAGGCAGCTGGGGCCATTAGCACAGCCATCTCTGTTAGGGGGCCACCGCCCCACTCAGTAAAGACCTCATGCGTGAACTTGGCCATAGCGAATGATACTAAGGAGCACTGTTTAGGGAATATTTAAAGGTATATATTATTTTTTAAATCACACTTCATGCCGAACTGCAGCCATTGTGTTGTCTTGTTCCACAACAAGTGTGTTGACATGGAGCTATTTTACTGGCCCGGTGATGTAAATGTATGTTTATGAAAACAGATATGATATGATATGGCATTTATAACGCGCCTATACACAAGTGTTTCAAGTCGCGACGAGGCAAGGGAGGGGGAACAGAGGGAAGACAGACAACGATCCTACTACGCCAGGTGTCATTCAGATCGTGCAAGTGCAAGGGAAGGGGGATAGGAAAGTGCGGGTGGGGGGAAGTGCAGTACATGGGATAATAAAATAACAAGATAAATAAAAGAACAGGCAGCTGGTGACAAGTGCATGGTGAGTGCAGACATAAGTGCTGGTGGGGGGACTGTAGGGATACAGAAAACAGTCCCCAGCTGCAGGGGCAGGGGTTGCCAGAGAGGCAGTGCAGGCGTGCAACTGGCAGGGCTTGGCCCCGAGATCAGATGCGGGGCCAGGTAACCAGTGCAGTCTCAGTATCAGCCAGGAATTCCCCAGAGGGGGAGAGAAAGCAGAAGCAAAGAGGAAGGTTTTAAGGTGCTTCCGGAACCGAAGATGGTTCTCCTCAAGTTTCAGGGAGGGAGGGAGGTTGTGCCAGAGGGAGGCCCCAGCAGAGGAAAGAGATCTACCACCCACTTGTTGCTTGGAGAAGCGACTGACCCTGAGGGAGTTGGAGGCGGATGAGCAAAGAGCTTGAGAGGGAAGATATTTAGGAAGAGAGAGGTGAAGGTATTGAGGCCCCAGAAGGCCTTGTGGACGATGCAGAGGGTTTTGAACTTAATCCTCGCAGCCACTGGGAGCCAGTGCAGAGATTTCAGTCCTGGAGAGATACGATCCCTGGGCTTGAAGACAAGGACAAGTCTCGCAGTCCTGTTTTGGATGAGTTGAAGAGGGCGTAGAGTAGAAGCAGGAAGATTTAGAAAGAGGCTGTTGCAATAGTCTAGCCTAGAGAGAACGAGAGCTCTGCAGACAGTGAGCTTCTGGGAGAAGGAGAGGAAGGGAAGAATACTTCTGAGGAGGTGCAGCTGGTAGTGTGACTTCTTAGAGACGTCAGAGATGTGAGGAGAGAAAGAGAGTGTGGAGTCGATGATCCCGAGGTTTTTGGCCTTGCAGGTGGGAGCAGAAAGAGGGCCAAGAGAGGCCGGCCAGAGAGCTACAGGAAAGGAGGGAGTGGGTGTGCCAATGAGGATAATTTCAGTCTTACTAGCATTAAGGCAGAGGTCATTTGCGGCACACCACTCCTGGATTTCCGACAGACAGTCAGAGATGAGGGAGGTAGAGGAGGAGGCCGAGGGTAGTCTGAAAATGAGCTGAGTGTCATCCGCATAGCACTGAAAGTTGGGGCAGAGAGCGGATGTGGTGGGCAAGGAGTGCCAAGTATTGGTTGAACAGCCAGAGAGAGGTTAGACCCCTGGGGGACACCGCAGGTAGAGAAAAAGATAGCAGAGAAGAAGGACCAAAGTTGGGCCTGGGAGGGTCAGCCGGAGAGGAAGGAAGTCAAACATGCTAGGGCCTGATCGGTGATACCTAGGTAATCACTGAGACAATTAAGCAGGATGGCATGGTTGACAGTGTCAAAGACAGAAGAGAGATCAAGCAAGATGAGGACACAGGGGGTGTTTTAGAGTCAAGGTTGGAGAGCAGGTCTTCACGGATGTTCTGGAGAGCAGTTGCTGTGCTTCTGGCAGCTCTGAAGCCAGACAGATGGTCATGAAGACAACCAACAGATTCATTGTGGAGATTAAGCTGGGAGATGGCCATTTTCTCCAGGAGCTTGCCCAGGAAGGGAGTGATGGAGATTGGGTGATAGTTAGCCGGGCAGTAGGGATCGGCAGAGGGTTTCTTAAGAAGAGGGTGCACAAGGGAGTGCTTCAGGGGGGGGTGGGAAGACTCCAGTGGCGAAGGAGTGGTTGCAGATGTCAGCCATGGCAGGAGCCAGGGTGTCAATGCGGTCCTTGATGGTTTTGGAGGAACAGAGGTGAACCTGTTTTGACAAGACTTTCATAGATCGGACTTGTCTAGAAACCTTGTCAGCGGAGAACAGGGGAAACGCAGAGAAGGGGGGAGGAGAGGTGGCTGCAGAAGGGCCAGAGGAAGAGTAGGGAGTATAGGGAGGGAGGGGAGAGGAGGAGAGTGAGGACAAGATGTCCTGAGTTTTAGAGATGAAGTGATACGCCAGTGCCATGCAGAGGGCCTGGGAAGGGACAGGAGAGGTAAAGACTGCGGCAGGATTGGCCAGTTCCTTGCAGATTTTAAAGAGTTCAGCAGAGTTGTTAGATGCCGCCGAGACTCAGGCTTGGATATGAGCTCTCTTCTTGGTGAGTAAGCAAGACCGATGCCATGGTTTTAAACTTATCTTAGCAGGACCTACGACGACTAGTGAGTCAGCAAGTGGAAGTGTGGAGTGTTTTTAGCCCCACATTTGTCAGTTTGCACATTCACACATTCATAATAGAAGGCTGGTGTACCTTGTGATCCCAGATGCCCGGCTCTATCTGGGTTGAGCCATCTTTTCTAGGTCCGAAAACAGAGACCAGAAGTAGGGGATCGATTATCATCATTGATTGTCTGTTCACGCCTAATATGATCCACCCGCCCCTCTTCTTGTGCAAGGTCACCAAAGGTTCTTTCCAGAGATGCCTTTAGTATAACTCAAATGGTAGGGATGGGCGCTTGCTCCCATGGTGGCTGGCCTGCACCCGGATTAAGGCCATGCAGAATGTTAGGGTAGGGACCAATAGCTGCGCAGAAAGGAGGAATGCACCCCGCCTGCTAGGAAAGGGATGCTGCTGATGATCTGTGGAGCCCAGAGCCGGCTGACCTGTTACCCTGGTTGGTGTTGTAAAATGATGACCTGAGGCATTGCCTCATGATTGGCAATAAAAAGGCTATGGTTTTGTATTTCAACAGTATAATCATAAAACACATTTTGGTAAATGTATTTATCCAAAAACACACAATGATAAACAAATGTTATCTTTTGGGCACCAGTCCAGTGGTATCTACCTGATCCGTGCCGCCAACATCTTCCCACGACTTTGTGGGCCCTGTTCGTTGCATTGTTATTTCTTTCTTCTCCTGTTTCAGGGTGGGTGGGATTGGGAAAGAAAAGAAGTTTTGATACAGGTGCTTTATATGTGTCCCTTTATAGTGAAGTGCAATTTGCATGTGGAGCCCTATCACCTATCTATCTATAATTTGCCGACTATGTGTGTTTGACGCCATACTGTCAATGATTGGTTATACGTGTGATGGAATATGTGGTTCTCTCAATGACAGATATTTATATAGTGACTTGTTTTTCGGCTATTACCGGTGAGACACATGTAACTGTGGCTGGGACTGCGCAATATGTATAACCTCTATCTCACTTTTATATTCTAATGTGAGCCACATGGTATCTGTTGTGATTTCCGAGATATGTCAACAGTCTATTGATAGGATTGGGTGAGTTATAGCCTGATCTGAATGTTTTGGAATGTATGTATTATTTCTTTACTGCTGGGTAGAAGATAATAGGCAACATGATTTGTGGATACTGTTGCATTCTATTTTTATTATTATTATTTTTGTTTTAATGGATTCCCTATTTATCCAGTGTTTATACACATTATGCATCAGGGGTCTACTCCCGTACGGGGCGGACTAAAAGTGCTGTTCATGACCTACGTATATGTATGGGATATCCTCACTGCGTTCTGGGGTTTGTTAAGAGTCTTGATTTTGTACTTGATTTAGTGGTTGGGAATGATTTATGTGATTTCTGATATGTAATTGGGAGGGGTGCCGGAGGTTTTTGGGTTTTTTTAGTTTTTGTTGACGTTGGATTCGTACTTCTGTTGTAGAGGGAGTGGGAGGGTTTTTTATTCTAGTACATGCAGAATTGTTGAACTGGTATTTTTTCATTATCTTATACAAGGCTTTGCTATGCCTTCTGGAAACGTGGGCCTTTGTCTGTCTCCTCTTGCAATGTGAATGGTCTTAACAACATGGTTAAACGACAAACAATTTTCAATTATTTGAATGATATGCATGATAATATTTATTTCCTTCAAGAGACGCATTTGTTAAAGGATGAAGTTAATAAATTGCGTAAACGGTAGGTGGGAGACTTTTATGCCTCATGCTATACCTCTAAGATCAGAGGGGTGGCAGTTTTGGTGCAAAAAAAAGCCCCGATTAATGTGTTACAATCGCGCTCAGATGATGAGGGCAGGATCATTGTACTTTTGGTAGATATTCAAGGGGTCAGGACAGTTCTTTGTAATATCTCTGCTCCCTCGTTAGATGATGGATTGTTTTTTGGAAGAGTGGCTCAGATGTTGCAAGATTTTGGTTCCCGGAATATCATTCTGGGGGAGATTTAATTAGCTATTGATCATACCTTAGATCCTAGCGGACCTCGTGCGAATCTGAGAAGAGACCCCACATTTTGTTCCTTTCGGTCGCTTGTCTCTGAGTTTGATTTGAAAGATTGTTGGAGACTACGTAATTCAGATTTGAGAGAATACACCTTTTATTCTGGCTCTCATGATACACATTCGCATATTGATATGTTTCTCATGGCTGGGTCGATGACTTTGAACCTAGCGGGTTGTGAGATTGGTAGTATTGCAGTTACAGACCATGCACCAGTGTTTTTGAGTGTAAATCTGGAGTTTGATACTCGCAGGGCATTTTGTTGGAAAATGAACACCTCGATTCTACAGGATGAGACTATTGTGGATAAAATTAAATCTGAGGCTGAACATTTTGTTGCGGAAAATAGAACAGATGGGCTTAGTGTTAAGACAATCTGGGAGGCCTTCAAATGTACAATGCCTAGTGAACAAGGTTTACCTTATCATCCAAGCATGGATGGCCACTCATGGCCTATGCTTGAATGATGATAAGAATGAACTAATAATACTGGGTTCGCAGGCCAATATCAAAAAATTAGGTCAAGAATATTCATCTTTCAATATTGACGGCAATACTATTAAAGTCTCCAAGGAAGTAAAAACCTTGGGATTTTACTTGGATTCCACACTATCCTTTGACAAGCAGGTCAAATCCCTTACCTCGGCAACGGCTTACGCATGCAAACTTCTTAGAGCTGGTAAACCGTTCCTCTCTGACAATAGTTGTCTGATCCTGGCTAGAGCTCTCATACTCTCTAGAATCGATTATTGCAATGCCCTCTACATTGGGGCTAACAAATCTACCATTCAAAAGCTCCAAACGTTACAGAATAACGCTTTAAGAGCAGCCCTTGGCATAAACAAGAAAACCCACATTTCTGCCTTGAGACGTCAACCCAAATGGCTCTCCACGTCCAATAAAATACTTCTAAAAACACTCTCCTTGACACATAAAGCCTTGAACAATGCGGCCCCTAGTTACCTTATAGACAAACTTCAGAGAAGAACCTCTCTCAGACCAACTAGAAGTGGGAACACCAATTGCCTGAATATCCCCAAATACAAACTTACTACTATCGGGGGTAATGGCTTCACTGTTAAGGCAGCCAAAAGCTGGAATTCACTGCCCCAGGAGCTGAGAGCTGACCAAACATATCCACTCTTCAGAAAAAACTTAATAAAACACATCACTGCCTCCAACCCTTAGCCTCTCATCTCCCTCTCCCCGAGGACACTATCCTGAAATTAAGAAACAGCATATTCTGCTATATTCTTTCTTTTGTAAATATTGTAAATGGCAAATATTGCAGCCTGCGTATATGTAACCATATAAGCTTATATCCTTAGTGCATGTACCTCTGCCTCAGTCCTATTGTTCATATTGTATATATCCTGTAGTCATGCAAAATTGTTAATCCTGTGATATGTAAATTCTGTATCCTATGTATACGTAACTATGTAAGCCTTGCATCTCCTTGTCGTTGCGCCCTTTTACTTACGAGTCTGGTGCGCTTAATAAATGAACAAACAAACAAACAAACAAACAATGCAGGGTCTTCTATTGGGATTGACTAGTAGCAAGAGGAAAAGCTTGGAAAGAACTAGTCTGGATATGGATAAACGTATTAAAATGATTTTGAATGATTTGATAGGCGACCCTACTAATTCAGATAAGAGGACGGCGCTTAGAAAGTTGCAGAGAGAATTGAATGCCATTTTGAAGGTGAGATCTGAAAAGCACATGTGCAGGCTGAAATGCTCTTATTTTGAATATGGGGAAAAATGCGACCGTTGGCTTGCCTATATATTGCGACAACAGCAATCAGAAGGGGCGATAACCTCTATCAGGGGGACGAATGGTCTGGTGACATTTAACCCTAAGGAGATTAATGTGGCTTTCAAGGAATACTATATGAAGCTGTATCAAAATGAATTGGGTATCAGTGGTCTTGGTGAGGCTTTTCTGGATGGTTTAGAGATTCCAAAAGTTGATGATTTGGAAAAATCAATTTTGAATGAAGGAGCAACTATTGATGAGTTGAGGTTTGCAATTGGAAGGCTAAACTCAAGCAAATGTCCTGGGCCGGATGGTTTACCAGCTGAATTTTATAAAAAGTTACCAGATTCGGCGGTGGAGCTATTGCAGGATATGTATACGGAATCTAGGGAGGTGGGTCTTCTTCCAGCTTCTACCAATCATGCCACTATATCTGTTTTTCTTAAGAAAGGTAAAGACAGCAGCTTGATATCCAACTATTGTCCAATCAGCTTAATAAATACGGACAACAAAATATTAGCGAAGTTGTTAGCCATACGTTTGGAACATTTGCTAGTGAAGCTGGTGCACACTGATCAGCCAGGTTTGTTCAAGATCGTAGAACATCTAGTAATGTAAGGAACTTGTTGATGATGATGGCACATGCCGAAAACTTGGAAGAAGATGTTGCTGTGTTCTCTCTGGATGCTGAAAAAGTGTTTGATAGGGTTGACTGGAATTATCTTTTTTCGGTCTTACGTGCTCTGAACTTGGGAGAGGACTTTATTTTCTGGATTGCCCTGTTTGTTATATGCTTGTCCAACAGCCAATGTCAAAGCTAATGACTAGCTGTCTGATTCTTTTGAACTACAGAGGGGTGCTAGGCAGGGGTGTCCCCTGTCTCCTCTATTATTTGTCTTGGCCATTGAACTATTGGCGATCGCCTTGAGGTGTGATGCGGGAGTTCGAGGCCTAAACCTCCATGGAGTTGAACAAAAGTTATGGCCACTATTGTTGCGGGATTTGGCGGTGTCATTGCCTGCCTTGTTATGAGTATTAGACAGGTTTCATGGTGTAGCAGGATACCAGGTTCATTGGTCTAAATCTGAGGTGTTACCAATAACCGGATACTGTGATAAGAGTTTGGTAACTGAACAGGGTTTTCAGTGGTGTGACAAAAAGCTGAAATATCTGGGTGTTTGGCTGACACCAATGGTTGATGAAATGGCAGGAGTAAATATGAACGAGGTGTGTAGTGATCTAAAAATGATCATTCAGAGGTGGTCTTTGCTTCGTTTATCTCTCTGGGGCAAAGTGAACGCTCTAAAAATGAATGCAGCTCCAAAAGTTAATTACATTCTAGGTATGCTTCCAGTAAAGATAAGTCAATTTTATTGGAAGAAAATCGATGGTTTGTTAGAGTCCTTTATTTTGGGATGATAAACCGCCACGGCTAAAGTTGTGGAAACTTCAGTTACCTGTGGAAAAAGGGGAACTGGGCGTCCCGAATTTCAGAGCTTATCATTTGGCATTTTCCAGTCATTTTATTGTGCCCTTTTTGAAGGAATCACCAGATAAGTGGGCTATTGCGGAGGCGAGTTTGTTGGGCCCGCTGCCTCCTAGGGCGATTCTCACGGCCACCATGGGCGTAGGACATGAGGGGATAGGGGGGACAAATCCCCCCCACAATTTTAAGTGGGGGGATGTAATATCATTTATCCCCCCCAGAATATGTGTTTGGTTTGTCGTGCAAGGATCTGTTTTTGAAGTGGGGGGAGGGGCTGCTTACTATGTAAGCTGCCCTCTCCCCTCCTGGCCCCCAAAGCATGGGGGCAATACCCTGGGGGCAGATGGGTGATCATCTGCCCCCAGGGAAGGGGGGCTAACAAAAAAAAGATTTTTTTTTTAAACTTAGTTTTGGATGGGGTGGGTGCGTGTGGGACCACTAGCCACCAGGGATTTTTGAAAGGGGGTTGGCCCTCTCCCTCCACCCTAAGTGGATCGGGCACCTTATGTAGCCCTTCCTGGGGGCAGATTTCTGCCCCTAGGAAAGGGTGCATGAGATGCCCTCCATCCATTTGGGGTGGGGGAAGAGGCCACTGCAAATATTGGCAGAGTCACCCCTCCCAAGCCTGGGGCAGTATGTTTTGACCCCCCCGGGGGCAGATGGCCACACACATGTGTCCATCTGCCCCTAGGGAAGGGCAAAACAAAAATACCTTATGTTGCCTTCCCTGGGGGCAGGTGTCTGCCCCAGGAAGGGGTACATGAGATGCCCCCATCCATTTGGGGTGGAGGGGAAGCCACTGCAAATATTGGCAGAGCCACCCCCCAAGCCTGGGGAAGTACATTTTGCCCCCCTGGGGGCAGATGGCCCCACACATGTGCCCATCTGCCCATAGGAAAGGAGCAAAACAAAAATAAAAAAAATTATAACTTGTTTTGGGTCGGTGTGGGGGGCCACTGAACCACCATTGATGTTTTTAGTGGAAAGGGGGTAACCCTCTCCCCCCACCCCAAATGGATGGGGGCATCTCATGTAGCCCTCCCTGGGGGCAGATTGCTAGCACAATCTGCCACTAGGAAATAGGCAAAACAAAACAAACAAAAAAATGATAACTTGTTTTGGGTGGGTATGGGGGTCACTAAACCACCATGAATGTTTTTAGTGGAGAGGGGGGTGCCCACAGGTATCTTCTTTTCGGAAATGCATGGGGTTCCCTGATTTCCTTCGTGGCTTCGACACCCTAGGCCCAAATATGTAGGTTGTCCACATGAGCAAAATTCCTGACAATCTGCTGTGCGAAAAGACTTGAGGTTACCAGTGTTTTAGGCTTTTCCTTTTGCGCCCAGGTAGGTGCACCCACACATGTGAGGTACCGTTTTCGTCGGGAAACCTATGGAAAAGTGGGAAGGTAGGCCATGTGTTGTTGGGTGACCAGAGTGAAATGTGTGGAAATTGTGTTTTTTTTCTCTAATTTTCCCGATTTCCCCCCAAACTATGGAATCTTTCCCTACATAGTTGTTGCCTGACCTTTGCAAATCACCCCTTCCTAAACTTGGAATATTGTCTACTTTTCAGAAATGTATGTATCAAAATATGTTATTTTGCTTTCCACTCAATCTGTTCTTGAAAGCCTGGAAAACGGCAAATCCAGCACAGCAAACCATTTGTTCCTAGCTCTTAAAAGGAAAACACCACAGGCTTCTTTGTACATTTTATTGGCATTTTCTGAAACAAAAACAAATGTTCTCTTTTTTCGTTATTTTCTCTCACCCCCTACAGCAAACTAGGATTCCTGGGTGGCATTATGGCTGCCTACATGTGGGGAAAATAGGGGCCAAATTTGGCCGAGATATCTCATGTAACAAAGAAGTTACAAGGGATTGAATAGCAACATACCGAAATCACCAAAAAATGCCTTGGCACTGGGGGGAAATACCCATGGCAGTTAAGGGGTTAAGACGGTAAAGCCCCAGAGGAGATACCATTTGTAAGGTAGCTCAGTTAGTTAATGCTCCAAATGCAGATTGTGCAAAGGAATATGTAACACCTGTGTTCAGCACCTGGCTTAATCTTCCGGTGGGATAATAGGCAGAGTGAATGCATTCAGCTTCCGATGCAACACAACATTATCCAGGTCAATTGGTTCAGAAAAAGTGGTGGAAAACACTATTCCTGTCGCATTTTTCTAAATGGCCAGATTTTCGTGCATTTTCTGGGTGGAGTTCGGTAGCCGAGTGGACACACCAGGACCCCCTGTATTTCCCGCTCCACCAGACAAATGCAGCCTTGCTGCCAGCATGGAGTCTCATGCTGGAAATAAGGAAAGGGATTCCTCTGGGATCTGCTTGGAAATGAAACCTGGTAAAAGTGGACGGAGTACAGAGAAAGCCATTGTCAATTCCGCCAGCAATCGCTAATTGCGCAATGTATTTACACTCTTCTAAAGTGGAAAAGCAATGTGATTTCACCTGCCTTTTACGCTAAAATCTTCCTTTTTGTGGCGGAAAAGTAAAAACGTGCGCCAATGGAAGTGGTTCACTCCATGCAGTTTACTGATGCTTGGGGGTTTTGCGTGATGCTACACATGTAATAAATAAATAAATACATTTAACATGACCCCAGATAAATAGCAATTCGTGATCAGAATGAGTGAGCATGGCATGTCGCTGGTAAGAGGGTGTCCCTGTGCTTCTTGAGTGCGTTGGCAAATGCCCTTAATTGCCATCTCGCGTTAAGCAGTCGACAGAGGTATTTCAAATGGCCAATTTCGCTCTTTGGGTGACATTGTCAAAGTGGGCAAATGTTGCCCAGCATGTGCCACTTTCTCTGCGGAGTGAATTGTGCCCACCCCAAGGAAGAAGTGTAAAAAAACTCACAAGGGCAATGTGCCTTGCTCTTTCTGTGTGTGTCTTCCCCACAGGGCGACAGATGCAGACTCAGACATGGGTAAGTCTCAGGTGGCAAGCCTGTACCCTAGTTGATGTGGCAAAGGATTCCAGACTTCTGGGGCTGATCAAATTAGTAGCATTGAGTTACATGCCACCTGACAGGTATGTGTGATAAAGTTGCAAAGCAGAGCTGTTAGTGGGCTAAAGCAGGAGGCAATGTCTGCACGCCCTCAAACGGTATGTACAACCAAAAGTAACAGGCCGCTCCCCCATCATGGCTGTAGGGGCCAGGCTCCAAACCAGGGCAAGAATGCCCTCCAATCATCCATGCCCACGAGTAGGGTACCCCTTGTGCTCCAGGAACCCTTTTGAGCAACCTCTGTGCTTTCCAGGTGATACTAATGTTATTTAAAGCCAGAAGTCTAAAAGGTAATTGCTTAATTGCAGCTGGAAATTAGCTCCTGGCGTGATCAAAATGTCTTAACCAGGTGTGACATCATCCCCTTCATTTTTAAGCAATATGCGTGTTCTCGCGTTTCTTCATCCACTGAATTACGGTTAGAAACAAAGGCAAGAGTTGTGTCTCTTTTGTAGGCATTAGGAAGGCAGTTGCCATCCTCTGGCATAATATGCCCATGTTCTTCCAATGTTGGCTAGCTGTTGCCCTCTTATGGCCAGATAGAACCATCATGGCAGTGTCTGGCAAATGCCTTTCCCCTGCAGACAGAAAAGCGGAAATAAGAGGCCAATTCAAGACATGGAACAAATAGAAGTTAAGACAGACTGCAGCTACCATTGCTGTGTTAGGGAGAATATGTTGAGTGTTCAAGCAAGGAGGTATGTATTAAGCAAGCAAGCAGGGAGACAAGGGAGAGAAAAAGAAATGCCAGGAGGGCTCTTTGAATAATGTAACAGGGCAGAGGACCCATGCTCTGCCGTCCTTGTAACATATGAGAGAATCCAATAGATCAGGCTTTGCATCAAATGTTAAACGAGAACGGAACAGAGTCCAGCTCTGCATTCAGAATGACGCCAGCATGAGATGGAATAAGAGGGACAAGACTCCTCGTGAGAGGCTGGCCCGGCCCTCGCAGGGTCGCTAGAGGGGCAGCCCACATAGCGGGCTGCCCCTCTGGCCACCCCCCTGGGTCCACATGCACCCCACCTACTAGGCATCCCCTGGGTCCGACACATCCGGCCGCGGACCTGGGGAGTGCTTATAAGGGGGTGGGCTTGCGATCACTCATCCTCCTTGTTTGCTGTACCCCCCCCAGTACCCCCGGAGGACAGTCACAACAGCAACATCACACACCTGGTCCCTCTACTCCCATTACAGGGCTTACTCAGAGGTACAAACAAGATTTCCTCTTTCTTTGAAACCCCCATCCTTCCATTCCAAGAGACACACACATCCCCTTGCCCCACACAAAAATGTAGCAACTTGCAGTTGGTAGAAAAGGCTTCAACTCCTTTAATTGGCAGGAGTCCACTTACAGGTGATCTGCCTCTTAACAAGCTGGCATCCTAGCTGTGGCCCACTGGGAGTAATTGTTATTTCCTCTCTCTTACCATGAGCTCATAGTCAGATGCAGATGAAAAATCCAGAAACATGCAAAGACATGTTCTTTGCTGCTTCATCCTTTCATTTTCTTCTGTTTTCTTTTCTTCTTTTCTCTTGTTTTATACAGTGATATTCGTAATTTAATACGTACTGGTATTTTAATTCTAATTTTATGAAAAGTCGAGTTCTTTGACTAAAACACAATAAATAAATAAAGCAAAGTCCCCAAGATGTCCCCTGCCCCCCCCCCCAGATTTTATGTGTCTCCTACGCCCCTGACGGCCACGAACAGGTTGTGTAGGAAAATGCCTATGACAGTTTTTCTGAGAGAGACTTGGAACAATATACATGAATTGTTGGGCTTGGTTGCTTTGAAAACCACTCATGCTTCCATTTGGCTGAATCCGGTGATTACTGTTTGGGGTAAGACTTTATTCTGGCCAGAGGAGCTTCTAAGTGGTATATATTGGATTGGTGATGTCATTAAGGATGGTAAGTGGATTGGAGAAAGAGAGATATATGCGAGATTTAACATTGAAAATTTCTTAATTGGTGATTTCAGAAAATTGAAAAGATGGATAAGTGATGTGGCAGAGCAAGGGGGTGCAATAATGAATCCCTTTCTTAAGGAGAGGGAGCCAGGTTGTGGTTCAATTGCTAGCAGGTTATACAATCAAATTGTGTCTGCATATAAAGAGAATTCTGAACTGAGAGCTCATTGGGGCAGGAGATTGGGCTGTGAGATTACGCCTAAGTTGTGGTTGGAGATGTGTGCTAGTGTTAAGCTTTGTTCTATAAATTTGGAGGAACGCTCGAGACGAATAAAGATCCTCAACAGAGTGTATTGGAGTCCAGAACGATTGTTCAAGAGAGGTATGGTGGATACGGATGAATGCTGGTGTTGTGGGAATGGATTGGGTAGTTTAGAACATTTACTATGGGACTGTGTGTGAGTACGAGGATTTTGGCAGGACGTATGTTGCATCTGTTTAAGTATTCTGAATTTGGATGTTGCATTGGATTTCAAAACAATGATTTTAGACGGTGGTGAGTTGCTTGAGGACCTTTCTGTCTCTCAGAAAAAATTCTTGCTCCGAGGAGCAGGTGTGGGCAAGAAGATTATATTAAGGGGCTGGAAATCTCGGATTGCAACTACTGTTTCGGATTGGATTGAAGGGATGACATGACAATCTTGCAAATATGCAAAGAGTGATTTACAAGAGACAAGGGAAATTGTCATTACATGCAAAGATTTGGGATAACTTTCTGAATTTGTACTAGTTCTTTATCTATAAATATGTATATTGTATTCTGCATGTTGCTACATTGTTTGTGGTCATTTGTTCATTTGCTTTTATAGACTGCTTATTGTTATTGTGTAAATTGTACAAATAAATAAATAATAAAAAAAATATATATATACTCATATGAAACAGTGATTTGTCTACTCGGTAAACCCGAAGGTCCACCCGATGGGGGGACATGTGTTGCGGATGTGACTGCCAAGTGTGCATGCTGATTTTGTGTTTTCCATGTTCTTGTGGTTTAGTGTTAGGCTTGTGGTGGTCCCAACAGGAGCATCATTATTAAACAGAATTCCCGCTAGGCCAATGTCAGGGGCACAGGACTCCTCCAGGAAGGGAAATGGATATTCATGGACTCAGATGGGGTGATGGGAGTGAATGGTTTTTCTCTCGAAGACAGGGTGTCTTGGAGATTGGTGATGTCATGGGGGATGATGCAGTATTTTTCTGTACAGAAGGCTAAGTTTGTTTGTTTATTTGTTTCTAATGCACACCAAACCCAAAGGTAACAGGGCGCAGCAGTAAGGAGATGCAAAGCTTACAAGGTTACAAGTAGGTCACGGTAATACAGAAAAACTAAATACAAAGTATATTTACAGGTATTATTACAGTAAAACTATATAGACAAATGTTCAGGTTGTAAGTGTTAGCGCCATCACACCTGTATCTAATATAAAACATTTGTACTGCAATAACCCGTTGGTACAGTCAAGAGGACATGCGTTGAATGTATCCTTTGACATACCTGTCAATTGTGCATATAGTTTGCATGTGACTGCCTGTTATTCAGTGTGCATGTTGTGAAGGCATCTTGAATTAGACACAGACAACTGAATAACGTTTGGGCTACAAATGTTTATTAATTCAAATGTAGGGTTGGAAAAAGGACTAACTTGCCCTATGCTGAGGTGGGATTTCCCTACCTAAATAAAACTAAGGATAGTCTGTGTTAGGAAGTCCAAAGCCATTGTCTGTCTGTGCAAAACCTATACTTGCCCGCACATCTAATTGTATACAATGTGTAGATAGGTCAGCATCAAAATAAGCAGTGTTCAAATAAAAGTCAGAGCTTCCTCCAGCTCTTGGTTTGTTAAGGGTTTCCCATCCCAAAGTTCAAAATTGTTCACAATGCCAAGGGGTTCCCTTCACAGGCTTTCAAGTCTTTCACCTTTCCAAAACAACACACTTCCTTGGGACACTTCCCTTCTCTTCTGGTTTGATTATTTTTCATCAGTTTCAGATCACACAAGCTTTCCTTTCTAGTCAAACACAAGCTTCTTTGTCAGTGCTTGCAGTGGCTTTTCCATTGATGCGTGCAGTCAGTCAAGGCACAGTTGTCAGACCACATGGTCCACCCATTAAAAGGTCACGCAACCGACAGACTTTACTTGCTTCTTCTTCATATGCACATTGCTACTGCTTCAGCTTTACATTGGTGCTTGGTTCATTCTCATTTCACATCCTCATGATGCTTTATCATTACTTGTTTTGCCACAATTCACTTGTTGCACTTTCACATACTCTCCTCTTGCAAATGCTTGTTCATTCAAGTTACACAGTTCCTTATACTCATATGGCTCTTGCCAATGCTTGTTTGGCAATGCTTTTTTTTCTCAAATCACACAGTTCCATATATTTGCATGTATCTTGCCAATGCTTGTTTGCCAATACTGGTTTTCTCAAATTACACAGTTCCTAATATCAGGAAGTTCCACAAACTTGTTTTCAATCAGATGGGTATTCACAAAATGCTTACTTTCATTTTCATTCTGTTTGGTATTCAAAGAGTACTTGCTTTCATTCAAATAGGCATTCATTGAATGCTTTGTGTGCTCTCCTGCCATCCCGGTGTCCTCCTTACTAGGTTTACTCACCGGTCAGAGTTTACAGCGTTCCAGCGTGGCTTCCAGCTGCCACAAACTCGCTCTCTCTCGTGTGGTGCCTCGCTCTGTCTCCCCAGCGGCTCCCTGTGGCTTCGCTCACACCTCTGATGCATCTCTCGCAGCTCAGGCTTCTCTTTCCGGCTTCGCCTGGTCACGCAGGATCCCTTTCCACTTTGCGCCACCGGCCTCCAGCTTCCTTCAGCCTCGCTTCCAGTTGCATACATTCTGCATCTTCAACGGGTTCTCGAGCGCTCCTTCTGCCATGCCACCTTCCCAGAGATGTCTGCATTCGTCCAGCAGCCTGTAGACCTGCTTCCACAGCTGTCTCCATTTTCGTTGTACTTCCTGCTTTTAAACCTCCCGCCAGGTTGATTGGTCCAAAAAGGACTAGACCACTCATTGTTGACTCGGGAGGCCTGCATTGCTCTTGCTGGCCTTCCCCTCGTCCCAGTACACAACTGATGTTTGATTGCGCGTGTGTCAATGAAAAGAGGATGTATGTCTCTAGTTGGCCTCTTCCTTGTCCCAGTACGAAACTGGTGTCCGTTGGGGAATGGTTTAGGGGGAAAATAGGCAAAGGATTGACAATAGCCTATAAAGGCTTCAGGGACATTATACACCTGTTGAAATGGGAATGGGGAATACCGTGTCTCACCTAAGGGTGCCTCATTCCCACTCCCCAAGTCTCCTCCTCCCAGGTGATGCTCCCTCACATATGTACACCCTAGAGTCAGGATCTGATAGCAACAGCCTTTCACTGGCTACCTGGGCAGAGGATTTATTGGGGAAAGAAGCGAGGACGCCCTCAAATTCCTAACAATGTTTTCTGCGTGTAGAGTATTGCAAAGCCCTCAACTTTAGACAGTTGCCAGAGGGGTTGATAGACTATTTATAATCTCCATCCTCTCCTCCTTGCACTACAACCCTTAGAATACAGTCCCACACAAAATTTGGTATATCTGTTACATAGTCTCTGACATAGCAGTCATTTCTGCACCTGAAACAATGCTCTTCATGATTTTTATAATATTGTGAACTACACATCTCTGCTAGTAATTGAATAGTCACCTAATTCTAAGTACTATTTTCATGAAATGCAATGCTTTTTTTATTTTCAAGTTCCTCTGAAGGGCATTCCAACCCATAGCCATAACAAAGGCAGTAGGCACTATACAAACATCAAATAACATGACATGACATGACATAACATAACATAACATGTAATGGGAAATTGATTTCCTTGCTACCTAGTTCTCGGCAACATCAGAGCTCTGCTAATTTAAAGTAGCACAGCCCCAATCCTTCTCTGTCTCTTGTATCAGCCCTGCCAAGGTTCAAAACGGTCCCCCATAACTGTACAGTATCCTTTGCCTGCCTCATGTGACTGTCCCCTGCCCTGTGACCGGGTCTTGGTTGGGGTGATCATGGGATGTACCATCTCTGGGTACATCATCTACTAGCTTTGGGAGGCACCTGGCCCACCTGGTCACCCCACCAAATGACCACAAGCAGGAGAAATCCCACCTTAGCATAGGGCAAGTTAGGACTTCTACCATCCTATTTAAGTCATTTAAGTTAATAAATGTCTTTTGTTGGAAGTCCGTTGTCTGTGTCTTGCTTCATGATGCCTTCACCCTGCCCCAAGAAATGCCAGAGTATGTTTGAAAGTCCAGGCAATATTCCAATGGATTACCATTGCTGCCATTACCGGACTACTCCCCAACCATGGAAGCAGTGACCTTTTCCAAGACCTGCGCCATCATACACAACTTCACTTTGATCAGTACAGAGCTCAGAAGACCAGAAGACCCAAGAATAATTTGGTAATGTGGGTTGAGGGCAGGCTATATGCTACAAGGTGGGTGTGAGCCTGTAGCAGAGGCTGCTTTTGGTGTTAGGGGAGGTGGATAATAGGGGGGCACCAGGAGGATGGTGTGGCACACTGGGCACCTGGGGGGAATGAGTGGGTCGGCTGCCCCTTTGCCCCTCCCCTGGCTCCACCACTCATGTAAGCTATCACAGATGCAGTCAGAACAATAATAATACTTTGGTACCAAAATAAAAGAAAGCCCACCCAAGGTTCCATAAAGAAAAAGAAAATTGAATTAAACCAGAAACACAGAAAACTTATCAAAATCACTGAAACCCACTCATGTAAGGAACAACACTGAGAAGGCAGACTTGGGAATAAAACAAAGTGCATTGTGGGTCTGCAGACAGAGTATTTCAGCAAGAATGACAAAGTTACTGACGATGGAGTTTGCCCGGTCCGGAAATAAGGGTACCGGTTTGCCTGCTGGAGCCGCGGTGCCCAACAGGTCTGACCCTGCTGGCCACAGTGGTCACAGTAGGCAAAGCCGTCATGGAAGCACCGGCACTGTTAACAACGGTGCCAGTGTTTCCGTGTCCCCACTCCCATAGAGTCCTATGGGAGTCTATGGGAATGGGGAATTAACAAAAGTACCGGCGCCTGACTTCCCGGCCGCTGGACTTGTAATAACCCAGTGGCACCGGGAAGTCAGGCGCTGGTTATTTTTTACAGGGCTGGCGGCACCCCACCGGTACCAACGGCAGGGTTACCGCCGGATCTGTAATGAGGCTTGATGTCTTTAAAAAGGTAGAGAGTGGCGCCTTACTAGTCTCTTTGGCCCTTTAATGCTGGCCATGGGTCATAACCAATTCAAATCACCTTTATTGCTTCTTCTTGGGGCTCAACAGTGTTGATCTAGGCTTCTAGGTGCTTTCACTGACTTACAAAGTCGTTCAGATAGGCAAGTCAGCTTGAGCGATGCAGTGTGGCCTTTTTGCTGTGATTGGCTAGAATTGGATGAAGAAACCAAGCACAAAAAGGCCAAAGTCGGTTGAGTCGATTTAAGAAGATCCAACACTGCAATGCGTTTCTTCAGTGGACGTCAGTTTGAAAGCGCTGGGGTGCAGGCAGGCGATGGGTCAAGTCAGCGGCTCGATGGCTTGACAGCAAAGTGAAACGTTTTGACTGCCAAAGGCTGCTACGGTTGCTTGCAGTGCCTCAAAATGTTCTTTGCAATGGAGCTGGCCCAAAAGTGCGCTGCAGCTGGAGGACACTGTGCAGAGCTTTTTCTTGACTTCTGGGTGGGTGCTGGTAGACCCAATCCAGGGCACTAGGGGCAAGGTAAGTCCTTTCATATTTACTTCCCAGACAGGAAGGCTTTTAGAGAGCAGTTGCAGGTGTGAGGGGTCAGAAATGTGAGGCAGACCACGTTGTAAAGTTTTCTCAACAAATGTCACTTTATTAGATTTAAAGGTTGAATAAATGCCTCACTATCCCTACCCTGATGAGGATGTCCCTGCCTAAGATAAAGTAAAGGAAACACTCTAACAATGTGTCCCTCTCACATATAACAAGTGAATAAGGAAATACATTGCAGTTCAAAACAACAAATAATTGAATTCACAAAGCAACCACAGTCTCTCTTCACAACCTGGGTGAATTGCCATTACCCAGGTTTAGACGTGATTCTGTGCCACAGTTCCAGAAAAGAATACAAGGAAATCCTGGATTTCAATAAAAGTTCCAAACCAGTCTTATGCCACTTCAACTTGTCAGCGTAAAGTTCCAAAACAAAAAGTATAAGGCTTTTCCTCCTTGAACAAGTTCTCAGTTCATAAATAGCAGGAATAATATTGTCTTGGTCAGGATAATTTTTGCCACAACAAATAAACTCCAAAGAAATATATTTTCTTTGCAGTAGCTTTACTCAGATTTTCTTTTAGCACCATAAACAACATAAATGGTTTCTGTCAGAACCACTCCATAGCACTTCGCCAACTTACTCCCATGCCAGGTTTACTTTGTCATCTGGGTATACTTCCCTGCCCGAACAACGTTCGACAACAACATTGCCTTTGTGGTTTAGATCGACTGACAAGAGGTTCATAACAACTTCACAATGTTCAACAAATTGTAGCTTCAGCACTTGCGACAACTCTTTAGGGAAAAGAAGATTCAAATTGGTGCTCTTTAATATTCTTTTACAAATGACGTTCCTCTGTATCTGGATATCTCTTCTCCAGAAGGGCAGCCTGTTGCCACTCTTGTTTCCCCACCACACCAGTAACCAATGACTGCCAAGGATAGGGTTTCTTTCTGCAAATGTTGGACATGGTTTGGGCAATAAGTCTCCCCCTCTGCAGAACTTTCATTAGCCCCCTTCTGTTGTTGGCAATGTTGACTAAATTGCTCTTGCCTAAGTTTTAGTCTTGCTTAGCTTGGGCAATAATGGCAGGTCTTAGCTTTTAACAATATTGTCTTGTGACTTGGGAAATATTTCTAGGTCTTAACTTTTAACAGTATTGACGCTTGGATTGGGCAATGCTTATTGGTCTTAGCTTTTAACAATATTGCCCCCTTGGTTTTATGGGTTTTCCACCGATTCACACCTTTAATATTACAGCAATTCGCCTTGGTTATAAAATGTTGATGTTCATTAGTTAAAGATTCAAATTCACCTTTGGAATCACTTTCACTTCTACGCGAGTCCTGCGTCTGCTTCTGTTCAATCATTCGGTATTCAAAATTGAGTTCTGACCTTCTGACACTCCTACGCAAACATTCCTCACTCACTGAATGCCTTTCTGAGCCACACGAGGGGAATTGATTGCTTCGGGGTCACTACAAACCTGTGAGCACACCGGGTAAGCCATGCGCCTCAATTTCCCTTGCCGCTCGCAAGACTTCTACTTTAGCGACTTCTCCCTTCTCAGAAACCTGCTTCCTTTAGTCCGCCTTCACCGGTGCCACCTCTATTTGGAGCTTCCAATGCTCTGTAGATCTCCTGATGCACACCAGCCACCAGAAATCTCCTCGAGGCCCTTGGGTGCACGCCAGCCCCCTGAGAAGGCCTCTCGGGAAGGAAAGCTTCCCTTGCCTTCACTTCCCGCTGTGCAACCTCTGCCCTTTCAACTCCAGGAGGCACAGACACTCTCAGGACCCGCAGCTGCAATCTGCCACACAGCTGTCCCTGCGTCCTCTCTCTCTCCTACAGCTTCCGTAAAGTGTGCTTGCACGAATCACGCTGCTGCTTCTTACTGCTACTACTCTTCTCCTGCTCTCTCTTGGACTTCAGCCAAGGGGGCTTTTTAAGCCTTTCAGCCTCCCTCAGGTGTGGGTCAGTTGGATTAATGATTTGACTACTCCTGCAACATTGCACCTCTTCAACCCTCTTCTTCGTCCCAGTACTTAGAGAAATTTGGGATTTGAAGTCCCTAAATGGAAAGTTAGTTTTAGGAGCTTGATTTGCTTTTTTTGAACACATCTTTGTTCCTCTCAATATATATTCTTCAAAGGAATTTCATAGGAATTAGTCAGCAAACTTGATTGACAATGGCCAGGTCATTTTTTTAAGCTGTAATTATGCATAGACTTTCATTCACTGTATCTTTGGGCGTCAGAGAGGTCTTTACTTTCCAAGTTTCAAGGTTTTTGTAAGATGTTTTATAATTGTTTTCATCCCTATTTGCAGGCGGATCTTGTGGAATAGCAAGATGATTTTAGCAACAAGCTAATACATATTTTGGCATTGTGGAGTTATCCTCCCTAAAAGATGACAAATACTGTGTTTCATTCCACTGAGTCCTCTCACTCCCCTCAGCCTTTTCTACTCCCAGGTGATCCTCCCGCAGAACACCATTCCAAAGGTCAGGATCGGAAAGCGTCTGCCTTTCCCTGACAACCTGGGAGGAGACTTTAGGCAGGGAATTAGTGAGGAATCTGTAGGATTCATCACACAGGGTTGTGTGGCCACAAGTGAGCAGGTTCCTGGCTACCAGTTTTCTCAGCTGCAGTAGGTTTTGTTCAGCCAGTAGGTGACCCCAAATATTCCTTTGGAATTTTCAGGGGAAAGAGCATGCCTCTGCCTTGGAAATCCTGGCCTTCACCTCTATGTCAGAGGACTTTGGAGTGGGTTGTTCTCCCACACAGGTTCCAAATGAATCCTTCTTCAAGTATCCAAAGATGAATCAGCTAAGAGCAGGGTCTCCTCCCACATTATATAGGAAAAATCCCACAGCAGATTGGTTATCGTCTAGTCTTTTGCAAGGGATACAATCCTTGATGCTGTGTTCAGAATCCTCTGCCTGGAGATGTCAAATCCAGGGTGCTTGCTTTGTCTGTAGGAAATGGGAAGTGGGACAGGAAAATCCAAGATAGTGGCACTTTTCTCTAACTGGAAAGTCCTCCTCAGGGCTACTCTACTTCATCCCCTTTCTCTGGCTGCATGCAGCAATGAACACCCTGCTGTGATTTGTTCTGGCCTGGAAGACTACACCTCTGAAGCACTGGATTGGTTAGTGCCCCCCTGGGGGCAGTTCCTGTCTTCCTGGGAGGTGACAATGCTTTGCCAGGAAAGAGGAAGCCTTTTTCTGGAGCTGGATCCACATGGCTTTCTTTGTGCGAAACTCAGTTCCAGACAATAAATACTCATAAGCCCCTGACCAGAACAGTAACAAGTAACCAAGCTGATACAATGATATTAATAGATATGTGGCTAGTGCAATTGGGGTGCCCCAGATGCCACCATGTCAAAACTATACATGTCTTCTATTTAGATTTGTCATCTGCCACCAGTTCATGGGGCCTTCAATTATACCATTTAATTTAGGTTCAGTACTGTCCGTGGGTAAAAGAAAATCCTGGCTTCTGGACGTTTGGTGGCAATAGTTGCTTGCAGGAATTCACATGACACTTTGTGACTGCCATGTTGCCAAATCACAAAGTACCTACTTAGAGGCGGCAGCATTCACGTTCAGCAAAGAAACGTGTGCACTTTGCTTTTCTTGCATGGAGCATTATGAAAGGGGGTTCTGATTAGCAGACTTCCCTTTCAGAGGCAGAGCTAACCACATAATTTTATTACTAAAAAATAAAAAAGCTCAGGCTATATTCCTGTCACTGAAAGCCTTCTGTCCCATCCTCTTTCTCTCTTTTAGTGCAATGCAGTCTTTGTCACAATGTGTTCTGCTACTGTGTGTGTTGGTCTACACAAATATTCTAACATACAGTACTGTAATATTTTTTTTATTTTTTTTTATTTATTTGATTTAATTGTAATACAAATTTAAAATTTTTACAAAATGAGTGATAAGAAAGAAAGTTCCTTCCTCCGAGTCCCTCCAGATTAAGTTCATTCACTCCAGGTGAGAGAGGATTAGAATGTAGGCTTCAACTTACTCCTGCATCCTTTGTAGTTGGCTTTTTAACTCCTGAGCTTGTTTTAAGCTCCTGTACAAGCCCAATTTGCTTAAAAAAAAGCGTCACCGCCAGTGTCCACTCCTTTTTTTCCCCTCCCATCAAGCCGTACCACCAGGTTTCTTCGTCCACTGTGGTTACGTTGGTCAGGTGTTTCATTAGGTAGATTTCTCTAGCCTCTTGGGTACCCTTATACCTTAACAAAAGGTGTCTAATAGATTCCACCTGATTAGTGTTGCAGTATCGGCATTTATCCGAAGTTGACACTCCTCTTCTTGCCAAGATCACGTTTGTCTTCAAGAGATTTAGGGGGTAATTCATAGAATTCAGCGCACAAGTGGCGCACGCGGCTGGCGCACAGTGTGCGCGTGCGGTAGTCTGCGCCAGCCGCGTGCGCCGAAACACATTCAGGCGCACAGCGTATTCATGGATTCCAACATCCACAACCAGCCGTGGCGCAGAGTGGCGCAGCGACCCTGCAGCAGCGTCAGTTACGCCCCCAAGAACGCCCCTCGCGCAGGGAAAAGCCATCAAAATCCCCAATCCAGCGCAAAGGGCAGCAGCAAACGCAGAGCGGGGAGCGTGTATTTCAGGGGTGTGCGGGTGTCCCCACACACGATAGGCCTGGGTACGTGTATTACAGGGGTGCGCGAGAAAATCTACACGCGATTGGCCTGGGTACGTGGATTTCTGGGGTGCGCGAGAAATTCTACACGCGATTGGCCTGGGTACGTGGATTACAGGGGTGCGCGAGAAATTCTACACGCGATTGGCCTGGGTACGTGTATTACAGGGGTGCGCGAGAAAATCTACACGCGATTGGCCTGGGTACGTGGATTTCAGGGGTGCGCGAGAAAATCTACACGCGATTGGCCTGGGTACGTGTAGTACAGGGGTGCGTGAGAAAATCTACACGCGATTGGCCTGGGTACGTGGATTTCAGGGGTGCGCGGGAAATTCTACACACGATTGGCCTGGGTACGTGTATTACAGGGGTGCGCGAGAAAATCTACACGCGATTGGGCTGGGTACGTGGATTTCAGGGTGCGCGAGAAATTCTACACGCGATTGGCCTGGGTACGTGGATTTCAGGTGTGCGCGAGGAAATCTACACGCGATTGGGCTGGGTACGTGAATTTCAGGGGTGCGCGAGAAATTCTACACGCGATTGGCCTGGGTATGTGGATTTCAGGGGTGCGCGAGAAAATCTACACGCGATTGGGCTGGGTACGTGGATTTCAGGGGTGCGCGAGAAATTCTACACGCGATTGGCCTGGGTACGTGGATTTCAGGGGTGCGCGAGAAAATCTACACGCGATTGGCCTGGGTACGTGTATTACAGGGGTGCGCGAGAAATCCTACACGCGATTGGGCCTGTGCGAGTGGGGCAGTGTATTACGTGGGTGTGCGGGAAGTTGAAGAGGTGAATTGCCAGTGTGGGTCCTCCCAGGTCTCCCCTCTACCCCCTCCACGACCTCTGCAGGCAGCCCACACCACAGGGGACTACCCTGCACCCCTGGTCATGTCCCACAGGCAGCCCATCCACCATGGGCATGCCCCCCAGCCAAGCCACATGTCCCCTTGCACCCCCACCCCCCAGCACCGTGGGGCACCTGCCGGCAGGCCCCCAACCATGTCCCACTCATGTCCCCTTGCACCCCCACCCCCCAGTCACCAGGGGCAGCCTCCACCAGGCCCCCACCCATGTCTCCCACCACCCCCACCCCTCCAGTCACCAGGGGCAGCCTCCACCAGGCCCCCACCCATGTCTCCCACCACCCCCACCCCTCCAGTCACCAGGGGCAGCCTCCACCAGGCCCCCACCCATGTCTCCCACCACCCCCACCCCTCCAGTCACCAGGGGCAGCCTCCACCAGGCCCCCACCCATGTCTCCCACCACCCCCACCCCTCCAGTCACCAGGGGCAGCCTCCACCAGGCCCCCACCCATGTCTCCCACCACCCCCACCCCTCCAGTCACCAGGGGCAGCCTCCACAAGGCCCCCACCCATGTCTCCCACCACCCACACCCCTCCAGTCACCAGGGGCAGCCTCCACAAGGCCACCACCCATGTCTCCCACCACCCCCACCACCCAGTCACCAGGGGCAGCCTCCACAAGGCCCCCACCCATGTCTCACACCACCCCCACCCCTCCAGTCACCAGGGGCAGCCTCCACCAGGCCCCCACCCATGTCTCCCACCACCCCCACCCCTCCAGTCACCAGGGGCAGCCTCCACCAGGCCCCCACCCATGTCTCCCACCACCCCCACCCCTCCAGTCACCAGGGGCAGCCTCCACCAGGCCCCCACCCATGTCTCCCACCACCCCCACCCCTCCAGTCACCAGGGGCAGCCTCCACAAGGCCCCCACCCATGTCTCCCACCACCCCCACCACCCAGTCACCAGGGGCAGCCTCCACAAGGCCCCCACCCATGTCTCACACCACCCCCACCACCCAGTCACCAGGGGCAGCCTCCACAAGGCCCCCACCCATGTCTCACACCACCCCCACCCCTCCAGTCACCAAGGGCAGCCTCCACCAGGCCCCCACCCATGTCTCCCACCACCCCCACCCCTTCAGTCACCAGGGGCAGCCTCCACCAGGCCCCCAACCATGTCTCCCACCACCCCCACCCCCCAGCAGGCCCCCACTCATGTCCCCTTGCACCCCCACCCCCCAGCAGGCCCCCACTCATGTCCCCTTGCAACCCCACCCCCCAGCACTGTGGGGCACCTGCCAGCAGGCCCCCAACCATGTCCAACTCCTGTCCCCTTGCACCCCCACCCCCCAGCACTGTGGGGCACCTGCCAGCAGGCCCCCAACCATGTCCCCTTGCACCCCCACCCCCCAGCAGGCCCCCACTCATGTCCCCCTGCACCCCCACCCCCCAGCACTGTGGGGCACCTGCCAGCAGGCCCCCAACCATGTCCCCTTGCACCCCCACCCCCCAGCAGGCCCCCACTCATGTCCCCCTGCACCCCCACCCCCAGCACTGTGGGGCACCTGCCAGCAGGCCCGCAACCATGTCCCACTCATGTCCCCTTGCACCCCCACCCCCAGCACTGTGGGGCACCTGCCAGCAGGCCCCCAACCATGTCCCACTCATGTCCCCTTGAAACCCCCACCCCCCAGCACTGTGGGGCACCTGCCAGCAGGCCCCCAACCATGTCCCCTTGCACCCCCATCCCCCAGCACTGTGGGGCACCTGCCAGCAGGCCCCCAACCATGTCCCACTCATGTCCCCTTGCACCCCCACCCCCCAGCACTGTGGGGCACCTGCCAGCAGGCCCCCAACCATGTCCCCTTGCACCCCCACCCCCCAGCAGGCCCCCACTCATGTCCCCCTGCACCCCCACCCCCAGCACTGTGGGGCACCTGCCAGCAGGCCCCCAACCATGTCCCCTTGCACCCCCACACCCCAGCAGGCCCCCACTCATGTCCCCCTGCACCCCCACCCCCCAGCACTGTGGGGCACCTGCCAGCAGGCCCCCAACCATGTCCCACTCATGTCCCCTTGCACCCCCACCCCCCAGCACTGTGGGGCACCTGCCAGCAGGCCCCCAACCATGTCCCACTCATGTCCCCTTGCACCCCCACCCCCCAGCACTGTGGGGCACCTGCCAGCAGGCCCCCAACCATGTCCCCTTGCACCCCCACCCCCCAGCAGGCCCCCACTCATGTCCCCCTGCACCCCCACCCCCCACCACTGTGGGGCACCTGCCAGCAGGCCCCCAACCATGTCCCACTCATGTCCCCTTGCACCCCCACCCCCCAGCACTGTGGGGCACCTGCCAGCAGGCCCCCAACCATGTCCCCTTGCACCCCCACCCCCCAGCAGGCCCCCACTCATGTCCCCCTGCACCCCCACCCCCCAGCACTGTGGGGCACCTGCCAGCAGGCCCCCAACCATGTCCCACTCATGTCCCCTTGCACCCCCACCCCCCAGCACTGTGGGGCACCTGCCAGCAGGCCCCCAACCATGTCCCCTTTCACCCCCACCCCCCAGCAGGCCCCCACTCATGTCCCCCTGCACCCCCACCCCCCAGCACTGTGGGGCACCTGCCAGCAGGCCCCCAACCATGTCCCACTCATGTCCCCTTGCACCCCCACCCCCCAGCACTGTGGGGCACCTGCCAGCAGGCCCCCAACAATGTCCCACTCATGTCCCCTTGCACCCCCACCCCCCAGCACTGTGGGGCACCTGCCAGCAGGCCCCCAACCATGTCCCCTTGCACCCCCACCCCCCAGCACTGTGGGGCACCTGCCAGCAGGCCCCCAACCATGTCCCACTCATGTCCCCTTGCACCCCCACCCCCCAGCACTGTGGGGCACCTGCCAGCAGGCCCCCAACCATGTCCCCTTGCACCCCCACCCCCCAGCAGGCCCCCACTCATGTCCCACTCATGTCCCCTTGCACCTCCACCCCCCAGTCACCAGGGGCAGCCTCCACCAGGCCCCCACCCATGTCTCCCACCACCCCCACCCCTCCAGTCACCAGGGGCAGCCTCCACCAGGCCCCCACCCATGTCTCCCACCACCCCCACCCCTCCAGTCACCAGGGGCAGCCTCCACCAGGCCCCCACCCATGTCTCCCACCACCCCCACCCCTCCAGTCACCAGGGGCAGCCTCCACCAGGCCCCCACCCATGTCTCCCACCACCCCCACCCCTCCAGTCACCGGGGGCAGCCTCCACCAGGCCCCCACCCATGTCTCCCACCACCCCCACCCCTCCAGTCACCGGGGGCAGCCTCCACAAGGCCCCCACCCATGTCTCACACCACCCCCACCCCTCCAGTCACCAGGGGCAGCCTCCACCAGGCCCCCACCCATGTCTCCCACCACCCCCACCCCTCCAGTCACCAGGGGCAGCCTCCACCAGGCCCCCACCCATGTCTCCCACCACCCCCACCCATCCAGTCACCAGGGGCAGCCTCCACAAGGCCCCCACCCATGTCTCACACCACCCCCACCACCCAGTCACCAGGGGCAGCCTCCACAAGGCCCCCACCCATGTCTCACACCACCCCCACCCCTCCAGTCACCAGGGGCAGCCTCCACCAGGCCCCCACCCATGTCTCCCACCACCCCCACCCCTCCAGTCACCAGGGGCAGCCTCCACCAGGCCCCCAACCATGTCTCCCACCACCCCCACCCCCCAGCAGGCCCCCACTCATGTCCCCTTGCACCCCCACGCCCCAGCAGGCCCCCACTCATGTCCCCTTGCACCCCCACCCCCCAGCACTGTGGGGCACCTGCCAGCAGGCCCCCAACCATGTCCCACTCATGTCCCCTTGCACCCCCACCCCCCAGCACTGTGGGGCACCTGCCAGCAGGCCCCCAACCATGTCCCCTTGCACCCCCACCCCCCAGCAGGCCCCCACTCATGTCCCCCTGCACCCCCACCCCCCAGCACTGTGGGGCACCTGCCAGCAGGCCCCCAACCATGTCTCCCACCACCCCCACCCCTCCAGTCACCAGGGGCAGCCTCCACAAGGCCCCCACCCATGTCTCCCACCACCCCCACCCCTCCAGTCACCAGGGGCAGCCTCCACAAGGCCCCCACCCATGTCTCCCACCACCCCCACCACCCATTCACCAGGGGCAGCCTCCACCAGGCCCCCAACCATGTCTCCCACCACCCCCACCACCCAGTCACCAGGGGCAGCCTCCACCAGGCCCCCAACCATGTCTCCCACCACCCCCACCCCTCCAGTCACCAGGGGCAGCCTCCACCAGGCCCCCAACTATGTCTCCCACCACCCCCACCCCCCAGCAGGCCCCCACTCATGTCCCCTTGCAACCCCACCCCCCTGCAGGCCCCCACTCATGTCCCCCTGCCCCCAGGTCCTGACGAAACGCAATCATGGCAGTAATGGGCAGCATACCCAGCACAAACACCCAGCCAAGGATTGCATCCACCCACATAGTAGATGCAATTACATGATACAACCCCAATGCCAAGTATGTAAATGAACACATGTCCGTCACACACACATACACAATGGGTGCAAGTGAATGTCAAAATCCATATCATGACATGCATGAAACCAATGAGAAAATACCACAAATGTAAGTAATAAATATATGTATTAAAGATGAAAATGAAGTAAAGAAATAAAACACACAACAATGGGGATGACAAAACAAATGGTCCATGTCCGAGAACTAATAGAAAAAATCAAAAAACAAAGGAATCCAAAAACTAATGTAGTCCAAAGCAAAATAATGGGGGGAAAAAATAAGGAAAAACCATTGCCTCATGGTGAACACAAATATAAATCCAACAAATGTTTTCCAAACATCAAACTATGTACAAGAATAACCCAGGGTCCATGAGCCCAACACCATAAATGAAACCTACTACTACTAACTAATAAAAAATATATATACAGAAAAGTGGCCATTGTCCGAGCGGTCCAAAAAAAACTTTAAAAACAAAGGAAACCTAACACTAACTAAAGAACTATATACAATGGCAGCGGGCAAGTCCTGCGGCTCACTCTGTGATGTTGCCGGCCAGGGCATCATCGAACTCCATGTCGATGTCCCGGAGGCGGGACTCTGTCCTGGCCCCGAGGTCTCGCAGGGACAACCCCGTGTCCACCTCAAACTCCCTGCGAGCTTCCTCGAGGCACTCAGCCCGCCTCAACGCCCGACGCATGGAGGCAGCCTCCACCAGGCCCCCACCCATGTCTCCCACCACCCCCACCCCTTCAGTCACCCACCCCCCAGCAGGCCCCCACTCATGTCCCCTTGCAACCCCACCCCCCAGCACTGTGGGGCACCTGCCAGCAGGCCCCCAACCATGTCCAACTCCTGTCCCCTTGCACCCCCACCCCCCAGCACTGTGGGGCACCTGCCAGCAGGCCCCCAACCATGTCCCCTTGCACCCCCACCCCCCAGCAGGCCCCCACTCATGTCCCCGTGCACCCCCACCCCCCAGCACTGTGGGGCACCTGCCAGCAGGCCCCCAACCATGTCCCCTTGCACCCCCACCCCCCAGCAGGCCCCCACTCATGTCCCCCTGCACCCCCACCCCCCAGCACTGTGGGGCACCTGCCAGCAGGCCCGCAACCATGTCCCACTCATGTCCCCTTGCACCCCCACCCCCAGCACTGTGGGGCACCTGCCAGCAGGCCCCCAACCATGTCCCACTCATGTCCCCTTGCACCCCCACCCCCCAGCACTGTGGGGCACCTGCCAGCAGGCCCCCAACCATGTCCCCTTGCACCCCCACCCCCCAGCACTGTGGGGCACCTGCCAGCAGGCCCCCAACCATGTCCCACTCATGTCCCCTTGCACCCCCACCCCCCAGCACTGTGGGGCACCTGCCAGCAGGCCCCCAACCATGTCCCCTTGCACCCCCACCCCCCAGCAGGCCCCCACTCATGTCCCCCTGCACCCCCACCCCCAGCACTGTGGGGCACCTGCCAGCAGGCCCCCAACCATGTCCCCTTGCACCCCCACACCCCAGCAGGCCCCCACTCATGTCCCCCTGCACCCCCACCCCCCAGCACTGTGGGGCACCTGCCAGCAGGCCCCCAACCATGTCCCACTCATGTCCCCTTGCACCCCCACCCCCCAGCACTGTGGGGCACCTGCCAGCAGGCCCCCAACCATGTCCCACTCATGTCCCCTTGCACCCCCACCCCCCAGCACTGTGGGGCACCTGCCAGCAGGCCCCCAACCATGTCCCCTTGCACCCCCACCCCCCAGCAGGCCCCCACTCATGTCCCCCTGCACCCCCACCCCCCACCACTGTGGGGCACCTGCCAGCAGGCCCCCAACCATGTCCCACTCATGTCCCCTTGCACCCCCACCCCCCAGCACTGTGGGGCACCTGCCAGCAGGCCCCCAACCATGTCCCCTTGCACCCCCACCCCCCAGCAGGCCCCCACTCATGTCCCCCTGCACCCCCACCCCCCAGCACTGTGGGGCACCTGCCAGCAGGCCCCCAACCATGTCCCACTCATGTCCCCTTGCACCCCCACCCCCCAGCACTGTGGGGCACCTGCCAGCAGGCCCCCAACCATGTCCCCTTTCACCCCCACCCCCCAGCAGGCCCCCACTCATGTCCCCCTGCACCCCCACCCCCCAGCACTGTGGGGCACCTGCCAGCAGGCCCCCAACCATGTCCCACTCATGTCCCCTTGCACCCCCACCCCCCAGCACTGTGGGGCACCTGCCAGCAGGCCCCCAACCATGTCCCACTCATGTCCCCTTGCACCCCCACCCCCCAGCACTGTGGGGCACCTGCCAGCAGGCCCCCAACCATGTCCCCTTGCACCCCCACCCCCCAGCACTGTGGGGCACCTGCCAGCAGGCCCCCAACCATGTCCCACTCATGTCCCCTTGCACCCCCATCCCCCAGCACTGTGGGGCACCTGCCAGCAGGCCCCCAACCATGTCCCCTTGCACCCCCACCCCCCAGCAGGCCCCCACTCATGTCCCACTCATGTCCCCTTGCACCTCCACCCCCCAGTCACCAGGGGCAGCCTCCACCAGGCCCCCACCCATGTCTCCCACCACCCCCACCCCTCCAGTCACCAGGGGCAGCCTCCACCAGGCCCCCACCCATGTCTCCCACCACCCCCACCCCTCCAGTCACCAGGGGCAGCCTCCACCAGGCCCCCACCCATGTCTCCCACCACCCCCACCCCTCCAGTCACCGGGGGCAGCCTCCACCAGGCCCCCACCCATGTCTCCCACCACCCCCACCCCTCCAGTCACCGGGGGCAGCCTCCACCAGGCCCCCACCCATGTCTCCCACCACCCCCACCCCTCCAGTCACCGGGGGCAGCCTCCACAAGGCCCCCACCCATGTCTCACACCACCCCCACCCCTCCAGTCACCAGGGGCAGCCTCCACCAGGCCCCCACCCATGTCTCCCACCACCCCCACCCCTCCAGTCACCAGGGGCAGCCTCCACCAGGCCCCCACCCATGTCTCCCACCACCCCCACCCATCCAGTCACCAGGGGCAGCCTCCACAAGGCCCCCACCCATGTCTCACACCACCCCCACCACCCAGTCACCAGGGGCAGCCTCCACAAGGCCCCCACCCATGTCTCACACCACCCCCACCCCTCCAGTCACCAGGGGCAGCCTCCACCAGGCCCCCACCCATGTCTCCCACCACCCCCACCCCTCCAGTCACCAGGGGCAGCCTCCACCAGGCCCCCAACCATGTCTCCCACCACCCCCACCCCCCAGCAGGCCCCCACTCATGTCCCCTTGCACCCCCACGCCCCAGCAGGCCCCCACTCATGTCCCCTTGCACCCCCACCCCCCAGCACTGTGGGGCACCTGCCAGCAGGCCCCCAACCATGTCCCACTCATGTCCCCTTGCACCCTCACCCCCCAGCACTGTGGGGCACCTGCCAGCAGGCCCCCAACCATGTCCCCTTGCACCCCCACCCCCCAGCAGGCCCCCACTCATGTCCCCCTGCACCCCCACCCCCCAGCACTGTGGGGCACCTGCCAGCAGGCCCCCAACCATGTCTCCCACCACCCCCACCCCTCCAGTCACCAGGGGCAGCCTCCACAAGGCCCCCACCCATGTCTCCCACCACCCCCACCCCTCCAGTCACCAGGGGCAGCCTCCACAAGGCCCCCACCCATGTCTCCCACCACCCCCACCACCCATTCACCAGGGGCAGCCTCCACCAGGCCCCCAACCATGTCTCCCACCACCCCCACCACCCAGTCACCAGGGGCAGCCTCCACCAGGCCCCCAACCATGTCTCCCACCACCCCCACCCCTCCAGTCACCAGGGGCAGCCTCCACCAGGCCCCCAACTATGTCTCCCACCACCCCCACCCCCCAGCAGGCCCCCACTCATGTCCCCTTGCAACCCCACCCCCCTGCAGGCCCCCACTCATGTCCCCCTGCCCCCAGGTCCTGACGAAACGCAATCATGGCAGTAATGGGCAGCATACCCAGCACAAACACCCAGCCAAGGATTGCATCCACCCACATAGTAGATGCAATTACATGATACAACCCCAATGCCAAGTATGTAAATGAACACATGTCCGTCACACACACATACACAATGGGTGCAAGTGAATGTCAAAATCCATATCATGACATGCATGAAACCAATGAGAAAATACCACAAATGTAAGTAATAAATATATGTATTAAAGATGAAAATGAAGTAAAGAAATAAAACACACAACAATGGGGATGACAAAACAAATGGTCCATGTCCGAGAACTAATAGAAAAAATCAAAAAACAAAGGAATCCAAAAACTAATGTAGTCCAAAGCAAAATAATGGGGGGAAAAAATAAGGAAAAACCATTGCCTCATGGTGAACACAAATATAAATCCAACAAATGTTTTCCAAACATCAAACTATGTACAAGAATAACCCAGGGTCCATGAGCCCAACACCATAAATGAAACCTACTACTACTAACTAATAAAAAATATATATACAGAAAAGTGGCCATTGTCCGAGCGGTCCAAAAAAAACTTTAAAAACAAAGGAAACCTAACACTAACTAAAGAACTATATACAATGGCAGCGGGCAAGTCCTGCGGCTCACTCTGTGATGTTGCCGGCCAGGGCATCATCGAACTCCATGTCGATGTCCCGGAGGCGGGACTCTGTCCTGGCCCCGAGGTCTCGCAGGGACAACCCCGTGTCCACCTCAAACTCCCTGCGAGCTTCCTCGAGGCACTCAGCCCGCCTCAACGCCCGACGCATGGAGAACTCCGCCCTGACCATGGTGAGCCGCTCCTCTTCCGCCCGCTGCCGCTCCGCACCTATCCGCTGGACCAACTGCTCCCACACAGAAGACACTGCCATCCCAGGGTTCTCCTGCCCTCCGGCCGATGCCTGCCCCTCTGATCTTGATGGCCCCGAGCCATGATGCCTCCCACGTCGAGCCTGCTGCTGCCTCCGACGCCACTGCCTCTGCCAGCACGACGGCATCCAGGCTGATGGAATCCACCGATGCCGTCGTGCACGTGCCCTGCCAGATGATGCCGGCACATCCTCCATCTGCAGGGGGACAGTTGCTGGTGTGTCCACCCCTGCTGGACCTTCGACTCCCGACTGTGGCAGGGATGGGGTCCCCACCGAGCTGGCTGCGTTGGTCGGGGCAGGTCCACAGGGGGCCCTGGTGGCATCTGGGCCGGAAGACGGCATGGAGCACGACTGGCGCATAGCCTCCACAGAGGAGGAGAGGGTCGCCAGAAGGCCACACACATGTAGGAAACCCCCGACCATGGCGGCTCCCAAATGGTTCACGTACGCACGGTTCTCTTCGTGATGATGTGCATGCTCCTCCCGGGAAGCATGCACCTCATCACGAATGCCAGCCGTGCGCAACGCGACACCAATCAGGACCCTCTCCACACGGCCAGGGGTCCCCTCGTCCGCAGGTAGAGGAGTGTCAGATGACATGGACATCTCCCCTACCTGCGGACGGGCCTGGGATGGGGCATCCCTGCTGGTGCATGGTGGTGCAGTCACAGTGTCAGGGACAGTGACATGCACAGGCACCTCCACGGCGACCTGTGCAGCCTCCTGCCCCTGGCCCTGGACTGCACCACTTGCACCAGCGGGGATGCCCCCACCAGGCCCCATGTGTGGCTCAGTAGCGGCCTCCTCCCCCTCTGTGGAAACCACCAACCTGGATGTCTCCACGCCGTCTTCCGCCGGTGCAAGCCCCTGTGGGGGCTCACCCACCCCTTCCGCTGCAGCCGTGGTGGCATCCCCGCCGCTCTGCTCCACAGCGCCTTCTCCGCCCTCTTCTTCACTTGCCGCTGTGTAGAGGGAGACATAGAACACAAGCATCAGGGTACTGTACAATGGTCCCCTAGACAGGAAGCAACAGCAGATGAGTGGCACTGTCATACATCACTTCCATCATGTCCCTCCACAACACATGGGTCAGTGCAGGCAAAACACATACAGTAACAGGCACGGCGCATGCCATGGACATTGGCATACATGACCAAGGGACTCATGATTCATGCAATGTTGGTTTTAAACTCACATGCATCATGGGTCTTGCCATCACATGCACACACCTCACCGTAGTTCCATCCATCTGGCCTCGTACACCACAGACGCAGTGGATACAAGGATGACTAGGCTGCATCAGTGAATCTGAACATTGTCACAGACATGTGTCATGCATCCATGGCAGTTACAAGTCACAGACACGCAGGTCAGACACACACACATGGACACCATACGTGTACATGGGACCAGCACCCATCCCTCACCCCCACCCATGTCCAGGAACAGAGACTGCCATGCTTCCATGTGTCCATTCCGCACAGAGCCCCCCATGTTGCAATAGAACACATGCACCAACCATGTGGTTCACACATCACTGTACTCACATGCCTGACCATGATGTCCCTGCACACAAACATACGTACATGGCCTATGTCACACATACAGGCAGGTATCAGACAACCAGCACACTGCAACATGCCCTGTCTCACACAGTAATGCTTGGCCACTTACCGGCCAACTCCAGATGGGTCTGCCTCCGAAGGATCTGGGCGTGGAGCGCTGGGTCTACGCGTTCCAGGACCCTCATCTGGATGTCACTCAGGCGTGCCCGGCCCCCCTCCGCGAGGCGCCGGGCCTTATTGAGGGTCCTGGACCTCAAGTCCTCCCAGCGCTTCTTGATGTGCTTGATGTCGCGGTTTGCCACCCCCTCCGCGTTGATGGCAACCACTACATCGTCCCAGATCCTCTCCCGTCCTTCCTTGTTGGCGCGTGCTCTTCCGAAGAGGGCATCATAATGCCCCAGGACATGCTCCACCAGGACACCAACTTCCTTCTCACTGAAGCTGGTGGCCCTCTGCCTCTCTGGCTGGGGGTCGCCACTGGTCTCAGATGGTGCTTGCCCCGACATGGCGACCCCCGAGGCAGGCGTGGGTGGGCAACTGGGTCCTGGGGCTGGGCTGTGGAGCGATGGTATCCCAGTCGGGAGTCTACTGTTCCAGCAGGGGTGGACACAGCAACTGGACCCCTGCAGATGGCTGATGTGCAGGCACCAAATGGCAGGCACGGTGGCAGCAGGCAGGCAGGCAGGCAGGCAGCAGCAGATGGCACGTGGGAGGCTGCTCGGGGCACTGGGGGGCAGTGAATCGGCCTTCTGGGCAGGAGCGTGGTCTTCCGTGTGTATTCGCGTGGCCAGCTTGATACGGAGTGATTTGGCACGTGAAAAATCTGCACGTCAGTGTGTAATTCGAGGAAAGGCCCTTAGCGCGTAAGCACGTCTGCACGCATACGCATTTTCATTGGACCAAAGGCCCTCAGCGCGTGAGCGCGTCTGTGACGTGTCGTGCGAGGGTGTATCCCTCATTGCACGTGATGACAGAACACACGTGGATTTCAACCAATCGCGTGTGAAAGTTCACGGCACCCCGGAACACACGTACCCAGGCCAATCGCGTGTAGATTTTCTCGCGCACCCCTGAAATCCACGTACCCAGGCCAATCGCGTGTAGCATTTCTCGCGCACCCCTGTAATACACGTACCCAGGCCAATCGCGTGTAGATTTTCTCGCGCACCCCTGAAATCCACGTACCCAGCCCAATCGCGTGTAGATTTTCTCGCGCACCCCTGTAATACACGTACCCAGGCCAATCGCGTTTGGAAAACTGCACGTCCGCGTGTAATGCGCGTAATCGCGCGTGAAAAACTGCACGTCCGCATGTGACGTGACGCGCGCGTGCGTTTCCCTCAGCACGGGTTAAAGGTGAGCGGGCCCAGCAGTTCGCTGTACGTGCCTTCCGTGGAGACCGACGTGTGTTGCTGCTTCCAGTTGTTTCGCGCGCCATCTACTTCACAGCTCTCAAGGACGTATCTCTTCTTTTGGCGGGGGTATTGGCTACGCGTGTTTTTCTGCATCGCGCTAGTCAGACGGTGAGTCGCAAACGCTCCTTTTCCCACTGCGGGTGCCCCTGTGTATTGCACCCATTTTCGATGTCATCGTAGCCTGCGTGTCCCACGCGTACGCGTTATTCGTGTTACTGGGTGCCACCGCGTACTGCGGGAGGTTAAATCCACGCACGTAGGCTGCAGGGTTGCGTGCACGGTTTTACTGCAGTTTTGGGGTGCCTGAGCGTTGCGTGACCCGTCACCACATCACCGGGGTCACATACAGCCTTGCAGGTGCAGGGGGGCTGTTAACATCTTGCTTCCCACCCCCTTCACCCCAATTGCCCAGGTCAATTGTGCTGTACACCTCCCATTGGCACCACTCCATCTGTGCCAGCACTATTACATCTGTGCCATGGTTGGGAGGCCACCAAAGGTGAGGGGCGCCTCAGCTGGGCGTACTCCTCGTGGCGGGCGTGGTCGGGGACGTGGCCGTGGTGACCAGGGAGTAGGGGGACTCCAGGGTGTCCAGGGCAGCCACAGAGGGGGAAGAGGCAGGGGTGCGCCACTTGAGCACAATGTTGTGCCATGTGTTGGTGCAGCCATGCCACCACCCCCTGTGGTTCCGGGGGATGCAGCTCCTGCATCTGGCACTGGCACCCGTATGACCCGGCAGTCCGTTCCATCGACTGCCACGGGCCCAAGGGTAGCGGTAGCTGCAGGTGCAGCTGTGGACACCGCCACCCAGGCTCAGGGTCTGCCAGCGCAGGCTGCGTTGGCACTTGAAGAGCCCTTGGTAGATCTCCAACAGGCCAGGGGGGAAACCATAGGGGCACGCCGGGCTGCTCAGACCAAGACACGTGTCCCTGGGGCAGTCATGTCATCTGCTGCCCCGAACAGCCGGGTGTTGGCAAGTGCAGGGGCAGATGCACCCAACAGCACCCCGGTTGTGAGTCTGCCAACCAGGACCGTTGCGGTCAATGACCCTGCCACAGCTGATGTTGCTGCGCAGGGTCCATTAGTGGGCACCCAGCTGCCACTGACACAAGTCAGGCCTTTGGTCATCCCTCCACCTGCCACTCCCTCGGCTCAATCCACCGAACCCACTGGCCATACTGGTCAGGGCGGCATTAGCCAGCCAGGGTCTGCGCCACAGTCCAAGAGGAGGAAGGTTGCACCTGCAGCACAGGCTGGGACCCCACACACAGCCACGACCTCCTGCACGTCGAGGAAGAAGCCTTTCTGTAAGCAGGAACAGGACTTCCTCGTGGACTACGTGCGGGGACACAGCCGTGACATGCTAGTGCAGTGGTATTCAAACTGTGGGTCGCGACCCCCTAGGGGTCCGCGGGTGCATCCCAGGGGGGCCCTGAGAGCTCAGCATGAAAAAAGATTTTTTTTTTTTTGTTAGATTGGAAGAAATGGGCAGGGGTGGCCCACATGGGCGGGCTGAAGCATGAAACTGTCTCAGGCAACAATGAAAAAGTGGCCCACAGTTGTAAATGGATATTCATTCCTTTAGTCACAGACTGGGCCTCATTACTACTATGGCGGACCAGTAACAACGGTGCTGGTAAGCTACCGGCACCGTTGCTACCGTTCCGCCATAGTAAGAGTTGTGCTCGTGGGTGCTTGACAGCCCCCGCCAGGTCTGACCTCAGCTCGTCGGATGCACCAGCACCGTTATTAACGGTGCCGGTGCATCCGAGCTCCCCTTTCCCATTTGAGCCATATGGGGCTCAAATGGGAATGGGGATCTACCGGCACCTTCGAAAGGGCAATTATCATGTCCGCCTAACTCGGCATGACCTAGTAATTGCCCATTCGCGGGTGCCAGACCCGGATGCAACTCCAGTGGCAGCCGTGCCGGTTTTACCGGCACAGCTACCGCCAGAGTAGTTATGAAGCCCACTGTTTCAATAGTACCCAAAGGGGTGCTTTGTGTTAAAATGTAAGTAAATTGTGATATATTCAGCAACAATGGTCAACATTACTAACTGCATAGTTAAGTAACTCATCAAAATGGTCCACATTGGCCAAAATGGTGGCCCATTTTGATTGGCCCAAACTAGCATTTTACATTTTTGGTACAGGCATTGCCCTATAGGCCTGTCCGAGCCTGGCGGCTCATCCATAATGGCAAGAGGCGCCCACCCAGTGGCCCCTCACCCATTATGGAGGAGCTAAGGAGCCAGCCCAGTGAAACAGTGAGCACTCCCTCAGCTGCTTTATCCAGCTAATGGAGTGCTCCTGGGCTGGCTGAACTGTCAAAGGGAAACACTGTTTCCCTTTGACAGTTCAGTTTAGTTCCCCAGCCGCACATGCTCACTGAGCCATGCAAGTGCTGGGGCGTTTTGCTTCGCCAGCATTGCATAGCTCATTGGAAATGCTGGCTGGGGCACTGCATGTCTGTATGTCCGAGGGGGAGCTCCTGCGCCTCCTCGCACATACGGACAGAGCAGCTGGAGCAGGCCGTTTCAGCACCCACACACAGGCCAATGCAGAAGGTACGTTTATGTTCATTGTTTTTATTTAAACATGTGTATGGATGCGTTATGAGTGAGTGTATGGTGATGGATGCTCATGTGAATGATAGAGTGATTGCTGTATGAATGTGCAGCGCCTTGCATATACACATAATCATGTTCATTGTGTTAGGACCAGTGGGGCCCAGGGGACAGGGATGGTATCTTTTTACCGGACATCTATCATTCAAAACCCTCTGCCTTGTCCACAAGGCTTTCTGGGGCCTGGGTCCAAAATACCTTCAGCTATTCCTCCGCAAATACCTCCCCTCTCGAGCTCTTCACTCCTCTACCTCCAACTCCCTCAGGGTCAGTCGTTTATCAAAGAAACGAGCTGGGGGTAGATCTCCGTCTTCGGCTGGGGCCTCCCTCTGGAACAGCGCCCTGCCACTCTAAAACTTGAGGAGAACCATCTTTCTTCCTGCACTTATCAGACCTACCCTGTCTGCTGCCTTAAACGTAGCACTTGCAAATTGCTGGCTGCACTACCATTGTTTGTTGCCTTTATTATTTATTTATTGTTATTTATCTGTTTCTCCTCTGCTTCGCACTTTCCACTTCTCCCCCCTTCCATGCACTTTTCCCCTCACACTTGCGCGTTCTCAATGTCACTGGGCCTAGTAAGATCGCTGTTTTATTCTCCTCTGTTCCCCTCCTTTGCCTTGTCACGCTCTGAAACACTTGTGTACGAGCGCGATAGAAATAAAATATCAATGCCTGCCCCCTGGACTCCCAGCAACAATTGCAAACTGTTTGGCTATTTACCCATTTTTTGTTAAAAGTATGCTCTACAATGCAACATTTTAACCTATTATTTAAAAAAAAATTCACAGGGGGAAACCCCCCCGAACCTCCCCTTAATGCCCCTCCACTTAAAAAAGATTCACCAGCCGCCACTGGCCCTCAGACTGTGTTGGGAACGGGATGGGGGAACCGAGGGACTATGGTGGGAGCACAATGGGCGGGAACCATGGGATAGTGATGGGAGCAGAGTGGGGAGAGCCCTGGGTGTGTGATGGGGTGGGGAGAGACCAGCGACTGGGTAGGAGTGGGATGAGGGAGCCCAGCGACTTTGATGGGAGCAGGTGACGGCGCGCAATATATACTGTCCATTTGGCATTTCTGGGGGGTCCTGACCTGCCCAAATTTTGCTCAGGGGGGCCCTGGCCAAAAAAGTTTGAAGACCACTGTGCTAGTGGGTGCCAATAGTCAGACTACGGCTGCCCAACGTGACACCCACTGGAAGCATGTTGCGGAACATGTCAGTTCATTCGGCCATGAGGTGCGCACGGCGCAGGAGTGCAAAAAGCGCTGCAATGACATCAAGCGCAGCACTAAGGCTAAGCGTGCCTCAAATTACAACTTGACTCTGGTGACTGGCGGTGGGCCTGCACCAGAGGAGGAAGAACTCACTCCGCATGAGGCTCTCGTTGCGGAGTTCATACCACCAGAATTGGTCGAAGGTGTGGGAGAGATGCTGGACTTTGATGCCCAGTCCAGTGAGTGTTGATGCGTAGTTGTTGAGGACGTGTGTGTTTCACTTGTGGGATGTGTTGTGCATGATTGCTGCTACATGTGACGTGTACATGGTTCTGATGTGTAAGTAATGCAATGCTACCGTCATGCATGTCTCCTCTGCCTGCATGCGGGACTCCATGTGGGCATGCTCCCTTGCCCCTCCTCCGCCACTCTGCACCCCAGTTCCACCTTTGCACTGGTCTGCTACATTCTTGCCAATGTGTAGCTTCTTGTTCATGTGTCCTGTGTAGATGCTAACTTCCAGCTTAGAAACTGCCAGACATATGCCGTGTGGTACAGCCTTAGTACTCGATGCAGGGTATCCCACTTGTACTGTGCATGGGTCAGATGTCCCGCAGGGACATGAGTGCCCATTCATGCTCCATGTGCATTGCACGCATGCCCCTATGTGTCCTTGACTGGATGATCACTGTAATATGAGTCCTTGGTTACATACATTGCCTGCCATATTATCGGCCTCCCCATGTCAACTGTGGCTCAGTCCTGCGTTGCACACATGTTTAGGCTCTGACAATCTGTGTGGCTCACAGGCCTCAGCCTGTTCAATGGCCAATGACTCTGTCCAACTCTTGTCGTGTCTTCTTCACACGTGGCTGGCCTCCGGATCTTCCATCATGTGTCTTGCCCACTGTCCCAGCATCATTTGCAGTGTTGTAATTTGAATCACATTAAGCTGTTGATGCCAGTCAACACTGCTTGTCAATACACAGGTGTATGGGCAGCCTTTTGATACCATGCTAAGCATCCCTGCTTTGGTACTGGGGTGGAGGGGTGCTTGGCTGCTAGACATGGTACACATTGAATACACAATGCACGTGATGTCTGAATTTGACATTGCACTGCCTTCACATTTCCTGGCACACACCATGGAGTGCTTGTATATGTAGGTAGTGAGTGGCGTACACATTTTCAGCACTGCATAGACCCACTTCCATGCAAACTGCCACCTTTCAACAGGTCTGATCACAGTAGCTATTCAAAGTAGACCCAGCATGCATGCCAGGTCATATGTTGTGTGTCACATGTCTGCCGGATGCCTTTGCTGTCGGTGTGTGTGTGTGTTGTGTGCTTCTGACATGTGTAGTGACCTTTTCCTCTCTATTTTTCAGGTGATGACGCAATGGATGCAGAGGATGGTGTTGTCATGCCAGACACAGGGTTGGTAAGACCACATCAACCCGGCACTAGTGGGGGTCGTGGGGTGGTAGGCCACGAAAACCCCCAAGTGCTGCAGTCCATCCTGTCTCTGGCTGCCTATGAGTCCAGCCTTGATGACGACTCTGACGTCCATGTTGAGTTGGATGAGCATCAAGTCCATGTGTCAGGGGTGAGTGATTCTGATGTGGACACTCCTCTGTCTGCGACACCTGCACTGAGGGATCAGACAGTCTTGGTTCCTCCGCCCGTGGTGGATCGGGACGCAGGGTCACCCTCCACACCAGTCACTGATGTGCCTGGGACATCACGTCGACGGGGGCATGTAGTCGTGCAGCCGCAGGCGGTGCCAACACAGCGAGGACCTCCGGTCCTTGGGTCCCGCAGGGGTCAAGCCCGGCAACGCGGTCGCCGCGCGCAACCGCTGTATACTGAGTGGGAGCAAGACATGACTGCCAATTCCGAACGGCAGGGGGCTGCAATGGAGAACATCGCTGACAGCATGGAGCGTGTGGCCCGATCTGTGCTCCCCCCTGCTAGGCAGGTGCTTCTCCAGCAGCAGGCGGCACGGTCCACGGCCCGCTCGCTCAGGCTGGGCATGGCGGCCTCAGACAGGGCACGCCAGGCTGAAATGTCGTCTCTGCGTCAAGCAATTGCTGCTCACGCAGAGGCGCACATGGATGCCCTGAGGGAGGAGTATGCCTCCCTCAGATCCACTCTGGGTGTCCTTATGATGTCCCAGAGGCAGCAGGCAGAGGAGAGGTTTGCACAGCTTGAGCGCACCATCTCGGCTGAGCTACAGGCTTGCCGGGAGGTGCAGCGGTTGTCCAGCCAGGCCTTGCAGGAGGAACTCCGTGTTACACGTGCTACCTTGCAAGAGGAAGCACGTGTATCACGTGAGGTTCTGCATGCAGACCTATGTAACATCGCCACACAGAACCAGGCTCACCTGTCCGGCAGACTTGCTGCCGATGAGGGGCAAGCTGCGGCTAGGCGTGGCCAGGCTACTGTGCCACGTCCTCCTTTCCGGGATGAGCCAGACTCGGACGACCATCTATCTCCCACATAGGTTGTGCTGTGCAGGCGTTGAGCCCATGGAGGTATTCTTTTTTGGCTCAGCATCATCGCATGTGGATGTTGAGCAGCACCCTGTACCTCCCCCCTCCTGGGTGCCTCCCCTCCCCCCCGGGTCGTATGTGGCCATTTTTGATTTTTCGTTTAGTTTAGTTAGTTAAGTTTCTGTTTGATAGTTAGTTTAAATAGGTAATGTAGGTTTTCCATAGTTAGTGTAATTAGTTAATAGTTGAGTTAGTTTAAAATTTGTAGTCTATTGTGCTTTCATGTGACAGTGCGGTGCCTTGTGGTTTTTGAAGGCATCCACTGTCTGTTCCAGCTGGGCCCTTCATGGTTGTCTTGTGTATGTGTTTGCTGCTTGGGTTCCTTGACTCACATATGCCACTCCTGCCTCCCTTATCCATGGGCTCGCAAGGATGGTTCGGTGTTACAGAATTTTACACAAGGGCTTTGGACTGTCATATCTGTGGCATGTCTGGTGCTTTGTGACTTGTGTTGACACCCCTAGTGGGGATGATTTAGGTGTAATTGTCCACTGTTCAGCTTTTGCTAGATGGGGTGTGTCATGATTAATGTGGACATTGATTGCTATGCATTGTGTATTATGTCTCATTTCTTTCCTGTACACGTGCCTGTTGCAATTCATGCTGTAGATAGTGTTCCACACTTTGGAAGTCAAAGACGGACTGATGGTGTGATTTGTGATGTGACTCTCTGACATGGTCAAGTAATGAGATGCCTGATGAGACACACACAGATCACTTTGATGCATTAATCATTTGTTTCATGCACTTTCTGCAGGGGGATGAGGCACCAGAGCACCTTTGCCAGCAGACATGGCCCATTGGACGACGGAATTCCTGACCCGTTTGTTGGTGCCCACATGCACATGTGTGCACGAGCAGAGCCACAGTGATTGCAGACCCACATCCTAGAACTGCTGACATGTTCCAAGGAACTCCAGGCAAGGTGAGCATCACAGGGGGGCCACGACACAGCAAAGCTTGCACCAGGCGAGTTGCACATGCAGGCTTAGTCACAGCACTGAGGGTGAGCTTAGACGAATATTGGTGTTGAAGCACACAATGCAGCTCAGATGTGTTTGTGGACTGATGGCTGTTGATAGTAGGGTTGTCTGGGACACATGCAGGGTCAGTGGCACATACCCTGCGGTACACCAAGGTTCATTGAGGCACTTGTATCAACCATGTAGCCTTCCGAGACATGGAAAGGGGCAGCTCACAGGGACTTACAGCAAGGGACATACTTGGGTGCAGTGCATGTCTATTCCACGTACTTCATGATAAATGCACTGCCAACTTTGTTTTGGTCATGGTAGTACGCAACTTGCTCTGTAGTCATGGCTTGCCATATGGGTCTGTCTGCTTACCCAGGGAACATTGCATGTTGTGTGAATTGTGACACATTGGTGTTCCATTTGCCACGCACCCACCAGCGCCTGACTTACTGCATTGACTGTGTATGACCCGTCACAGGGGTGATGTTATATATGGGTACGAAGCATCGAGCACTGATTGTCTGTTTGTAGAGTAGTTTGTTGCTATGGGGCATGTTTTGTGTTGTGTTTTCGTGTAATTGGCACATACAGGTTGTTGACTGTGTCTCTCTTTGCAGCATTGGAGTGCTCCTGTAACCGGCCCTGAGAGTGCGCAGGCAGGAGGCCAGCACTCAAAACCAGAGCTAAGTGTCTTGTTGTTTTCCTTACAAACTGCCCTGCATAGGCTTGCTGGGGAGTGTACTAATGCATGGATGTATGTGTGGTCCTATTTGGTATGTTTTTTTCCCTAATCACCCATGATCCTATGCAATTATGAAACCTGTACCCTCTACCCGGTGTTCCTGCTTCCCGTGCCTATCCAAGCAACGTTCCCTGACCCTCTTTCCCCACTGGGGTTGCGGATGCCTGTGTAAGCCCCGAACTTGCAGGCGCCAAAACCCTAGAGGGGGTGGTTGGTTCGTACCACTCCTGAGCCTGGACTACAGAAGGCCATGACAATGATGTCCAAGTTTGTTTGGATTGTGTATGTGTTCATGCAGGTTGTACATTTTCGTGCATTCCCTAGTTTCATGTGTCATTCCTCCTCCCCTCACCTGCCACTCATTCCAGTCATCCAGTGTGTCTACACCTGTCCCGACTGCATATCCCTGAACCTCATTCCCCACCATGATCTCAGGGGCCTGTGTGAGTTTGACCTTGCAGGCACCCGGGACATGGTGTGGGTGGTTGTTTCATGAGACTCCCGCGCCTGTACAGGGGACCTCTGACAGTACACATCCATTCATGGTGCATCATCCTATGTCATGTACCACACATGTCTCACATCCTGTCGTGACATTGTTCTGCTGTGCTACCTTGGTTGTTGCATCATTTTGGTAGTACTTGTCGTTTGTGAGGTACTGCTAAGTCAAGTCATCTACTGGAGGGTGTTTGGGTTCGTTTTCATGCCTTGGATTTTGTGATTTTGGAAATGAGTGTGGATTCTGAGGGTTCAGGCATCTTTTTACACACAAGGTGGGAGATGGACACGAAGGGTAAAGGTGATCCTGTGGCCAGGTGGAAATGAGGGTTGGAGGCTCCATGACCCAGGTGCAGTTGTTCAGTGGGTCATGGTCATTTGCGTGGGAGGGGGGGGTTGTTGTTGATAGTTGCATTGCCCTGCAGTGTGATGGGAACTCTGACATTGTAGTGTTGTTGTCCTATGTACATGTTGTGTTCTGCTGATCAATGCCTGTTCATGTGTTGTGTTTTCCTTTCAGGTGCGAGGGGATAGTTGTGGTTTGACATGCTGGGGTGTACACATGGTGGATGTTCACATGTGATGTGTAGGGAACACTAATGGTCACTTGAGTGCACATGCATATGTGGAGTGCATGTCCCTGCAGAACCACACACTTGCACTCAGATGCACTCCATGTACTCCTACCCTTGCATATCCACGTGTACACTGTTTGCCTTCTGGTGCCCACTGTGTCCCAGCAGCACATGTTCTGTGACCGATTATGGTTCCAGTACATGCCAAATTTGATGTTTGATGTAGTCTGTCACTTAGATGTGATGCTCAGGGTGTGCATCACACGCAATGGCTGTTCACTGTGCTGTGCGCTGAGCAGTGTGATGCAGGAGTGGGACACTGCACACATGAGCTGCAGTGTTGATTTTGCAATGCATAATGTGCATATAGACAGGCATTCATTGTGATGTTACGTCTACGACTGTTGCAATGCATTTGGAAACGACTTATTTTGGGTGGGACATTTTGTTGGTCTGTCATTTCATCTGATTCCGGGTCAGGCATCATTTTCCGATGCCACTGTACATTTAGGACATGGCAATGTGTACCTTATTGTTACTGCGTCAGTGTATGGGTATTGCTTGCCATGTCATGTTGATGTTTGGGAGGGTTTGACTGACATGGCAGTGATGGCCATGGCCTGTTTTGCAGGTGTGTGTGATGCACACCTTGCATGTCCAGGTCATCCGCTTCTCAGAGCAACTAGCTGGGGGTAGGTTTCTCTCCGCAGCAGGGCCCTCCCCCTGGAACAGACTTCCTGCCTGACTTGAACTTTAGGGGAACCATCTCCATCTCCAGTTCTGGAAGCACCTCAAGACCTTCCTCTTTGCTTCTGCTTACTCTCTGCCTCTCCCTTGCAGAATTCTTCACTGGAACTGCACAGGAGCTGCTACTGGGACACTCTCACCAACCTCGGTCCCTGGCCCAGCCACTGTCCACTTGCACTGCCACCCTGGCAACCCCTGCACTGCAGTACTGTCTCTCTATCCCTACAGCCCTCCCTTCCCAGCACTTGTCTGCACTTACCTTTGCAGTTGCCACCAGGCGACCTATGTATTATTCTTTTGGCCTACTTCCCCTGTACTGGACTCCCCCCCACCCTTCCCCTTTTCCCTTCCCCCTACCCCTGCACTTGCACAATCTCAATGACACCTGGCCTAGTAGTACCGTTCTCTGTGTTCCCTTATTCCCCCCCCTGCCTCATTGCGCCTTGGAATACTTGTGTATGGCCCATGTCATGTCACATGTCATATGTGTGCATTTTGGTTGCACAGGATAGCTTGTGTTTAAGTAGCTAGGGATGCAGACGATGTGGCACTTCCATGGCAACTATCTCAGGGTGGTAGGGTTGTGACAGTTGACTGTCACTTTGTCATCATCGATTGTCACCTGGTATGTGCCAGGCCTGTGTGCACTCCGCAGGGGTGGGAGTTTAGGTGAAAAATGTGGCCACAAGCTTGGTCCGGGCTTCCTCGCCACGTGCCCTGTCCCCTCCCATGGGCAGCGCCTGTGCCTGTGGTTGGGGATGTGGGGGCACCACCATGTCCACCGGGACGCCCTGCCGTGTTGCAACATTGTGCAGGACACATGCTGCCACAATGATCCTGCACACTACTGGTGGTGCATAGAGTAGTTGCCCACCAGAGCGGTCAAGAGAGCGGAAACGTGACTTGAGCACTCCGAATGTGCGCTCCACTATGCCCCTGGTTGCAATATGGGCGGCGTTGTATCTTACCTGGGGTGGTGTGGTGGGGTTCCGGATTGGTGTCATCATGTGGTTGCTCAGAGGGTAGGCACTGTCCCCTGGGGAGGCGATAATAATTGAGATTATTAGGGTTGGGATGTTTGTGTGTGTGTGACATGCATGCATGTGCAAGGGCATTTGTACTCACCTAGGAGCCATGTGTCGCCATGCTGCCCAGCTTCCAGGGCAAAGGGTGGGGGATGTGAAGTCATCTTCCCACTCCCTGACCAGGTCTAGGATGATATGGGGTGGAAACCTATACCTGCCGTAGACCTGGTCATCAGGCATCCCAAAAAGGCTTGTCCGTGGTGCAAAAATGCGTGCCCTGGCTATTCTCCTCCTCCTGCGGTGTCCCACGATCAGTGCAGCAACAAATGGGGCATTCATCGTCGCTGTATATACGCGTTTGTTGTTTGCGCGCACTTTTATGCTGTCCGCGCTCCGTGTGGGCGGACTCGTTGACGCCTGTGCACGTCTTTTGCCGTGCGCGTGTTTCCCGTATTCGGGTGTCATCGCGTGTGATCGGAGGGGAGCGAGCGTACACGCGATTGGCCTGGGTACGTGTGTTTCCGGGTGCGCGGGTAGTTCCACATGCGATTGGCCTGGGTACGTGTATTACAGGGGTGCGCGAGAAAATCTACACGCGATTGGCCTGGGTACGTGTATTACAGGGGTGCGCGAGAAATGGTACACGCGATTGGCCTGGGTACGTGGATTTCAGGGGTGCGCGAGAAAATCTACACGCGATTGGCCTGGGTACGTGTGTTCCGGGGTGCCGTGAACTTTCACACGCGATTGGTTGAAATCCACGTGTGTTCTGTCATCACGTGCAATGAGGGATACACCCTCGCACGACACGTCACAGACGCGCTCAAGCGCTGAAGGCCTTTGGTCCAATGAAAATGCGTATGCGTGCAGACGCGCTTACGCGCTAAGGGCCTTTCCTCGAATTACACGCTGACGTGCAGATTTTTCACGTGCCAAATCACTCCGTATCAAGCTGGCCACGCGAATACACACGGAAGACCACGCTCCTGCCCAGAAGGCCGATTCACTGCCCCCCAGTGCCCCGAGCAGCCTCCCACGTGCCATCTGCTGCTGCCTGCCTGCCTGCCTGCCTGCCTGCTGCCACCGTGCCCTGCCATTTGGTGCCTGCACATCAGCCATCTGCAGGGGTCCAGTTGCTGTGTCCACCCCTGCTGGAACAGTAGACTCCCGATTGGGATACCATCGCTCCACAGCCCAGCCCCAGGACCCAGTTGCCCACCCACGCCTGCCTCGGGGGTCGCCATGTCGGGGCAAGCACCATCTGAGACCAGTGGCGACCCCCAGCCAGAGAGGCAGAGGGCCACCAGCTTCAGTGAGAAGGAAGTTGGTGTCCTGGTGGAGCATGTCCTGGGGCATTATGATGCCCTCTTCGGAAGAGCACGCGCCAACAAGGAAGGACGGGAGAGGATCTGGGACGATGTAGTGGTTGCCATCAACGCGGAGGGGGGGGCAACCCGCGACATCAAGCACATCAAGAAGCGCTGGGAGGACTTGAGGTCCAGGACCCTCAATAAGGCCCGGCGCCTCGCGGAGGGGGGCCGGGCACGCCTGAGTGACATCCAGATGAGGGTCCTGGAACGCGTAGACCCAGCGCTCCACGCCCAGATCCTTCGGAGGCAGACCCATCTGGAGTTGGCCGGTAAGTGGCCAAGCATTACTGTGTGAGACAGGGCATGTTGCAGTGTGCTGGTTGTCTGATACCTGCCTGTATGTGTGACATAGGCCATGTACGTATGTGTGTGTGCAGGGACATCATGGTCAGGCATGTGAGTACAGTGATGTGTGAACCACATGGTTGGTGCATGTGTTCTATTGCAACATGGGGGGCTCTGTGCGGAATGGACACATGGAAGCATGGCAGTCTCTGTTCCTGGACATGGGTGGGGGTGAGGGATGGGTGCTGGTCCCATGTACACGTATGGTGTCCATGTGTGTGTGTCTGACCTGCGTGTCTGTGACTTGTAACTGCCATGGATGCATGACACATGTCTGTGACAATGTTCAGATTCACTGATGCAGCCTAGTCATCCTTGTATCCACTGCGTCTGTGGTGTACGAGGCCAGATGGATGGAACTACGGTGAGGTGTGTGCATGTGATGGCAAGACCCATGATGCATGTGAGTTTAAAACCAACATTGCATGAATCATGAGTCCCTTGGTCATGTATGCCAATGTCCATGGCATGCGCCGTGCCTGTTACTGTATGTGTTTTGCCTGCACTGACCCATGTGTTGTGGAGGGACATGATGGAAGTGATGTATGACAGTGCCACTCATCTGCTGTTGCTTCCTGTCTAGGGGACCATTGTACAGTACCCTGATGCTTGTGTTCTATGTTTCCCTCTACACAGTGGCAAGTGAAGAAGAGGGCGGAGAAGGCGCTGTGGAGCAGAGCGGCGGGGATGCCGCCACGGCTGCAGCGGAAGGGGTGGGTGAGCCCCCACAGGGGCTTGCACCGGCGGAAGACGGCGTGGAGACATCCAGGTTGGTGGTTTCCACAGAGGGGGAGGAGCCTGCTACTGAGCCACACATGGGGCCTGGTGGGGGCATCCCCGCTGGTGCAAGTGGTGCAGTCCAGGGCCAGGGGCAGGAGGCAGCACAGGTCGCCGTGGAGGTGCCTGTGCATGTCACTGTCCCTGACACTGTGACTGCACCACCATGCACCAGCAGGGATGCCCCATCCCAGGCCCGTCCGCAGGCAGGGGAGATGTCCATGTCATCTGACACTCCTCTACCTGCGGACGAGGGGACCCCTGGCCGTGTGGAGAGGGTCCTGATTGGTGTCGCGTTGCGCACGGCTGGCATTCGTGATGAGGTGCATGCTTCCCGGGAGGAGCATGCACATCATCACGAAGAGCACCGTGCGTACGTGAACCATTTGGGAGCCGCCATGGTCGGGGGTTTCCTACATGTGTGTGGCCTTCTGGCGACCCTCTCCTCCTCTGTGGAGGCTATGCGCCAGTCGTGCTCCATGCCGTCTTCCGGCCCAGATGCCACCAGGGCCCCCTGTGGACCTGCCCCGACCAACGCAGCCAGCTCGGTGGGGACCCCATCCCTGCCACAGTCGGGAGTCGAAGGTCCAGCAGGGGTGGACACACCAGCAACTGTCCCCCTGCAGATGGAGGATGTGCCGGCATCATCTGGCAGGGCACGTGCACGACGGCATCGGTGGATTCCATCAGCCTGGATGCCGTCGTGCTGGCAGAGGCAGTGGCGTCGGAGGCAGCAGCAGGCTCGACGTGGGAGGCATCATGGCTCGGGCCATCAAGATCAGAGGGGCAGGCATCGGCCGGAGGGCAGGAGAACCCTGGGATGGCAGTGTCTTCCGTGTGGGAGCAGTTGGTCCAGCGGATAGGTGCGGAGCGGCAGCGGGCGGAAGAGGAGCGGCTCACCATGGTCAGGGCGGAGTTCTCCATGCGTCGGGCGTTGAGGCGGGCTGAGTGCCTCGAGGAAGCTCGCAGGGAGTTTGAGGTGGACACGGGGTTGTCCCTGCGAGACCTCGGGGCCAGGACAGAGTCCCGCCTCCGGGACATCGACATGGAGTTCGATGATGCCCTGGCCGGCAACATCACAGAGTGAGCCGCAGGACTTGCCCGCTGGCATTGTATATAGTTCTTTAGTTAGTGTTAGGTTTCCTTTGTTTTTGAAGTTTTTTTTGGACCGCTCGGACAATGGCCACTTTTCTGTATATATATTTTTTATTAGTTAGTAGTAGTAGGTTTCATTTATGGTGTTGGGCTCATGGACCCTGGGTTATTCTTGTACATAGTTTGATGTTTGGAAAACATTTGTTGGATTTATATTTGTGTTCACCATGAGGCAATGGTTTTTCCTTATTTTTTCCCCCATTATTTTGCTTTGGACTACATTAGTTTTTGGATTCCTTTGTTTTTTGATTTTTTCTATTAGTTCTCGGACATGGACCATTTGTTTTGTCATCCCCATTGTTGTGTGTTTTATTTCTTTACTTCATTTTCATCTTTAATACATATATTTATTACTTACATTTGTGGTATTTTCTCATTGGTTTCATGCATGTCATGATATGGATTTTGACATTCACTTGCACCCATTGTGTATGTGTGTGTGACGGACATGTGTTCATTTACATACTTGGCATTGGGGTTGTATCATGTAATTGCATCTACTATGTGGGTGGATGCAATCCTTGGCTGGGTGTTTGTGCTGGGTATGCTGCCCATTACTGCCATGATTGCGTTTCGTCAGGACCTGGGGGCAGGGGGACATGAGTGGGGGCCTGCAGGGGGGTGGGGTGCAAGGGGACATGAGTGGGGGCCTGCTGGGGGGTGGGGGGGGTGGGAGACATGGTTGGGGGCCTGGTGGAGGCTGCCCCTGGTGACTGGAGGGGTGGGGGTGGTGTGAGACATGGGTGGGGGCCTGGTGGAGGCTGCCCCTGGTGACTGGGTGGTGGGGGTGGTGGGAGACATGGGTGGGGGCCTTGTAGAGGCTGCCCCTGGTGACTGGGTGGTGGGGGTGGTGGGAGACATGGGTGGGGGCCTGGTGGAGGCTGCCCCTGGTGACTGGAGGGGTGGGGGTGGTGGGAGACATGGGTGGGGGGCTTGTGGAGGCTGCCCCTGGTGACTGGAGGGGTGGGGTGGTGGGAGACATGGGTGGGGGCCTGGTGGAGGCTGCCCCTGGTGACTGGAGGGGTGGGGGTGGTGGGAGACATGGGTGGGGGCCTTGTGGAGGCTGCCCCTGGTGACTGGGGGGTGGGGGTGGTGGGAGACATGGGTGGGGGCCTTGTGGAGGCTGCCCCTGGTGCCTGGAGGGGTGGGGGTGGTGGGAGACATGGGTGGGGGCCTGGTGGAGGCTGCCCCTGGTGACTGGGGGTGGGGGTGCAAGGGGACATGAGTGGGGGCCTGCTGGGGGGTGGGGGTGGTGGGAGACATGGTTGGGGGCCTGGTGGAGGCTGCCCCTGGTGACTGGAGGGGTGGGGGTGGTGGGAGACATGGTTGGGGGCCTGGTGGAGGCTGCCCCTGGTGACTGGGTGGTGGGGGTGGTGGGTGACATGGGTGGGGGCCTTGTGGAGGCTGCCCCTGGTGACTGGAGGGGTGGGGGTGGTGGGAGACATGGGTGGGGGCCTGGTGGAGGCTGCCCCTGGTGACAGGAGGGGTGGGGGTGGTGGGAGACATGGGTGGGGGCCTTGTGGAGGCTGCCCCTGGTGACTGGGGGATGGGGGTGGTGGGAGACATGGGTGGGGGCCTTGTGGAGGCTGCCCCTGGTGACTGGAGGGGTGGGGGTGGTGGGAGACATGGGTGGGGGCCTGGTGGAGGCTGCCCCTGGTGACTGGGGGTGGGGGTGCAAGGGGACATGGTTGGGGGCCTGCTGGCAGGTGCCCCACAGTGCTGGGGGGTGGGGGTGCAAGGGGACATGAGTGGGACATGGTTGGGGGCCTGCTGGCAGGTGCCCCACAGTGCTGGGGGGTGGGGGTACAAGGGGACATGGTTGGGGGCCTGCTGGCAGGTGCCCCACAGTGCTGGGGGGGTGGGGGTGCAAGGGGACATGAGTGGGACATGGTTGGGGGCCTGCTGGCAGGTGCCCCACAGTGCTGGGGGGTGGGGGTGCAAGGGGACATGGTTGGGGGCCTGCTGGCAGGTGCCCCACAGTGCTGGGGGGTGGGGGTGCAAGGGGACATGAGTGGGACATGGTTGGGGGCCTGCTGGCAGGTGCCCCACAGTGCTGGGGGGTGGGGGTGCAAGGGGACATGAGTGGGACATGGTTGGGGGCCTGCTGGCAGGTGCCCCACAGTGCTGGGGGGTGGGGGTGCAGGGGGACATGGGTGGGGGCCTGCTGGGGGGGGTGGGGGGTGCAAGGGGACATGGTTGGGGGCCTGCTGGCAGGTGCCCCACAGTGCTGGGGGGTGGGGGTGCAGGGGGACATGAGTGGGGGCCTGCTGGGGGTGGGGGTGCAAGGGGACATGGTTGGGGGCCTGCTGGCAGGTGCCCCACAGTGCTGGGGGGTAGGGGTGCAATGGGACATGAGTGGGACATGGTTGGGGGCCTGCTGGCAGGTGCCCCACAGTGCTGGGGGGTGGGGGTGCAAGGGGACATGGTTGGGGGCCTGCTGGCAGGTGCCCCACAGTGCTGGGGGGTGGGGGTGCAAGGGGACATGAGTGGGACATGGTTGGGGGCCTGCTGGCAGGTGCCCCACAGTGCTGGGGGTGGGGGTGCAAGGGGACATGAGTGGGACATGGTTGGGGGCCTGCTGGCAGGTGCCCCACAGTGCTGGGGGGTGGGGGTGCAGGGGGACATGAGTGGGGGCCTGCTGGGGGGTGGGGGTGCAAGGGGACATGGTTGGGGGCCTGCTGGCAGGTGCCCCGCAGTGCTGGGGGGTGGGGGTGCAGGGGGACATGAGTGGGGGCCTGCTGGGGGGTGGGGGTGCAAGGGGACATGGTTGGGGGCCTGCTGGCAGGTGCCCCACAGTGCTGGGGGGTGGGGTGCAAGGGGACATGAGTGGGACATGGTTGGGGACCTGCTGGCAGGTGCCCCACAGTGCTGGGGGGTGGGGGTGCAAGGGGACATGGTTGGGGGCCTGCTGGCAGGTGCCCCACAGTGCTGGGGGGTGGGGGTGCAAGGGGGCATGAGTGGGACATGGTTGGGGGCCTGCTGGCAGGTGCCCCACAGTGCTGGGGGGTGGGGGTGCAAGGGGACATGAGTGGGACATGGTTGGGGGCCTGCTGGCAGGTGCCCCACAGTGCTGGGGGGTGGGGGTGCAGGGGGACATGAGTGGGGGCCTGCTGGGGGGTGGGGGTGCAAGGGGACATGGTTGGGGGCCTGCTGGCAGGTGCCCCACAGTGCTGGGGGGTGGGGGTGCAGGGGGACATGAGTGGGGGCCTGGTGGAGGCTGCCCCTGGTGACTGGAGGGGTGGGGGTGGTGGGAGACATGGGTGGGGGCCTTGTGGAGGCTGCCCCTGGTGACTGGGTGGTGGGGGTGGTGGGAGACATGGGTGGGGGCCTTGTGGAGGCTGCCCCTGGTGACTGGAGGGGTGGGGGTGGTGGGAGACATGGGTGGGGGCCTGGTGGAGGCTGCCCCTGGTGACTGGAGGGGTGGGGGTGGTGGGAGACATGGGTGGGGGCCTGGTGGAGGCTGCCCCTGGTGACTGGAGGGGTGGAGGTGGTGTGAGACATGGGTGGGGGCCTTGTGGAGGCTGCCCCTGGTGACTGGGTGGTGGGGGTGGTGTGAGACATGGGTGGGGGCCTTGTGGAGGCTGCCCCTGGTGACTGGGTGGTGGGGGTGGTGGGAGACATGGGTGGGGGCCTTGTGGAGGCTGCCCCTGGTGACTGGGTGGTGGGGGTGGTGGGAGACATGGGTGGGGGCCTTGTGGAGGCTGCCCCTGGTGACTGGAGGGGTGGGGGTGGTGTGAGACATGGCTGGGGGCCTTGTGGAGGCTGCCCCTGGTGACTGGATGTCATGGGTGGGGGCCTGGTGGAGGCTGCCCCTGGTGACTGGAGGGGTGGGGGTGGTGGGAGACATGGGTGGGGGCCTGGTGGAGGCTGCCCCTGGTGACTGGAGGGGTGGGGGTGGTGGGAGACATGGGTGGGGGCCTGGTGGAGGCTGCCCCTGGTGACTGGAGGGGTGGGGGTGGTGGGAGACATGGGTGGGGGCCTGGTGGAGGCTGCCCCTGGTGACTGGAGGGGTGGGGGTGGTGGGAGACATGGGTGGGGGCCTGGTGGAGGCTGCCCCTGGTGACTGGGGGGTGGGGGTGCAAGGGGACATGAGTGGGACATGGTTGGGGGCCTGCTGGCAGGTGCCCCACAGTGCTGGGGGGTGGGGGTGCAAGGGGACATGGTTGGGGGCCTGCTGGCAGGTGCCCCACAGTGCTGGGGGGTGGGGGTGCAAGGGGACATGAGTGGGACATGGTTGGGGGCCTGCTGGCAGGTGCCCCACAGTGCTGGCGGGTGGGGGTGCAAGGGGACATGAGTGGGACATGGTTGGGGGCCTGCTGGCAGGTGCCCCACAGTGCTGGGGGGTGGGGGTGCAGGGGGACATGAGTGGGGGCCTGCTGGGGGGTGGGGGTGCAAGGGGACATGGTTGGGGGCCTGCTGGCAGGTGCCCCACAGTGCTGGGGGGTGGGGGTGCAGGGGGACATGAGTGGGGGCCTTGTGGAGGCTGCCCCTGGTGACTGGAGGGGTGGGGGTGGTGGGAGACATGGGTGGGGGCCTGGTGGAGGCTGCCCCTGGTGACTGGGGGGTGGGGGTGCAAGGGGACGTGAGTGGGACATGGTTGGGGGCCTGCTGGCAGGTGCCCCACGGTGCTGGGGGGTGGGGGTGCAAGGGGACATGTGGCTTGGCTGGGGGGCATGCCCATGGTGGATGGGCTGCCTGCGGGACATGACCAGGGGTGCAGGGTAGTCCCCTGTGGTGTGGGCTGCCTGCAGAGGTCGTGGAGGGGGTAGAGGGGAGACCTGGGAGGACCCACACTGGCAATTCACCTCTTCAACTTCCCGCACACCCACGTAATACACTGCCCCACCCGCACAGGCCCAATCGCGTGTAGGATTTCTTGCGCACCCCTGTAATACACGTACCCAGGCCAATCGCGTGTAGATTTTCTCGCGCACCCCTGAAATCCACGTACCCAGGCCAATCGCGTGTAGCATTTCTCGCGCACCCCTGAAATCCACATACCCAGGCCAATCGCGTGTAGATTTTCTCGCGCATCCCTGTAATACACGTACCCAGGCCAATCGCGTGTAGATTTTCTCGCGCACCCCTGAAATCCACGTACCCAGGCCAATCGCGTGTAGATTTTCTCACGCACCCCTGAAATCCACGTACCCAGGCCAATCGCGTGTAGATTTTCTCGCGCACCCCTGTAATACACGTACCCAGGCCAATCGCGTGTAGAATTTCTCGCGCACCCCTGAAATCCACGTACCCCGCTCAATCGCATATTTAACTTCCCGCGCGCCACTTTTTTGATGCGCTGGGACTCTACCGCCTGCCTTCGTGTGGCGGCCGTGTTTCAGCTTGTGCGTGTCTTTGGCTGTGCGTGGCTTTGCCCTATTCGATTCCATGAATACGTGTGGTTCGAGTGCGTGTGGGCGTTCCGTCTGCTTCCCTGCAGTACATCCCCAGTTACGCCCTTATTTTCGCGTGTTGTTCCCCATTCCGCGCGTTACGCCCCATGTCCCGCCCACTTTCTGGTGTGTGCGCTGAGGTTGTGCGCTTTCACTGTGCGCGTCGCGCACGCCTTTCGCGATGTTGCAGTGACGTGTGCGTCATGCACGGGTTTGGCGCACATCCCGAGGAAGACACGCGCAGGGACTTCCATGAATCGCACGCGTGCGCGTGCGCCTCTTTTTTTCCGCTTGCATCTGCTTGCGCCTGCTTGCGCCGGCTTGCGCGTAGATTTTCGGCGCACGTTTGTTCCATGAATTGGCCCCTTAGTCTGATTCTGAGAAAGGTGTTACGCATCCGTTTGTCCGGAAATTTTTTCAAATAACCTCTCACCTCATTAACTCTCTTTTGAACTATTGGAAAGTCTTTGGTAGATTTGTAGGAGGAGGCGTTGTCCTGCGTTTTGATCCAATCTAGTTCAGTCCGTTTTTTCACAACTTTCGTTGGATTTTTTAGAAGGATTGCTCTCGTCAAGGCCACTTCTTGTAGCAGATTTTCAGAATGGGCCGCCCAGGATGTCAGTATTTGTTTTTCCCGTTAGTCAATTCGATCTTCAAAATCTCGAAAACAGGCTCTGGAGAGTCCATGATCACTTTCCTGAAGAGCATCGGGGTGCTCCTGTCCACAATCCCCTTCACAGATGGAAGGCAGAGTTCTTGTCTGATGTGGCATATAGGCACTGACATCGGTAGCCCCAGTACCTTCTTCCAAAATTGACCTTCCAGTCGGTCCCAAAACTTTTCCGGAATTTGGGGCATGGCTTCTGCTGCATATGTTATGCTTGGGATGACCTTTAGCTTTGAAAAAAGACAGGACTGGGATCAATGTGAACTTTCCAAATTTCTTGTCGATCATCCGTGCTTGGCTTGACAGGGTCTTCGTTTTTGCTATTAGCATCTCCTGCATTGGTATTTCGGTGGTGCTGTTACTTAGCGTCACTCCCAAGTATTTACAGCTCTTTACGATTTCGATTTTTTCATTTTCAACACTCCATTTTTCTTTGCCTGCTGTTCGGGTTGTTGTTTCGAAAGCCATGATCTTGGTTTTGCTTTTGTTCAGTTCTAAATGGTTGTTTCCCAGATATTTGAGCAGGCTGTTCAATTGCCTTTGTAGCCCCACCACTGTCTGATCGAGTAAGATGATGTCATCCGCATAAAGGAGTCTCTGTATTTTCTCTCCTCCTAGTGATGGTGGAAAACATCTAGTTTTGGTGAAATCGTCTTCCAGATCTGCGATGTAGGCATTATACAGTGCTGGCGCTAGGGGACAGCCCTGCTTTACTCCTCGGGCAGTGTGGATTACTTTTGATAACGTCCCCGCACCATTCAGCCGGACTCTCATGGTAGTGCCTTCATATAGAGCTCTTATTGGGGCCAAGATTTTGTCCGGACAGTTCCTGCCAATTAGTTTGTCCCACAGGCGTTCACGGCTCACCCGGTCGAACGCCTGCACAAGGTCGACGAAGGCCATGAATATTCTTGGCGCTCCTTGTTGGACCCTTGCTTTCAGAGAGCATAAAATGAGGATATTTGCAGTGGTGCCGATGTTTCTGACAAACCCCGTCTGGAATTGGTCTCTGTAGTTGGATTCTTTTAGCCAGTTGTTCAGGCCCTCCAAGCCGCAAGAGCCAAAGACCTTCCCAATAACGTCCAAGAGCGCTATCGGACGGTAATTTCTTGGATCTTCTTTCGCTCCGTTTTTGAAAATCTGGACCACGTTTGACGTCTTCCAGGAGGGGGGCACAGATTTAGAGATGTTACAAATCTGGAAGATCTGCCCAATAAGTGGCGCCCAAATAACAACGTTGTTCTTCTGATCTATATTGGAAATGCCATCTGGTCCTGGCGCTCTGGAATTTATTTGCTTTTTAATCTTCGCTGTTATAGAGTCGCTGTCACAAGGTATGTCCCAATCTGGCGCTTGGCGCCCCCAGGTGGTCAGTGGCTGGCTATCCTCTTGTTTATATAGAGATTCGAAAAAATCCACCCATTTATCTTCACTGACGTTGTTCTGGAGGTTGGTCTGGCTACTCGATGTTTTCGCGTGGATCAAGGACCAGAATTCTTTACTGCTTTTCTTCGTAAGTGTACGAAGCATTTGTTCTGCGTCGTGTTGTAGGAGAATTGCACGTTGATGTCTCAACCAGTTTTTATACTGGCGATGCGCTAAGCGATATTTCGTTTGCAGGTTTGTGGAATTTGAGATTTTCGCCAGTCTTCGGATTTTTCTCAACGACGCTCTTTGCTTCACCAGTTCCTTATTGTAGCTGTGTTTGTGGACTGCTTTCTTAGGGTCCTCTTGTGACTTTGGTCTGCGGTAGGTTTCCAATAAGGGCACGTAGTCCGCAGTGGCGACTCCGTCTGGCTTATCGATAAGCTTGTTGCTGATAGTTTTATATGCCGACGTTATTTTGCTGATGGCTTTCGCCGTTAACTTTAAGCGATTACCACTGGGATTAGCTTCTAGACCTTGCATCATGAGCTCTTGCACTGGTTTACAGAAATGCCAGGTCGTTTTTAAAATATTGTGGTCACTGTTGATCGTTTTCACCACATCAAAAGACTTTGCCACACTCAGTAGAGCTTTTGATACAAAGGTGTGGTCGATAGTTCCTTTTTGGTCATTTCTTTCCATGTTGGTATTTTCTTGTTCTTTTTGGAACGCAGCCAGTGCAAGTTGTGCATATCCCATTTGCCCATCAGGTTACTCCATCGTTTAGCTCTGTCCCCTTCCAGTGTGGATCTCGTACATATCGGGGTCACGTCATCATCCAATGTGCAATTTAGATCTCCATTTATAATGAACAGGGTGGTTTGTTGGTTTTCACTTTCATCCTCCAGGAGATTATCAATGCCCTCTAGATGATGGTCTGTCGTAGTCTCAGCCGGGTTCCAGTATGTATTGATCACTAAAAGATTTTGTAGGGGACTTTCCTTCCCCATTCCAACATTGTCTGGTTCCCATTCGAGTCTATACTGTAATATTAAAATATGATATTTCTTAACATAGGCATTTTAAGAGTGGGCATCCACCCACCTGCACAAACAGGACATTTCTTGTGCCATTTTACTTGGAGGCACTGCAAATGGTACAGTGGATTCTTTCTTTATTATGTTCTGTTAGTTTAGAGTAGGTTTGTGTGGTTTATACCACACATGCCTCTATCTCATGTCTATATAATATGGCCCTCTCTTGCTCTCTCCCTCTAACCAACATTAGATTTAACTTGGAGAGACCTATTCATGTGGGGAGTTCATAGGACATTACTGTAGCCATGTTTAAAGTACATGAGACAATATATGCTGCTACACCCTTTCCTCTGATCACTATAGAAATGGTGACTACTTAAATATTTTGCAGATTCCAGCTCAGGAATCCTGAAAAGGATCACCCCAGATCTAGACCAGAGATGCAACCATTGTACCTAGTGTACAAATTGTGTAGTAAGCAGGTACACTATCATAGTGATAAAAGATGAGGTTTGTACCTGCACCTCTCTGGAGATTTAGTACTGGAACTCCCATGACCACCTCACCACTGATCATGTTGGCTCGAACTGATGGGAGCTTTGGTCAAAAACATGTGGAGAGGCAATGTTTGTAGATCCATGTTTAGTGTAGTGGCAATAAAGACTGCAGTGTGTTTTTGATTAATTTAGACAAGCTGGTCCATCCAGTAAATGCTGTGATCTGATAAGGTCAGTTAGAGACATATTCTGCAATGCAGCGAGCATAAATCTGCCAACATCTTAATCTTGTCCTTTGACGCAACTGCTGCTTTCTGTCCAAAAGCAGTACATGCTCTAAATCATTGACTCAGCGGTTTCCAACTTTTAGTTTTGCATTGTAGATGGTAATAAAGACCTGTTCCGAAAAAGAGATGATGTAGTTGTTAACTGTTCAATTTTAAATGTTGTAGTGAACGTACATACTTGGGAATGTCTTGCCTTCCCTTTGTCCACAACTCCAACTAAACTCACATAAGGTAGAAGCAGCAAATACAACGTATATCGGGGAGGGACATAGCAATGTTAACGATTGCTTTCTTAGGACACCAAAGTCTGACAGGCGGTGCCAGGGGGTGGTCTTTGTTGAATAATCCACAATCACCTACTAACTAGGGTCCCATTAAGGTGCTGTCACCAAAGCCAATGGCAGGGGAGCACCTGAAAGTCAGGTGTGATGGTGCCTGTTGGAACAGTCAGAGGCAGGTGAGAGAATTGGAGTATGGTGCTGGGCCAGGATTACAAGAGACAAAAAGTGTGTACCGCCTCTTCGTCCATACTGTAAGTAAGTAAAATGTACAAGATGGGAGGTTAATGTGTTGTCGGCGGATGTACATGGGCATTGTATAGTTTAAACATAACACAAAGTGCTTCAAAGTGATTGTCTCTTTGAAGTTGGGTGTATTGCCAGTTTGTAGTTGAGTGCATAGTCCGTTTGTAGCTTAGTGCCTTTGCCATATGGGAATGTGTTGTCGCTCACTTTTGTTTTTGCAGACTTCATTGTCAGAGCACTAGTTGTTAAGCAAGGAGAGCATTTACATCCTGAGACAAGGAACTTGGTTTGACTCCCACATCCACTCCTTTTGAAATTGGCCTTTTTTTCAAATGTATTATAGTGCTTTTGTTTTGTGTGATAAAGCTAGTAGAATAATTAAAAAATAGGGAAAAAAATCTCTATAGTATACTAGTACACAAAACACATAAAAAAGTAAGGGGCAAACCAAAAATGGAAATCAGAAATACATACTCAATAAATGTTGCAACTATAAAATGTGTAAATTAAGGAACACATTAAAAGTGGAATCAGTGTGCAGATCAAAACATGGGACCCAGATGATTAGGGGTCACTTAAGTGATGAGGCATATGCCTGGTTGATGAAGTTCACACCAGGTTTGAACTCTGGTGCACAATCTATCAAGGGTACACCAGGTAGGCGTTCCATGTTGAAGACACTGGTGCTACAGAGAAAGGATGGGTATCTGAATGTCTGTCTGCTTAAAAGGATGTCTACGTCACATTCTCTTCTCACTCGAGCATGACCGTTGCCAGGGCTAGAGCATGAAGGAGCAGATACTCCCCTTTCCTGCTGCATGGCAAGGAGCCAATGTAGCAGAATGCCATCTGTGAGAGTGTGGAAGCCTTCACTTGTTTGATTTTTAGTAATACAATAATGTGGGTCATTCTGTCTCTGAGGGGGAGGTATGCAAGTCAGACCACCTTTCATAATGTTTCATGGCAAAATTATAGCACACTCATGACTTAATAGTCTCCTGACTGCGTTAGAGTCAGCTCTGCAGTGCCCGCAGGGCCGGTTCCAAGGTCATATGTGCATTTCTGACAGCTTCTAGAACACAAAGTTCCAACGGGCAGAGGGGACATTTTAATCTTCTGCACCTCTGATCAAAGCATAATAATTGTGTACCTTAGGACGCCTGGTGGTGCATTGAACTTTAAATATAAGCTGTGGCTGGCTATTGCATGGTGACTACTAAGGTTGTACAATTACACAGCTCTCTAATGTTGTGTTTTCATCTTGTGTGTCTTGTATTTTGTAGACTGGAATGAAACAAGGAGTTCTTCTTGGAGACTGGGCTCTCAAATATTTGCTTAACAGCAGTATTATACCAGAAGCACGACAAGGTCAACAAAGTCATCTCCTATGCGAGTAAAACCTTGTCCTCTGTGGAGGAAAAATTCAACGATTGTGAGAAGGCATTCCTGTCAACCGTGTGGGCATTGAAAACATTACCGCCCGTTCATCCAGGGGGAGCACATCATTGTCAAGACTCCTCACCATGGCGACGCCGGCTGCACGGTAGCCCAAACTCAGAGCTGGTCAGCCACAGGGCAGTCCCGGAGCACTTCCGAAGGCTCTTCTTCACAGGGTACCGAGAAGACATCAGGAATGGATGTTCCCTCCACTCCACAGGTAGCTGCTCCCTTGCAGGACTGCTGAAGATCTTCAGCAATTGGTCAACAATGGGGGTCTGTTCTGACGTGTAGCGTTTTCTGGGGACTACTATTGTGCTAAAGTAGACCTGGGCTATTTCTATTATGTCAAGATAAGTACATAAACACTTTAAATGTGAAAAATGCACAGGAAGGAATTTCAGACACAGATAGATATTGAGCTGTCAGCTTTTTAAATTTATTTTGCTGCTGAATGCATTTATTAATCATGCATTTTTTGATATTGAGCTGTCAGCTTTTTAAATTTGTTTTGCTGCTGGATGCATTTATTAATCATGCATCAGTATTAGTTAAGAAAAAAGGTATATTGTTAAAAAGAACAGTTGCGAGCTGCAAGAGGTTCAATCACAAAAACAGAGTTTGCAAAATGATTAATTCTTAATATTTCCTCAAACAGCTGTTTTTGGCAAAACAAATTTGTAACCACCACCTAAAGTGACTAGTGATTAGGATGTAAAACATACATAACATACATAACAACCAAAACAAAAGCAATAAATGGAAAAGCTTTGGGTTATGTGTATCCAGGCTGGAGGGTGACCTAACAGGTGGTCGACGTCTAGATATGGATCAGGAAAGATGTTGCGACCAGGCAAAGTATTGAGGTACTGGTCAAAGGGACGTTTCGGCTTGGAGCCTTCATCTAGGGCCTGGGGTAGGTCTCCCTAAAAATAGAAACAGGGGGACTGCATTAGTGTCTAAGTGAAAAGTTTAAAACTTTTGTTTTAAAAACAAGACATAATATTCTCCGTGAATGTAGTACACCACTCTAAAATCAAGGACAAGGAAGACACGGGACTGACCTTGGAGGGTGCAGATCTGTTAGGATCTGAAGTTAATGTAACTCATGGATTGCAAGAGATGCTAATTAGTTTAGTCTTCTGGCAGTCAGCTGTGGATTGCAGCAAAAATCAAAGAACATGTAGTTCTGGGAGAGATTACTATTAGTGGAAGTCAATAACAGAAAGATGTTTAACCAAGTGTACCTAGAAGACATGTTCTCACCTGACTAGGTTCTAGCTGCGCGAAGAGTCTCAGGAAGTACGCAGGGTGCCGGTTGGTTTTGCACTTGATCATTAAGGTGTGGACCAGCACATAATGGTGGCTGGCTGATAGTTTCTGGTCTGTAGTCGTCCTGTAAGGGAAGCGATATGTATGCGCCTGTTACGATAATTCATGAGGAAAGGGTCTGTGCTATGTGCCCAAGTAGGAAAAGGACATACCTGGTATTTAAGTCCCGGGCTCGCTGCAGGCTGGCGTGTGGGGCCGCATATGCTTTTTGCGACTAGATCGCTGCGTGCAGGTTAGCGAACTGAAATGAGCCGAGCACTGCACGTCTGTGCTGAATGCGCATGCGCATCAGGAGTAGTGTTGTTATAACTAGCGGGTGCGCATGTGCCGGCCCGCTGTAGAGTAGCGTTGCCGTAGGTACATGTCGATACGAGACACTGGTCTCTTGCGCATGTCCATTATGGGACGGAATGGCAATGGAATATTTTTGCGCATGCATTTAGAAATAAAGAGAATACCAATTGTTGTGGATTGTTCTAGAGATATCCTGATTAAGGAAAGGGGGGTCCTGCCGGGCGACTGCGTAGAACGCACCTCAAGTAAAGGAGTGTGCTACGGAAGGGAGGTGGGGGAACTAGTAAAAAACTAGTAAAGAACCCGCTTCCCGTGGACTCATAAAATAGCATGAGAAATGGAGATGACACAAGGAGAGGAAACTCAGGAGATTTTCACTAGTGTAAAAGTGTGTGATTATCTACAAAAGCGCGTGGGATCTATCTCATTCATCCCAGTTGTAGTACTTTTCAATTTAAAAATCCACCATGCTTCTTTGTGGTTGAGTGAGTTGGTGGCATTGCTTGTATTCGATACTGAATCTGCTACCCACCATAGGATGTCGTCTGGGCCATGGTGGTTTTCAGTGTAATGTTGTACCATTGGGGCTGTGGCAGATTTGCACCGGATTCGAGATCTATGCTCTCCTATCCTTTTGTGGATTTGCCTTGTTGTTTGGCCCACATAGCGCAAACCATATTTCTAGCCCATTGTTCTGACGTAGTCGGGCTATCCCTTCAGTTACCAGAAGATCTTCAGCAAGACAGGGCTCTTCCAGGATAGCTGCAGAAGTTGCTCACCAGGCCTCCTTAAGACGGGTTATGGGTTTCCTCACAGGTCTCACAGCTGGGCAGGAGTCTTGGCTCCTTCAGGTTTCTCCCAAATCTCTCCAGAGTGGGTGCAGGGTGCAGGGGTCCTCTTCTTATCCTAAAAGCCAGGTAAGAACAGAAACTCCCACTAGCCAATAGCAGAACTAGCCCTACACACACCCCATCAGTGGTCCAATCAGCACCACTGGCGGGAACACTCATGCATAACACTCAGACACACTGAAACCAGTTTGTGGATTGGGACCAGACAGTCCCAGCCCACATCCTGCCAGAAAACACACATGGCCCTCCAGTAGCCCGCCAAAAGCCTCTGCTTTCCCGGGCACTACAAGTCCATATAAGGATTTTCGTGGTCTCACATGCCAGGAAAAAGGTTACAAAACAAGATGGCCAAAGGACAAGTGAAAAACCTTATGGTATGGACATGTTTGGTCACTAGCCACAGTTAGTAGTTAAACGCAGTAAGGCTAAAACAAAAAGCACCAAAAAATTGTAAAAAGTCACTGTTGCTACCAGCTTGTCCATTTAGCACACCTAGGGCCTCATTACAAGTCAGGCGGAATGGGTTAACGGGGTCCGCTAATGGGTGCGGACCCGTTATTCCCATTCCGCCTGATTACGAGGTCCCCTCGCGGGACCCGGTAAGGACGCCTGGTAAAACCAGGCGTCCTTACCGGGTCCCGCGAGGGGACCAGGGAGCTAACAACGGGCCGGTCGTAATCGGCCCGTTGCTAGCTCCCTCTCCCATGGAGCCCTATGGAGGTTCAAATGGGAATGGGGAAGGTCCGGGCCCGGGTTCCCTGAGGGAGGAATTACTGGGCCCTCTGAACTCAGAATGGCCCGGTAATTCCCCTTTTAGGGAACCCGGTAAAGGAGCCCGGTTTGGCGGCAGCCATGGAGCTATTAGCTCCATGGCTGCCGCCAAACTCGTAATGAGGCCCCTCGAGTAAAAGTCCTCTGAGTGTTAGTCTAGGGTAAAAACAAATGTGTACCCCATTGTACTACATTGTAAAATAAATTGTACAATGATCAAAGCTCCCACAAGTGATAACAAGTTACTAAAAGTAGCAACTAAGCCACAAGACTAAGGGAAACAATGTTTCCCAGTACTGACAGCCTGAAGGACATGTCAGTTGCGGTATTAACCAAATTGTTTGAAAAAATGGGAACGCATGGTAGATTTGACCAAATTCGATCACTACCATTAGTTCAAATTTGTTGGAACAATTTGGGTCGGAAAATACCAAACATGAGGAGTGGGGTTTGCGGGGTGTCCCCTGCTTCCCATGTTCATTATCTGCAGCCTCAGGGGTTGCGGGGGTTTCCCCTGCATCCTTAACAATGGAGACGGGGACAGAAATTGCTCGGGCCCCCGTTTTCAATGAACGGCCAAAACGGGGGCCCAAGCAGTTTTACTGCAGGCAGTATGCCCGCGAATAAAACTTTTGCAGGCAGATCAGCCAGATCCATCAATTTCCCCATGACAGATGAGCAAAAGACAGTCTAGTGAAGCTTAAGGCTTCACTGCACTGTAAAAAGTATAGGTCAGGATCAAAAATAAAAGCAAACAGTTTGGGGGTCCATTAAAATAGAAGGCAATGTGCAGTAAAGAGAAATCTTTCCTAACACTGGCAACATGGGGCAGTTGCTGAGGGCCCCCCAGAGGCTCATGTCCCCTTTCAATTGAAAAAGTGGAAAGGCCCTGGTGCCATACTACTGGCCCTGGTGCCATACTACTGCTTTCTAGTGATGCCACTGTGCTTATGTCAACACGCAGATTCCCACAATCAAGCTGTCGGAGATGTGAGGCACAACAGAAGTCTACAGTGAAGAATGAAGAGTGCAAGCAGGACTGTGCTTGCACAATGCTTTCCCACACCGGGGACCGGCAAATGTATGGTGCTAAATTCCGTCTTTTAAATAAAGTATTCAAGAAACTCCAAACATGTGCATTGCATTCTTTGCGATCTGTGGTCACATTTTGGTGAAATGTTTAATGAACAAGCCCTGTGCCCAAGGAACCCTGGGCCGGCACATGAAGTGATTACAGCCAGGCACTAAATGGAGCATTGCGCCTTATGCAGGCTGCCCTTGACATATGGATTGTCAAATATTTAAAAAAAGTCACTAATTTACCTGCCTCAGAGATTGGAGACATTTGCAGATGTGTGTATACTCGGAGCTCTGAACAAACAGTATCCATGATGAACTCAGGCAGGCATCTCTGAGAGGTACAGAATCTGTGTGGAGTCACTGTGACACTTGCATGGACATCAGACTCAAGGCATGTCAACATCAATCAAATTAATGGGCCATTAACACTCTCACCTTACAATACACATAGAGGATGCTTCTCGTTGCTCACACTGGGCTGGCTGGACCTCAGGTAGCCAGACCTGGAGCCATAAATCGGTAGGTTTCAACAAGAAAATCTGTAGGCGATAGGACTGCTTAAAAAGCAGTAGCCTACCGCCTGAACAATTGTATTTTGTAGTAATAATACCACACATTGCAACCTTTTAGATCTCTTGGGGGGGAGGGCGGGGGTGGAGATTTCATCACGAAAATTTGGAGCTTGAAATTTCCCTATTGAATTGCATTGGGGTTAGGGATATTTTAGGCGGGAGAGCGTAAAAAATAGCAAACTTTTTTTTACAGGAAAATCAGGAGTGTCCCGCCTAAATCGGGAGGGTTGGCATGTATGTAATGCTTATTGTTGCAGTACTTAAAGCTGAAGAAATCGGGCATGAAGTGTTACACATACAAATGTGATATATTAGCAACTATGGAATATCCAGTCAACAGTAACATCATCACAACCACTATTTCTATTATGTACAAAATGATAAGTCATAAAAGCATAGAACAGGCAAGGTGACTCTAGATAATGACTGTGACATCCAGTCTGCCTGTCTAATATAGGTGAACCCTATTCTCCAGCTGTACCTTTGTGAATATAGCACATTAGAGAAAGCCAAAACACATGCTACAGTAAGGCTTCATGGCAAGGAGTATTAGAGACACCATGGAGTACCCACCCTCCATTGTCAAGTCTGTACATACACTTCTCTCTCTCTCCATCATTTACACTTATCTCTGTTCTTTCTATCACATATTACTCATGAACAAGGCCTGAGCAAGCCCCAAAGTGGTAACATTATTTAATTCTAAGCCACGCTTTTGTCCTGTGGGTAGTTACCTCGAATAGCTATTTTTGCCAATTTAAAATGAAGTTAGTAAGAATATGTGTGCCTTTTCTAGCTCCGCCCACTTTTGCACTCTTTCAGTAGCCTGCCTTTGACCACTTCCTTGCAAACCCTTTTCAACCAAATGCCATAGTTCCACTATTTTGTTTTACACTTTGACCACTGGATTCAATTAACAAAATAATATGCATATACAATTTAATACTCTTGGATTTATTTTTGTATGACTAGCATACTTGTCAACCCTACAGATTTATGCAGTAATTTTGGTCAAAGAATGTTGGCCAGTATGGACTAGTATTAACAATGTATTTATGTGGAAAGTTTCGTCCTTAACTATACCATCTTAAATGACACAAAAAAAATAATTTGCGCTATTTCTCAAGATCTCTGCTTTTTTATAACTAGTGTGTGACTGATGCAAACCCCGAGTATCGAGGATTACCACAGTGCTTGCAGTCCCGCAGGCTGAATGATAACAAATCCAGCGGCATGGGAATAGGCAACTCTGCAAGAACATTAAAGTAGCAAACACGTTCAAAGAACGTAAATTACACAAGGTAACATGTAAGTCACATGACGAGGGCACGTTGCTAGGGCCGTTCCTCTAATAGGAACTAATCGCTACTTGTCCAGCATGGCGGAGGGTCCCGAGCAACATCTTGAGAATGGTGAAGAAGAAGAAGAAGAACAGGCGATCAAGAGCTTCAAGGAGCTGGTGAGGTTTATGACGTCCCCGGCTAATGGGTGACAGTACGCGCCTTTCAGTAAGAGCTGCAACTATGTGCCACTAAAGTGAACCCTAGAACTGTTGTGCCCCCCCCCCCCCTGAGCACGCACATTTGTCGTCTGCTCTACGAAACAGATTACTCGATATATATGACATGATTGTAATACACCCTGTAAAATGAGGGGTGGTAGCAGAAGAGAAAATGTAGCTTTCCCCATTTGCTTGCTTTCAGTAGAAGCACAGTTTAGAATACAAAGTGAGAAGTTGAGACTTTTGGTTATGTTAATGGGGAGCCTCGGCTCTGTCTCAAGTACGGGTGTTCGTCATGTGTGCTGAAACCCTCTGCTGATGGCTGCCTGATGAGCGGGTTTGCAGAAAATGTGGTGGTTTCCCCATTTTCAAATGAGGTTTGGGGGTTCCCTAATACGGCGGAGATCATCAGCAGTGACGTCTCTAGAAATCAATATTAGGGGCAAAACAGGGTGCACAAATGTAAAAGGTTGGCTTGGTGTTGGCGCTTCAAATAAGGATCAATAGGGCAAGATGGTTTAGTAAACATATTTTACCATGCTGGTTCGAAAGGTATCATTATTACAAGTTTACAGAAGGTATAAGACCATGCAAGTTTTGAATCTCTCTAAAACTCCTATTCAGTAGTTGTAAAAGGCCCTCAAACAGCTTCCAAAAGTATGTTATGTTAAAGGTACATATAGCACACCGTCACCAACGGAATTGGTCCCTGGCGGATCTGTAAATGAGAAGGGGGGGGAAGGGTTAGTAAGGTGAAGAGGAAGTAGGATAGTGAGAGGGGTGGAATACTGTTGGCAGCTTCAACTCGGTGGACACCAGGTTTTGAGCTTTGGTGCAAGTATTGGATCGGTGTCAGTCCGTGTGTGCTATTGGTGCAGTTTATGTGTTGCGGTGTCGTGAAGTGTATGCAGCTTGTTGTGTGAGAGATGGTTGTTTGAGTTTTTCAGTGATATAAGTATGCAGAGAGTTTGAGCTTATATTGGTTAGTGGGTTATATGAGATTTAACATACTGACCTACATAGTTCCGTCTAAGTGTGGCACATGGTAACATCATAATCCTATCTAGATACAGCGCAGGCTAATGTTCTCAATTTCCTCCAGCTGTGACACTTGTTAACATTGATTATTAGGTTAGGATGCAATGCGAGCCAACGTTTTCAATATTGTCATGTAGAGATTTGGGTTGGTAGTCACAAATCTTTCTAAGTATGCATGGGCTAAGTCTATGGCAGTCTATGTTATGGAAATGTAAGGTAGAGTGGCATGGGTTTTCTGGTGTAGAGCAATTACTCTACTCTACACCCCACCCATGACACACTTACGGTTTTTGTTGGTGTCTGGTAACTGCTGGCTTCTCCTGCTGACACCTGCAGACATATCTTGGAGCCGCCAATGTAGGGGGCAGCACGGGCAGGGGGCTGCCCCGGGGTGCTCCTTATGACAGTGCAGAGCACCAATCTGGTCGCGGGGTGGTGCGGGAGGCGGGCACAGGCAGTCAAAAAGCAATGGGGCTGCCGTGAGAAGCAGTCGCTGAGTGCACTGCGCATGCTTTTTAAAGCACTTGTAAAATAAATATGGGATGCTCTGTTGGGCTGGGGGCCTGAGCATACTCGCCATGCCAAGGGAATTCAGAAATGTAGTCTAACAAGTATTTTACTGTGATTGAAGACATATTATCAGTATTTGTTGCTATAGCTTTAAAACAATGAATTAAATGAAAATGTACTTAACAAAAGAAATGAACAGTCTGCGGCCCTCCTCCCCTATCCTCTTTCCGTTATCAGGTACCTTCAACGTCCAATCCAGAGCATCCTGATTTGGCATTCAAGCCAAACATACACATTACAGTTCCAGCATGACAGCAGCTCAACTGTCTTCCTCGAGATACCCGCGCACCCCCACAGTGCTTTAAGCAGAATCCATAACAATGTTCTTTCTAACCCTGATCCGTTATTTCAAGCTTAACGATGAATAATTTTTCCAATAATCGGGTGCCTCATTATTTATTTTAAGTGCTGTAGTAAGTGTTGTTATCACAATGAATCGTAATGTATATTGCAAAGTAGTCCTGTGTAGTGCATCTGAAGTTTGTGGTGTCTGTGGTTTTGCTAAAACAAAAACGCGAGTTGGTTATAACTGAGAGGCAAGTCCTAAATGTGGTGTTGATGAGTGTGGTCCAGAATTACCAGAGTCCTGAGTGCCTGTACGGTTCTTTGTGGCATTGACACTTGAGTATGTATTCCATATAGAAGGAAAAACTCAAGATTTACTAGATGACAACACTGGGAGAGCCTCTGTAGAGGAAAGAGCTAGGGCTGGGCGATATATCGAGTTTTGGAGCTATATCAATGTATTTTCAATATGGGATGAGACAATATAGTTAACATTGCAATATATACATTATTACATTTACTTGAATTTTTGATATTTGCACAGCTGTGTGCATTCTCAAACAGGAAGAGGAACCTTGTATTTGCACTTTATTTTGAGTAATGTCTTAACAATAAAGGTATTTGTGACATCACATGTATTTGGAGGCTTACAAATGAGCATTTAACCTACATAAACAATATTGAGATATATATATAAAAATTAGTATATCGCCATTCAGCCCAAAAATGTAGTGATGGTCCGGACCGCCCAGTCCTAGTAGCAGGGTGTGTGATTTACCTCTGAGCTGCTCCCCAAACTTACTGTTGTTGGAATGGTGCTAGCATTTGCTGTGTGTTAAGTCCTTGTGGCTTAAAGATGCTAATAGGTTTGAAAGTTTGGGGATGGGTGTGGTAATTTGGGGCTCCTGAGGAGTCCTGTAAGAAGACTGAATCAGTAGAGTACAGGTTGGGTGCTTATCAGTTTTGATAAGGTGGTGTTACTGTTATGGGTTCCATTTCATGATTCTGCCGTGGTGTCAGTGTCTTATGTGTGTTGGGAAGAAAAGGTTGGGGAGATTTACCTGACTGGGTTTTGATCACCAAGGTTTTCTTGATTTAGATGTTGTTCACAAATGTATTGCACATCTCTGTGAGGATGATCAGAATGCATCAGTCTCCATGTTGTCCTGCTTGTGAGAGTAGTGCTCTGATCATTCTTGGTGTCCAGATTTGTGATGGCTATTATGTTGTTAAAAACCAAGTGGCCCACCCCTTGGGAGTTGCAGGACCCTTGTTCATCTGAGTAGGTCTTAGAGTCCCAGCCTGTGTGGTTGGAGGTTTTTTTTTTTTAAACATGTTTTTATTCAGGTTTGTTAACATTACAACATTACAAAGATACAAATTGTAAGAAACTAACCGACCCCTCCACCCCCCGAGCTTCATGTCACTGTCTAAGTACATTATTCCGCGGGAGAAAGTTCTCATTCATGTGAATAAGTCCAGTATCCTTATATTGTGAGGGCACCATTGTTCTTTATATTCTTTTTGCAGAAATTCCAGAACCTGTCCCCAGTGGTCTCTGAATTTCCCGTGATCCCCTTGGATGTTGTAGGTTATTCGCTCAAGGGCCAGATGCGCCCACACCCTTCTTGACCAGTCTATCGCTGATGGCGGGGAATCGTTCCAGTTTTTTGCGATTTCCAGCCATGCTCCTATTAGGAGGCCCATGAAGTTTCTTTTTTGGGGGGTGTTTAGCGTTTTGTCTTGCGGATCCCAGAATCCCCCTAGCCATATTTCCTCCCCCAGATGTTCTGTGCCCGGGAACATTCCGGTCATTTGGGTTTTGATTTCCCCCCAGTATGGGCGGAGTTTCGGGCAATCCCACCAGATATGTTTCCAATCACCCCGTCCGCCACATTTCCTCCAGCAGATGTTTGGGGAGGCCGCAAACATAGTTTTCAGTCTCTCCGGTGTGTAGTGCCATTGCACCATCATTTTCACCCACATTTCTCTCAATTGGATGGCTCTTGTCAGTTTTGGTATCAAGCCCCATAGGTGTTCCCACCTCTCTTTGGAGAGTGCGTAGCCTAAGGTTTTCTCCCATTTTTTCATGTACTGCCAAGTGGTAGGTTCCTTTAGGGTGTTAATGAATTTGTACGTAGTGGATACAAATTTTTTAGATCCCGACTGCGTCATGATGTATTGTTCGAAGGGGGTCAGGTCCCTGGTCATCGCTTCTTTCATGCGGGGGGTGTTGAGCCAGTGATATAACTGTTCGTACTTGTAGCGATCTTTCGATGTTAAGTTCAGAAGAGTTTTGCAGTCTTTGAATGATGTAATCTGTTGGTTCTGTTGCATGTCCCCCAGCATCTTGCACCCCCCTATCTCCCATTTGCTGAATGCGCCCTTGTCCAATCCTGGGGGGAATTCGGGATTTCCGAACAAAGGCATAAACGGGGCGGGGTCCTTGGTTAAGGTTTCGTTTGTTGTGGCTGCGTCCCATATTTCTAATGCTGTCTTCATTATTACACTAATGTTAGTGTTTGGGTGTCTGTATCGTTTGTTGAACCATAGCATGTGCCTGGTGGGTGTAGTCGCCACTGCTCTGTCCTGTTTTTCCCAAATTTTTTCCCCCTGTTCCGATATCCAGTCCCTCATGACCCAGAGTTGGGCTGCTTCGTAGTATTTTTTGAAATGTGGCATGGCGCAGCCTCCCGCCATTCTCTGAGCTGTTAGTACCGCATTTGAGATTCTTGGAGTCTTATGTTGCCAGATGTACCCAGAGACCGCCTTCCGTAGCGCTTTGAAGAAGGCCTCGGGAGGTCTTATCGGGAGCGCCTGGAATAGGTACAATAACTTGGGGAGAATCGATAGAGGGTTCCATTTTGACAGGTCCTTCCTGACCCTTTCTAGAGCTTGCGGTTAATTGTGGGAGTATAGTTTATTTACATGATCTGTGAGGGTGATTCCTAAGTAGCTGACGCCCGCTGAGGCGATTTTCAATTGGCAGTCTGTAGCCACTGCGCTAATTCTTTCACCATTCCCGGCCAGTATCAGCACCTCCGATTTCTGCCTATTTATTTTTAGCCCTGAAATTTCTCCAAATCGTTCAATTAATCCCATAAGATGTGGGAGTGACTTCTCTGGGTCTCCCAGGGCTACCAACATGTCATCCACGTATGCCATCGCTTTATGGGCCTGCCCCGCCATCTCTATTCCCTGCACCGCTGGTGTGTCCCTGATTCTTGCTAGAAGAGGTTCCAGGTATATGGCGTATAGGAGGGGGGAGAGCGGGCACCCTTGCTTCGTCCCTCTCCGTAGATGCACTACCTCCGATATTTCACCGTTTACCGCTATTCTCATCGACGGGGAGTTATAATTGGCTCTGACTTTGTCTATAAAACTTTTGCCCATCCCCATCTTCTGGAGGACCCGGAATAGAAAAGACCACTCAACCCTGTCAAACGCCTTTTCGGCATCCAGTGCTACCAGTGCGGCAGGGGTTTGTTTGATGCCTATCTTTTCAACGAGATGTATGACCCTTCTAATGTTGTCATGTGTCTGGCGGTTTGGTACGAAACCCGACTGATCTTGGTGAATTATTTTGGGGAGTATTGGACGCAATCTAGTCGCCAAGATCTTTGTGTATAGTTTAGCATCTAGATTGATTAAGGCTATCGGGCGATATGAGGCAGGGAGTTGCTCATCTTGAGTTTGGACTCGTTCATGGACTGTGTCAGATTCCCCTTCTCCCCAAGTGTGTTAAATAGAGAAGTAAGTATGGGGGCAAGTATGTCTTTGTATGTCTTATAATAAATAGCCGTGTATCCGTCCGGGCCCGGGGCTTTATTGTTCGGGAGGGATTGTATAGCTCCATGGACTTCTTCTATGGTGATGTCCCTATCTAGGGCCTGTTTATCTGCTTCTGTCAAGCCGGGTAGGTGAGTCCCTGCCAAAAAGGCCTCCTGTTGGTCTTTCCTCGGAGAGTCGGAGGAGTATAGCGCCTGGTAGTATCTACCCAGAATTCTTCCTATCTCTGCCGTTTGTGTTCTAATTTGGCCAGATTCTTCTTTTAGGGCTCGTATTGTGTGGGCCTGCTGTTTCCCTCTCAGTTGTCTTGCCAGGAGTCTATCTGCGTTGTTGGCCTTGACATAGTACCATTGTTTTGTGTAGAGTAGTGCCCTTTCTGCTCTCTTCGTTCTGAGTGCTTCCAATTGCCCCTGGACGTGTCTCATCGTACGCAGGAGTTTCCTAGTGGGAGTCTGTATTATCTCTGCCTGGATCGCCCCGATTTGCCTTTCTAGTTCTATTTCCCACTGACGGTGGGCCTTCTCTTTTTGAGAGCTAAGCGCAATGAGATGGCCCCGGACGACCGCCTTGTGAGCGTCCCACAGCGTGTTCATGTTCGTTCCGGGGAGATTATTAGTGGCCATGTATTCTAGTATGTGTTCCCTTAACGTCTGGCTCATCCACCGGGTCTCTAATGATGTCCTGCTTTTTGGTACTGTCTTTCTAGGGTGCTGTGCAGGTTTGCATTTTGCTTTCTAGAACTGCCAGGTTCTGAGAGAGAGATTCTGAAGACCAGTTGCTCATCCTCTTCATGTAGCTACCTGGGCATTGAGTAGTTGTTGGTGGTCAGAGAAGGAGGGATCTTCAGGGTCCTTAGTTTTTCAACTTGAGATGTCTGGAAGGCCGAGCACCCCATGCCAGAATTTAAATATCTGTCCTCCGGTTGCACTCAAACGTCAGAGACGAACACTTAATTGGTCTGAAATCATGGAGCCAGAGATCCTTGATGTGAAAAGAAAATCTGCACACGCTAACCCACCACTGCAATCTCTATGCTGGCTCCCGGGGTCAAAATTGCTGAGCGCTACTCACTGCCTGCTTGATGCCTAGAAAAGCTTATTGGCTTAATCCCATAAACTACTTTTACTCCACTGGTGCCATACATAACTCTGTGTTATTAGCTCTGTGGATTGGGGCTGTGGAAAATCTTCCGAAGCTCGATTATTCACTTATACAAAGATGTTTCAGGTATCATGGGTCCTTTTTTTTTTAGTTTTGGTTATTGGGTGGCGCTGAAAGCCGAAACCATTCTCATTAAAATAAGAGCTTTAACATAATTTGTCTAAACACCGGGGAGTACCCCAGTGACCAATCGAGGGCTATACATTGTCTTGGGGCTCACTTTATAGGAGCTGTTGTTCACATATTGTAAGGCCTGCGTGCAGTGCATAATTGTGTTTGAAATGAGGATGGTTATTCTCTGCCGTGTCTTTGTTCAGGCTCTTTCAAACTAATCGAGGTTGAGTAAACGTATTCAGGACCTGACTCAATTTCCCTTCAACAAAAAATCAAATCCCCATACCTATGTATGATGTCCATGCGATGGGCTGATGTAGGATCCCGTTGTGATCTTCCTGTGACTCCACTCTGGTTTTTCTATTAGCCCACACTTTGCCTTCCCTGACTGGCACCCCGCTTTTAGAAAACGTGCACCAGATTCATTTCTCCATTCTGTGTTTCACATGTACATCAGATGGCGCTACTGCCTCCTAACATAGCGCATTAAGCCACTTGCTTCAGCTTGCTTGGTTCATTCTGGAGTCGAATGTTTAGTATTTCAAATGCAGCCATATATATTTTCTGGGTGTATAAACTGTAAGAGGATTCAATTCAACACTACAGCTAAGTCAATGCCTAGTCTGGGATACTGAATGGAAACCCTTATTAATATATCTTTATGTCCAGTTCATGCGTTCTGGATGACTACCCCTATATAACACCCCTCTCTTTGAATAACCCTGACCCCACTGAGCCAAGAAGTAGTTCTGTTTTGCAAGTTAAAAGGTTTAATTGATAATTTAAATAATATTATATATATATATATATATCACGCTTTATAATAAATTAATAATTGAATATCACACTTAATCTGAGATGATAAAGATTAACAACGGAGAATCTGGCACTAGCACACTTCTTGATAATCACTAAGGAGTTGACATGAAATGGATAGATAGCAACAATACTTTTATGGTTTCAAATGGATGCAATGTGGAATGAAATGCAGTACAGAAAATAACTTGATAGGATTTCAGCAAAAGACAATGTAATCACTTTCTTGTACAATTCACCCCCCCCCCTTTTATGCAATGCAAGGAAATGGAGGGAAGCACACAGTTCTCAGAAATGCAATCAAATGTGATTCAGTTCACCCCAGCAACTTAGACTACAGAAGTTGAAAACACAGGCCCAAATGCTTTTAAATGTGCTGGAAATGAAGAAAAAATATGCTAAAATGCTTTTAATTCCCTCTAGAGGTTCAGGGTGAGTGGTATCTAGTTAATATTAGTCCAGGCTCACACTAGCAATGATGCAGGGATGGTTTTTATGAGGCAAACGAATTTCTTTCAGAGGAAAGCAAAAGCAGCTATCTTTTTGCAAGTGGAGAAATTTGCAAATCGCGGTAAAATTCGCGAATGCGTCTGGTGCGATTACAGAGGAACTACAAGGGCTAGCAATATCGTTTTGGGGTCCTAGGAAAGCCTAGGATCTCAGCTTCCAGATGAAAGTTACTGCAAGTCTCTAGCACAAACGGTCACGGAGATATGAGCGATTAAATAAAGGTCGTTTTTCAGATTTGAAATTTTAAAGTTCAAAAAGACAAGTGCAGCTTGCAACTAGAAAATGACAAGTGACAGCTTTACAAATGACAGGTGACAGTTAGGAGGCAGTTCTACTTAGATTAAAATAGATTGGATTATATTATTTTAACTAAGAGATTGGTTCTGCACAGTTTTCTAGGTACTCGCACTATATTCTTGAGTGAAACGGGCCTCTCCAGGGATCTGGTCAGGTTTTAGACTGGACGCCGGTCTCTGCACTTCACAGTGATCTGGGTCTGCTCTCTCTGGTTCTGCTAACAGGTCAGCTCTACTCTGCTGGTCTGGTCTGGGTCTCTGAAGGTTGATGGAGGTAAAGTATGGATTTTCCCGGCAGAGCGTCCCGCAGCAAATGGATTTGAAGGTCCCTATCTGTCCTGTCTGTCTGCTTTTATGTGTTTAGAATGTGGGTGTGTTCTAGCATCACTGACCCTACCTCTCTCTCAGCTTCTAATTGGTCAAACTTCCATTTCTCACTTGATTGGGGAAGGAACTGTGAGTCAGAGCGATGTCATTTTTACAGCCTGCAGAAAGTCCACTCCCCCTGTCAACTTGCACACAAATCTAGATTTGTACCAAATACATATTTGCAGAGGTACATATTGTTTTAAAATTACACGCACCCCTCACATATCACAGGAGGTATCCTCTGTTCAAACACTGCTCTTCCTGGGGGCTTGCATTCAGAAATGGCAATATTTTGCACTTTTTAACTGGTTTGCAATTTCGGACATTAACCCAACTTTACACACATGTGCGCAAGGAGTATGGACATTAGTTGATGAAGTGTCAGATTTTTCACATGCACACATTTTGAGTAATATCCTCTTTTCCGCTAAAACCCCCCTGAACATACCACCGGGTCCTAGCACGTCTTAAAATGTGGGCAGAAAAATCACAAGAATTATGGTATCATTTATAAAATTTTCACATGTCCGCTCTATGAATGATCCATCTTTTTAAAGTTATGTTCTGGCCCCCAAAGGGGTGTGGTTTTCCTCCAGCACAAGGTTGAATTTCTGGTTTTTCCAGTTCTGCCAAGCCAGCTTGCTCTCACAGGCAGTGCCCCTCCCCTGTGCTTCCAGGAGAAATCTCCATTTACGACTCCCGCCATAAAACATTTGCCTGAGTCAAGACAGGGCTTTGTTCAATTTCCTGCAGAGCCCAGGTAATTCAATCAGGGAAGTTTCATATCCCTTTTGGTGTGAGCAGCAAAAGGGCAGCTAGGCCTGGGAACACAGCTGTGACTCAAGTTTCACTCCTGATGGGGGTAGTTGCCAGGCAGAATTCAGTTCCTTAAGCCAGGTTACAGATAAAATGTCACTTTTTGTTCCCCAGTTTAAGTCAAGACATTTTTTTATATATGCAGCTAGGATGCTGATTCTAAGTTTAAAACTATGACATTTAAACAATTGCAACCTATGTGACACTCAAAGTAGGTCACTCAATCAATTTAAACATTTAGATTTTTTTAGTGTCTTTCAGTCCACATTTACTTAAACTGCTGAAATCCACAGCTCAGCCAGTCTTGTTATACACCTTCAAGTCACTTCAGAATATAACTTTACATTGTATCCACCTCTCAGTAAGTCTTTCTTTGGCCTGTTTTGGGTTCATTTATTCAGTTTTCTACAAAAAAGTAAAATCTGGTGGTTTTAAAACGCCGGCTTTCTGATAGTGGTGAGTACTGGTACTGCGCCCCTTTTTGGGATTTAAGAAAATGAATTCCCAACAGTTATGGGTTTGCTTTTGGCAATCAGCATTGCCACTCCCAATGGTTTCAGACTACTGTGTGGGTAGTCCAATGGTGGTTTTAGGCAGTTTCCTTCTGTGCCCATAACATCGGCAAAAATGAGTGGCAGCCTATTCTTCATGCATTTCCCTGTGCATTTTCTGGGAAGCTCTGGCCATCATGATGTTTTCATGTCAGTACTGCGCAGTTTTGAGGTAGGGCTCGGATGCATGGGTAAATACATCCCACAAAACTGCAGGTCTTTAAAAAAAAAAAAACACACACACCTGTTATTATAGGTCTTGGAAGTGGGAGTCATCAGCATGAAGGCCTATTTAAAAAAATGTTTATTATTTATCATGTGCCTTCAAAAAGGTTCATGTCAAATGTCATATAAATTCACATACAAAAATAAACCTATTCATATTAACTCGACCTTTCTGATTTCCGTAACTCGTCCGATAACAAACTCCACCAGTCTTAGAAAATCCAAGTTTGGTACAATTTATCTGAACTTGTCATTTTGTATAACTTATTAAACTGTGCGATTTGGAAGCTAGGAGGCTTTGTGAAAGGACAAAGAATCTACCTCGGTGTGCACTTGTTATTATTGTAGGACTTAAAAAGGCAACCCCGCTCAGTGTAGTACATGCACTAGCTACCTGTCGGTGACGTTATTTGCATAGCTGCAGTCCGCATTTGCTCCCTTGGTGCTGACAGACTAGGAGGCCCAGTTATGCTGGCCAGCCACGACCAGCAGGAGAGGCGTGTGTCTATTTCCTTGCTCACAAAAGCTAAAGTTTCTACCGTGTGATATCCACCTCCCAAATACCGCTAGATTCCAGCGTGACAGTCTGTGCTCATTGTGGTGTTAACCAACAAGACGCCGTTCTTAGGAATTGCAATATGGGTCATCCTGGATAAAAACTTCAAAGCATTTCTTAAAGGGATGGTCTAGTAAAAATGTGTATTTAAAAAATAGATAGGCAACATAAAAAAAATACTAGCATTCTCTTTTTTTAAACTTCCTATGTAAAATTTTGAGCTATTCAAGCTCAAAATTCGCAAAAGCAAGCACATGGGCGCATCCATTTTGTGAAATGGAGGCCCTCCTGTGCTGGCTTTTGCGGCACTAATGAAGGAAAAGCCAGCCAGCTGTAGTAAATAAAAGCTACTGCTGGGTGGCTTTCCCTTCATTAGTGCTGTAGGCGGAGGACGGGGACCGGAGACCAGAGCAGGAAAGCTGCAGCTGAATCTCGGTAAGTGCTATTTACTTTATTTTTTAAAATAAGCACTAGCTGCGTTTTTTTTTTCTAAGTTTTCCGGGCTGGAGGAGCCCGGAAAACTTAGAAATAAAACCGCAGCTTTAAAAACGTTGTATTTATGTTTGCGGTCGCTTTTGAAGCGACCGCAAACATAAATACAACGTTATTGTGTTGGAAAACGCTGCAGTTTTTCTTTCCAAGTTTCTCAGGCTCCTCCGGCTCGGAGGAGCCTGAGAAACTTGGATAGAAAAACCGCAGCGTTTTCCAACACAACCGCGTGTGTTTCTGCCTGCTGTGGCCTTCACTTTGGGTTTCCGGTGCTCCCATGGAGCACGGGAGACCCAAAGTGAAAGCCACAGCAGGCAGAAACACAACGCGGTTATGTTTACATGGCGTGTAGTGTTTCTACCTACAGCTGATTTCCCATTTGGGGCTCTCGGGCTCCCCGTGGGGAGCCCGAGAGCCCCAAATGGGAAAGCAAATTCGGGCAGAAACAACGCGGTTGTTTTCCGCAATGCCGCATTGTTTCTGCCTGAATCTGCTTTCCCATTTGGGGCTCTCGGGCCCCCGAGAGCCCCAAATGGGAAAGCAGATTCAGGCACAAACTACGTTGTTGTGTTGGAAAACGCTGCGTTTTTTCTTTCCGAGTTTCTCAGGCTCCTCCGAGCCAGAGGAGCCTGAGAAACTTGGAAAGAAAAACTGCAGTGTTTTCCAACACAATAACGTTGTATTTATGTTTGCGGTCGCTTCAAAAGGGCTCCTCCAGCCCGGAAAACTTAGAAAAAAACCGCAGCTAGTGCTTATTTTAAAAAAATAAATAAATAGCACTTACCGAGATTCAGCTGCAGCTTTCCTGCTCTGGTCCTCCGCCTACAGCACTAATGAAGGGAAAGCCACCCAGCGGTAGCTTTTGTTTACTACAGCTGGCTGGCTTTTCCTTCATTAGTGCCGCAAAAGCCAGCACAGGAGGGCCTCCATTTCACAAAATGGATGTGCCCATGTGCTTGCTTTTGCGAATTTTGAGCTTGAATAGCTCAAAATTTTGCATAGGAAGTTTTAAAAAAGAGAATGCTAGTATTTATTTTTTTGTTGCCTATCTATTTTTTAAATAAAAATATTTACTAGACCATCCCTTTAACACATACTTAAACTTAATTTCTGAGAAACTGGATTGAGTTCATAGGCTCAGTGCTGTGAAACCGCCTCAGGTTGAGAAAAGCGCTCTACAAGTAATTAAGCACTCATCCGTGGAAGACAATACAATGGCTTCAGACCCTGCCTGCACACAAGTGAAGTCAAAATAGGTTCATTTCGGACAATGTCCATAAAATGTGTTTCTGCCATAAAATATTCCATCAGTTCATATATTGAAAAATAGATTAGTATGAAAAGTGCAAAATCCCACTTTGATATGATCAGCAATGTCATATAAGCAAACGCCAATCAACTTTCGGTCTATCCTTTCATTTATGCTACCCTATATTTCCTAATTTGATTTTATTTTCATTAAAAATTGCTAATTTTAAGGCTAATCTGGTCCAGGCTGATTTAAAAAAAAAAAATTAAAAATCAACCGCAGCTTGATGGGTCCAGGGGGAGGAGAAGCCTTGTTCGCTTTTAGTAACAGTAAAATCCCTCATCTTAGTTGACTAAACAAGTTGCAAAAAAATGCAGAGATCCCTCTTCCACCATGCAGTGGCGGAGCCAGGGGAGGGGCAGCGGGTGGATGCGCCCCACCCCCCAGCGCCAGAAGCTGCCCCCGCCACTCCCCTCCCATCCCCCAAGGACAAATTATTAATAGCGTAGGATATTTTTCCCTTCTTTCCACATTCTCGGCCGTCGGTGCATATGCAGTATTGAGATCCACGTGGATCAGCATGCACGCTGTTAAGAATTTCAATCGGGCGACACACGCCTTGGTCTCAGCCTAGTATGTAGCGCACAACTGAGATGCCTTTCTATTTTATAAAATTCTATAGCTTTATGCATGGGTGTGAGTTATCATTAGGCACATAAGTATTAAAATTTGCAATGGCATAATGGTTACTTTCCTTATAATACCCAATTCTCTGCCGGTCCTATTACCCATGTGTCAGTGAAGCCTATGACGTCTTCAACTGTGGCAAAGATAAATGTCTTGCAAGTTTTATTTTTAAAATAGTCTAGGGAAACAAATGTTAAGCATTGTTCCCCATAAACAGGCATAGCTTCCAAGCCATCCCCCTAAATCCAGGGTTTGTAATGGAGTTTTTCTTTGAATCTTCTTGTAGAAGTCACAGGGAGGTGTGATTTTCTTTTTCGCACATCCGTGTCCTGAAAGTTCCATTGTAAAATGGCTCAGCCCAGACCCAAGTCTGATTAGTATGTGAAGTTTCTTTGTCCTGATCAGTCAACGTTTTCCAACCTAGTAATTATCAGGCTTGTGTCCTGGAAGTTTATGGGGTTTCCTTTTGGGGGAAGCCTTAGCTCTGACCAACTGGAATAACCTGTTTTGGGAGCTTGTAAAATCCAGCCAATGCATTTTAACAGTCTTATTTTCTTTTATTTTGTCCTCCATCAAACCAAGCCTGTTGAATTAAACAGCCTATATATATATATATATATATATATATATATATATATATATATATGTGTTTCCCCAGCAACACACCCCTTTACATTGCTAGGCACGGACAAGCTTTCATTCAACATTGTACTTTTTAAAATGGGCATTTTTTTTCTCTGGTTTGTAAAAGCCCATTCTGACACATGTGGTGAAAGCTGGCATATTCCTTTCAAATTCGGTTTTGCTCTTCCATCTGGATTCCCACATGGTTTTGTAGCTGTAGTCGGCTTGTTTTACATAAGTCTGTACAAGGCAAAAGTCTTCATGAAATTGACATGTGAACGGAGAGCTATGATTTTCTTTTCAAGCAGTAATTTTCGACATTTGTAGCAAAATGTAAGCGTTTTCCATGTAGCTGAAGGAAAGCTTTTGTTGATTTTCTCAGGTTTGGCTGGCAAAGCCTGTCATTCAGGAATAATGCTCTTTTCTGATGGAGCACAATGTGAATATGGCTGGGCATGACTGGGTCTTTTTGATAAAAGCAGTTTGATGAAACCAGGGAAAAATAGCATCACAGCGTCATCATTTTAAAGGTGAAATATTCCTTTTTTCAATGGGAATTTCGGGCTTGCTGCAAAGCAGCGCTGCTTTTTCACTCCATTTCTTTAAGACAAACAAGAACACACCCTAGTAGCCTTTCTCGGGTTGCTTCCTGTTCCATCTTGCCCAATGGCGCCTGGCAAAACAGTGCAGCCCTCCTTTTTGTTGCTGCATAATGCAGTTTTTGTGTGAGGCAGTGGCGCTCAAAGGAGCCAGTGCAGCCATTTTGCTATTTCTTATGAAATGCAGCTTTTTTTGATGTGGGTAAGTACTGCTGGGTGGGTAAATATATCCCAAAACGCAAGTTGTCCGCCCTGCCCCCAAGTAGCTGAGTAGCTGGGTAAACCATTTTGCTGTCGCTCTTTGGTGTGATAGGGTCACAGGTTTTTCTTTGGCAATCTCGTCTATGGTTGTCGTGATCCAGTTGTGAAGTAGTTCTGTTTTTTTTGTCCACGTCAGCTTCATCCATAGTTGTTGTGGTTTTCTGATTACCAGTAGTTCAGTTATGTTGCAATTTTTGATGCTCCTACAGTTTCTTTTCATGATAGTTTGCAGATTGTCCTGTTGCTTGATCATTGCTGTGGCTAGTGTGATCACGAAAGGGATGATAAGGTGGTTGCTCCAGAGGATCTGAATTGGTGGTGCCGTGGTAATGAGAATTCTGTTGCCGAAGATTGCGTATAGTGTATATGCTGCCGTGTGGGTTGCTCCTTTTGACTAGTTGATGTAATTTCATTGTCTCCAGTTGCTTGGCTAATGAGTGCAGTTGTGGTTTCTTCGTCGTACCAGATGTTGAAGTCACTGAGGATAATCAGGTGATCCTGCTTGATGGCTAGGTTGGGGATTGCTTCTGTGAAGGTCACATTGTAGGTCGGTGGTCTGTATACCAGTATGAATTTGAGGTTTGTTTTGGGGTTTGTTGATAAGTGAAGGATTAGAGATTAACAGTTTTCGATGTTTGGAGGGTCTTCCAGTTTAATTTCCATGTGTTCCTTGTGGGCTATTGCCAGTCCCCTACTTTATTTTTTTTTTATTTCTTTTTTTTTTTCTTCTTCTTTGTAGTCGTCATCTAGCCACGTTTCAGTTAAGAATAGGATGTCTATACCTATGTTGCACAAATGATTTTGATGGCATGTATGGCCATAGACCTAGCGTTGCAGTGGATTTTGGTGTGCTTAGACTTTTTTTTTTATATGATTCCCCCAACCCCCTTTTTTTACATTTTGGTGTTCCGTCGCAGTGTTTCTGCAATGTTGTGCCCGATTGGTTGTGGTTCGATGGCGGTTGCTTCATCGTTGAGTAGGCCTGTTAGATTGATCACTGGGTTGCTGTATTCTTCAGCTTAATCATTCTTGTTTTGATTCAGTTGTTGGCATTGCCCTTGTGTTCTTGTGATATAGGGAGTGATGGTGTTGGTATTATGCCATTAGTTTCTTAGATCCTCTCCTTTTATTTTGGGACTCCAGATGGTTCTTTGCTTGTATGGGCATGTCAGTGGCGTTGATGGTTTGTGGCCCTGTGCTTGTAGCGAGGTATGGAGTAAGGTACGGTGATTTTTCTCTTGTGATGGTTGTTCTTTTGGTTGTGTGATGGTTGTTCTTTTGGTTGTGTATGCTGGGGTGCGGTCTTTGGTTGTGGTGACTTCTATTTGCAGCGGTTCACGGTGTAGATCCATTGGGATTGGTTCTTGTTCTGGTTCTCTTTGGCGGCGTCCAGTTCTTCGTCGGGCAATTTTGTCTCTTTGGTAGTTGGATTGCAGTGGGTATTGAGTTCACAGGGGCAGTAGCCTGCTTGCTTGCCAGGTCAATTCGGGTGTGTTGCATTAGCATATCCTTGTCAGGTGAAGCAGCGCAAGACTGCCAGGTCAAGATCGGTATGGGTGCCTGCATTGAGTAAACAGCCAAGAAGGTCAGCGTTAAGGTAGTGCGTAGCCCAGCACAGTGACGCCTAATGGTGTGAAGCAGTATCCGTGCTTGGCGGAAAAAGCATAGATAAGTGCGTCAATTGCGAGAAGGCTTAAGAGTGTGCAATTAGGAGTGATGTGGGGGGAAGGATTATAGCCCAAACGCATCTGGCGGTTGAAGATGGGGCCATAAGAGAAGGCACACAGACATGGATAGTGAGATAAGAAAGAGTGGGGGGGTGTTGCCTCCTTGCCTTAGTTGGGGAGAGAAAGATAATGCTGCATCGTGCCGGACAGAGCCAGACAGGGGTCTTCATGCGGGCCTTGGTGTTGGGGTCCGGCTCCCGATTGGCCAATTCAACCGTTACAACAGCCAATCACAGTGCGGGCAAGGCTGTGGATCTCAGCACTCTGATGAACAGGGCTGCCATGTTGGAAGGTGTCAGGCTGCCGGCACCAAAAGTGAAAGCAATCCGAAATGGTGGAAAATGGATGCAGTCCGCCGTGTAAACTGGATTACACTAGATTAGAAACACCCAGAATTGAGTTCCTGTATAGTGGGAGAAAGATACAAAAAAAGATTAGAATCCTTGGTCCCTCAGGCAAAACAATATATCAAAAGACAACAATGTAGACCTAGGCCTTTCTCCCACTATATCAAAAGGCAACAATATGGACCAATGGCTGGAGGATGGCCGATCACACTCGTTTATCTCCTCAGTTATATCAAACGTTTTGTCAAAAAAAAATCATTTTATTATTGGTGAATATTCAAAAGCAACAACAAGTTACAAAAAAACATTATATACACAGATTTAACACCACCTATCTTGGGCTCACAATTCTCTCCCCACTTTGCATTCACTCTCATTCATTCTCTGCACAATTTCTTTATTACATTCGCAAATGGACTCTCCACAGTAGGTCATCTCACATAAAACTATTCAACAGATTTTTGCTTCCCCATGTCCATTTTCAGGTGATTCAATCTGTTTGTAAATATCTCCCGATTCTTGGTCGACACGTGTTTGTTGTCAAAAATCAGACTTCATGAATAGTGTCCCTTTTGTTCATGCAGCCTTCATCAGGACAAAGACCGGAAACTAAATCAATACTGCTATACACTGTAGGGTGAGCCACACCACCTATAAAATCAAATCCATTAGCCACTTCATTTTTCCGTCATCCTCCCTTATTCATAAAACGCTATTAATGTGTATTCAAGTAACTTCACAAGATAGTCACATCATCTGCTATCTCTCCATTTATTCTTTAGGGGGAGACTGCAGATACAATGGATCAATCCTCATTCGACCCCTACACCAGGCCGTACAGTTGAGGTCAAGTCTAGGAGAAGAGATGGTGGAGACTCTCAAGTGTATATAGTCTCCCAATTTTGACACATCTCCATCATGAGCAAACTTATTGTTACCCATCGTATCTCAATTTCTTCTAGAACTGGACATTCGTAACTAGTCTTTAAATTGCTCCTTCCAGTGAACTCTGCACCCTATGGGTAAACCATTTCCTCAGTGGCCCACACTCCAATATCTACGGTTTCCGAACTCCAATAGTGCAGGCAGGTCATTAAAAATCTTTACAACGCATCATAGTCATTCCAATTGAAAATAACTTGATCTTTTATTTTAATTTTATTTTTTTTCTGTTTGTCAGGGTATGAAATATCTATGCGCATCGTACACCTGCAATAGATATCCATTTTCAATCACCTGAACCATTGTTAGTTTCTGTATCATGTTCCACAAGGGCGAATATGGCTACTTAGTCATATATTCTCTGACAATCGGTGCAGGTAATGCCTCTCAATAAATTCTTGGATATTCCACCCGTCAAAGACCCTCGTATTCACTTGCTATTTGTTTGAGTTTTGTAACTGAAAAATCTACAACAATACATACAAAAAAGTTGTCTTTTTGTGATCTCATGGTGAACTCGTCCGGGTTCTAGTCCCTATTCTCAGTGTTACATTCAAGTACCACATCGGGCCATACTGTATACGTACTTCTAAGTATATATACTGCATTATATGATTTGAACCTAGGTGTGTCCATAGCCTTAACTCAAGCAACTGCTTAACTTAACAGAGTGTTAACATATCTGAGGATTGCCACTAGATCTGCCTACACACTCAGTCCATTTAGATCACTCACCTAGATATAGACCCACTGTACAACACATCATGCACCCGATACTGTCCAACCCAGTACACTTGTGCACCTTACTTACATCAGTGATACTCTATACAATGTCTTCATCAGGAAATATAATAAACACCTTCAAAAACTACCAACCATTGCCTATACCAGTTAGCCATCAACATATTCTACCATACCAAACTACACCGTGCAGCATAGCTCTTAGAAATATTAGACTACGGGCACGACTACTGAGAATTTTTTATCCTCTTATCATATGAGACCAATACCCTCCGAACAAAAACCGCCTCCGAACCCACATCCAAATCTAACTACTACAATTTTATAACCGCTTTAATAACCCCCAGGTAAAAATAGGTAGAACTATTAGCTGCCCAACAGACCCACCTCCTCTAACCAAACCCATACCTAAACTGAAAGGCGCCCTAATAAATGCCAGATCATTAGTCGCCCATGCTATAGAAATATTTGAAGTAATTTCCACTGAAGATTGCGATTTCTTAGCGATTTACTGAAACCTGGCTCCATTAGGCATCGGGTCCAGCTGTATCCCTAGCCGTTCCTAACAACTACACTATCCTCAGAATGGATAGATGTGAAGCTCAAGGTGGTGGCCTAACCTGTCACTGACACCTGTGAAATAATGTCCATCAAAATACCCACTGCCAACTCTCAAACATTGAACATTCACCTGATATATAGACCCCCCCCCCCCCGGTCCCATCAAGACCTTCATAGAAGACGTATCCACTATTCACTCAGAAAACTTAAGACACATCCCCAAACATTACTGCTCGGCGACCTTAATATTTGTTTCAATGACACCAATGACCAGCAAGCCACAACAGCATCCAATATTCTGACAGAACTGGGCTTCACTCGAACAAAGGGAGAATCCTAGATTGGGTTGCTGACCACAACTGCAATATTTCTACCCTAACTATTTCACCCCAAATCTGGACAGACCAACACCTGATATCCTTTACATTAGATACTAAAACTCCCACCCCACAAAAATTGTTGGCGCCACCTATACTTACCAGAAATAAAAAAGAAATATGACAGAAAAATTAATTCCTGGCATTTTGCCTACCCTCAACGCTCTACCTGCTAACTCAGATTCCAACCTCCTAGTTGAAGAATACAATAAAATTATGAACAAAACTCTTGATAACATCGGCCCTTTAAAACTCAGAAATAGTCAACCTTATAATAATTTGAACAACTGGTTCACCCCCCACCTAAAAAACCTTAGACTAGAAAAAGAAAATGTGAAAATACTTGGAAACTATACCCTATGCCAGAAAACAAACAAACTAATCAACATTTCATCTCAATATAAGAAAGAGATCCTTTTAGCTAAACAAGAGACTTATAACAATAGAATCACTCAAGCAAACTCCAGCATGAAAGAGTTATTCTCCATACTCGGAGAACTTGAAAACCTCATAACAGTCCAGGATAATTGTGTCAAAGACAAAACATGGTGTTCTGAAATCCAGCACGTGCTAGCGAACAAAGTCCTAAACCTCCAAAAGAAAATAGAACTAAAGAAAGAGTCATTAGCCACCACTGCACCGCCTAAAATTACAGTACCCTCCAAAACCAAACACTACACCCAATTTCACTTCTCTAAAGTCTTGATAATCGAGGTTGAGAAAGTAATACTGGGACTCAAACCCTCTAATTGCAAAGGTGATCTATGCCCAGCTCAATTGATTAAAGACGCTGATAGGGATCCAGCTCTATTTTATCACTAAGATGATCAATGCCTCCTTCACCACTGGCACTATTCCCAGCAACTTAAAGGAATCATGGGAACTCCCAATCCTCAAAAAGCAAACTCTAGACCCGGCTGTACCTACCGATTACAACTGTGCCGTTCTTGCTGAAGATTCTGGATAAGGTAGCATACATCCAAATCCAGAACTTCGTAGAATCTAACCAGCTATTAAGCTCCCGTCAATCCGGCTTCCGTCCCCTACACGGCACTGAAACCGCACTTATTGATCTCAAAGCCCAAATAGATAAATTAAGAGATAATGGAAAACCTGCATTACTTCTCTTACTAGACTTATCTGCGGCGTTCGACCTGGTGGATCATAAAGTCCTATGCAACCCCTTGGATTCAGCAGCCCACTTCTCCAGTGAGGCAATAGCGTGGATTCAATCATTTCTCAGTGACTGTACCATGAGGGTCTTCTCACCTTCTGCAGCTGCTGACCCTATCCCCATCACTCGTGGAGTGCCACAGGGCTCATGTGTATCACCAACTCTATATAATATCTTCACTAAACCTTTGATGACTTGGACCATCTGGGTATCACCTACACTAATTATGCAGATGATACCCAGATACTCCTGCCACTTACAGGGGACTACAGTGAGGATCTAGCAATGGTGAATAGAATCTACAGTATCGTTCAGGCATGGATGTCCACCGATGGCCTCTGCCTGAACGATGATAAAACGCAGCTTCTCATCTTGGGTCCTACACCCCTTCTCAACAAACTAGGCGCAAGTTACTCCTCCTTCATCATTGATGAGAATTGTATTCTAGTAGCTAAGGAAGTAAAAACGCTAGGTCTATACTTCGACTCTACACTTTCATTCACCAAACAGGTAAATACTTTAGCCTCATCAACAGCTTATACATGCAAACTCATCAGAGCAGGTAAACGATTATTATCCCCGAACAGCTGCATGACCTTAGCCATAGCCTTTATCATCTCCAAATTAGACTACTGCAATGCCCTTTACATTGGAGCGACCAAATATGCTATCAGTGAAATAGATACAGCTAAATAATGCCCTTTGAGCTGCACTGAATATCCCCAAGAGAGAACATATCTCTGAAACTAGAAGGAAGTGTACAAATGGCTTTCCACTCATGAGAAAATCAGTCTTAAAATTGCTTCCCTCACATTTAAAAGTCTCAATAACAAAGCCCCACAATACCTAGCAGACAGATTCTCTAAAACAGCATCTTCCAGACTAACAAGACTAGCAAATACTAATCGCCTTCAGGTACCCCGATTCAAACTCTCTACTATTGGAGGCTCTAGCTTCCCTGTCAAAGCAGCCCAATTGTGGAACGAGTTACCCACCTCACTGAGATTGGAACAATCCTTCACTAAATTCAGACAAAATTTGATCAGTTGGCTAATAGAGACAAACGACAAATGTATGCACAAATCTGTTCTTACTGTATATACTTCTGATCCTACTTACAATTATGTCCATATTGTTAATTTAAACTGTTGTACTGTCTATTCCTTGCTAACTATTGACACTCTGTAACTTGTAACTTTTGCACCAAGCTGTACGTTTTCCTATGCTCTTGCGCCCTTATACCCTCGGGTCTGGTGCGCATAATAAATACTAAAGAAATAAACATAAACTCGCACTCAGATTGTCAAAATGTCCATAACCGGCATCCGCCTTCACACCGCTTTTTTGTCCTATGCGATTAGTTATGTGCATCCGCTGATCTCTACGAGCTCCTGCTGTAGGGGAAAGGAACCAAAACATTTGTCACTCTCCATTAGCCACAGCCTCGCGGGTTAAGTAGCATGTCTCTTCCCATCACTGGTCCGAATTATATAGCCCAACAAAGTTGCAGACTATCAAATATCATTTCCGTCTATTTAGAGTTTGCATCTTTGTAACCTGATGCCTAATGAGGGCCCGTATTCTCTGTTCTTGTGTGTGTATATATATATAACTGGCATTGGTTGCAACTCATAACCAAATTAGGTTATGCGCTTCTCCAGCATCAGTCCCTATTTAGCGTTGATGCTCTTATTTCCCTAATTTGTCATGCCCATTGCTTATTTGTCTCACTATCTCTCCCGTCTGATATTGCACAGTATACGTGTCTCCCTCTAGGCAACAATAAGCAAGATACAAAAGCTCACGTCTCTCATCTAAACACTGGGGCTGAGCTGCCGCTTACCTTAGTTCGTCACGCTCTTGTCTTCCTTTCGGTTTGCTCTGTCAACATAGCAGCTTCAGTCCGTCACGGGCGACTGGAAAAAACGCCCTTGTCGCGTTCTCTTCTTTTGACCATCCAAATTGTGGTCAAAGAAAGGGGACTGCCCGGTTGTTTTCCTTTTTCTTATCGTCTCCCTCCATGCTGGTATTAGCATTCTGTCTCAACCCATATGGGATTAGCGTATATATTTAAAGAGATAGGAGAAATACCCTTATTTGCTCCCTTCATTTTCATTTTTGGATTTTTAATAGTACATGCCTACGCCAAAAAAAAATACAAATGTAGGGGTACTCTCAATAAACCCGCATGGCATGTCTCAGACACACATTTCTTATCATAGGCACTCTCAGCTAAGTGCAAAGAGACCTGAACCTACTGCCTTTTCCTATCTCTCAGGTTATCTGGAAAATACCCTCTACTTTTAGTAATCGGATTATTCCACTCCACTGACTCATTGAGCCCCCGCTTCACTGTGTCAAGTGTATATATCCAATGCTGTTTTATCTTGCATAGCAAAATGGCCATATCTCCGCCCCTACTGGATGGTCTGATAGATTGCAAAACAAACCACGTTATATCGGTATCTTTATGGCCATATTTAATAAAGTGATCTACTAAGGTCTTGTCAGCTACCTTATTACGGATGCATGATCTATGCTCTCCTATTCGCTGTCTTCTCTTGGCGTTTTACCCACATGCAATAACTACTGCTGGTTGTCGGGGGGGAATTAGGCCTTGGCAACCACCTTGATGAGTAGGGTGGCTGGAAGGAACAGGTTAGCTGTTGCTTTTGGAAAATATGCAGAGTTTGTCACTGTGCCCAGGGAACTAGGTGGGAGCGCTGCTAGTTCCATTTCTTGGACTTATAGTTCAGAAGGGATTAGGTAGTGGTGCGCAGTGGGTTGGTTTGGTTATAAATGTGATTGAGGGGCTGGTTGGCAGTGTTTATTTGTTATACGCCTAGACCCGGAGGTATCACGGCATAGTTTACAGAATGCTTACTTATATGGTTACAGTGCAAAGTCAATACATGAGTTAAAAAAATGCTTACGTTTCTGGTTGCAGGCCACAAACCAAAACCTGAATTACAGTTATACATGGGAATTGTTATAGTTCTGAACAGAGCCCGTTTGCAAGAGTGAAATACATGATACAGGGTGAGGTGGTTGTTATGGTTCATTCATATGAGTTGAAAAGCCAGGTTTTTAACGTTTTCTTAAATATCAGGTGAGGGGGTTCACCTCTGATGTTTGGAGGAAGGGTATTCCATAGTTTTGGCGCTAAAACCGCAAAGCTGTTACCCCCTGCCCTGGATCTTTGGTAACTGGGAACTCGGAGAAGTGAATTATTGCTGGATCTGAGGACTCTACTCTTTTTATGGTCGATTGTGCTGTTCAGGTAGATGGGAGCTGTGTTGTTAAGGCACTTGTGTGTGATACAGAGTGTTTTAAAGGAGATTATGGCTTTGATAGGGAGCCAATGGGCTTTCCTTCTGATCTTAGAGATCTGGTTGGATTTTTCTATTCCTAGTGCTGCTCGCAGTGCTTTATTTTGTAGGAGTTGTAGTTTGGCGATGTTCGCTTTGGAGGCACCTAGCATTAATATGTTACAGTAGTCTAACTTGGACAGGATGAGAGCCCTGGCTAGAGTAATGCAGTTTTGAGGGGTCAAGAATGTTCGACTGAGTGCAATGAGCTTCGAGATGTATGAGATGTATGAGATGTATGAGGTGTATGAGGAGAGAGCATTGACATGTTTGGTCAATGTAAGGTTGGTGTCAAGGTGAACCCCTAGCGTTTTGGCTTGGTAGAGAATTGTACCATCGATAGTTATGGAATTATAGTCTTTGTGGAGGGCTTTGATTTTTTTTTTTTTTCTTTTTCTGGTGACCCCAAAATGAGGATTTCTGTCTTTGTCATTTGGACAAGGACTATTGTTAGCAATAAAGATTTGAATGATGGCATAGATTTTGTTGACTGTGATGGTGTCTTGCTCATGGTTACCCGTAATCGGGATAGGAATCAGCGGGTCGTCGGCAAAATTTGTATAAATCACTCCCATGGTATCTAATGGTGTGAAGAGTAGCTTGGTGTAGGCATTTTAGAGGGTTGGTGATGGCAAAAGCCTTATGGCACTTCTATCGGGACTGGGATAGGATCGACTGCTTCCTTGCCAATGCTAACTCTGGAGGTGCGATCAGATAGAAAGAATTTGACCCATAGTGTGGTTTCTTGGGAGAAGTTGAAGTTGGTAAGCAAGGTGTTACATAGTTTGTCGTGGTTCATCAGATCGAATGCGGCAGATAGGTCTAATAGTAGTAGAATGCTAAGGTTTCCGGTCTCCCTTTATAATATCCATTTGAATTTTTAGGTCTAGAAGTGTCGTTTCGGTGCTATGGTTAGGCCGAAAGCCTGATTGTCTGGCATCTAGAAGGTGGTTCTCTTCCAGGTAGTTTTGAATTTGGGAGTAGGCTATTTCATCAATTATTTTGAGCAGAAAGTGGCTGGGTCCAGGGTTGGTTTTTTTAAGCAAAGGCGTGACCCAAGCTTCTTTGGTGCTGGCAGGGACTTCCAAAGAAGCAAATGAGGCATTGATACATTTTGTGATGATGGGTGCTAGGTTGGGAGCGCATAATTTGATGAGTTTGGTTGGGAGGCAGTCTCCTTTACAGGTAGAGGCTTTGAGTTTGGCAATGGTATCAAGGACTTGATTTCGGCTGACCTGAGAAAATGTGAATGCTATAGTTGGGTTTCTGGGTTCTGGGCCCAGCGATAAGGTAATGGGTTCTTTGCTGCCCAGTAAAGTTTTTTTTTTTTTTCCGCTGTAATTTTGTTTTAGAGCATATTAATTTTAGATGCTAAAGTATTTTGTATGGTGGTACACCAGGCTTTACTAGTATTTATGGGGGAGGTTGTGGGTATGGGACTTTCCAGTTCTTTCAATGTGGCAAATAGCCCTTTGGTGTTTGATGCTGCATTATTTATGGGTGTATTGAGGGCAGGGCGTTCGCTTTTTGTTCTAATAAGGTGGATTTGTAGGTTTGGTTGGCTTTGGTGAATGCCTTTGCAGAATCTATAGTTCTGGTTTTTGTATGGATGTGTTCCAGCGCCCTTTTGTTGCGCCTTAGCACTACGAGCTTATCGTTAAACCAGAAGTTAGACAGTTAAGCTGGCAGAGGTACTTTTTTTTTTTTGGATTGATGCTAGTGCATTAATGGTGGTCGTGAGGCAGGTATGGTAGAAATCTGTGAGGCAGTTGGGGTCTGTATCTATGCCGGTTTGTGTAGAGAGTGCCTCTAGCAGGACAGGGGTGATGGTGTCAGTTGAAAGGTTTTTTTGTATTCCTTATTTCAATGGGTTTAAGAGGTGTCATGTCCCTCGATACTGTTTCTTGTGTATGGATTTGGAAACAAATGCGGTGGTGATCAGACCAGTTGATGACGGAGATGGAATTGATGGATAGGCTTTCGTTCATTGTAAGTATAGAATCTAGCGTTCTGCCTTTTACATGAGTGGCAGCATTCACAAGTTGTGTGAAATTCATGTCGGAAAGGCAGGAGTGTAAGGCGCTTGCTTTGTGATCAGCGGCGTCATTGAATCCTAGATTCAGGTCCCCAACTAGCATGGCTGGGTTGTTGTTAGTGGGTGGCTGCTTCCCCTGCTGACACCTGCAGACAAAGTCTGGAACTACCACTGTCGGAGTTGCCCTTTGCCTTGGGGAAAGGACCAATTGGGATGCAGGGGCTGGCTGGGAGTCAGGGATGTGACCGGAGGAGGA